>NC_133530.1:25142242-26342242 GCF_048544455.1 Silene latifolia | reverse complement strand
CTATTTACTAAATGAATAGGAGAAACTTCAAATTTTTCCGCCTAAAACATGTTTCCTAGAATAGGGTTTTGTATTTTTAGCATATATACTATAGGTATTTACATGACGGGTTATAAATGGGCACAATCTTTTAGATTTGAATATTTATAATATTTAATATTTCACATTCTGCATAAATTTATCTCCGGTCTTTCTATGATAAAGAAATTATTTATTTTTTTCTTAAAACTTTATGATAAAAATTCATTGATTATTTATGATAAAAATTTATCGCAAAAAAAATATGTTATTAGTAAATATTTATAAAGTAACGTCGTTAATTTCTCTGGAAAAAATAAAATAAAAAAACACTCATTTCATGACTTCTTACGATTTAAATCTTTTATTTCTTAAATCAAAATACAATGATGAGAAGCATGAAAAATAGATAATTAAATTATCAATTTAAATTTCACAAATAATACTCTGAAAAGTAAAACTCTATTAATACCATGCATACATTGCATGGGTCTATACTAGTTTTATACTAACATCGACAATATAAGGACCACCTAATCATAAACCATCGGTCACTCTTAAGACGCATATCCGTTCTAAGATTAAAACGGGTCAAATGAATCACTTGGATAAATGAGACAAAAATTTTATGTATCTCAATTATTTATGAATGCTGAATTTAGACGAACTACTTACAGGAGAAAATGTGCAAGCTAATTAAGGTAAATCCATATCTAAGAACATCATATGTTCAACGAGGGACTAACTTGTCGAAAATAAGAAACAGTTTCTCTGTTGTTGCTGCGCTTTTTGCGACGATGACTTTCACATCATATATCGTAGTGTGTTCATTCTAATGCAATCTTTATATGCCATCTTGCTGGCATTTATGGTTGGCATCTACACTGTAATAGCGGACATTTCCTTATGGGCATCAATACTTGTTTTTGTCATGTGTTCGATCATTGGAATTTCTGCAAATCGGACCATTTTGCATTATGTGATTGCCAAGTTAGTTCCTGCTGCAGACAGAGAAAATCAAGAACGAATTCGTTTGCTAAAAAAAGTAAGAAAACCTCAGGCTTAACCGCTAGGCTAAAGACTTGTGTTTAAGAAGGGGAAGGAGTATGTGTTAGCTTGTATGTTTATTAATTTTGTGAAGGGGAGTATAAGAAAATCATAAAAGTTATTCCCTTGGATTCTTTGGAATTGCTCCATTTCTTAAGATTCTTGAGGACTAATTTAATTAAATGAGGCAATTTTTAAGAATCAGACGAAGTAGTTTCTTATTGCGGCTTGTCTTTATGTCTATTCCCCAACAATAATACATTTGTGTATTTCTTGTTGTTGTGCGGGAGCGTGAATACCCCGTGTTGGGCCTCTGCTGCATCTGTGTCCACAACCCATAATAGTACGATATTGTCCGCTTTGGGCCAAGTTGCATGAAGATAGCAATACGAGGCCGAGTCGAATTGTCAGATCATGGTTTGAAATCCCTAATTTACAAGAAATTTATTTTTTGTCTTTGGTTTCAAATAAATTCATATTCGATTATAATTATTCTTTATAGGGCCGTATGACTTTCCATTAATGAAAGTATTCTTCTATTTCAAAAAAATAATAAAAATTTTGTAGATAAATATAAAATTTTGTAAGCTAATAAAAGGCAATTAAAATGAATTTTGGATCTAATGATTCTAATCCAACCTAATAAACCCAATTTGTAAGTATTTTAGCATTTGCTCGTTGGATCGGATCTAAAATTCTAGATCTCAATATTTTCATTCAAATAAATCTAAAAATCTAAATCTAGAGGTCGGTTCAAGTCGGGTATGTATACAGAAATGTTGAAAATGAATAAAAAGGTACCAAGAACGAGAGTGTTACCAGAGTAATTGTAAGCGAAATGAGAGCAATTTATAGCACAATCGAAAGGCGTGGCGACAACTTTGGAGCTGTAAATCGAATTAGAAGAAAGAGGCGACATCAAGATCGTCTCAGCAACGAGATTGAACCCGTTCTTGAGCGCATAGTATAACGGAGTATTACCATCAGAATCAACCATAGTACAACTCACATATTCATGATCCATTAACAATATCTCCATCGCACATTTCTCATTCTCCTTATTGTCTTTCAAAGCAATGTGCAACGGCGTCATAAGATGCGGTGTTAAAGCCAACCACGGCTTAACCAGACCATCTTTATTATAATCAATATCCAAAGGCGCAAACATTTCCTTAACAATCACGACAAACTCGTGGTTTGCATTCGCCTGGCTCATCACAGCCGCTGTGTGGAGCGGGGTACAGACATAGTCCACATCGACCTGGAACAAAAGCTGTTTTTGGATGTTAGAAAATTTTCTAACGAGTCTTATACTTGTTTATCTTACCAACCAACCTTGCGGAGATGAAGAATTAATGAAGATTGAAGAAGACGAAGATTTCATTTTTTTTTTATGTTCTTTTTTCTTTGTATTTCTCCAATCGTAAAGTTCGTAATACGTACTGCCTTTACGATTGCGGGAGGGTATTAGGAGATTGGGCCTATACTAGGCCCGGCTACCATTAGGGTTTGCCATTAGGGTTAGAGTTTGCCATTAAGTTGAGAGGTATTATAAATACCTCACCATATCGATGTAAAAGAACATCAATCAATAATACAAATCTCTCTTATTATCGTCTCCCCCTCTATAATCCTAACAGCTTCCCTGATGAACTCGAGTTGGTTGTTCCATATCGCCAAGTGAAGGATGTTACCTCCAATATTCCCGGATTCGTCCTTGGGAGCTTGAGTCAGGAAGTACTCAGAAGGTTGAATTGAAACTGCTTTCTTCAGGAAGCTCACATCTCCCTTCTTCGCCGCTCTCCTTAAACCCGAATCCATTGACATATTCAGTGACGGAATCAGGATTATAGTTCCATCTACTTGTTTCTACTTTCTAGTTTTCCTAGATTCTCGCCTTTGCTTAAAATATGATATAATGATTAATGTCCACTACCAGCTCCTAGTGTTTTACCACAAATAAGATTATACATCCAGTTGTTTTTTGTTTTTGTTTTGCCGAGGAACAAATGCTAATAAACTAGTGTATTATTGTCTAACGTCTCCTACGATTGTGTCTCCCCAACTTTGTCCACTAGGCATATTTTTTTGGGATAATTCACGTGGTGCCCCTGAGGTTTGGTTTAATTCACGTGGTACCCCTGCGTTTAAGAATGTGCACATGGTGTCCCTGAACTTTCAGTTTAGTGCACTATCTGCCCTTTGCCATTAACGGTGTCAAATATTAAACGGCAACAGGTTTGGAGGGAAAGTTAGTTAAAGCCCAACAACCTTTTGAATTTCCAACTAACTAAAATCTACAACTAACTATAAGTAACTAATTTGACTTTCACTAAATACCCCTGAAGTTTGAGAATTGTGCACCAAATATCCCCGAGGTTTGAGAATTGTGCACGAAATACCCCTGTTACCAGAAAGACTTGTAAGGTTGTAACGGCTAGCTAGAAAAGTAGCCGTTGGACTGAAGTTATTATTGCATATAAAGAGAATTGATGTTAAAATTGAGAGCCCAAATCATTGAGTGACTCTTAAAACACTATCACAAACATAGTCCTACTATAATAATGCAATCATCTAACTCAAAATCTAATTCAAAAGGAGTGCAAATAGATAACAAAGATATCCCTTCTATAATAATGCAAAAAATTCTTAGACCAACTCCTAAGAGAAGAGATTTATACTCCATTCTAGGTCAAGAGCTGCTGAAACTAATGCTAAGGCAACTAAGATAAGGACAGAGAGGGGTAAGAAAAGGGTGAGCCAATTAATTTGGGCTTGGATGAGGATGAAGATATGAAGAGATTGAGGAATTTGATGAAGACTACTCTGCCACTGTTGAAGAGAGTGAAGGGGATGAAGATGGTACTGAGGATGAGTAGTCATCTGAGTGTAGTAGGGATCCATTTGATAAAACAAAGGAACGGGATAAAGATGATACTAAGGATGAGCAGTCATATGAGTGTAGATGGTACTAGATTAGTCATGTAAGTTTTTGGGAAAAATGAATGGATGCTTGGATGCCATGATGTCATATAATGCATGAAAGTTGTTTTAGGTTTCAGAAATCTTCATTTTTGATATCACAATGCTTGTACACTTACTTCATTATAATATAGACTAAAAACATATACATTATTATAATTGTTTTCAACTATATTGAAACATTTTAGATAAATTTATAATCTCTTTTTAAGTCACAAATGCTAGTTGTTTGTTCCTTCAATTTCTTCTTCAACTCTTCTATAATCTTGAGAGGTTTTCTCCCAAAGGTCCAGACGACCTTATATTGAATCTCGTCTTGCGTATAGGGCAATATTTGTTATTTATTTGCATCCATTTTGAATTAAATCTTGAGTTAGATGATTTCATTATTATTAGGAATATGTTTGTAATGGTGTTTTAAGAGTCACTCAATGATTTGCGCTCTCAATTTTAACATCAACTCACTTTATATGCAATAACTCTAGTCCAACGACTACTTTTCTAGCTGTTACAGGTGTTTCTGGTAACAGGGGTATTTCGTGCACAATTCTCAAACCTCAGGGGTATTTGGTGCACAATTCTCAAACTTCGGGGGTATTTGGTGAAAGTCAAATTAGTTACTTATAATTAGTTGTAGATTTTAGTTAGTTGGAAATTCAAAAGGTTGTTGGGCTTTAACTAACTTTCCTCCCAAACTTGCTGCCGTTAAATATTTGACACCGTTAATGACAAAGGGCAAATAGTGCACTAAACTGAAAGTTCAGGGGCACCATGTGCACATTCTTAAACGCAGGGGTACCATGTAAATTAAGCCAAACCTCAAGGGCACCACGTGAATTATCCCTATTTTTTTCCTAGTGATAATAATAAATATTAGTCCATAGTATGGATCGGAATACTTTTTATGAGTGCTTAAATAAAGTATGAGCCCTTTGCTCTCACTACAAGAAAAAGGGCGATTAGCAACCAACTTGGTTGGTAGCAACCATTTATAAATATAGTTTTTGAGAAATATTATAATTTTTTAGTGTAATATTTTAGTAAATGTGCTCAAAAATTTTATACTAAAGCAGAACTTAAAAACTTTAAAATAAAACTCAGAAAATAAACAATAAAAGGTACTACCTCAGATGTATAGCCTATAAACTGCTCATCTATATGACCGTGAATAGTAATCATGTTTCTTTTATGCCTTTTTTTAATCGAATGTCCGTTTTTTTCACAATATTTTAATACACACTTTAGAGTTAACCACTTCCTACAAAGTATTAAATTTCAGCTATTTTACAAGTTTCAGCCACCGTTTCAATTTTAAATTTAGTAAAATAAAGCCAATTTTTAAGTCTGGATTCTCATAGGGATTAAGAAATAGGGAGTACATGATTACATGAAGTTTCATTCAATTCATTGTATAAAATTACTTCTTAAGAATAACAGTGGTAAGCAAAGTATAACAAGCAATATTATCACCAAATATATTGAAAAATGAAAATGATTACATGACTAACCTGAGTTTATTTCAAAGTCATGATAGCGCCATAGCGGAAGCACTCCAAGTCTCCAACACCGCAAAAACCGGTTCATCACTTACAACCAAGGAAATTTAAATGAAATAATTAATTCTTTATACAAGTTGGAATGTAGATACCCAATCACAAATTTTTGACTCTTTCCGACTTTGCCGATCTCATGTCATACACACAATGAACCGAAAATTAAACCTAATTCAAATCTCAACCCCGACCGACCACCCCCTCCTCCATGAATCCAGTGAATGGGAGGGAGTAACAAGGATTCGTTTTGTAGAGAAAATTGCAAGTACAGTAATCTACTCGATTGTCCTCTCTTCATCTTTTGCAATTATGATCTCGATTTCCTGTCAAAAGAGTAATTAATCAATTATGATTTCCAATATCTTCCAAAGATTATAGGCTAACAGAATGTATAAATCTATGTAAGTGATCTAATGACTATGATTACCGAAGAAGAGATTAGGATTATACGGAGTAATTTAGATAGAAGAGAAGAGATTTGAAATCACACTTAAGAGTTAAGATTATTAGAAGAGAATTTAAATCAAGAAGAGAAAGAATAATGGTGATATTGAAGGGTAAAGATTTGAGCCAAATGAGTTACCTCTTGGTTCGCCGGTGTTCGGTATTGCTTTTCCCGACTTGTAGCAGGAATTAATTTGGAAATCACCAAATGTAAAATGGACTTATTTACCGCGATTCCAATGACTGAACACATGACAAATATAACTATGGCCGCCCATAAGGAACTGTGTTGTATAACAGTGTAGATGCCAGTCATAAAAGCTAACAAGGTTGCATATAAGGACTGCATTAGTATGAACATACTACGGTCGACCAATACTCGAGCAACGTCAGGTTCAGAATCCATAACCATAGACCATATCAAGCAAAAGAGGACTAATATGGAAGTACACATTGCATATACATCAGCCAGTAAAAATACTAAGAATGCTGCTTTCTTTGCGAGAACTGCTTCCCCGGTATCACTGTTGATGCCACCAGGAAGAGTGAATCCTGCCGCGAATGTAATTGTTGCTAAAAGAGCAGCAACAACTGAGAGGGTGTTTCTCATTTGGTCCAAATTGGTCCCTTGTTGAATAAATGATGTTTTTAGGTTTGGATTCACTTTTATTAGCTTGCACATTTTGTCCTGCAAGTTGTATCAAACATCGTCATTTTCAGCTTACCCGATTTTTTTCATCAAAATGTAACCATAGAAATTAGGTTGTTTAAACATACCCAGTCTTCATTTTCCTCACAAAGCTTGGCGAGTAAATCCATGGCAGTTGTGCCATTATCGTCTTTGATTGTCCGCTGGACCTCATCATCAAGTAGAAGTGCCCTAGCAAGATGTATATCCTTTCTCTCTAGTGCACGGTGTAACGCTGTTGCCCCATCATGATCAGCATAATTCTTAACTTCTGCTATTGACGAATTTTTTAGAAAAGAACGGTAATCTTTGAAAGTGGGTAGTTTAATGTGGTGCAACGGAGTGTCACTTTCTTCGCGACAAAGATTTTGTAGATTTGGACAGTGATCAACAAAGGCCAGAACAGCATCGCTCTCTTCTCTTGTACATGCTTCTATCCAATCAAAGTCTTCTTTTTGTATACGAGAAGGATCGGTTAATAAATCTACTAGCCAAGGAATGTTTTCACGTTTGGCATAGTCAAGGGCCGTCTTTCCCTGATCATCTTCCAAGTTGATGATCCACCAATATTTACTAAGCAACATTCGGCATGTTTTCTCTGTGCTCGTGATATAAACTTATATTAGTTCTTTCCAACCGAAGCAGGAAGGCTTGGCAGGCGAACCATTTTTATACAAGCTAGTGTATAAAAGTAAAAAACCATACCTGGAAGAGTAGATAAATAATGAAGTACAGTGGTTCTGTCATTGCGACGAAGCATCTTGAACCGAGGTTCATCAATTCTCATGATCTCATCCACAACTCGTGCACAGCCACACCTAACGGCAAGAAAGAAGGGACTTTCACTCTTGTTGTTAAGAATCTGACACAACGTTGGATCGATTGACAGGATCTCTAGTGCAAGTTCTTCATGTTTTGAAGACAAGGCAGCTTGTAACGGTGTGTCTCCATTTTTGTTCTGTATTTTCCAAGGAGGACACTCTGCAGCCACTTTGTCTTGGCTTATCTCCTCGCCTAGACTCACTTGTTGCTGATAGCCGCGTATCAAGATTTTCGCTACTTCACATTCCTCATTCCTCGCGGCTATGTGCAATGGAGTGTCGAATTCATCATCTTTCATAATAATCATTTCCTTATAGACTTTGGTCTTCGCCTCAGCAATATCATCTCCCTCTAGAAGTATTTTACACGGCCTTGCTTCTCCATCCTTGGCCCATTGATGAACTATTGTGAATCCTCTGTCGTCAATCAGGTCAAACCAATCTCCAAGTTTTTGGAATAGCAACCTCACTACATGATCTGTTATTACATTGTTAGAGACTTAGAAATGTGTTTTTTTTTTTTGGTTCAAATGAGTGCATTCATCGAACCCCTTAAATTCATGGTTGGAGTAAGAGCATGTTTTGCTTAGAATATGTTTGGCCTAACTTGTAGAAAATGAGTTTTAGTTTTTCAAGCAATTTTCTAAAAGTGTTTCAAAAGCAGCAATTTGGTGCTTCTATTTTTATGGGCAAAAAGCCAAAAATATGGTTTTTGGTTTTTGAGAATTTTTTTTAGTTTTTGAATAATAATGTGTTTGGCCAAAAAGTATTTTCGAGTCCAAAAACACTTTTTTTTTTAGCTTTTAAATAATAATGTGTGTGATAAAAATGAGTTTCTACTTTTTAAGCTTAATTTTTTAAAAGTAGTTTTTTAAAAGTAGAAGGATTTTTTGTCAAAAATTACCTTATAATTAAGGGTATTTGTAAAAATACTACCTTACATTATTATTTTTGTTTTTAACTACCTTTATTTTCTTTGTTTTGGGTTAATAACTACCTGCACCAAGATTCTAGACATATTTGGTCAGTTTTACAGCATTAACTGATCTCACAAGAGTCCTTTCTTACTTTAATCTTGCGTAGATCCGATTTTAGGAAGTCAAGATGTACTTACGCTTAACTTTAGTGAATATTTGTAGTTGTTGTTGATATATGTAAACATAACTTTTGCTTGTCTGAAGTTAAATTACAGTTTGGTCGTAGTTGGTAATTGTTGTCTGATGTTAACAAAGTCATGAGAGATACGTTAATGTCGCTAAACTGATCAAATCTCGTCAGATTTTCAACACAGGTAGTTAATGACCAAAAATAAAGAAAACAAAGGTAGTTAAAAGCAACAAAAATAATACGGAGTATAAGGTAGTCTTTTTACAAATACCCCTAAATATAAGGTAGTTTTTGATCAAAAACCCAATGTAGAAGCACCAAATTGATGCTTCTATTTTTATGGGCAAAAAGGTGACATTTGAGATTTTGAGAATTTATTAGTAACTTTTAAATATATATGATGTGTTTGGCCAAAAAGTGTTTTTAATTCCAAAAACACTTTGAAAAGTTAGGCCAAACACCCACTAAGAGTAGACCTGGCAAAATCAACCCGACCCGGCCCGAAAAGGCTGACCCGAGACTCGAGATCGACTCAAACTGCCGTACTCGAATGACACCCAAAACCCGAATTGACCCGACCCGACCCGAAAATGACCCGAGCTTTTGTGGACCCGTAACAGACCTGACCTGTAATTACCCGATCCGAAACCACACAACCTGAAAATGACCCGACAAAACATAACTTTTATTACCCAAAAGACTTGAAATGCTTTTTTTTTCCACTTAATCATTGACCCGGCCGGAAATAACCCGATCCGCTTGAGTCGAAACAAACCTGGCCTATGCAAATTAATGGAAATGGGTAAGGAGTAGGGAGTAGGGAGTAGGGAGTAGGGAGTAGGGAGTAGGTGAATCCGTGAATGAAGGAGGTAGATAAAGGAAGAGTAGTAGTGACCTGTGCAATTAGTAGCAAGACTAACAAGTTCCAAGAGATCTGAGGAGCCGACAATAGAAGTGGCAGGTTGAGAAGACATCAAAATCTTCTGAGCAACACGATTGTAACCCTCTTTGACGGCATAGTAGAGCGGGGTGTAGCCATCCTCATCAGCAATGGTGCAGCTCACTAGTTCGGGATCCATCAACATTATCTCCATCGCACATTCCTCATAGTAGAGCGGGGTGTTGGCATCCTCATCCAACTCATCTTGTGCCAAGCATAAGGTCAACGGCGTCATCCCACCACAATGATCCATGTGAAAACTCTGGTTACGCAACTCAGTCAACGCTAACCAAGGCTTGACGTGATCCTCGTCGTCATCATCCCACGACAATGATTCGTACATTCCTCTAATACACTTGATCACCGAGAACCTGCCCTTCAAAGCCGCTGTGTGAAGCACGGTATACGAATTTACATCTCTGATGTGGAGGAATTGTTTTAGGATATTTGGGGGTAGAATATTCATAGCTTCCTCCATAAACTCTACCCTGCCAAACCATGCGGTATGATGGAAGATGCACTTTCTCCCACTGTCTAGACCGAGGAAGTATTCGGTAGGTTCTCTAGCCAATGCTTTTTTCAGAAACTCCACATTTCCTACAAAAGCCGCGTTCCTCAACGCCGGATCCATCCTCTATGCAACGCTTCTTTTGGAAAATGGTGATTTATTTCTAACTCTAATTTTAAAGTAGTATTGTTTTCATACTCCCACAACTCCTGCACGCCTCTATATATATACACACACATTTTATCGCCACCTGTCCACTACTACCTCCTCGTTCATTTTTTATTATTATTATTTTAATATTATCAGTCGTCTACCCAATCAATTTTTTTTCTGGTCGTAATAAAATATTGACTACTAATCAATCTACTATGTTTAGTTACACAAATTCTCACTTTAGACGGACACTATCCGTTTGAAGCTGTAGACGAATAGTGTGCATTTCACAAAATGAGAGTGGATAGTGCAAGTGGGTGGGAAATGAATACCCCCACTTGCATTTTGTGAAAAGGCCACTATCCGTCTACAGCTTTAGACGGATAGTGTCCGTATACAATGAGACGGACTGGTTTAGTTAACCGTTTCTCGTCTCTTTGTCCAACTAAGCTATGAGCTGGATCAATTATGATATACATAATACATACTCTACGTACGTATTACAGGTTGTTCCGTTCCCATACTCTTGGCATATGGAGTATTGAAGGAAGCTCACTTCGTAATCAATCTCGTTGACTTTGACACGCAGCTTATAGACTTAATAGAGAATATGCAATGTGAACACTTCAATTACAATCATGTAATGAAATATAGCAATGGAATAATCCAAAACGAGTGTCCACACGCGCCTAAAGACCCGTGATGGGTGAAACTTTTGGAAAATAACAACTATACCCGCTCCACCACTCTGCGGGTACCCATTTACTCGCTCCGTCAGTTAGGGGTTACCAATTATCAGCCTATTTAGACCCATTAGAGCCTATCTCAGTAACGGAGCCAGGTCAGCGGGGGCGGACTACCTTGAAAAAAACTGGAAAATTTTAACCAAAACTTCGGAATTTTCAGCCGCCAGAACACAAGTACTTTGACCCAAACTAACCTAGTCAAAAGTCAACTCCCTGAGGAAAATTTATATGGCAACCTTACAGAAATTACTTGGTGCTACTAGCTTGTGCAGTTGTGCATGAAATGAAATTCTTATAAACTTTAATTTCATTTAAATAAAAATTTTATCGGAGCTACATTGTTTGGTTAGCATAAGAAAATTGAGCTTGGTTTCCATCATCCTCGATTTTTTGTTTCTAAGACAACAAAGCAGCAACGAAAGGCTGGGACCCAAGCTCGCAACGTTCAACTCAACCATGTATGGTGGCTCACATTGTCCCTTACATGACCCCGCTAATGTGCACCCACCACTCCACCAGGTCCCAAAGAGCAAAAGTAAGCCTTTGCAGTAGACCCCACATACATAAAGAATATAGATTGAGACATGAGTAACATCACACGTACCCACATTCTCGAGCCAAGACGTCGTTCACCTCGTTCAACACGGTATCCTCAACACCAAGAGATGCAAACGTTCAGCCATCAATATTCTGTAAACAAAAAAGACGTGAAAACAATCTTTCACAAATCCAAGATTGGTAATCAAAGATTAAGTTGCAAATTGCAGCTCTGCATAATGACAAAGACCAAGTTTTAAAAAAATCAGTCCGTCGCTCATGAAGTCATGATGTCAGTCTTTCTTAAACAGCTAGAATGCAAAATTACTTGAATGTATATACGAATACCAATCACCAGAACTTAACCAAGAGATTCAAATCATACTCTCACAATCCTTCGATCAAAATATTGATCGGAACTAGGTAATGAAAATCACATGAGAATTTTATGAACCAAATATCACAGTCGGGCACAGGGTATTTCTGAAGGATGTCAACTGAGCCCTGAAAAGTATGGAGCATCACGCAAGTTAGTTTCATCTTGGACAAAAATGCAATCCGGAATAAGGCATTCATGCATTCAAGCAAACATGCATGTTGTGCCAAAGACGACTAAGATTATGACAGATATATACTCACCTCACCTGGAGACTGTTCCTTCATAATAGGTTCCCACAGTACAATCTCATTGTCAACACTCTACAACAAAGCAGATAAAGATTAGAGGAACAACTGTACTGTGGTCAAGAAAACGTCGACAATTTTAGCTCAGATTTCTGACATCTGAATAAAATCCCAAAAGAAAAATATGATTGCAACACTAGCATGAAGCAAGTCAGCATTTTTTACAGAAAATGGTGACATACCCCACTTAAGATGATACAGTCAACTGCTCTTCTGATTAAAAAACAATTCAATGATCTACAGTCTAAGCTCTAGTTTAATGTACAAGTAAGAATGCCCAAGAGCAATTAACACGGATAACGAACAGCACATATCTTCTTTTCTAATAGAACAAGCACATTTATTTTTCAATTAGTCTCACTATAGACAGATATATCCGTCTAAAGTGAAAGACGGGTCAAATATGCTTAAAGTGGTGACATTTTTTGGCTCCACCACGCAACTTGTGTTCTTGTCTTATCTTAAAGTGGGTGGATATTTGGCCCGTCTATAACTATAGACGGATATTTCCCGTCTATAATGAGAATTTGTGTTTATCTTTTTTCTTTTGATGCAAAGAGGGGCCGAAGCCCATTATATGCCTATAAATGTTTAGGAGTTGATGAATTACAAGTTCTTCTGTATTATCAATAGAATATGGGATGTAATACATGATATAATAAGGGTAGCACACATATATAATGATGTTATTGACTTATTATCCTTAAAACCATTTTATAGAGTACTGTTCAGTTTTTACAGCATTGATCACTTGTGTTTTGAGAATTTACTTGAATCAAAAGAGTTATTACATATGCCATATTGAAAGGATAATTGATTCATTTGTAATTGAGGAAGGTTGAATTCCGCTGTACATGAAATAAACACACAGAATTTCAATTTTGTCAAACCAAAGGAAAGACCATTACCCTTCATCGACCAAATTTTAACTGTGTTGTCCATCCCACAGCTTGCAATTCGGTGTTCATCAGAAGGATGAAAATCCTGAGGGAAAGAAAGCAATATCATCATAGTATGGGGGCACAATAGAAATAACTCGACAAGTAAAGGCGTTAGCCGTGCGAAAAGAGGCAGCTCAAATCATCTTATCAAAGACTCACCACGCTTAATACTTCATTACGATGACCCCCAGCTCCAGCAAATATCAAAATACAAATTCCAGTATGAACATTCCACAACCGAACCGATTCATCCTGGACAACTATTAACATGAGTAATCAACTCCGTAAATGTTCAAACTTCAAAAATCATGTTTTTGGTATTTTACTTACTTTGCTCGCGGACACTATAAGTGATGGATTCAAAGGCTGGGTTTTTATTTCATTAATTGAGTCCCCATGACCAACATAACTCTGCAAAAATTTACAGGAAACAATTGAAATATATAAGCTCGGGGAAGAAAAACTAGGAGAACTCAAAATTAAATAAACGAGATTCCCTTCCATCCCAGCCTCACTCCCCTAGAAAACAGATTTGCTCAAAATTATAAATCTTCATCACAGTAAACTAGTACGAACACTGCAACAGTGTAGCACTAAGGTTGAAATGTTGATCATTTCACAGTTTATAAAGCCTCACGATGCCAAGTAAAAGACTTGCAAAACATACCTTGTGTATCTTCTCATTTGCAGGTTTGCAGCATCAATTACACGTATAATGCCATTGCTTCCTCCAGCAACAAGGAGTGGTGTACGGTCCACATCACAAGCCCAGCTGACAGTATAGAAAGATTCCTCCTTCTGATCCACACAACATCCTTTGGCTTACATTTATACCACAAAATAAAGGAGATATGCGAACTCAACCAAGTAATAAAATTCTGTTGAGAGGATGAATGACTTTACTTACATCCTCATCAATGAAAGATTGCAGAACTGCAATTGTACCACCTTCAAGACATCTATAAATCGTCATCTAGAATACGTTAAAAGAACAGAAAGCTGTTACCACCCTAAATAGACTAATGAGCAAAACTACATCAGCTTTTTAAAATATCACCAACCAAAACAAAGAGTAAACACAAGCTACCGCAAATTTATGCATCTCAAGTTATAACAGTTTAAAGACAACTTTGCTGTAATCAGACGACATAACTATTCGATTTTACTTCCAAACAACTTAAACAACAACAAGGTAAACAAAAAAACAACTCAATACTCATAAAACCAGTATCCCTAACCACATGTTACTATTTACAAAAGCCAAACAACAACTTCCATCATGCACATACATTATTTAACTTACCACTCATGTAATGCCCACATGCTTTTATTCTATAACCTTACATAAAAACAATGACAATATATATATATATATATATATATATATATATATATATATATATATATATATATATATATATATATATATATATAGATAGTAGGATCCGGTGTGACCTCATTATGGCGAGGCGGCGGGTCTCACCAAAATGATACATGTTGAGTGGATGTGATATTGCGCGCGCTCTTGGGCTTAGATCAAAATTGACCCAATTACATTATTACAAACAACGTTCTTTCTTCATCATCAAAACTCCTCTCAGCCATCTTTCCCAAATCAATCTCCATAACCTAATCAATTGAAGCAATTGTTCGTAGATTGCAGCGATTTTCCGATCAATTGTAGCGATTTCCCAATAAGTTTGATCTATTTCAGAGTTTTTTCGATCAATTTGACCAATTCCGGCGTTTTTTCGATCAATTTGATCAATTGAGCGATTTTCAGATCAATTGTAGCGATTTTCAAATTGCATCAATTCAACAACCACCAAATCGCCATCGCCTCTCGCCTATCGCCGTCGTTGTTACACAATTCACACCAGGGTTTACTCGCGCTTTGTCCCCTCCTCTTTGCTCACGACGCCTCTCTGCCGCTTCCCCGTTTCTCTGCTCTCGACGCATTCATCGAGTAATAGCTAGAACATCAAAGGTGCGCTTTACTACTTATCGACATATAGCATCTATAAGTTTTGTCTATTGCTTTTCTATACTATCAATTTCAGTAATATGTTGTCCATTTGGATATTCATCTCATACCGACTTCCCTAATTTTAAGATACTACAGTAGAATAATTGAATTTTTGTGAACCATTTTGTTGCTATTTGAGTAGTTAAGCCGATTTTAGTGACCATTTTGGGTCTTACGCTGCTGCTGTTGTTATTGTATTCTACAAAAATGTTTTTATTTTAGTTTTTGGAATATGAAAATTGTTAGTTGCATGACTTGGGAAGATATTATTGGACTATCATGTGTCCTTTACTGTTTTCTCCACGATTTACTTCATTGTAATTTCTGAATCTCCTATCATGTGTCCTTTACTGTTTCAAACCCCCCTCCCCCTCCCCCTCCCCCTCCCCTCCCTCCTCTTTTTCTGGCATCCTTCAGCTTGAGTCTCTCTTTAATACTATTTAACCAAATTGGTTGGTATTTTTCTCTTCTGTATGCTCTGCTATGGACATGGCACTGAATTATGCTGATTATACCAGCTGTTTTGATGTCAGTCGGATATGTTGTGCTTCAAATCTTTGAATCTTAATATGTAGCCTAAGTCATAGCTATTGCGACTCTTAAACTAATGATATGATGGCCTTTAAGATGTGTTGCTCGACTGTTAACTCGATTTCGTGTTGTCTTGCTAAGATTATATTCCTTGCAACCCGACACTTATGGTGGTTTTAGATATGGTTCTATGACTCTGTAAAATATCCTCTCATTGTATTCCATAATACATGAAACATTTGGCAGAAGTTTGGGTGACATTGATTAACATGATGGATTTGTTTAGCTAATTGACTAAGCAATGAATCAATGATAGTGGTGTCTTGCTGCAAAAATTCTGTTGGTTTCTCTGATGATAACTGTGATCTACAATATTCCCTAGTCCCTCCATATATTTATGTTGACCCCATTTGACTTTCAAATTGGAGCGGAACACGTAACATTTGTGTTTCCATAATAATAAAGCAAAACTGAAAAAGCTGATAATTTGGTCATATTCGGACAAACAAAGTGGTTGTTGATTATCGATTTAATTATGAATCCGATTGGTTTTAATTTATCAAATTTTCAGGTTTACTTCTATTGATAAAAATTTGTTATAAGTGATAAGAGATAACCTGTTTTGCTCTTCTCCTGATTTATTTTGTGAATCTCGGTCCTTATGTTGTGAATCCTATAGCTTGTTTTGTGAACCTGTAAGATAATTTTCTAAAACTTGGTCATTATAGGTGTTAGGAATCACCTATTTTGTTCTTTGCCTTATTTTGTGAATCTCAGTCCTTATTTTGTGAATCTCAGTCCTTATTCAGTGAATCTTAAGGCTTGTTTTATGAAACTTGATCATCATAAGTGGTTAAAATCACCTATTTTGCTCTTTTCTTTATTAGGTGAATCTCAGACTTTGTTTTATGAATCTCAGACCTTGTTCAGTGAATCTTAGAGGTTGTTTTGTGAAACTTGGTCATCATAACTGGTTAAAATCACGTTTTTTGCTCTTTTCCTTGTTTGGTGAATCTCATACCTTATTTTGTGAATCTCATACCTTATTCAGTGAATTTTAAGACTTGTTTTGTGAAACTTGATCATCATAAGTGGTTAAAATAACCTATTTTGCTCTTTTCTTTATTAGGTGAATCTCATACTTTGTTTTGTGAATCTCAGACCTTGTTCAGTGAATCTTAAAGCTTATTTTGTGAAACATGGTCATCATAAGTGGTTAAAATCACGTTTTTTGCTCTTTTCCTTATTTGGTGAATCTCAGACCTTATTTTGTGAATCTCATACCTTATTCAGTGAATCTTAAGGCTTGTTTTGTGAAATTTGATCATCATAAGTGGTTAAAATCACCTATTTTGCTCTTTTCTTTATTAGGTGAATCTCAGACTTTGTTTTGTGAATCTTAGAGCTTGTTTTGTGAAACCTGGTCATCATAAGTGGTTAAAATCACGTTTCTTGCTCTTTTCCTTATTTGGTGAATCTCAAGCCTTATTTTGTGAATCTCATACCTTATTCAGTGAATCTTAAGGCTTGTTTTGTGAAACTTGATCATCATAAGTGGTTAAAATCATCTATTTTGCTCTTTTCTTTATTAGGTGAATCTGAGACTTTGTTTTGTGAATCTCAGACCTTGTTCAGTGAATCGTAGAGCTTGTTTTGTGAAACTTGGTCATCATAAGTGGTAAGGACTAGAGCACACCTCGAGAATCAATTTCTTCAGTCGTTCCTCTAATGGCAGGGGGAGTAGAGATAAGGGAACAACTCACATGATGAAAACTAGTGGAATGATTTAATTATTTTAAAACCAATTAGCTCAAATGGCAGAGCGTTGTGCAATGCACAAGGTGTGGGTTCGATTCCCATGTTGGTTATTGACTGCTACTGTTACTTCAAAGCCTAATTGGTATTTCTCTAGTGGACTTTTGGGTTTTGACATTTTCTGTCAAATCCAATTGCACCCAATTTAGATAATTTCTAACATTGACTTTACAAAGGACTCAAAATTGTAATCCTTTGCTCCTTTAGTGGCTCTGACGACGTTTTGGCTTATGCACGCCGTTTGTGCGCATCTAAGTTTGAGCTTCTTCTACTCATCCTCAATTTTGCACATCTGAGTACGGATTTGGCTAACTCATCCTCAATGTTATTGTATTTAAGTTTAATACACTAAATTCTTAAATTAACTAGGCTATATGAGATTCGAACTCATACCTTTGTGCAAGATTTGCACATTGCTCTCCCATTTGAGCTAATAGCCGTTAAGATATACGAGTACATAACAAAGATTAAATAAGGGGAACCTTAAGCTAATAGCCTTTAGATATGCAACAATGAAAAGCCTAACCTGCGATTGATTGTCAATGTGATGAACAGCCCTAGATTCATTACCATATGACTCCGTGATTGTAGAACGGGCATCAGGAACGAACTTCTAAAAGTCTCACATGAACAGCCCTAGATTCACATAATCTAGTCTAAGCTTCACAAAATCAAGTCCAGGTTTCACAAAATCAGGTCTATGTTTGAACCTTATTTTGTGAATCTTGGACTTAATATTGTGAATCTTGGAGCTAATATTGTGAATCCTGGACCTAATTTTGTGAACCCTGAACCTAATATTGTGAATCTTGGACTTGATTTTGTGACTTGGGGCTAATCTTGTGAAGACGAGTGATCTTAACCTTTGGTGCAGGTTGGTGTTGAGAGCAACAGCATGACGCGTGATCTTAACCTTTGGTATGCAGTCATCCTGTTTTCGACCCATGTCTTCGTCTTGAGCACCTCTGCAGAATGCCAAGCGTCAGACTATGTTTTCCATACGCGGTTAGAAATATCTGAGTACTGCCCGTGGCTGTGCTACATAATCTAAAAAGTCGGGTTAACATACGCCACAGATACTTTTGGGCTAAATTCAGTCTCAAGTTTTAACCTGTAGTTGAAGCGTCGTTCAAGTGCTTCAAATCAAAGATGGCCCCAGTAGCTTCATTGGCATGTTTCTTTGTCTCGTGTGACCCGAGTTGGATATAGTCCCAGCTTCCATTTTGATAGCCCTCATTCAGAAAGAGCTCAAAGTGCCTTGTATCTAGCATCTGCATTGTCCCTGCACATACCAAACTTTTAGACCAATGAATTTATAACAAAATGATGTATAACACAGAATAATCATCATGTTGCAGAATTCTACACCATGTTGCTCTAGAAGATGATCGGAAAAAACAGCAACATTGAGTGTTGTGTTAGAAGGTTATATGCAGTAAAACAGTGGTTTGGTTGTATGCATATAACCGTCTCATATTCTCATGTAAGTTTTTCTATAGCTTCAAAGTGGCTTATTCATCATCTATATTTCTCTAGTCACACATAAATCTAAAGCGCTCACCATCACATGTGCTGAGATTACAGACTGGGCATCGAACAAGCTGCAGATCTGCAAGATTATGATCAGAATTTTACTTGAATTCATCAAACTAGAAGTAACTAAAACGAGCTTAAATCTGGCAATCAAAATTGTTTACCAGCTATCCAGATTCCGGTTTTAATGTTGGTGAGCACACATAATCCAATGGTTTTCAACATCTTCTCAATAGTGTCCATAGAAACTCTTCTAGGCCAAGATAATTTTCCCGTCACGAGTGTTGCTGGTGAGTCCATGAAAAAAGCCCCAATCCGCATCCATTCTGTACATTGGTGACTTTTGATGCTTAGTTCTCGAGTGAGTAATTAACATTTAACAATCGGAATTCTTTAACTGCTGAACTTGCACCAAATTAAACAAAAGCCATCAGTAGACTCAAACTTTTCTCCAATGAGTAATAAATTGATTGACCAGAGAAGAAAGTGTCACTGCACCTATATACTTCTCTTGCTGACAAAACAAGTACGAGTGAGTACCATCGCAACGATAATCAAACGAGAATCAAGCTTATCAAAAGCGTAAGCATTTTCATTCGTTATTGTTACAACATAGCATTACATTGGATAACAAAATGAAATTCTTAAGAATACTGATCATACCAAATCTTTGATGCATAGATTTTTGCCACTGAAGGATACATTTCTGGATTAGGCATGCCAAGATCTCGTAAGCAAGCGTATTTCCAAATGCAATCTTCTGACATGAGTTTGTAGAACCATTTGCAAGTACTTCCTAGCTTCACCAGTGACTTTCCGCCTAAGTACTTTGATATCTCTATCCATACATCATCCTCATAACTTGACAAACACAGATTACCAAATAACACATTCAGATAAATTCGAGCAAGTATAAACTCGAAAGATACTAAATATCTTTCTAAATAAGGTAGTGTGAAAACTCAAAAACATAATTTAAAATCCCCTATCTACTAAATGGATAAAACTCAAAAGCTAGTGTGAAAAATACGGAATGAAAGGTCAACGATAATGGCGAAGACGAGATTAATCGAAAAAGACGGAATGAAGGAAGATTTCCTCTCAAATCGATCAAAACCTCCATAAAAAAGAACGAAAATCAGTAATTAAACTAGTTTATTGAGAAATTAACAAAGTAAATAAATTGATCGAAAATTATTGTGAAGAATGAGGACTAAAATCGGGATAAATCGAAATGAAAAGTATGTGATTGAAATTACCTAACTTCCGGATGTTAATGGAGGTCAAAAGGCTTAGTGATAATGGAGGAAGGAAGCTCAGCGATAAAATGGCGTCGAAATCTGAGTGAATGACGAAGACGGAGCTCTGAAGAATGGCGAAAATGGAGCTAAGAAGAATGGCGAAAACGGTGTCAGATGAAGACGAGATAAAGAGAGAGAGTGTGAAGTGAGTTAGGAATTATTAAGGGACACGTGTTATAATCTGGTGAACCTACAATTATTAAATCTAATGGTTTAAAAGGGTTCACTACCTCACCTTTAAGGAGGGTGCCTCACATGATTCAATATATATATATATATATATATATATATATATATATATATATATATATATATATATATATATATATATATATATATATATATATATATATATATATATATATATATATATATATATATATATATATATATATAACATAAAATTCTCATTCATGTGTTACTAACATATCAACATTATATAAAAAAAAAAATCCACTTCAGTCATATAAACATGCTTAAATCATGAAATCATATTTTTAAGCAACATTATCCATCATCCATCATACACTTTATCTAACGCATGCATATAGTATCTAGCTTTATTATATAACTTTACGGAACAAAATCATGTATAACCATATCACATCGCCTAATCTCATGTTACTAAGATTGCCACAATATAAATAATTCATCCTGCAATACATTATTCATCACATATTATCATATATGAACTACTTTCTTTTTCCACCACATCATTCATCATTCTCATATACTTTTCAACAATTTCAACCAACATTGTAAACCAACTATCATTCAACATGCTTTCAACCAACAACATACAAAATCATATTGATTCATGCCACACATCACTATATAGGTACACAATTCATAAATTAAACACATAGCGATCCCGACTCATATCCCATGGTGACCGGTTCAAAATTGTAGGGCGAGTTCGCGGCTTTAGGACGTCTCCCAAGTCTTTGCATTAGCTCATACAACTTCTACCCCGGGTTCATTTTAATTTGACTCCCTATGTTCATTAGGTTCATTGGTTACAGGTTTCAAGATCGTCGCTCTGATACAACTTTGTGACACCCCCCATACTCCAAGTGCCTTACCAGGATCACTCGGGTATAGGAACGTCACCATCTCGGCTACCCGAGGCAATGATAATCATCAGACAATAAAGAAACATACTTAAATAGTAAATAACGTTTAATGTGATTACATGCCAAAAACCAAAACTGATAAAGAGATACAAGTTCTCCAAAACTGTATACTATCAAAAGACTATCAGACACGGTGGAAAAATTCTAAACTGCATCGTGGTGACTCCTCCCAGTTATCTCATACGCCTCAGCTCATACCTGCTCAATAACTGCTCACCACCCCCTAATGGATTACCACAGTTTTTAAAACATTTAAACGGGGTCAGTATTGATTACATAAAAACAAATGCCACAAAGAAACAACGTCACAAACAGCTCAAGCAGTTCACACAAATCCCCAGTCCCCATCTCCAAATTCCACACAACTGACTACACACAAAAGTGTGTAGTCCTGCCAGAGTACCCATCGCAACAAGTACTCCACGCCGCCAGTGGGGGACCGCAACCGTACCCACCAAATCCCCGCTCATCTCCATCGAGCGATAAACTCAAGTTCATTAATGTGCACATCCCCTCTGTGACGGGTTCCACAGAGAGCGAATCAAGGGCGTGAATCCACTCCCGTAAGTGACTCCACTCAGCCAGGGACGCGCCCCGAAGATCACAAACAGTTACACAATCAATCAACAGTATACTATCAACAACACTAAAACCAATCCAACAATACAATTACTCAATAGTTACAACAACAATTACCAACAACTTATGTAGCCAATACTGAGTAGGGAAACCCTACCTGGAAAACAATCACAGAATCAGACGATCTAGCAGCTGTCTCAAAATCTCTCCTCCACGAATCCTCCTCCTATACATACATGCATACAATTACTACCTTAACCACATAATCATAAAAACCCCAAATCACCCAATTACGGTTTAACCAACTTTAACAAAACATTATAAAATTTATATGAAAAGCTTACCCCCGACACAAGGATCACAACGGTGTAAAGAACAAGATGATCCAACGAACGTAGCCTTGGGGATTTGCTAATGATAATGCGATTAGATGAACTTACGTAACTCCTTTCTTCTCAATTAGGTTTTTAGAATAGTTAAAAAGGTTTAAGAAAAGTGACGGTATCATTATATATTAATCTCGCATCATTAACAAAACCCGTCAAAACTCAACCCGTAAACTCACTTACTCGATCGAGTAAGGCACTTACTCGATCGAGTGTCCCCTACTCGATCGAGTGTCCCCTACTCGATCGAGTGTCCCCTACTCGATCGAGTACCCAACTTACTCGATCGAGTACCCTACAGACAGATTACAGTTTTGCGTCAAAACTACTTACTTGACAGAGTAAACCCCACTCGATAGAGTATCTAAAGACTCATAAAACCGTAGTATTACACATGATACACGAACAGTCACCAACTTAATTATAAATAGTGGGGAGCTAACACAAAGTATCCATTCTAAAACATAACTATTCCTCTCTTTCTAAACAATTTCACCTTTTATCTTCTCTCTAAATAAATCAACTGAAATTTTTAGAATGAGAAACCTTAATGACTTGTTAATTGAATCGTTGCTATTTTTAGAACAAGTTTCCAATCTTCGTGAACTCGAGTTCAAAGCAATGAAGGTGGTTGTCGGGGCGATTGAAACTCGTAACGATTGTTATTTAAGGGGCCTTAAGGAAACAGAAAAGGACGCGGATGATTTCATCAAATACGTATTGGGTACTTATGAAAAATTTAACAATCTTAGAAAAGGATTTGAAGAGGATATTGACGCTTTAAAGTTCATTATTAATAAGGATTAGGAGACCTTATTTTATTCATGTTTTATATTTAGTTATTTAATTATGTTGTACTTTTCTTTTTAAGTTCATCCTGATATTATTTCTAAATTAGTTAACATTGTTGGGTTTTCTCTTCTTCTACCTCTCTTATACTCCCTCTGTCCCGATAAAATGTTATCTACTTCCGTTTTTAGGTGTATCATTCATTTGATTTCTATGCAAGTGGTCATTGTTTGCAAGGTAAATGCAATTGGCAATCACCAACAGTCATAATTTATGAACCATTTTGTCAAAAATAAAAATAAAAATAAAAATGCAAGTGGCAATTGTTGTAAACTATTCAACGCACAGTTCTCCAAAGGTCATAAATTCAATTATAAATATTTGGTGGTTAACATCATTCTAAAAGAAAACCATTTAAAATAATAATAGTTCTCTCTGTCTTCTCACTAAAAATACAAAAGATTTCAAATGACAAACCTAAGTGGTATGTCAACGGGTTTGATCGCCAATTTGGAAAAACACATTCAAACGGTACTTGAACAAGAGTTGAGAACGATGAAAATGATTGTTAGTGCGATTGAAACTCGGAACTATTGTTATATAGAGGGCGTTAAGGAGATTGAAAAGGAAGCGGATGATCTCATACAATCCTTGTTTGTTTCTTATGGATAATGCATCGACCTTAGGAAAGAATTTGAGGAGGATCTAAAGGCTTTAAAATCCTTAAATTAGTAAGGATTAAAAGAAGTCCTTAATTAAATATTCATGTATTTAATTTCCAATTAATATCTATGCATGTTTTATTTTTATACTATTATTATGTTGTACTTTTCTTATTTAAATTTATCTTAATATTACTTCAATTTTGTACTATCATGGTTGGGTTTTCTCTTCTACCTCTTTTATATTTTGTTCGAATTTGAATGTTAACTATGTGACGTCATTTTAATTTCGTACTTGAACAAGAGTTGATAAATAAATATTAGTTTTAAATAGAGTACATAATATGATAAATAATATTTAAAAAAAAAAACTTCTTAAGCAAAAAAATACTCGGAATTATATTTATTACGTAAGATTTATTAAAATACAATTCATTATACCGGAAGATTAAAGGACAAGTTGTCATTTCCTATAAACATATTAATTTTAAATCAACTTCCACTTGTTAATTTTAATTTATAATTAAAAAACCTCCTGTGTGGCATATGAAACGACATGACTCACACTTGTTATTTATATATATACTACATATATTCAGTAAATCCTAACCACATCTACTACCCAAGCCATTATCTAATTTGATTTGTCTTTCAGTATTTCCAAACCCTAAACCTTTAAAGCCTAAACTTAAAACTTCCTTCAAAATAATGGATCAGAACATTACCAAAACATTGATAACAATCGAGTACAACAAATGTTTCATAAATCGCTTAGAGGAAATCGAAAGGAAGAACAAATTATTCCTTGTTAATGTTAAGATCCCAAAGATCATGGCTTTATGCCGGAGTTGGAGAAGATGCAGGCAGATATTGCATCTGCTTTACGAGACCTCAAACTAGCAAGGGAGGTAAAGATCAAAATCATGGAAGAGAATGCCTCCCTAAGAGCCTCTATTTCTCGTTTAAATTCTATTTAATTTAGTGGGCATGCATGATGTCACTTATATTAAGTATGTAAATTTTAAATGTGGGTTTTTAATATTTTCCATTTAAATCAGTTTTATTTTCATCGATTTTCTTTGGTTTCGATATAACATATGAATATCTATTAATAGTTAAAAATGTGGATTGATTTTTCTATTAAGTACTTCGTATAAATTATTTTGATTTGACTAAACACAACACAAAAAGAATTACAATTGATTTGATTTGATTGTGTGTGTCGTGTAAGCAAGCAACGAAAGGGCAGAAATCTAGCATGCATGCATGTTTATTTGACTTCCAATTGACAGGATTTAAACACATCATCACTAATTAGAAAAATAAAAAAATTGTCTTTGTGGACAAGGCCCTCAGGAACTGCGTCCGCGGGATCCACACTAGGCATAATCGACTCGAGGTTCTTTCGAATCGAATTAAGACAAACTAGAGTCGCCACCAAGTTTTATGGGAACTTGGAACCGTTCAAGTCAACTTTACACCTTTCATCGAAAAGCATAAAGCCCATCGACTACGAGTGATTAAAGATAAAGACTTGTACCCTATATCACTCGATTTGAATGACTCTCGTAATCCAATGGTATTTAGACGGATCCACAAACCATAGATCTTGAGTAAGGGGTGAGGGTACGTGTTGGGAAGCCCATAAGGACACCCAACCCCGCCCGTCAATAACGGCCTCTACTAAGTCAAGTGTCGGATTTCAAACAAGGTCATAGCTACTACGATGTATGAAATGCAAACGTTGTTTTAACCCTATCATGTGACAACAATTTCTATGTCGTTTTAGATGCAACTAAACTAACTTTGTCAAAGTTGTAATTTAGCATGTGGGTTGATTGATCTAGCAACATTCAAACGAAACAAACAAGGCTTGATGGGGAATGGGGGAGCCGTTGGGATCTACCTATTACAAACCAGGCATTTCATGCCGACACAACAACAAATTAAAGATACAACTCGATCTAAATACAAAGCTATACACACGACGCAATACATGACACAAAACACACGGCCATTGGGCCTTGAAAACCGTGCACATGAGGGTGGCCCACGGCTCACATGACCCACGGTCCTTGGGTCACTCCTCGTAATGCGTGCTCGCGCTTAATCTCATCGAATTAGACATAAGGCTACGCACCAAAGCATGCATTAGCATAAACCGGGCCATGTCGCTTTAGACAACATGCGGTTTACTACGCTTCTACAAACATTGGGGAACAACCGTCTAACCAAACAAGACTAAGGTTTTAGAAATCATTTGACTCGATAAAAGAAAACAAACTTGAAAGGTTACAACTCGATAAACAAACTATGAATTACAAGCTACAAAACAAACAAAGAACGAATGACAAACAAGGAAAGAGAAACGAAATAGGAAAGACAAAACCCACGGCCAACTCACGGCCCAAACCCACGGCAACCTCACGGCCAAGACAAGGCCAACCTAGTTCCTAAGTTAGATTCATTGGTTAGATCGAATGATTGCGAAAAGGGATAGGAAACAAGTTAGAAAACGAGTTAAAAACGATGTCGATTGATTGTCGCGCAAGGGTGCATTCTACACGGCCTAAAGGGTCTAATTAGGTCAAATTCGCTAATTAATTTAACTCATCGAGTGTCAATAAGAAGGTGCTAATCACGCACTCTTATACTAGCGAGAAATTAGGTGAAAGAGAGAGATGCATTCAATTATTTACAGAATCGTCGATTGATTTTATAACTTACGTCGAAGCCACCTATCGTGTCTAATTAGATTATTAAATTAATTTAAAGTCATCTAAATACGTCATAGGTTAACAATCAGAGGTTAAACTAACATACAACGGGTCCTAGGGTATATCGATATAGCCGAAACAGTAAAGGGGTCAAAAGCGATGAAAGTTAGACAACTCGTTTTATTTATGCCCTACCTTGAACACGAGGATATGTAAATGAGACGGGGGTGTACGACCGACAGAAGTAGCGGTTTCTTTTCCTATCTCAAGTCAACGCGGGTGTTCGTGGTGGTACTTTAACTCATACTCGGACTAACTAGTTTCATAGTTAATTAAAACAAACGATAAACAAAACGAAAACAAACAAAAACAAACTATAAAAAAGGCATAAAAAAACGAAATAAAAAAAGGAGAGAAAAGGGGATTTTATGCACCCTCAACCTACATGTATCGTTGACACCGTCTTGGGTCGTAATCGATGGTAGATTTTATCTCGAGAGGCCGTCGTCGACGAAGAATAAAGCAAACACGCGTTTTGGAAAGTTTCTGGACAGCGATTTTAAAACAGTGATATCTCCCTCGTTTCACGACGAAAATTCGATCCGAAAGATGTTTTGGAAACTAGAAAGAGAGGAGAACAAGGATCTTAAAGCAACCCCTGCTCGTTTTGGGTTAATGGGCACGAAAAACGAGCACAAACAGAACTGGACAGACAAGAAGAAACCGCGAAAACAGAGTGTTATTTCACTCTGTTTTTCGAGGGATTTCGTGTACTCTCAAGGGCAATTTGGCTCGTAATTCTTTGTCTAATGTGTATATGGATGTTATGTGGTTAATTAGGAACAAGAAACTCGAGTTTTTATGGAGGTTTGATGGAGGAACGAAAGGGTTTTCGAAGAGGACACACAAACAGTTTCAGTTTGTGTGTCGGTTTTGTTTAGGGTTTTTGAAGGATGTTTAGGGTTTGTTTCTGAGGTTTAAAGCTTGTATGTGATGCTTGGATGTATGGAGGACTTAGAGGAATGATTGTATGGTGAAGGGGTGGTATTTATAGGGAGTTAAAGTAGGTTAAAAGAGAGGAGGAGGCAGTCGGGCTCAATCCCGTATGGCTGCTGTCCATCGGTTTTTGTGAGGGTTTGAGGGGGGTTTTCTTGGTGATTAAGCTAGGATAATATGGGTAGGATACTAGGGTATGGGTTAGGGTTAATGGGTACGGGTCTTGGTAGTGTTTGGAGCGGGTTTGGGCTCGCGAATTGACACGCAAAAACAGGGGACTGCATTGGTGTTTTGCGGGCTGCTTGTGGCCTGTTTGGGATGAGGATTTGGGCCGCTTGTGAGGGGGTTCGAACATGGGTTGATGGGTATTGGTATAGGTTGGTTAGTGTACTCGAGATTCGTGCCAATTCGCAAAGGAAACGGGCTTAAAAACCGAGCTAAAATCGAGCTCAAAACACACGGTTAAAAACGAGTTCTTCGCTTTTAAAATCGATTTTTCAAATCAATTAATAGATTAAAATAAATGACTTTTCAAATCAAATATACTCATAAAATGATTTTTCAAATCAATTATTTATTTTATTTTCAATAAAATAAACTTGGGAAAATAAATTCAAAATAAAATAAAATAAATTGAATTTACCTAAAAAACCATAATTTAAATATCATTCAAATTAGCAAAATGAACTCACTAAAAACATTAAATTAAATATCATTTAAAATAATAAAATGAATTCCCTTTTAAAAAAACATTAATTTAAATATCATTTAAATTAATAAAATACTTCATCGACGACGCCCATTCTACCTCGTAAAACGAGCTCCAAATAATGACAATGACAACTAAGGAATACATGTGTCCTATCATCATCGGGTGTTTGTCGGGTTCTCTATAAATTCCAATATCGACGGATACGGGTATCTACAGAGCCCCCACTTTGACTGAGGCTTGGACAAGGCGAAAGTCAAAGTATACCCCAGGTCCCTTTCGACCGAGGATTAACGGGTCGTTTATAGTCCATTAGACTTGCGTATATAAGCTCGCTTGACCATAAGAAGAGATCATACACGAAACTTCGTCGGGATTAACTCTTCCTTCATTGCGTCGAATTATCTTCGTTGGTCATCGACCCATAAGTTGCATAAATGGTGGGTTGAGCCTTATCCTTAGGCGCCTACGTATCCGTTTCTGACGGAATAAAACCCGCGTCGTAGTTCGGCACTGCTGACACATGCCCAAAGTTTATCATCTGCTGGCGTATGTCCAAAATTCATCATCTTCTGACATTTGCCCAAAATTTATCATCTGCTGGCGCTTGTCAAAATGGGACGGGACTTTCCGAGGAGGTTGCCGTCGCTTTCATCATTTGCTTTCAGCTACGGAATTCTTCCATTTCATACTCTTGCATTGAATTGAATTCTGAGTGGATGTCATCCATTTCATCTTGATAATGGTCTCTGGAGCCAACGGCTTCAGAGCCCCGATTTCTGATAATGGCTCTAAAGTCGAAGACTTTAGAGCCCCCAGTTGAAGCATATCCTGCTATATTTGAAACACAAAAAACGTACTAGCAATAATCATCACATGAGCACATTTGGATCATCGATCTTGAAATTGGATCATTTTGAAGTACTGGGTCATCGACCCGAAAGTTGAATTTGATAATTTTGAATAATTGGGTCATCGACCCGAATTTTGAATTTGACATCACTTGGAATGTTGGGTCATCGACCCGAAATTTGAGTTTGAAAGACTGGGTCATCGACCCGAAATTTGAACATGTTGAAAATTTTGAATAATTGGGCTATCGACCCAAATTTAGAATTTGAAATGAATCACTTGGATGCTGGGTCGTCGACCCAAAAAGTTTTTGAAATTTCGAAATTCTGAAATCTTTGGCATTTTGAAATCGAACCTTGACGGGTGAGCAGGAAATACGACTCAGACACTCCGTATGACCCGTAAACAACGTGGGCGTAGCCCGCTACCGCAAAACAAAAAAAGAAAATAAAACCGTAAGTGTGCACGGGCTTTAATTCAAATATGGACTTGTCGAGGGTAGAAATGTAAATCGGCCGTTCCGGCGCCACAAGATGGCAAATGGGAATCACAAGGTCGTCGAACTTGGGACGGAGATATCGTATGGCATGGGCGTGCTCCCGAGGGCACATGGGAATCAAGATCACTTGGCATTGACAAGGTGGATTAAACTCACAGAGGAACAACGTTGGCTTCGCCCAGACACTAAACATAGACTGATTTTATGAGAACACTTAGGCATCACATATCACTCTTGTTGGGAACATTCTGTCACTCTTCTCCTCGCCTCCTTTCTTTTCAGCGAGTATTCATCATTTCTTGCCACCGCCTTCTTTCTTTTCAGCGGGCTTTTAATATTTTTCTTCCACGCCTTCTTTCTTTTCAGCGGGTTTTTACTATTTTTCTTCCACGCCTTCTTTCTTTTCAGCGGGTTTTTCATATTTTATGTTCCCAACACAAACCTACATCTATATGACTCGGCATCTTTGCCTAAACCGTTAGATAAAGCTCATTCCGAGACTTGACACTACTCATCTGAACCTATATCCTCGTCCTAGCCTACGTCGAGTGCTAAGACTGAGAAGACTCCTAAGACTGACTCACAGGCGACAGGTGTGTGGAAACGGTTGGGTTCAAAGGCACACTCGGGCTCAGCCTTAGAAGGGAGGCTTGGTCCTCGCTTGAGTGTAAAAGAAAGATAGGTGGGCCCTCGGGAGGAAATGATGATCCCTCCTAAGAAGCGCGCTAGACAGAACACAACTACCCCTCCCCCACAGGAGCCTCGGTCACGTGACCCAAAAGGCAAAGGGAAAAAGAAGATGTAGGAGCCTTCGACTCCAAATATATTATTTGATACTACTACTTATTATTTGTTGCTAGTTGTTTTCTTTTTTTTTTCTTTTGGAGGATGTAACGGGCATCGCCCGATCTTTAATAAGACTTACTATCTATTAAAAATTCCAGTTTCTGCATAAAATTTCATTTTATTCAAAGGAAGGGTCGGTTGTACTCTTTTAAAGAGCTGCCTACGTATCTGTTATCAACAGAATCAAACCGAGCTCGTAGTTCCACAAAACAAACGCGCTACAATCATCGATTTATAACGCGCAAAAAAAAAAAAGCAGCGAAGCAAAGTGCCGCGGCCTAGACTCGCTCACGAGCACTGCAATTCAAAATTTTATTTTACGACATTGAGAATGAGTTCTACGGATAGTATTTCTTCAGTTGATCCAAATTCGTCGGATTCGCAAAGTCATTTCCATCTAGATCTGTCAGTCTGACTGCGCCTCCCGATAATATCTTCTTTACTAGGTAAGGACCGGCCCAGTTCGGCTTGAATTTTCCCCTCGGGTCAATTGGTAGTAAAGCGCGGACGGACTTTAGGACTAAATCCCCATCCTTTATTCCTCGAGGTTTCACCTTTTTGTTAAATGCCCTTTGTATCCTTTTCTGATAGAGTTGAACATGGTGTAACGCATTTAGCCGTCGCTCGTCGAGCATGACCAAGGAATCATACCGGCTTGCAGCCGATCGTCCTTCGAGGACACGACTTTCTAACAGGATCCTTAAAGAAGGTACCTCTAATTCGATAGGTGAACGCCTCCATCCCATACATTAAATAGAACGGAGTTGCTCCGGTGGTGTGCGAATAGACGTTCAGTATCCCCATAGTGCGAACGGTATCTTTTACGGCCATTCGCGATAATTGTCGGTCATCTTTCGAGGATCACGGTGATTGTATTGTTGGCGGCTTCCACTTTGCACCATTTGTTTGAGGTCGATACGGTGACGACTTGTGGTGTTTGATTTTATACTTTTCAAGTATTACGGCGATTTCACTGGAAGTGAGTGCCATGATCGCTAATGAGCTCATGCGGCACCCCATATCTGCAAATGATTTCATTCTGAATGAACTTTGCTACGTGCTTTGCTTGTAGAACTTTGTATGATTTCACTTCTACCCACTTCGTGAAGTAATCGATGGCGACTAACATGAAGCAATGCCCCTGTTCGGATGGGTTGACCTTTCCAATAATGTCGATTCCCCATGTTGAGAAAGGCCATGGTGATGTCAAAGTGTATAACGATGATGGCGGCACATCTTTGTATGTTTGCGAAGATTTGGCAATTGTGGCAATGTTTGACATATTGGCTACAATCTGTCTCCATCGTTGTCAGAATACCCTAATCTCATGATTTTACGAACCAAAGCATATGGGCATTCATGTGTGGGCCACACTCTCCGTCATGGACTTCTTCCATGACTCTTTTCGCATGATTGGTGAGCCTATGCATCGCAGAAGGACATTTTGCGCGGTCTTCTTGTACAATTGTCCGTCATTGGTTCTAACGAACTGAGCGGCTAGCATTCGAATAGCGCGCTTTCCGCGGTTATCCATGTCGGGTGGATACTCTCCTGATTCTTTAAATTTTAGAATAGCATGATACCAAGGTTCGGCCTCGGTTTTTTCCTGTGTCTCCGATTACATTAACATAAGCGGTGATGATCTTCGTTCGACACATATCGGCATAGTATCCATGTGATCGGTATGTTGATCGGAAGCGACTAGCTTTGATAGTGCATCAAAAACCGGTTTTCATCTCTGGGGAGGTGCACGTACTTGACCTCGGTGAACAACTTTTCTAGTTCCTCTATTTTCGCTTGGTACGGAGCCAAGCTATCACTTCGGGTTTTCCACGTCCCGGCCACCTGATTGATCACTAGGGACGAGTCCCCATGTACTACGAGCTTTTTGATGCCTAACTCGAGAGCACTGTGCAAACCGAGTAGGCATGCTTCATATTCAGCCGCGTTATTAGTGACGTTAAAGTCCAACTTGATCGAAATAGGGACATGTTCACCTTCCGGTGAAATGAGTAGAACTCCTATCCCGTATCCCCTATAGTTCGATGCTCCATCGAAATAGAGGTCCCACGTATCATTGTCTATGTGAACGATATCTTCGTCGGGAAACGACCACGTATCCAAAACCTCAGTTTCTTCTATCGGGTTATCCGCCAGGAAGTCTGCAACCGCCCTTCCCTTTATCACTTTTAGCGGTACATATTTCAGGTCAAACTCGGAAAGCATTAAAGTCCATCTTGACACCCTGCCGTTCAGAACTGGTTTTTCAAACAAGTATTTGATTGGGTCCATCTTCGAGTGGATGCAGACACTATGACTGAGCATGTAGTGCCGTAACTTCTTTGTCGCCCATACTAAAGCCAAACATGTCTTTTCGAGCTGAGTATACTTGATTTCATACTCCAAGAACTTTTTACTAATGTAGTAAATCGCTCTCTCCTCTTTATCGACCGTTTGCGCCAGCATTGCCCCCATTGCAGTATCTGTGACTGTAAGATACAACAAAAGTGGTAACCCAGCCGTTGGTGGGCTAAGCACGGGAGGGGAAGATAGTATTTCTTTGATCTTATCGAACGCAGCTTGACAGTGATCATCCCATACGACGTGTTCCCCGACCTTCAATTTCTTGAAAATTGGCTCGCATATCATCGTTAGCCTTGCCACGAACCGACTTATATATTGGATTCTTCCCAGGAAACCTCGAATTTCCTTCTCGGTTTTCGGGTGAGGCATTTCCATTATGGCCTTTATTTTTGATGGGTCCACCTCGATGCCACGGTGGCTAACGACGTGACCCAACAGTTTGCCGGATGTGACTCCGAATGCGCATTTTTGTGGATTCAACCTCATGTTATACTTGCGCAATCGTTCGAAGAATTTGCGTAGTGTACCAAGGTGGCCATCACGCTCCTTTGACTTGACAATCATGTCGTCGACATAAACCTCGACCTCCTTGTGCATCAAATCATGTAACAATGTTGTCGCGGTCCTCTGATATGTGGCCCCTGCGTTTATCAACCCAAAAGGCATTCTTGTGTAGCAAGAGGTTCCCATTGCGTTCGAACGCAGATCTTATGCATATCTTCCTTCGCCATCTTAATCGATTATAACCGGCGTATCCATCCATAAAGGATAAGTAACGCGTGTTTTGCCGTGTTGTCAACCAGGATGTCGATGTGAGGTAATGGGAAATCGTCCTTCGGACTTGCCTTGTTTAAATCCCGGAAGTCCACACAAACCCGAACTTTACCATCTTTCTTAGGCACTGGAACGACGTTAGCCACCCAGTCAGAGTATTACGACACCTTGATGAACCCAGCTTTGAGTTGCTTGTCGATTTCTTCCTTGACTTTCAAAGACCAATCTGTGTGCATTTTGCGTAGCTTCGCTTTGATCGGCTTATACCCGGCTTGATTGGGATCCTGTGCTCTGCAATTTCCCTATCAATGCCTGGCATGTCTTTGTAGGACCATGCGAAAACATCTTTGAACTCATGCAACAAATCAATGAACCCCTGTCTTTCGGTGGGACTTAAAGTAGTTCCTATTTTAAGCTCCTGTGGTTCTAAGGTTGTACCTACATTGATGGTTTCGGTATCTTCGATGACCGAGGTTTTCTGTTCGTACTCTTCCAACCCTTTTATCAAATCGTAGAGGTGGTTCCATTTCTTCTTCTTCTTCTTCTTCGACCAACTGTTCATCCTCGACCCCAGTCTCAATGTCATTATTAAAACAATCATTTTCAAAAATTGAATTGCAATGTAAGTAAGACGAGTCGTAAGCAAACGGGTTCATATTATTATTGATTTGAAATTGCGCGAAATGCGCTAACATTTGAGCCAACCGGTCGGAGCTCGGTGGCGAGATAGGGGTATTCGGGACAGGCCCGGAATACCACCATTAGGAAAAGGTGCATAGGAAGGGAAAGCTAGGGAGGGGTATTTTCAACACCTGACTCCTTAGACTCAATCTTAGGACCTAACTCGGACTCGGACTCGGACTCGGCTCGGACTCGGGAATCGGTAACATCGTCGGCTTGAACATCTCTCCTTCTCCCGTTGTCAACTTGAAAAGGAGTCCTTTGTTGTCGATCCACTTGATTGTTTTTACGCCATCCCGTGTTGGTCCTAAGAGGATCCACATCGGTGATGAGGGTAGATGGGTCAAACCGCTCGCTTCTCAGGATCATGCTTACCAAATCTTCGTTTGGTATTGGTGATTTCTTCTCTTCACCGAAAAGGAGACCCATAGCTTTTCTCGTCATTTATTGGATCCGGTTTGGTTTCTCCGCATCACGGTCGAATGTCTTCAGGGATGTAGTAGCAATCTTGGAATACTTCGATTCCTGGGACCATAAGGTTCTTTTTTGGGTCAAAGATAGGTTCGGGGAAGTCCATGCAAGGGAGCTCTTCCCCAGCTTTCACGAAGTGACCATTGAGAGTTAGGTGATACGGTCCCATTTTAATATCGCGATCTTCGATCGTTCTTCCCTTCTTTTCCCGTAGATCTTTCTCAGTGGGCTCATATCCAAGCTCGAAGGTTACTCCTTTGGCTACGGGTGGTTTCAACTCGAAAGCCTCCTCCTTTCTAGGATATAATGAAAAACCGAAGTACTTCCCAGTTTTGAGAATCACCTCGCAGACATGACTTCCCGTATATAGATCCATATTTTCGGAGTTCAGCTCGATCATGTTGACGATCTCGAAACCACATGCGTCATTGGTAGCTTCGACCCTTACTTCGGAAGTAATGTCTCCTCCCGCTACAGTAATTGGCGTGGCGTCAATGGTGACGGTTTTGCCATTGAGTGGGACCTTGATTTTTCGATGCAGCGTTGATGTTACGGCCCTTGTAGCGTGGATCCAAGGTCTTCCCAACAATAAGTTGAAGGATGAGCAAATGTGAATCACTTGGCAACTCACTTTCTTTTCCACTTGCCCAGTCTGTACTACTAGGTCGACAAGTCCACTCACTCGACGCACAGTGCCATCGAATGCCCGGATGTATCGTGTAGTGGGGATGAAGTCATTCTTCTCCAAGCCCGAGAATGTGCGCCGTTTTCGAGAGGAGTACGTTGACGGCCGATCCGTCGTCAACCAAGGTCATAGGGATATGCTTGTTGAGACACACGGTAGCAATATAGAGGGCCAGGTTATGTCGAGGCCCGAACGGTGGCAGATCTTCGTCGGAGAATGTCACGGCGTTGGTAATCGAGGCCGATTCGGGCGATGTGAGTGACCATGTCCGCGGGGAGTAGTACTTGACGACACGGTCATGTTCATCAAAGCTTGTAACAAAGCTTGACGATGCTCGAAAGAGCTCAGGATAAGTTGCCAGATAGATACGTCGGCCTTAGTCTTTTGGAGTTGCTTGATGAGGGAAGCCTCGGAGGTCGACCCTTCACCAAGAACTTCGACCACTGCCGGCTCCTTTTGAGGTGCCTTACTCGGGATATCCTTAGCTTTCTCCACACGATATGGGCGCCCGGATCTAGTCAAATGGTTTGACTCTAGGGCATCTTGCCTCACCTTTAAGATTTCTTCTTGGGTGTGAGGAATTGTCGCACCTTTGACGAGGTAAACATCATCCTCGTCATCGGCCCAAACGCCATTGATTTCATTGCCGCTTCGGAGAATGTAAGGGGTACAATCGACAACAAAATCCCCGAATGTAATCTCGTTTCTCGAGTTTGGTAGGAATTCAGAGCAATCTACGAATATTCTTCCGACGAAAACCCCTTTTAGACGACATGGGCGAATCAAGTGAGAGTAATCGACACTATCTTCGGTAGAGACAAAGTTAGTGTGGTCGCCAAACGGATTGGTGACGTTATTGGGCTTTATGGCCGGGATTGGGAGCGTTCCGTTCTCAATCATATCTTGAATTTCGTGCTTTAGTCTAAAGCACCTTTGATATCGTGTCCCTTCCCTTGATGAAAGGCACTGATGAGGCATTCGGTTTGTACCATTTGCCTTGTTGATCAGCAGGAGGGTCCGGAGTTGGACCAATGGGCTTTAACTTTCCTTGGGCCATGAGCCTTTGGAGAGCATAGGCGTAAGTGCACCCGATATCGGTGAATACCCTCGGAGCTTGGCGTGGAGGCCTTTTTTACTGTCCATCTAGGAGATTGACAGTTTCAACAAAGTGGGCCGCTGCGGGTGCTTTTGCTTTAGATGACGAAGCCCCTTGGTATCCCTTTGGCTTCTCAGCTTCAGCAATTCGGACATCGTCCTCTACCTTTATCCCGATCCTTATCAATTCTTTGAAAGAACCAAAATTTTGGTATTTCAGAGCATTACGATAAAAGTCGTAAATTCTTCACGAACGTATCTACCATTTCAACTTCATCAGGCTTCTTAGCCAACTTCACGCTTTGTTGCGCCATCTTGCGAGGAACTCGGTAAAGCCCTCTTTCTCCTTTTGTGTCATAACCTCCAAAGTTCTTATGTTGGTTTGAATCTCAACATTGTCAAGATAGTGCTTACTAACTCCACCGTAATATCTTCGAAAGTGGGGAAGTTCTTAAGGTCAAGATTATAGAACCACGCCTTCGGGTGTTCATCCAGAGATTGGGCGAAAATTTCAGAGAGCATGTCAGCAGGTACTCCCTTCAGTGCTAAGTACCCCTTATAGGCCTTAACATGGTGGACTGGATCTTCTGTGCCCTTAAACTTTGGGATGTCAGTGAGTACCATGTTCGTGGGCAACTTATCCTGAACTTGGGCATAGGCCCTAGCATTCTCATAGTGAATGTTCTTCCCCTGGGAGAGTTTCAAATGGTCTTCGATGAACTTGAACCGTTTCTCCAGATCGGTCAGAGGTGGGGTAAATGGAGGGGAATCTTCACCCAGCTTAGATTCAATTGCATCCATGCGGGTCATCATGAGGTTCACGGCCTCGGTGAGCTTGTTGATAGCATCTTCCATTGCTTGACGTCGGGTTTTTGGCGGCCTTTCTACAAGAAAACCCCGTACTGAGTCAATATTTAAAGTAAAAGCCCCTGCACACTTAAAGACACGACCCCAACTTGACTCAAACAAAGACTTCGACTTGAGATTGACTAACCAGAGGTTCGACTCACGGTTGGATCTAGACCTTGGTTCATTTTAGACTCGACAAAACGACATGACTCAAACTGTCATAAATCGGTTATAAACCGGACTCGGTGTGGCCAAACCCGTGATTGGACTAACATAGCCCATAGGTTCGGGTGAAACGCCCTAAATGGCCTAGCTTGGGCGTTTTTGTGGACTATCCTAGACCAAAAGGTCGACCAACATGGCTCAAGGCCCAAGAGGTGAGCTTGGGTGACCCAACAAGGTCGTGTTCTAGACTCTTAGAACGAAACACACCCGGCCTAACACGGCCATGACCTGGACACGACTTGACGCATTTCATGCTTGGTTGAGGTTCGAGAGGCATTTTGGATTGGTTTTGAAAAAAAAACGAAAGATTGATTCGAAAATGAGATTTGAAATGGGCGACGCGCTATAAAAGCTCATTTTTGGGCCGAAAATTCTAGTCCTATTTGGGGCGGCATTCGCGTTTTTAAAACCATGCTATTTCGAAAGTAAGTTGTTCAAAAGTTCGGTTTTGAAAAGGACATGGGAAATTTCGAAAAAGACTCGGGAAAACAAATTGCACATTGTCATTCTCATGTTGTAAGGATGTATGCTCCTAGACATCTCTAAGTCTCGGCAAGTCTTCTATAAGAAGGTCTATGCCCTCCATCCTTTTGCGGTCTTATAGAGCAAGGTGTCTTAAGGTAGAGTACCTAGAAGATCGTCCCCACCATCAAGAACCACGCGAGGTGAAGTGGAAGCGAGCAATGTGCAGCTTCCTAGCATAGTGGGACGTCGCCCCCCACGCATCACGAAGAAACGCTGGGACGGCCCGGGCAAGTCCTTAAGGGTTTATGCATGAATCGTAGCACTATGAGTAATGTTTTACTTTCCAACACTTTCTTTTCAAGTTTCACCTCGGAGGAAAAGACCCTAGAAACACAGTGTAACTAGTCCTCTTTTCCCCAGCGGAGTCGCCAAATCTGTGGACAAGGCCCTCGGGAGGCTGCGTCCGCGGGATCCACACTAGGCATAATCGACTCGAGGTTCTTTCGAATCGAATTAAGACAAACTAGAGTCGCCACCAAGTTTTATGGGAACTTGGAACCGTTCAAGTCAACTTTACACCTTTCATCGAAAAGCATAAAGCCCATCGACTACGAGTGATTAAAGATAAAGACTTGTACCCTATATCACTCGATTTGAATGACTCTCGTAATCCAATGGTATTTAGACGGATCCACAAACCATAGATCTTGAGTAAGGGGTGAGGGTACGTGTTGGGAAGCCCATAAGGACACCCAACCCCGCCCGTCAATAACGGCCTCTACTAAGTCAAGTGTCGGATTTCAAACAAGGTCATAGCTACTACGATGTATGAAATGCAAACGTTGTTTTAACCCTATCATGTGACAACAATTTCTATGTCGTTTTAGATGCAACTAAACTAACTTTGTCAAAGTTGTAATTTAGCATGTGGGTTGATTGATCTAGCAACATTCAAACGAAACAAACAAGGCTTGATGGGGAATGGGGGAGCCGTTGGGATCTACCTATTACAAACCAGGCATTTCATGCCGACACAACAACAAATTAAAGATACAACTCGATCTAAATACAAAGCTATACACACGACGCAATACATGACACAAAACACACGGCCATTGGGCCTTGAAAACCGTGCACATGAGGGTGGCCCACGGCTCACATGACCCACGGTCCTTGGGTCACTCCTCGTAATGCGTGCTCGCGCTTAATCTCATCGAATTAGACATAAGGCTACGCACCAAAGCATGCATTAGCATAAACAAGGGCCATGTCGCTTTAGACAACATGCAGTTTACTACGCTTCTACAAACATTGGGGAACAACCGTCTAACCAAACAAGACTAAGGTTTTAGAAATCATTTGACTCGATAAAAGAAAACAAACTTGAAAGGTTAAAACTCGATAAACAAACTATGAATTACAAGCTACAAAACAAACAAAGAACGAATGACAAACAAGGAAAGAGAAACGAAATAGGAAAGACAAAACCCACGGCCAACTCACGGCCCAAACCCACGGCAACCTCACGGCCAAGACAAGGCCAACCTAGTTCCTAAGTTAGATTCATTGGTTAGATCGAATGATTGCGAAAAGGGATAGGAAACAAGTTAGAAAACGAGTTAAAAACGATGTCGATTGATTGTCGCGCAAGGGTGCATTCTACACGGCCTAAAGGGTCTAATTAGGTCAAATTCGCTAATTAATTTAACTCATCGAGTGTCAATAAGAAGGTGCTAATCACGCACTCTTATACTAGCGAGAAATTAGGTGAAAGAGAGAGATGCATTCAATTATTTACAGAATCGTCGATTGATTTTATAACTTACGTCGAAGCCACCTATCGTGTCTAATTAGATTATTAAATTAATTTAAAGTCATCTAAATACGTCATAGGTTAACAATCAGAGGTTAAACTAACATACAACGGGTCCTAGGGTATATCGATTTGGCGAAAGCGAAGAAAGGGGTCGAAAGCGATGAAAGTTAGACAACTCGTTTTATTTATGCCCTACCTTGAACACGAGGATATGTAAATGAGACGGGGGTGTACGACCGACAGAAGTAGCGGTTTCTTTTCCCATCTCAAGTCAACGCGGGTGTTCGTGGTGGTACTTTAACTCATAATCGGACTAACTAGTTTCATAGTTAATTAAAACAAACGATAAACAAAACGAAAACAAACAAAAACAAACTATAAAAAAGGCATAAAAAAACGAAATAAAAAAAAAGGAGAGAAAAGGGGATTTGATGCACCCTCAACCTACATGTATCGTTGACACCGTCTTGGGTCGTAATCGATGGTAGATTTTATCTCGAGAGGCCGTCGTCGACGAAGAATAAAGCAAACACGCGTTTTGGAAAGTTTCTGGACAGCGATTTTAAAACAGTGATATCTCCCTCGTTTCACGACGAAAATTCGATCCGAAAGATGTTTTGGAAACTAGAAAGAGAGGAGAACAAGGATCTTAAATCAACCCCTGCTCGTTTTGGGTTAATGGGCACGAAAAACGAGCACAAACAGAACTGGACAGACAAGAAGAAACCGCGAAAACAGAGTGTTATTTCACTCTGTTTTTCGAGGGATTTCGTGTACTCTCAAGGGCAATTTGGCTCGTAATTCTTTGCCTAATGTGTATATGGATGTTATGTGGTTAATTAGGAACAAGAAACTCGAGTTTTTATGGAGGTTTGATGGAGGAACGAAAGGGTTTTCGAAGAGGACACACAAACAGTTTCAGTTTGTGTGTCGGTTTTGTTTAGGGTTTTTGAAGGATGTTTAGGGTTTGTTTCTGAGGTTTAAAGCTTGTATGTGATGCTTGGATGTATGTAGGACTTAGAGGAATGATTGTATGGTGAAGGGGTGGTATTTATAGGGAGTTAAAGTAGGTTAAAAGAGAGGAGGAGGCAGTCGGGCTCAATCCTGTATGGCTGCTGTCCATCGGTTTTTGTGAGGGTTTGAGGGGGGTTTTCTTGGTGATTAAGCTAGGATAATATGGGTAGGATACTAGGTATGGGTTAGGGTTAATGGGTACGGGTCTTGGTAGTGTTTGGAGCGGGTTTGGGCTCGCGAATTGACACGCAAAAACAGGGGACTGCATTGGTGTTTTGCGGGCTGCTTGTGGCCTGTTTGGGATGAGGATTTGGGCCGCTTGTGAGGGGATTCGAACATGGGTTGATGGGTATTGGTATAGGTTGGTTAGTGTAATCGAGATTCGTGCCAATTCGCAAAGGAAACGGGCTTAAAAACCGAGCTAAAATCGAGCTCAAAACACACGGTTAAAAACGAGTTCTTCGCTTTTAAAATCGATTTTTCAAATCAATTAATAGATTAAAATAAATGACTTTTCAAATCAAATATACTCATAAAATGATTTTTCAAATCAATTATTTATTTTATTTTCAATAAAATAAACTTGGGAAAATAAATTCAAAATAAAATAAAATAAATTGAATTTACCTAAAAAACCATAATTTAAATATCATTCAAATTAGCAAAATGAACTCACTAAAAACATTAAATTAAATATCATTTAAAATAATAAAATGAATTCCCTTTTAAAAAAACATTAATTTAAATATCATTTAAATTAATAAAATACTTCATCGACGACGCCCATTCTACCTCGTAAAACGAGCTCCAAATAATGACAATGACAACTAAGGAATACATGTGTCCTATCATCATCGGGTGTTTGTCGGGTTCTCTATAAATTCCAATATCGACGGATACGGGTATCTACAGTCTTTATCTCCATTATAAAAGGAAAATGACACTATTTTACATTCATCTACAAAAATAAAACTCCCTTTACAACACAAACTCTAGATCTCATATATACTTGTAAGGAGGAGTCCAAACTTGTTCACAACTCTTGTTACTAATTCATTCATCATTCATCAAGGTATTTTAACCATTATTTCTTTTTTACTACTCATTTCATCAAGGTATTTAGCCATTCTTTCTTTTAAATGAAATCGTTTGTATAAGTTTAAAATCATAAATGATTTTTGCATGTTTGTGACAATCAATTTAATAACTCTTCAATCATAATTATTTTTTAATTGAATATAAATGGTTTATGTGCATATTGGCGATGACATATGAATGGTTGTCATCCAATTTTCTTTTTACATAACATTTTATTTTTAATTTAATTAACTCGTATGAATTTCAGATGGTTAGACAATTCATTCCTATATTAGTACAATACACTATCAATCGCAGAAACAAACTCGCTTAGTTGCGAGAGATTGACACTCAGTTGGCTGATCTAATAGACCAAGCGGAGGTGACAAGGCAGCGGGCAATAAATAGAGGGATGAAGGACGTGCAGGAAAATATGGAAGCTCTTATACATGAAGTGAAAGCTAATCGTGAACAATGGGTGATTGAAATCCGGAAAATTGAGTTGGAGCTTGATCAACTTGAATTTCTTGGTTTTTAGTTAGGTTAAATATGATTTATATAGTACGTATTTTGTAAGGATTAAAAGGTTGGTTTATATTTTCTAATGGATCTATGATTATCAACTACCCATTTTCCTTTTCAAAGTCCTGTTATTTTTTTTTAATTACTATCTTACGTTCTTCGTTAAAAAAATACCCGTAATTTACCAATGTGTGACGACTAAATTTAATCCAAAAAAAATCCGGCACATGAGTAGAACACGGCCAAGCGAGTAACAAACGCCACAACAAGATCTTATGCTACTACAAATCATCATGCAATTTAATTTGGTAGGACTGACCATTATTCACTTGGGCCATTATTATTCATTTACCATGTTTCTATGTTAAAACCAGGCCATTAGGAATGTGGCCCCAATAGGGGAAAAGCCCAATCAAAATATAGGTCTTATATAACAATTTGGGGTCATTTTATTTATCAACTAACTTACTTGGGCCTTCGGTAACTAGACCCATTATTACTTCCTCAATTGAGTCATTTTCATCGACCCATTTACTTCCTCAATTGGGCCATTTTCATCGATTCATTTACTTGGGCCGTCAGTCAGTAGATGTCATTTGCAATTTGCAAAGTTAACACATTACAAATTAAATTTTTTCTTTTTTTGCAATTGATTCATTTTAAGTTTTTAACACCAAAATAATCAAGCATAACAAAACGAGACCGAAATTATTTTTGATCGACAACGAATATTGGACAACTATCAACAATGAATAAGAAATTAAAGCTTCTTCTCTTATTTATGTAGTATTATCACAATACAAATTGAGAGTAATAATACAAATACAACCCATGAATAATACAATAACCGACGAGCTAACTTTTCTGATTTAGTAGCACGTAACTTCTGAGATTTCAATTTAATATTTTCCGATGTCAATTGGCGTAACCTATCCTCCAGAGAGTTGTTTAGATCAATCAACCTGTTCAAGTTCCGATCAACCTCCACGCATTCATCCCATATGAAGTAACCACAATCTTCATTCTAAAGATGCATTAAAAATTAATTAGAGCAATAAACATAGATATTATACTAATTAAATTATTTTGAGCTATAAACATAAATATAGCTTCCATAAGGGACAACGATAAATAAAACCTTCCTTTGTTAGGTCCATTTTTTTCACGAGTTGACGGATTGGAACCAAGTTATGATAATAATGTGAATCGCAAGAACAAGATTGACTAAAACTCATATTTGAAAGATGATGATGGTGTCGATACAACTGAAATATCGTATGAGATTTTAATAATTAAATATGATTATTAGATTTGGAAAAAAAAATATACTGATTTTTTTTTTTATGGATTACTCCCTCCAATTCACCATATTCTTCCCTATTTCCTAAAACGGTTATTCAGGTTTTCTTCCCCTTTCTATTTTTGGAAACTTTTTACTCTTATTTTATTCATACCTCTCTCCTATTACCCCACCCACCCAACTCTTTTAATCCTATTTTATTCCTTACTTTAATATTTGTGGCCCACAATTCATGATTTAACTCTTAATTATTCATCCCTCTCTCCTATCACTAAACCCCACCCAACTTTTTATCAATATAATACTTCATTTCTTAATTCTTGTACTCAAAGTAAAGAGGAAGAAAATAGAGGATTGGAGGGAGTATTAGATTTGGGAAAAAAAATATACTGATTTTTTTTATGAATTATTAGATTTGGGAAAAAAATATACTGATTTTTTAAATTGAGAGAAACTATTTTTTTTATGGATTAATAGATTTCGAAAAAAAATATAATGATTTTTCTAAGTGAGAGAAACGATTTTTTTTAGTTAGAGAAAGGAATAATTGATGGTTAAAATAAATAAGAACATAAAATAAATATAAGAAACAAAAAATAATTAGTATAGAGATTAGTATAAAAAAATTAGATTAATATTGCTAATGATCTTTGGAAAGTGTAGCAATTAATAAGTTGTCTCTTTTTGAATTTGAAATTCAAAATTTTCAAATTTTTCCCTCTAAAAACTTATTTGAAAAAGATTTCATATGGTACCTACCAAACTCCACTTGGCCTGCGCTCATTGGCCTGTGTACCAAGGGCCTTGTACACCCCGTGTACATGTAGCCTTTTCGTCTATTATGGAGAAATTAGAGTTCTTAGGAAGTACCAACTTCCTCCATTATGGAGGAATTAGAGTTCCTAGGAAGTACCAATTCACATGAATTGGGGCAACCAAACAAATAGTTATTTTCACACTTCCCATGAATTACAATTCGTGTGTTTTTGATGCGCAACTAAAAAGTCCTTATTCTATAACACGTTATCAGCACGATCCTTATCGAACTGAGCAATCCAAAACCTATAATCCTATGGTTTGTCTTTGTGGTTTAAGAAAAGTACCAATATTAGGGATGATTGGTTGATATAGCAATACATCATACGGCATACAGGTAGGTATTTTAAGGGGTTGTTTGGTTGACACTTGAAAAACACAGGAATTGGAAAATCACATGAATTGCAAAAACATGGGTTGTTTGGTTGCCATATTTTTTGGAAAATGGGGGAATTAGAAGTTCTCAGGAACTTCCAATGCCTACATGATGTAGGAATTGGCTTACCTACTCCCCCCTTGGTCATTGGAAGTTCCCATGGAATTTAATTCCTACATGAGCAACCAAACACTTTTGTCAAATTCACTTGAATTGGATGCAGGAACTTAATTCCCATGAAATTGAAGTTCCTAGGAAAATTAAGTTCCTTGATCAAACAAACGACTCCTTAAGTATATAACTCTTTTACTTGATTTCAATGATTCTCTAAACCCTTTTATTTTCATGTTTGTTGTTCATCTTGACTTTATGTTATTTTCAATTCTTAAGCATCTGAGTTACGGAGTATGTAATTATTTGGTAATTTATTTGGGATAGACCTATAGTCTCTTACTAGTTTAGAACCCGTGCAAAATTGCACGGGCATATTTAAAATAATTTCTAAAATTTTTTTGTTACAAATTTATTGCCAAAGATATATAAAACGTAATAAATAAATAAAAAATTTCTTTTCCAACCGCCATGGTGGAAATTGCAACTCGCTCAACTGATTCCTTTATGGATGGATGGATAAGTGGCTTCAGGTATGCTACCGATTCCTCTGTGGAAGTTTAGCATAAAGTCGATCTGGCAAAGCTGATACGACTTAATAAGGCTAACCCGAGAGCAGAAATTGACCCGAAATGTATCACCCGAAGTGACCCGAGCCGAAAGTGACCCGGCCTAAAGTGACCCAACTCAAAGTGACCCGACTTAAGCGAGCCAAAATGACATGATGGACCCAAAATGACACGAAATGACTTAATTATGGTAAAATCATAACCCGAAATGACCCAAACGACCCAGATTGACCCGACCAAAATGACTCGATCCGAAGTGATCCGACCTAAAAATGACCCGACCTGATGTGACCTGACCCGAACCCGAACCCAACCCGAATGACAAATTCGCCAGGTCTAGCATAAAGCCCACAAACGCTTATTAACTCAGATTTTAGAAAATAATCATGTCTGCCATTTTAATGAGTACGAATACTATAAACTGAGATACTAATAAAAATGATTACAATATAAGATACAATAGGTACGATAATTATGAAAACATTTACCAAATGAATGATACATTTTGAAGCAGAATCAATAATAAAAGGAGTACCAAAAAATATATAAATAGGTATAACAAAATGATTTCTCAATAACTTAGAGACCGTCTCTCCAAAGTTTTAGGGTTCACGATCAAAAAGATTATAACAAACAATGTCATTTCGTTTTTGGTACACGCACAAACACTGTCATTTCTAAAATCAAATAAAACAACACAAACTGAATATTCAAATTCATTGTAACTACTTGACCGCACATCAGTTAGAGGTGACGACAGATAACACACCAAACAATGTCATCTCCACAATTAATTTTCCACTTAAGCATGCGTTATGATTAACTTAAACCTTCTCTCTACCTATAACTTGGAGCCACCAACAAAGTCCCGTCGATGAGTAATATTTTTGTACAGATGAACAGGGAGTATCTAACAACCGTGTAGTTCCGCAGTCTCATTTGTCATTGCCACTTTTGTCCACCTTTCTTCAACCCAACCCTATATGGCTATATACCTACACTTAATAATAGGAAAATGTGAGAAGAGTTTAACAGGGATAGATCCGATAGAACCATAGTTAGAACATTGCAGCGAAAAAAGGATAGGTTGAGATTTTTTAGGTAGGAATACCACGAAAGAAGTTTGAGAGATGAGAGGGAGAATAAAGGCAGGGAATATGATTTAAAATTTTCATTATTAAGACCGTCTTAACTTAAATCGCTTTTACATACAATTAAAATAGAGATGGAAATAAAAGAAGGTTGTGATGGGTTTTAAGTTAAGACGGTCGTAAGCATAACAAACTAAAATTTCATACGGAGTACAATTGATGGATCCTAATAAGAAAATGAAATTTGACAAATTTGCTTGTGTCTTGAATGACCATTTGACATATGTCGTAAGTCAACTAACGAGTCCAAAACCATCAATAAACCAAGAAGATTATTATAGTGAATATAATCTTGCCCTCGACAACATAATACTTAGGGGTTGTTTGGTTGATCTAGTGGAAGCAGCACCCACACCGTAAGAAAATCAAAGACTGGGTTGGGTCATCGTTCTCCACTGATACAAAGTTGTGACTAATCCCTCAAAATGGCTCAGAAGCATCGTCAAAGTAAAGAAATAATGTTCACCAAAAAAGGACCAAAGAACAATGTTCACTAATAACTTAATAAGGCATCGTCGAAAGTCACTCCGTAACACATTGATTTACCATCGACAATTTTTTCATTCACCAACAATATACTCCTATAGTCCTATTGTTGTTTGGACAAAATCACTTCAAATTATATCCATAAAATCATTCAATGAGAAATTTAAATTTACTACTGCAACGAAGAAAAAAGATTGCATAAATGTAAGTAACTTGCAAATTTGTTTTAAACAATCAGCCTTATTTAGTTTTTTCACCTATAACTCTATGTAATGTTACCAATTGTAGTTGCTAAAAATCCGTATCTTAGTAATTGTTATTTTATGTTAAAACATTTGCATATTTAACATAAATTTATCTCTTAAATGCAGTTTCTATTGGCATAGTTGAAAGCAATATACGTAATCTAAAACACATTCCAGGGTGGTAGAGAAAATTTTGATTGCACAATAAAAAAAGATCATAAAGCCAAATTTAATTGTTTGCGTAATATAAGTGAAAAATAAACACAACAAATTTGTTGATTAAAGTGGACAATGTATAAATAAAATCACATATTATATATTCTACCAAATTTAATTGTTTGCGTAATATATGGAAAGAATAAAATCACATGAATTTGAATTTAAGCAAAAATCAACACAACAGATTTGTTGATACAAACGAAAGTGATACATGGAAGAAGAAGAAGAGGTAAAAAAGTTACATACCCTCGCAAGACAGATTAAAGCTCCTTCAACCAGTATAACATATATAAAACTTGTACATGCCTAATCAATCTAAATTATTCACAAAGTAATAATTAGTACTATGTAATTAATTGAAAATACTAATCCTAGCGAATAGCGGAAAACTAATTACCTCTTTAATAATGAATTTTATAATCAATAGCACCATGATATACCTGTTGCTAATTGCTTCATTATTCAAGAAGTAGGCAGCGAAAATGAAAAGAAAGAGGAGCAGCGATGATCGATCTGAGTATGATGCCGGAATAGCGAACTTCGAGAGCTTTGTATTATTTAGGGTTAAGTCAATTAAGCACTCTTAAGCGCGAAATTAGGAGGGCTGTAGAGATATACGGCTGACTGGCTGAGGCGGGATATGCTTGAGTAGATTAGTTTATTAGGGTTAGATAGGTGGGCGGGAAAAAAAATGGATAGAAAAGCGTCCGTCTAATGTATAGTGGTTCTTCTATTATACTTTTACTAGTTTTTGAACCCGTGCACTGCACGGGTGGAAACGGAAAGTATTATTAAAAGAAATAACTTACATATTTTTTGGATTTAATAAATTATTAAATTTTAGAAAATTTCACTTTGTCTACTACCCGTACACTTTTGATACTATGATTTTTTTTATTCGAAATACTATGATTCTTTTCTCGACTTTTGATAAGTTATTGGCAAGTAGTCGAAGTAGGCGGTTGAGGTAACTTAGACTTGTTAAAATTGAGCTGATCCGAATAATCCTACCCGACACCCAAATTCAGGACCAAAGCTTGATCTGTACCCAAATTGTGTAAAACAATGGATAAGTAACTCCTTATATGAAACTCCCTTTGTCCCACTCATTTGTTTGCTTATTCCATTTTGGGTTGTCTCAATCAATTGTGTGCCTTTATATTTTAGGAATGCTTTTAATAAGTAATTTATTACTGCACACTCAATTTAATTGACTTGTTATTTAATAATTGACTTTCTCCTCTTTTCTTGGCATTTGTGTCCAAACCAAAGGTAAACGAATGATCGGGACGAAAGGAATCAAGGGAGTATGAAACTTCATATTTTATTTACCCAATTGTTATTGCACAAACTGGAACTATTGCAATGCAATGCATGTTATTTTTCTACCCCGTTGACGTATCAATGTTTATGTTCTCATACGCATTTAAGTAAAGATGTATAAAATGGTTTTCCTACCCCGTTGGCATATCAATATTTACGTTCTAAATTCTAATACCCCGTCTTAAATTTAAAACGGATCAAATAAAATACATACATAGGACAAAAGCATAATATCTAGGGATTAATACTAAGCTTGTCCAATCCATCCAAGTACGGTGTTATTTAACCTCATCTTAAGAAATACCAACTATGCATTTATAATGTGAAGTATCAAAATGGTGGTAAATACAACCATAACCGTTGTGAATTGCTACGTCGTTGGTTAGTGTTGTATTGTCACTTGTGTAAAATTATATGGTAGATCTATATTTTTAAATCAACCTTAATTAGAGTAACTGCAAGTTAATAGAAGAATTGTGAAGAGTAGATTAGAGCACAAAAAAAAAGATGAATCAAAGGATGATTTATTTAACATATCAATTTATACGAATCCAATATTAACCTCTATCTAACTTGTCTCCAATAAATTGTTTAATTTCGCACAAATATTATATGTGGACAATTTCCCACACATATTATATGTGTTCAAAGTAACAGAAGATCAGAAAGAGTAACAATTACTTGATACACTGTGGGGATACCAAGTCCTAATAGTCTAATACCCTTGGTGATATTAATTATTAAAGCTAAAAAAATGGATATTAATGGCTAAAAATGGTAGAAGATAACATGCATTTTTTTTTTCGAAAACAATTGTTATTCACTTATACTTCTGTATTTGCTAAGTTCCTTCTCTACCAAAATCATACCTCAGTAAATTTGGAAATGATATGATTGTATGCTAGTATCTTTTCAGAATCAAGAATCAAGGCTTAAATTTCGATTTGTTCAATTTTATGCACTTTCTAATATCTTACTTTAGGATTTTTAACCTGTCATTATAAAAATTTAAAATTTAGTGGGGCCAAATAAGATGACAAGCTGACAAATCATTAGTTATTAGTTACTAATTTTGAATTACGATGATAAAAATAATTATGATTAAATTAAATGATTTTGAATTTATGAAAAGTTTAGGATAATATGATTTAAAGTAAGATTTTTTTTGACCGTATCAGCGGACTTTTAAGCTGTAACAGAAACTCACTGAAGGAATCTTAAAAGTATTCAAAAATATCAGCATGTGTATATTCTAAACTTAATTAGTCAGATTTAAAACTTAAGTAGTCAAATTTAAGTAATTAATCAGCATGTTATGTATTATTTAAAAGATACTCAAAATTTATCCTAAAATCCTAATTGAACAAATTTCCTAAGATGTAGGCTGTAAAATATAGGGAAATAAGTTGTAAACGAAATTTTAAGACGGTATAAGCTGTAAACGAAATATTAGGAAGATTTTTAATTGATTTACGAAACATCATATATTATTGCCATTATTAAAGTTTAAGATTTCGTATTATATGGCTAAATGACGACTTGATTAGTTAGTTTGTATAAATGGATAACAATTATATATTATATATTTGTATAAATGGCAAGCAATATTAAATATATCATACCTAGTTGATTAAATATACCCCGAATATCTAGGCTTCAGTTTAGGAAATTGTATCATATTTGTTAGAAATCCAGCAAATGACACGTGACGTATGAATATGTATTGACACGTGGCAATTAAATAGGCTGCTGGTTGTTATTTTAATATAATATATGATATAATATGACGATCTGTGAGTTTAGAATATGATGATCTGTGAGTTTAGAATGATATAACTAATACAGAACGTTTAATCGTTTTCTCAACAATTAAAATCGTCTTCAAATCTTTCCAAATTATAACGGATGAAAAATAGAAAAGTATTTAAATTACCAAAAATCTTAAAGAATAAAAGATGAAAGCGGTATTATTAAGAATTAATGGATGACTCGGTCTTTCATAATTATCATCAACTCTTAATGCTTCACTAGTTGAAAAGCCCATGCGATGCACGAGGCTCTCATAGGATCATCTGTATAAATATATTCTATAGTTGATAAAAGAGGTTCAATTATGGTTAAATCATTGATAAACAAAAGTTCGTGGTTGGTATAGCCGTTTAGTTGATCATCAATGAACTATTAGTGCTTCTAGCATAGAAGTTTTGTCATTTAGTAGTTATCATTTCCGTTGTGAAATTTCAAGTAACATGGTAAAAGTATGTAATTAGTTTTTCCATTATTGTTATAGGTATCACTGGTTTTAATTAAATACAATAGTTATCTCCATAAACATACTGCAGCTCACCAAATGAACCGTTCTTAATAACTAAGACATACCTTTATGAATTTTGCAAATTAGTTTATTCTATAACAACTACGTAAAACTAAATGGTGTTACGTAAAGCAACAAGTATCATAATTATAAATATTTAGTGTGTTTAGAGAAAATGTTAGATCTCCTATAGCATAAGTTTACCTTGACTATCTACAATTAAGAAAGTGTTTTGCTCTTTATATACTTCTCGTAAAATCAAATCCATACAGAATTCCAATAAATTTAATAGTCTCTAAACAACAGTACACAAATATATGTGATTCTATTACATAGAATGCATAAGGCTCCCATTAGGATCATCCTTATTAACAATATGCATGTTGAATGTTCTAAGAATTCAAATGTTGGTTTACATTGTCATGGTTTGGTAGTAGAAGTCAACTAAGTTGATAAAAAAAAGTCCAACTATGTTGAAATCGGAACACAAAAAACTTTAGGGTTGATTTAGTTGTTTGTTGATGGATCATCAGTCCCTTTAACATAAAAGCTACTTTTTTTGGTATTAATTATAACAGTTGTATAGCATCCGAAGAGACATCAGTTGAATTATGTAATTACTTATTTTTATTGTTGTACGCACCACCGATTTTAGTTAATTTAAAGCGTCATTCCCAAAAATGTGGTTTAATTCCATAAAATGAACACGTGATAACTGAGACTGGTTTTATAAGATTCACAAACTAGATTAACTTACAACATTTACCAATATTCCATTTTGTAAGTATACGATAATGTAAATGTTGAATGGTGCTACGCAAAACAACGTGTATCTCAATTATATATGTAGCCTGTTTGGTGGATTTTTGTTAGATCTCTAAACAATAAAAATTTGTTTTTGACTATCTACCATTAAGACTGGTTGTTCCCTATGAACTTCATATGAAATATATAAAATACGAAATCTAATTTTTTAGATGTGAGATATATTTTTGAGTGAATTAACGGTCAAACTTTTCAAAGTTTGACCTCCAAAAAAATAAATCAGGAGTTTAGTGTGGATTGGAGAGAGTAGGATATTAGGATACTACTCTTAAACTCGATTATTTTTAGATTAATTCTATTAAAATTATAACTCATTTTTGTTTATTTGAAATGTTATTTATTAACAAAATTAAGTCTCATTATCTTACATTTTTATTTACTATTCACAAATTCTCATTTATGATGGACATATCCGTCCCAAGCTTGAGACAGGTCAAGTACTACTCATATGGGTAGATAAGACAAAAGCAGAATGCCTAGGGAGTATCAATCTATTTTGTCTTATCTACCCACATGAGTAGTACTTGATCCGTCGCAAGCTTGTGACGGATCGATATACCCGTCACAAGGAAGACTTGGTGTCTACTCTTTATTTATAATAACAAAATGAACAAATTTTTAAAAAAGAGTTTCAATTTTAAGAAATGGCTTCAAATTACTAAATAAACATGTACAATCGTTTCACTTCTTAACCAATATATATGAGTTTGACCTAATTTATTACGCTAAGGAGTACTTTATATTCAACTAAACCCATATGGGATACTATACCTCATAGTTAACCATTAAAAAAAAAAGGACTATTTCCACTTTGCTGCCTTGAAGTTTAGCCTAATTTCACTTTAGTCCCCTGAGATTTGCATAATTTCACTTTGGTGCCTTGAGGTTTTGACTACTTCCCACTTTAGTGACCTATACATAGCAATCTTAGTATTTTATACTCTCTCCATTCATCTTTTATCTCCTCACTTATCTAATATATGTGGGGAGTATTTTATTGAAATGGAATGGAGGGAGTACTAAAAAAATATTTTGAATATAAAGGCATTTTTTTTTGCAATATTATGTTGATTATACTATTTTGTAATTTGTATGCAGTTTAATATCCAATTTTGCACTTTATTTTACTGAAAATGTAATTTAGATAAAGGTTGACTATTATATGTTTGAGGTCACCAAAATGAAATTTTATTCAAAACTCAGGTTACCAAAGTGGGAAGTAGTCGAAACCTCGTGACACTAAAGTGGAATTAACCTGAAACTCAGGGACCAAAATGGAAATTTTCCAAAAATAAAATAAAATGAAAAGCTACAGTAAAAACTATTGTACTTTTAAATATACAATCAGTACATTACAAAGTAATAAGTCTAATAACCAGGAATACGCAAACCGCGGTAAATAATTAAGTGAATAAAAACACATAGATGAATTGGAATTTAGAAAGTAAAAATTGATGTAATTGCATAATTTTGTATATTTGGCAATTCAATACAGTTTTAACGTCTATTATGGATTTGAATTGCCAAATATACAAAATTAGGCTTACTTTCTCATAAATTATTAGATCTAATAATTCAGTTTGAAGAAAAAATTCGGTGATATAATAGTAGATTATATATAATTCTCACAATTTTTCTATATATTTATCGTACACTGATTTATTCATAGTTAGCTGGTTCTTGAATTATTAGTCCCGCATAAAATCATAATTCTTGACTATGTTCATTTGTTATTTAATTTGTTGGCTCATTTGACAAAATCGATATGAGACTTATTTAGTATTTATAAATGGTAGCTCAAATTTTTTTAATCTGATGTGAATATTATTAGTAATTTAATCATACACATTTGATACGGTATAGTAAATCAGTGTTAAAACTATTTCATGCCATCGTTGAAGTTGTTTATTTCTACTATTGTCATTGTAGAAATTTTTCTCTGCCAAATGTTAAGTAAATGTTAATCTTTACTTCTTTTTTCCTTTTAACATGTTACTTTTTCCTGAAATATTTTTTTTTAAAAAAAAAATATGTTTTTTCCTAAGGTTTTCGTAAGAAAATTACGGATTTGGTTATAATTAACAACTCGTGTAAGTTTTAAATATTCAAAAAAGTTTTTAAATAAAATTATCTTTGTAACAACACGAGTTTTTTTAAGTAGTTAAAATCGAACAAATTAGATTTTTGACAATATTTTTATTTGTAAGAAATTAGGATCTTTTTTTTCTCACAAAGATTAATTGTATGTTTATAAAATATACAATTTTAACACTTTTATACGTTTATTATATGATTTTTTTTGCTTTATAAATGTTTCTAAAATAAATATTCTTTATAGAGTTATTTTTCTATTATTATTTTAGTAAAGAATAATTGATAAATTATTAGATCCACTTCTATTAGTATTATTTTTCTCATAAATTATTAAATTTACTTCTATTAGGCTTACTTTCTCATAAATTATTAGATCTACTTTTATTAGGATAATTTTCTCATAAATTATTAATAAGAAAAATCTAGATCTACACTTATTAGGAATTCTAAAAAAGTTGGACTCTCTAATATTGCTCGAAAAGTTTCTGCTTTATATATATGTATGTATTGATATGTATTGATTGATTCTACTCACCAAACATACTCTATCTTCTATCTTCGAAATTACCTATATTTCAATTTTTTCTAATGTAAATAAATTTTAATATTAATTCACCGAAAAGGATAGTTATAATCAAAGTTATAATATAATATTAGGCCAAGTTATATGATGATCTTTGCACATGATTTTAGGGATAAAGGAAAGAGTTTTTTTATGGGTTTTTCTAACATGTGCCCTAAGGGCACATGATAATAAGCTAAATAGGGGAAGATTTTCAAGATTATTACACTAATTATGGTAAATATGACTTTCAACTCACAACAATATTTCCCTAATTAGATTATTATCATGTGCCCTTAGGGCACATGTTAGAAAATCCGTTATAATAAATTAATTTAAATAAAGGGTAAATATGTAAAGTAGAACATTTCAGCTACCTGAAATTTTTAAAAGCTACCTGGAGTAGCTTTTCATTTTTCAAATCTGAAAAGTCATTTCAGTACACTGAAATGACTTTCTTAAACAAAGACTAGGTAAAACAACTACCTGAAATATTAGTCAAATCAGGTTGCTTGGTCAAATCAGGTACCTGAAATGTTTTGTCAAACATAGCCTAATATACACATATTGTACACAATGGATCCATGTTGAATTAGTAAAGTCGTCGTATTAAATAGTGATGTACGGAGTATTATATACCAAAAAAAAAAAAAACATAGATTTGTAACGGAAAATGGGGGATTGTTGCTTTTTTACTTAATTTTTCCCCTTCAAAAATTGTAAAATGCGAGACAGTGGCTTTACCGATCTGTGTTTGCTGCTTGGTACAATTGTACAAACCACAAAGTAAAGCCATTATGTAAGATAGTTGCTATACTATCAAATACGGCATAGACTTATTCGCTAATAATAACTTGACCCCGAATTATCATTTGATATTTTGAGCATTAAATAAACATTCCAATTAAATAATTCCAAACAATTTTTTTTTTTGGGTGCAAAAGAGGGGCAAAGCCCCGATACAAAACAGAAACTAAGACCGAACGAAGCGGGGGATGGCTACCCCAAGTAAGTCTTCACGGAGAATTGTACGAATTCCATCTGGAGGAGAATCGAAGTAAGTGACGGATACGTCAGAATTAACCCCTGCATTAGCAAGCCAATCCGCTGCTCGATTAGCCTCGCGAAAAACGTGATCAAGCTTAACGGTTCAACCTTCTAGCTTAATTAGATCGATGCATCGTTGGACTAGAGGACGGAGGCTGTTGCTTAAGAGTTGCTCTTGCTCAACAAAGCTCACACATGATGAATTATCCATATACACCATCAACTTACGACCCCCAATAGAACGTGCAAACTCCAACCCGATAACAAGAGCCCTCATCTCCGCTCTCATAGAGTTACAAATACCGCATGAAAAGCATTTATAAAATTGTCAGCCTCATCTCTCAAAATACCGCCACATCCAGCTAGTCCTGGGTTCCTTTTAGAGGCGCCGTCGGTATTAAGCAAAAGCCAGCTATGAGGTGGTGGGTTCCAACGAATAAAGCGCTCCTCGATCATGAGCTGTACCGGGTATAGGTATAAAGAGGGAAAAGGGATCGAGAGCCTTCCTAGTGAAGTCGAATTGGCCTCGCAAGAACCGAATAGGGTCCGAAGGATTCTCGTTGGATCGTTCAAAAATTACGTTGTTACGCCAGCGCCAAATCCACCAACAAGTTATTGCAAATTTTATAGACCAATCGTGTGTGGCGAGGGGGATACTATTACTAGCATTTTTCGAGACCCAATTCGTGAACAGTAAAGAATAAAAAGTCGATGAAACAGCGCACTCACCAAGTTGCTCCCATATTTCAGTTGAGAACGGGCATCTGCGTAGGAGATGGTCTGTTGTCTCATCAGCTTCGAGGCATCGTGGACAAGCAGGATCATCGTGCAACCCTCGCCTAACCCGGTTACAATTAGTCATAAGACGGCCCTGTGCTGTTAGCCATATTAACATTCAGATTCGTTGTTGGACGGGTAAATTCCAAATGACATGCCATGCCATCGTATCCGTTTCTGGTGGAGCTTCTGCGGTTTTGATAAGAGCTAGAGCAGATTTGATGGAAAATTTACTGCTAGACGAGGCATTCAAATATAACGAGTCTTCTAAATACGGTTCCGGGGATAAGGAATATGCAGCGATTTTTAAGAGGTCTTCGCGAGATAAATAATTGGAAAAGATGTCCCATTTCCAACCCGAAGTTTTGTCCCACATATCTGCTACGTTTGCACCCAAATTGTTGTCAGGTATCGTCGTAATATTTCTATCTGACAAGCTGCCTGAGTCCACCCAAGAATGATCCCAAAACAAAGTTTTGCGACCGTTTCCCACCGCAACTGTGCTTCCACTATTAATTATTTTTGCTTGCGAGGTAATACCAGCCCAAACATTGGACATGTTTGATTTGGGTTGAAACATGTCGACACCACATCGACCATTACAATACTTAGCACGGAGGACCCGAGCCCAAAGTGTACTTGGTTCGGTTAAAACTCGCCATCCTAGCTTGGCTAGAAACGCTGCATTTGACTGTCGAAAGGAGCGTATACCTAAGCCTCCCATAGATTTAGGCTTCTGAACCGTGTCCCAAGATAAATGAATTTTCTTATGTTCTTCAGTACCGCCTCATAAGAACCGTCTAGTCTTCCTGTCAAGTGCATCGCAAACTGACCGTGGTATCTTTGCGATTTGCATACTATAATTAGCCATAGTAGATAAGGTAGATTGAACTAAAGTATTCCGACCTGCAAGCGATAAATGTTTGGTCTGCCATCCTGCCAACCTTTTATTGAATTTATCTTCAAGGTGAGAGAAAGTAGCCTTTGTCACGAGCCCGTTGATAGTCGGCATACCCAAATATGTGCCCAAGTCGTTAGTCACTTCAAATCCAAGAATATTTTTGATGTCATCAATGTCGGAGCTCGCGGTATTAGCGGAAAAGAAAAGCTTTGATTTGAACATATTTGATAACATATGAGCTTGATGAGCTTTTGCTTCCGCAAATAAAACCATATCATCAGCGAAGAAAAGGTTACAGATTTTGGGACCGTTTTTACATATGGGAATTGGGAGCCAATCGTTGCCACGAACTCTAACATCAATAGACTATTGCAATTTTTCTAGACACATAACGAAGAGGAAAGAAGACAATGGGTCACCTTGTCTAACCCCTCGGGTAGGCATAAAAGTTTTAGTCGGTTTACTATTCCACAAGATTTTCATAGTCGGAGTACTCACACACTCCATCACTGTATCTATCATAAGAATGGGAAGGCCATATCCGTCAAGGTGCTCCTAATAAAACTCCATTTGAGTCGGTCATAAGCTTTTTCCAAATCAATTTTGATAGCCATATAACCCGTTTTTCCTTTCTTCTTTCTCATAGTATGAATCTCTTCTTGAAAAACAACAATATTATCTGTAATTTGTCGTCCCAGGACAAAGCCCCTTTTAACTTTCCGATATGAGCCAAGGGAGAACTTTTCTAAGTCGGTTAGAAATAGTCTTACTTATAATTTTATAAGCCACATTACAAAGGCTTATAGGGCGAAATTGGGATATATGTTCCTGTAATACCCCGCAATTATATAGACCAAGACTCGACCGAGTAGACGATTCACTCGGCCGAGTGGAGTCCCACTCGATCGAGTACCACTGGGCAGTAAGCTGGAAGCCTGTAAAGATAGTCACTCGATCGAGTGGAGGTCCCACTCGATCGAGTGGACCGACCACTCGACCGAGTGCCAGTCGAGTGCAGCTTATACGAGAAGTTTGTTCGCTTTCGGACCTTATCCCTTCAGATTTTCCACACAAAACCCTTATCAAACACTATTCACACCACTCTCTAAACTCCCCCAACATCTCTCTAAATTATTCACCAACAAATCCTCTCAAAAACCCTAGCATCCAAGTGAAGAATCTTTGCCTTCTTGTTCACCCATCTTGTTTGTAAGTCGATTTGTACTCCACTTCCTCTAATCTTATCTTAGTAGTCTTGATTATTATAGTATACTACCTCATAATTAATTAGGTTATGAGAATTAAGAGGAATAATTAAGGTGTTTAATTAGTAGATTTATTATAATCAATTGTTGTAATTAATATGTGTATTGAGTTTCATCAAGGAACATAGTGAGTAGCTTGTGGATTTATGAAGATAAGCTTGAGATAGGGTTTTCCCTACTTAGCTATGATGATATTAGTGTTTAATTGTATTTATTATCATTAATTGCATTTGCCTCATGATAGTCGCATTATAACATGTTTTGGTAATTAGGGTTTATCCCATAAGGTGACTTTATGGTAATTAGGTTAAGATAAGTATGGTAAATTGTCACAAGGATGATTACATTGCATTATAACATGTTAAAGAGCAATTAAGTGAGAAGAAATGAATTAGTGAAGAATTGAGCATGATTATACTTGTTTTGCTAATATGGTTGCATAGTTGTGTTGTTTGGACTTTTTTGGTTTGTTCATGGTTTGGTGGACAATGGAGAATGTTGAAAGATTATTGGTTACGAATTTGGAGACGGAAGGCGGTTGGGAAACCGTCGACCGCTCAAGTCACCCTTGGAGCTTCCCACTCCAAGGGGGATGTACACATTTAGTACTTGGGTTATAGAGGGACTCGTGTGGTGAGACACGACGTCTGGCAGGGGACTCGAGTCGCACTTGGGCCCGGTACCACGGACGTATTCCGAGTAACTTGTGTTGATAGTGGCGTCGTAGGCGTGTCCTGATCACTGGTTTGTGGAGACGTATGTTGGAGGGTGACTTCTATGCATCATCATACTTTGTGGGTTCTTAACTTACATTGTCATATGAGTAAGTAAACTTAGTATTGCATGCATTGAACATTTATATCGTTAAGCTAACACTTGAGTTTTGGATTATTTGTGGTGTATCTTATGGTGATTTCCGCCCATATGGGGAGCAGTATTGAGTCTATTGACAGGTTAGCATGATAGATTCGAGGGTTTGGGGAGCGGTCTTCACTAGTCGTCACCGCTTTTGTTTATCTTAGATTTTTGACAATTAAACTCCTATTTACGATTTGGTTTTATAACATTTGGGATTGTATTTGCATCCATCAACTTGTAACCCCTTAACTACAACTTATATATTTCTTTAGATTGAGTTGAGAACTTGTTTACTTGATTGTTCGCACTACAAACTTGGGAAACCAAGTCTTGTAATGCCTCCATGTGTTGGGAAGGCCTAAAGGAAAGGATCCCGACTTATGGGGGTGTTACAAAGTGGTATCAGAGCATCGGTTTTGGAGCCTAAACCAATGAACTAGGGTGAGTCAATCTAAAATGAACCCGGATTGAGTCATAGAGAGCTTGTAACAAGTTTGGGAGACGTCCGAAGGTTGTGCCATTGTCCACTTAGCTTAAGTCGGTCACTATGCGGGGGCAATGGGGCGTGTGTGATGCATATGGTTATTTCATATTCCTTGCTTAGTGTCGTGGATTTGTTACATGCTTGAAAATATCCTATGTGACAACATGTTAATGATGATACAATTATGAAGGATGTGTTGGATGTGTTAATGTGAGTATATACTAATAGCCGTCATTTGTGAGTTGTATGTCGTATCAATGCCTCTACGTTTTCCCGTACATACGCTTAGGAACATGTAAATAGGGTTATATGTGGACTTGTATGAGTTGGGATGGATAAATAGCCTTTAAAATGCATACTTGGTCAAGTGGAAAAAGGGACTCGGCCGACTAGAAGGCACTCGATCGAGTGCCCCTACCACTCGACCGAGTGGGCTTATTTACAGACCCTTAGGACCTCCTGTAAGCTTTGGCACTCGACCAATTGGGGGATCCACTCGGCCGAGTGTGTGTCACTCGGCCGAGTAGGAGGACCAATCGACGGAGTAGACTTGGGCGGAATTTCTGGAGACTTTATGTAAGCCGAGCCACTCGACCGAGTGGTACACCACTCGACCGAGTGATAATCCACACTCGATCGAGTGGATCTGTGTTGTGGTCAATGCCTTTCGCCTCCTAATTTGGAGCATTTATTGACGTTTGGTACGCTTATTGAAGAGACATAATGCCGAGAACCCATGCAAGGACCTCTTCACCTCCATCCCGCGTATCCGAAGAAGAAATGGAGCGGCTCATAGCTCAAAGTGAAGCCCTCACTGAGACACTTAGGAATGTCAGTAGAGAGCGAGATGCGGCAATGGATGCCTCCACCGTGAGCACCGCCATCTCGCGCCACTGCCCCACCAAGTTCCTTGAGGTTAGGGAGCCTTGTATCTTTAGCGACTAGGTGAGGGAAATGGAGAATGTGTTCGAGGTAGTAAGGTGCCCCAAAGAGCTCAAGGTGGAGCAAGTCGCCTTCTACTTAGGAGGTCTCGCGGGAGGATGGTGGTATAAAGAGAGGGACGCTATGAGATAAGTTTATGAGGAAAGAGGTGAGGTCGCAATACCATGGACCGATTTCAAGGTGGAGATGAGAAATGAATTCATTCCCGAGTATGTAAGATGCAAACTCCAGGCGGAGTTCGATCGCTTTGTCATGACCGATGCTATGACCGTGCAAGACTATTATATACGTTTCAACGAACTAGCTATATACATGGAATACCTTCATCTTAGCAAATCCCACTTGGCTCTCAATTTTGAGGGAGGATTAACCGTTAAGATCCTAGAGAAGCTCCAACCCGGAGATGTGTTAAGTGTGTAAGAGGTCTATGCGAGGGCCGGAAACACGGAGAGGCTACTCGGCATGGCCAAGGAGGCTAAGGAAAGGTCGGGGGAAAAAAGGAAAGTCGAAAGTGAGAATGGAGGGTACCAACCCAGAAGATTAATTTCAATAAAGCTAGATCGTACTCGGGAGGAGCGCCTACAAGTAGCTACGGGAAGTCGGGCGGCTACGGCGGAAGGGCCGTGAGTGAAGAAGAAGGACCTCGATGCTATAATTGCGATGGCCTTGGCCACAAGGATGTGGAGTGCACGAGCACCCCAAGAGGGCCCAACCGGAGGTTCGGGCAATGAAACTCCTACTACACTCCTTCTCAAAGTGGGACCAACAACCGGAGTTCGGGGGCATGGAGCAACCCAAGGAATGCTAACTTCAACTTCAATGGCGGCAACAACCGGGTAAATTTCAACCGGGGAGCTCCATCTAGGGCGACTAGTATTGCGGGAGGCAATGCTTCGGGAAGTAGGCCAACTCAATCGGCAATAACGGTGCAATGTGAACCCAAGTCTAGTGGGAAGCTCTTTGGCATGGATAAGAAGAGTGCCGAAGAGGATTCCCTCGTTGTCTCCGGTACATTCCTTATTAATTCTCATCCTTGTTTCGTTTTATTTTACTTGAGGGCTACCCATTCTTTTCTGTCTAAGAGTCATGCGTCGACCCTGGGATTGGGGGAGGGAGAACTAGCCAATGATGACGTATCCTTACCTTCGGGAGAGTCAATCTTATGTTCAAAAGTATATAAAGAAGTGGCGGTCATAGTGCATGAGACCAACTTTCTGGCAAACCTCTTCGAGTTCTCTCTAGAGGGGTTTGAAGTGATCCTAGGGATGGATTGGCTAAGTAAACACAAAGCCAACATAGATTGTTACCAAAAGAAGATCGCCTTGAGAGGACCCAAGAGGTACTAGGGTGTGATACAAGGGCTACTTAGTCAAACCAAAGATAAAGCTAGTTTCGGTGATGACCTTGAAGACATGCTTGAAGAAGGGTTGTCCTATGATCTTGTGTCATGTATGAGACACTAGTGTGAAGGGACCGCAAGCGCAAGATATACCGGTAGTGATGGATTTCGAGGATGTGTTCCCGGAGGAGTTACCTGTAATACTCCGTATTTATAAGTCTTGGGGTACTCTATCGAGTAGGCCTTACTCTGTCGAGTAAGGGTAAGTTGCGAAATAAAATAGTTTCTGACCTGTTGGGTACTCGATCGAGTAGCTGGGGTACTCGATCGAGTAAGGGGGTACTCGATCGAGTACCTTGGGTACTCGATCGAGTGTCCGGTTTTACGGGGAGTTTTCTCGGGTTTTGTTAATTATGCGATTAAGGTATTTAAGTTCCGTCGTCATTGTTTTAAATCACTTTTACAAAACCTAAATCCCTGTTTAAGAGAGAAAGCAACCAGTTCATCTTCCTAATCGCATTCTTAGCAATTCCCGGAGTTCAGACGGTCAGTTCTTGTCGTTATTCGTATCGTTGAGTTCCTTGCGTCGAGGAGGAGGGTTCGTAGAAGAGGCTTTTGATACATGTTGTTGATACCGTGATCGTGTTGTGCTTTCCAGGTAGGATTTCCTACTCAGTATTAGTCCCATAATGGGATATTGGTGATGTGTTGTATTTGGTTGTTTGATATAATAATTGTACTGTGTTTGTGGTTGTGATTGCTGTTGATGGTTCTCGAGACGCGTTCTCGGCTGAGTGGGGTCACTTACGGGAGTGACTTCACGCCCTAGTTTCGCCCTTCGTGGAACCCGCCACGGAAGGGGATGTGCACATTAATGGACAGGGTTATCGCTCACTATGTGGAGCGGGGATTTGGTGGGTACGGCTGCGGTCCCCCATCGCGTAATGGGTCCAAAGTGGACGTCGAGTATTGAGATGATGGAAATTGGTTGGTTGTGTGTGTGTGTGATAGTTAATTTGTCTGTTTATCTTATAGTCGTTATACATATTGATTGTGTGATTAGTCGACCCGGTGTTGTTTTGTAAACTGCGGTGATCCATTCGGGGGATGGTGAGTGAGATATTGAGCGGTATTGAGATGAGTACTGGGATAGCTGGGATGCCACGACATGATGATAGGAGTCTTCCGCTGTAGCCTTTAGTTTATTTACATTTCAGTTAGACAGTCATTTTGAAATAATGTATCGTACTTTTGGTTTGGTTTTGAGGATTGTAACTATTCGCTAAACTATTTATAATAAACGTTGTTTCTTTATTGTTGTTGATTATCATTGCCTCGGGTAACCGAGATGGTAATGTCTTCATACCTGAGTGGTCCTGGTAAGGCACTTGGAGTATGGGGTGTTACAAATGGTATCAGAGCGACGATCCTGAAACCTGTAACCAATGAACTTAATGAACATAGGGAGTCAATTAAAATGAACCCGGGGTAAAAGTTGTGGGAGCTAGTGCAAAGGCTTGGGAGACGTCCTAAAGTCGCAGGGGTCGCCCTACAACTTTGAACCGGTCACATGGGGGAAGTGTTTGTCGAGTCGTATGTGTGTTTGGTTAACTTGTTTACGAATGTGATGGAATGTGTTAATTGTTGGATGTTGAAGTAGAAAGTTGAGCATGTGAAAGAAAATGGTGATATGAGGAAACTTGTTGATGAGATGATAACATGTTGGATGATTTACAATGTGGCATTTAATAACATGATGAAATGGTTTCGTAGATAGTAGAAAAGATGCGTAGCATGCTTATTATGATATAATGTGGTTTATAAAGTTTAGCATGTTAGCATATGACGTAACATGCGGGTAGCTTCTATGAATTAGTGTTACTCGATCGAGTGAGACTGACTCGATCGGGTGGGTTTTGGCGATTTTGAGTCCAGAATCGAGTTTTGGGGCACTCGATCGAGTAACTAGGGGTACTCGATCGAGTAGAAGGTCACTCAATCGAGTAGCCTAGATACTCGATCGAGTAGGTAAGAGATCGGAAGGTCTGTTTGGGGTCTGAAGTTTGGGTACTCGATCGAGTACGTGGGGCACTCGATCGAGTAGCCCGTTACTCGATCGAGTGTGTTTGGGAACTCGATCGAGTGGGTTCTGGGCAGCGCGTTTTCGTGTTTTGAGGTTTAGTACGTGTGTTTATGTTTACCCTTTCTTATATAGCTTCAAGATGCCGCCCAAGAAGATCGCTTTGTATGCGAGAGCCGAGCTCATGACCATGGATGACATCGTTAAGATGTTAGAACACCAGGATGCTCTTTTGAGACCCGAAGAGAGTGAATGAGGACAAGGATAAGAATAAGGAGAAGGAGGTTGATCATTCTAAAATCGGCCTCTATATTGCGAGGTTTAACCCGAAAGAGTACAAGGGAGTTGGGGAGCCTAATCTGCTTGATAGTTGGCTGAGAGAGATGGAGAACATCTTAGACTTGGTTCATTGTCCTGATGAGATGAGAGTGGAACAGGCTGCGTTCTATCTGAGGGAGGCGGCAGGCAAGTGGTGGGATTCGGTGAAGGTGAGTGCTAAGGAAATATATACCAACCAAGGCTTACACCGCCATACCGTGGGAGGAGTTTCGTAGAAATTTGTGAGAAAGGAGTTTGTACCGGAACATGTGAGGAGTAAGTTGAGAGAAGAGTTTGATGGTTTTAAGATGACTCGCTTGAGATGTCGTGGCTGAGTACTACAGATTTTGTTCAATGAGAAGTCTAGGTATCGAGGACATGGGTTTGAGTGAGGAGAATTTGGCATTGAGGTTTGAGAGGGGATTGACCACCAAGATTATGGATAAGTTACCCGTGGGGATCCTTGCGATGTTAAGGAAGCTTATGAGAGGGGGGAGAGCGGAGAGGTTGGTGGAGATGGCTCGGGGAGAGGTCGGGTGGTGAGAAGAGGAAGTCGAGAGCGAGGGTGGTGGCGGTCGAATCACAAGAAAGGCAACCACAATCGATCTAAAGGATTTTCTTCCCGGGTCCGGGTTTAGTCTTTGGGGCTTCCTTTGGGCGTGGCCGTGGAAGTGTGAGTAATAGTTGGGGAGTGACTTGCTATGGTTGTGGTGGTGTAGGCCACAAGATACATGAGTGCACGAGTGCACCGGGATCTTTCGAGACACGCACGAGCTTCGCGAGCAACGGACTAGGTGGATCATGGCCAAACCGGGAAGTCGAGTTACCGAGTGGAGGCAACCGCACGGCGGTAATTCTTATCGAGAAAACACCGACGAACAACAACAACAATCAAGGGTCGGGTGCTAAGCCGACCGCATCGGCCAAGATCTTGTCCCGGGAGGTGGACGGAAGACCGATGGCAAGTTATTCATGATGGAGAAGAAGGCAGCTGAGGAAGATGCGCACGTTATCACCGGTACATTCCTTGTTAATGGTATTCCTACCTTTGTTTTGTTCGATTCGGGGGCTTCTCAGTCGTTTGTGTCTTCGAGTCATGTTAAACAGTTGGGTTTGAGAGTATATGAATCTGTTAGTGAGCAAGTTTTCATACCTTCGGGTGAGTCTGTATCGTGTGGGAGATTGTTTAGAGATGTATCTTTGATAGTTGGGCAAGTTGATTTCCCTGTAGACTTGCTAGAGTTTCCTTTTAATGGTTTTGAGATGATAGTTGGGATGGATTGGTTAGGAAAGTATAAAGCTAAGATAGACTGTCATCAAAACAAAGTGTCCTTAAGAGGTCCAAAGGGTGTTAGTGTGTCTTATCGTGGGTTTCTAGTCAAACCCAAGGTTAAGTTGATTAATTTGTTACCTTGAAGTCTTATACGAGGAAGGGATGTCCTTTGATCTGTGCCATGTGAGAGATGACCGGATAGAGATTCCGACGATTGATGAGATACCAAAGTGGTGGGAGAGTTTGCGAGATGTTTTTCAGAGGAGATTCCGGGGTTGCCACCGAAGAGGGAGATAGATTTCACCGTTGAGTTGAAGCCAGGGACGGGGCCAATCTCTAAGGCACCGTACCGTATGGGTCCTAAGGAGATGGAGGAGCTTAGGAAGCAGTTGGATGATTTGATAGAGAAGGGATACATTAGACCAAGTGTATCGCCTTGGGGAGCACCAGTTCTTTTTTTGAAGAAGAAAGATGGGAGCTTGAGGCTGTGCATAGATTACAGGGAGCTGAACCGTGTGACGATAAAGAACAAGTATCCTTTGCCAAGGATAGATGACCTGTTTGATCAGTTGAGTGGTGCAACAGTCTTTTCTAAGATTGATTTGAGGTCGGGGTACCATCAGGTGAAGATTAGAGAGGTGGACATACCAAAGACAGCTTTCACGTCGAGGTATGGCCATTACGAGTATGTGGTGATGCCGTTTGGGTTGTCTAATGCGCCGGCAGTGTTTATGGATTTAATGAATAGAATCTTCAGACAGTTCTTGGACCAGTTTGTAGTGGTGTTTATCGATGATATCTTAGTCTACTCTAAGACTAAGGAGGAGCACGAGGAGCATTTGAGAATCGTGTTGCAGACTTTGAGGGATCATGAGTTGTATGCCAAGCTGCCCAAGTGTGAGTTCTGGTTAGAGAAAGTTGCTTTTCTGGGGCATGTGATCTCTAAAGATGGGGTAGCTGTGGATCCGGCGAAGATTGAGGCAGTGACAAAGTGGGAAGCACTAAAGAATGTTCTTTGAGGTTAGGAGTTTCTTGGGTTTAGTGGATACTACGGACGGTTCGTGAAAGATTTCTCCAAGATAGCTAGACCGATGACGGCGTTGATGAGGAAAGAGAAAAGGTTTCGTTGGGATGAGAGTTGTGAGACGGCGTTCCAAACATTAAAGGAGCGTTTGACCACGCTCTGTCCTAGCATTACTGAAGGGAGCGAGAATTTTGAGGTTTATACGAGATGCCTCGAAGAATGGGTGGGATGTGTGTTAATGCGAGAATGGTAAAGTGATTGCCTATGCTTCTAGGCGGTTGAAGCCTTATGAGGAGAACTACCCTACTCATGATCTGGAGTTGGGTGCAGTGGTGTTTGCTCTTAAGATTTGGAGACATTACCTTTATGGAGCAATCTTTAAGGTATTTTCTGATCACAAGAGTCTCAAGTACATCTTCACGCAGAAGGAGTTGAACATGAGACAGAGGAGGTGGATGGAGCTGATTGGCGACTACGACATGGAAATCATCTACCATGAAGGGAAGGCCAATGTTGTTGCTGATGCGAGCTGGAGTAGAGAAAGGGACAGTGTCCCGCTTTTCTATTCATACAGATGGTAGTTTGAGGTTTGATGGTAGGTGGTGTGTTCCTAATGATGAGGAGTTGAAAAAGACAATCATGACAGAGGCGCATTGCACACCATATTCGGTTCATCCAGGTGGAGACAAGCTATACAAGGATTTGAAGAAAACGTTTTGGTGGCCTGGGATGAAGAAAGAGACAGCTGAGTTTGTGTCCCGTTGTTTGACATGCCAGAGAGTTAAAGGGGAACAGAGACGACCACAAGGTAAGATTCAGTCTTTAGAGGTGCCTGAGTGGAAGTGGGAATCCATTTCCATGGATTTCATTGTGGGTTTGCCTAAGAGTCAACAAGGTAACAACATGATTTGGGTGATAGTGGATCGTCTGACCAAGTCAGCTCACTTTGTTCCAATGAAAGATACATGGACTAAGGCACAATTGGCTATGGCCTATCGAAAGAACGTGCTTAAGTTACATGGAGTCCCTAAGGACATAGTGTCTGACAGAGATGCGAGGTTTATATCGAGGTTTTGGAAAGAGTTGCAGGAATCGTTGGGAACAACTTTGAAGATGAGTACAAACATTTCATCCGCGACGATGACAGGCGATCGAGAGAACAATCAAGACTCTTGAGGATATGTTGCGAGCTTGTGTGATGGATTCTGGTGGTAGCTGGGAGCAGAGGTTGGACTTGATAGAGTTTTCTTACAATAATAGCTATCACACCAGTATTGGTATGGCACCGTTTGAGGCTTTGTATGGGAGGAGATGTAGGAGTCCAATCTGTTGGGACGACAGTCTTGAGGGCGATGGTTTTAGGACCGAGAGATGGTGCATGAGATGGTGGAACAGATTAAGATGATCGGGGAAAGGATGAGAGCGGCTCGGGACGAGGCAAAAGAGTTATGCAGATCTGCATCGCCGGGATATAGAGTTTCAAGTTGGGGACAAGGTTCTTTTGAAAGTTTCTCCTATGCGCGGAGTTATGAGATTTGGGAAGAAGGGCAAGCTAAGTCAGAAGTTTATAGGGCCTTATGAGATCCTAGAGCGAGTTGGGGAAGTTGCTTATCGTCTGGCTTTACCAGCTACGTTAGAGAGAGTGCATAATGTGTTTCATGTATCGCAGCTGCGGAAGTATGTGAGTGACCCGTCACATGTGTTAGAGGCAGAGAGCTTAGAGCTAGATGAGTCCTTATCATATCTGGAGGTGCCTAAGCAGATTCTAGACCGAAAGGTTAGAAAGACTAGGGGTGGTGAGATAGTTTTGCTCAAGATCCTTTGGTCTAACCACGAGACCGAGGAAGCTACATGGGAGCCAGAGGAAGCTATGAAAGAGTGTTACCCTTTCCTCTTTGATCAGGTATGTATGGTTACGGGGACGTAACCTTGTTTCTTTTAGGGGGGTAGGAGATGATCGCGAGCAGTTTTAAGAGTTTTATACACCTTTTATATGTAGTGTCGGTATGTTTGTCGGGATGAGTTGGGTTAGTATCATGTTTTATGTTAAATTTTGTTTGGCTTTTGAGTCGGGAATGTTGTGGGAGTACCTTTGTTAGTAGTGGTTTGAACTTCGGGGACGAAGTTCCTTTTAAGGAGGGAAGACTGTAATACTCCGTATTTATAAGTCTTGGGGTACTCTATCGAGTAGGCCTTACTCTGTCGAGTAAGGGTAAGTTGCGAAATAAAATAGTTTCGACTGTTGGGTACTCGATCGAGTAGTTTGGGGTACTCGATCGAGTAAGGGGGTACTCGATCGAGTACCTTGGGTACTCGATCGAGTGTCCGGTTTTACGGGGAGTTTTCTCGGGTTTTGTTAATTATGCGATTAAGGTATTTAAGTTCCGTCGTCATTGTTTTAAATCACTTTTACAAAACCTAAATCCCTGTTTAAGAGAGAAAGCAACCAGTTCATCTTCCTAATCGCATTCTTAGCATTTCCCGGAGTTCAGACGGTCAGTTCTTGTCGTTATTCGTATCGTTGAGTTCCTTGCGTCGAGGGAGGAGGGTTCGTAGAAGAGGCTTTTTGATACAGCTGTTGATACCGTCTGACTGTTGTGCTTTCCAGGTAGGATTTCCTACTCAGTATTAGTCCCATAATGGGATATTGGTGATGTGTTGTATTTGGTTGTTTGATATAATAATTGTACTGTGTTTGTGGTTGTGATTGTTGTTGATGGTTCTCGAGACGCGTTCTCGGCTGAGTGGGGTCACTTGCGGGAGTGACTTCACGCCCTAGTTTCGCCCTTCGTGGAACCCGCCACGGAAGGGGATGTGCACATTAATGGACAGGGTTATCGCTCACTATGTGGAGCGGGGATTTGGTGGGTACGGCTGCGGTCCCCCACTGGCAGGGCTGGTCCAGTGGACAGTCAGTATTGAGATGATGGAAATTGGTTGGTTGTGTGTGTGTGTGACAGTTAAGCTGTCTGTTTATCTTATAGTCGTTATACATATTGATTGTGTGATTAGTCGACCCGGTGTTGTTTTGTAAACCTGCGGTGATCCATTCGGGGATGGTGAGCAGATATTGAGCAGGTATTGAGATGAGTACTGGGATAGCTGGGATGCCACGACATGATGATAGGAGTCTTCCGCTGTAGCCTTTAGTTTATTTACATTTCAGTTAGACAGTCATTTTGAAATAATGTATCGTACTTTTGGTTTGGTTTTGAGGATTGTAACTATTCGCTAAACTATTTATAATAAACGTTGTTTCTTTATTGTTGTTGATTATCATTGCCTCGGGTAACCGAGATGGTAATGTCTTCATACCTGAGTGGTCCTGGTAAGGCACTTGGAGTATGGGGGTGTTACATTACCCGGGTTACCTCCACCTAGAGAAGTGGAATTTGGGGTGGACTTGAAGCCGGGTACGGGACCAATCTCTAAGGTCCCGTACTGGATGGGTCCAAAGGAATTAGAAGAGTTAAAAAATCAACTTTGGGAGTTGGCGGATAAAGGCTACATTAGACCAAGTGTTTCACCATGGGGAGCATCGGTTCTCTTTGTAAAGAAGAATAACGGGACGTTAAGGCTATGCATCGATTATAGGGAATTGAATAACGTCACCATCAAGAACAAGTACCCTCTACCAAGAATTGATGATTTGTTTGACCAACTTAGTGGAGCCGGAATATTTTAAAAGATTGACCTAAAATCGGGCTATCACCAATTGAAAATCAAGGATGAGGATATTCCAAAGACCGCATTTAGATCAAGGTACGGACATTACGAGTTTGTGGTGATGCCATTTGGGTTAACAAACGCACCGTCCGCTTTCATAGACCTCATGAATAAGGTGTTTAGTCCATACTTGGACAAGTTCGTGTTGGTATTCATAGACGATATCTTGGTCTACTCCAATACCAAGGAAGAGCACGAGGAGCACCTAAGAATTGTTTTGCAAACCTTGAGGGAGCACCAACTCTATGCAAAGCTTAGTAAGTGCGAGTTTTGGTTGGAGAAGGTGGCTTTCCTAGGACATATAATATCGAAGGAAAGAGTTGCCGTGGATCCTACCAAGATTGAGGCCGTGTCTAACTGGGTGGCACCCAAGAATGTAGCGAAAATTAAAAACTTTCTAGGCCTAGCTGGGTATTATCGCCGATTTGTTAAAGACTTCTCCAAGATTGCTAGACCCTTGACATCATTGATGAGAAAAGAGAACTGTTTCAAATGGGACGGGAGTTGTGAGACGGCCTTCTTGACCCTAAAGGAGCGCCTAACCACGGCCCCGGTACTAGCCTTGCCGGAAGAAAGTGAAAATTTTGAAGTATACACGGATGCTTCAAAGAATGGTCTAGGATGTGTGATTATGCAAAATGGTATAGTCATTGCCTATGCCTCACGAAAATTAAAGACCTATGAAGAGAACTACCCAACCCACGACCTAGAATTGGGAGCCGTTGTCTTTGCCTTGAAGATTTGGAGGCACTACTTGTATGGAGCAACTTTAAGGTGTTTTCCGACCACAAAGGCTTGAAGTATATATCTACACCCAAAAGGAGTTGAACATGATACAAATGAGGTGGATCGAGCTTATTGGGGACTATTACAAGGAGAGAGTCTATCATAAGGGAAAAGCTAATGTGGTGGTCGATGCCTTGAGTAGGAAGTTGGTGCACTCCTTGTGTACCGCCTTGTCCATGCTAAGGTTGGAGGAAGAAGTGAGTAAGATGGGTACACATGTGATACAAAAAGGGAAAACAATGAGAGATTTGACCTTGGAGCCCGAGTTATATGATAAAATCCGGGGAAGGCAAGCAAGTGATGTGAAGATTCAAGAATGGAAGGGAGTACTAGAAAGGGGAGAACCCTCAAGATTTGAGTTGCATGAGGATGGAAGCCTTAGATTCAAAGGGAGATGGTGTATACTAAATGATGATGAACTTAAGAAGAAGATAATAAATGAAGCTCACAACACACCTTATTCGGTGCACCCGGGTGGCGATAAGTAGTACAAGGACCTTAAGAAGACCTTTTGGTGGTCAAATATAAAGAGGGAAGTGGCGGAATTCGTGGCAAGGTGCTTGACTTGGCAAAGAGTAAAAAGGGAACACAAGAGATCGCAAGAGAAAGTACAACCCTTAGATGTTCCGGAATGGAAGTGGGAGTCGATAACTATGGATTTCTTAATTGGACTACTAAGAACCCAAAAGGGGAACAACATGATTTCGGTCATTGTGGATAGATTGACCAAGTGGGCTCATTTCATCGCAATGAAGGACACTTGGAGTAAGGTAGAGTTGACTAATGCTTATTGCAAATATGTGGTCAAGCTTCATGGATTTCCAAAGGACATTGTATCGGACCGAGACATTGCAAATATGTGGTCAAGCTCCTTAGGCACCCAATTGAAGATGAGTACGGCCTTTCACCCGACAACGAATGGACAAACGGAGAGGACCATCCAAACATTGGAAGATATTTTGAGAGCTTGTGTCTTGGAATTTGGAGGCTCTTGGGAAGAAAGACTACATTTGATTGAGTTCTCCTACAACAATAGCTATCATGCTAGCATTGGCATGGCACCATTTGAAGCTTTATATGGAAAAAAATGCGGAAGCCCCATATATTGGGATGATAGCACCGAAGCCGTGATATTGGGGCCTCAAATGATTCAAGGCATGATTGATCAAGTCCATGTAATCCGTGAGAAGATGAGAGCAGCACAAGTTAGACAAAAGAGTTATGCCGACTTGAGGAGAAGTGACATTGAATTTGCGGTAGGAGACAAAGTACTACTCAAAGTTTATCCCATGAGAGGAGTCATGATATTTGGGAAGAGAGGCAAGTTGAGCCAAAAGTTAATTGACCCCTATGAAATATTGGATAGAGTCGGGGAAGTGGCCTACCGTTTAGCACTTCTACCGGCCTTGGACCGAGTTCACACTGTCTTACACGTGTCTCAATTGCGTAAATACATAAGTGACCCCTCTCATGTGCTGGAGGCGTAGATGATCGAACTCGATGATGCCCTAACATATGTGGAAACACCCATGGAAATCCTAGACCGAAAGGTTAGGAAGATAAGAGATGGCGAGACGATCTTGGTGAAAGTGTTATAGTCCAACCATCTTGTTGAAGAGGCCACTTGGGAGGCCGAGGAAAATATGAAAGAGCGATAACCTCATCTTTACGAGCAGGTATGAGTCGGTTACGAGGTCATAACCATGTTTCTAGAGGGGTAAGGCGTATTACGCAAGTACAAGTAACACGAATTTCTTAATCCTTTTACTTAGCCTTATAAATTTTGGTTGGTCATAGCATGTTAGTTTCATGATACCCGACTCACCGCCCTTCACTTTGAGAATTTCATGGGATATATAATTTTGACTTTTAGAGTGTCGGGTGTGAACTTCGGGGACGAAGTTCCTTTTAAGGAGGGAAAATTGTAATACCCCGCAATTATATAGACTAAGACTCGACCGAGTAGACGATTCACTCGGCCGAGTAGAGTCCCACTCGACCGAGTGAAGGACCGAGTACCACTGGGTAGTAAGCTGGAAGCCTGTAAAGATAGTCACTCGACCGAGTGACCATCCACTCGACCGAGTGGACCGACCACTCGACCGATTGCCAGTCGAGTGTAGCTTATAGGGGAAGTTTGTTGGTGAGACGTCGCTTTCAGACCTTATCCCTTCAGATTTTCCACACAAAACCCTTCTCAAACACTATTCAACCACTCTCTAAACTCCCCCAACATCTCTCTAAATTATTCACCAACAAATCCTCTTAAAAACCCTAGCATCCAAATGAAGAGTCTTTGCCTCCATGTTCACCCATCTTGTTTGTAAGTCGATTTGTACTCTACTTCCTCTAATCTTATCTTTCTTGATTATCATATTATACTACCTCATAATTAATTAGGTTATGAGAATTAAGAGGAATAATTAAAGAGTTTAATTAGTAGATTTATTATAATGAATTGTAGTAATTAATTTGTGTAGGGAGCTTCATTGAGGAGCATTTCTAGCGAGTAGCTTGTGGATTTAAGATAAGCTTAAGATAGGGTTTTCCCTACTTAGCTATGATGATATTAGTGTTTAATTGTGCATTTATTATCATTAATTGCATTTGCCTCATGATAGTTGCATTATAACATGTTTTGGTAATTAGGGTTTATCCCATAAGATGACTTTATGGTAATTAGGTTAAGATAAGTATGGTAAATTGTCACAAGGATGATTACATTGCTTTATAAAATGTTAAAGAGCAATTAAATGAGAAGAAATGAATTAGTGAAGAATTGAGCATGATTATATTTGTTTTGCTAATATGGTCGCATAGTTGTGTTGTTTGGACTTTTTTGGTTTGTTCATGGTTTGGTGGACAATGGAGAATGTTGGAGGATTATTGGTTACGAATTTGGAGACGGAAGGCGTTTGGAAAACCGTCTTCCGCTCAAGTCACCCTTGTTTGGACATGGGCCACGGGGGCGTTTGGGAAACAAGCGTTTGCATTTGTGGAGTCGCCACCAATTTATTGTGGAAAATTGGAAACCGTTCGAATACCTCGTGCCATGTCAAGACACAAAGTAGTGACATGAACACCAAGAACTCGTTACCCTTAGCATTCTATGTCTAGAATGACTCTCGTGGATGCCAATGAACACGGATGTTCACAGAGATCTGGAGTAAGGGGTGAGGGTATGTATTAGGAAGCTCTTTTGATCGAACACCAAATCCCGCCCGCCTCGATAGCGGCCTCTACTAATGATTAGGGAAATTATCTATACTCGGTATATTGTCGATTATATGCATGCAATGCAACATCCATAGAATTAATCCTATCATGTGAAGATTAATACTAAGTCGGTGAAACATGTAGTTTTAGCATACAATTGGGTCGAATCAGGATCTAAAACCGATAATTTAGAAAAGAAAGAATAAATAAATTAAATTAACGAACAGAAATTAGGGTGATTATACGATTAATAGTTAATTAAATACGTAGTTAATAAACTAGGTCAAGGAAAAACGGGATTTCAGAGACAGAAGTCAACCAGGAACAGGCGCAGCAGAGCTGCGCCCTCTGGAAGAGGCGCAACAGTCGCTGCGTCTGTTCCTTAGCTCAGTTCTGGCTGTAAAGCCGGAATTGCAAGTCGTTAATATTCGTGGGTGATTTTAATGATTGACTAGTATTATTTACTCGGATGGAAGTGATTAATAGATTATTTACATGCGATTAAAGGTCATAAAAGCAATAAACATGGATAAAAACTAATTAGGACGAATTATACAAGATTAATAAGGTTAATTAACAAATTAATGAACTAAACAAATTAATTAGGTTAAATACGATGAATTAATGATGGACTAATGATGAATATGATAATAAACAGGTAAGAATATATCAAAGATCGAATTCCAGAAACCCAATATGAATGAATCGAATTTCTACAACCCGGATTGACTTTAATGACGAAAACCCGCAAATATTAATTACTTGGGATGTAAGTCGGGAATTAATGAGATGAACTAATTACTAATGGTGATGAACAATTTATATATCAAATTATTATGTTTAGATTGTTATATTAAAACAAGGAACAAATGAAAACAAAAGAAAAATAAACGAATCAACAAAAGACGAAGGAAGAAGAAAGGAAGCAGGAACTGCGGCAACCTCACGAAGAGGCGCAGCAGGTACTGCGTCCCTTCGAAGAGGCGCAGCATTTGCTGCGTCCTTTCTCGACGGTTGTCCTCTGATAATCCATAAAAAGGGTTTTAAACAAAGGGTTTTAGAAATCGGTTTTAATTGTATTTTCGACATAAATCTTACAATATGATTACAAAGAATGAATAACAATAAATAAAAAGAGAGATTTACACCCTCAGACTTACATGTTTGACGAAACGAGATGAACTAAGTTAACGATTAGTGATGCTCGACTCGAATGTAGACGAAAGTGCCCTCGTAAGAGGAAATAAAACAGATTGATTAAAGTTGATTATGGTGGAGTTGGTCAAATTGGTCGGTCATGCAAAACGAGGCTGGTACTCAGAAGGATCCGAGCTTAAGTGGTCGAATGTTCAAGCACGTAGACGCCAAAAAGTAAGAACGTGGTCTAGAATGCAAAGGGAGAAGAGAAGGGCGGACACTCGCGTGAGAAATATGAGAGACCAAAGGTCTCTATTTATACTAATCACGTGGAGGAAGTAGGGTTTTCGGAAAAACTTTGGAAGTAAATCTTGAAAAGTTATGAAAAGATACGAAAAATACGCAGAAAAGGACTTGGGAAGAGGCGCAGCAGGCACGGCATTTCTTGGAAGAGGCGCAGCACTTGCTGCGTCTATTCCCAAGTGGTTTCCTCCTGCGGAAGAAAGATTTCCGTGTTTAGTTTATGGAATAACGGAATAATTTGGTTTTCCTTAATATTTTGTGTGAATATTACGGGAAATTGTTTACCAAAGATTAAAAGATGTATAAAATATAGAATAGAAATATCCGGAACATTCCAGAACATTCCGATTCGGCATTTTAATGGTTGTCAGAAAATGAAGACGGTTTTAGGCCCGGACTCCAAATGTACTCTAATTACTGCCAAAACGACCGTAATGACATCTAGATGACAACCATGAGGTAGACACAAGTGTTTGAGTCACCTTTTATTAACCGATTTACGAAACGTCATAAAATCGCAACATATGCTAAACATGCGGCCCAATCATCACTGGGTGTTTGGCGGGAGGTGCAGAAATGAGGTATCTACAGAGCCCCCACTTTGGCCAAGGCTTGGACAAGGTGAAAGTCAAAGTATAGTCCTCAGGTCAATCGAAGATTACAACCTGACGACTATGGCGACACGAGGCGGTTCAAGGGGTCTGAACCAAGGACCTGTCGTCGGGAACATTTTAGAGTCTGTCGACTATCGGGGAGGGTCGTTTAAAGTCCATTAGACTACGTAAGGAGGCTCGCCAGCCATAAGAAGAGACCATACATGAGACTTCTTTCTCGATATGTTTTCGGAGGTGCGTAGGAGCTAAGGTAAAGCGTAGGAGCTAAGGTTAAGACCTAAAGGATATGTAAGGATTGTGCTAGGGTGTGGGGCCCTAAAGGAAAACATCGGCGAGAAGGCAGCCTAAGGATAAGCAAGGTTTGGGTGTAGGAACTCTAAGGAAGTGTGATCCTAAAGAGAAAAGGTGATCCTAAAGGAATATGATCCTAAAGGGTATAAGTATGTGAACTCTAGGGAGTTTGGGAACTTAAAAGAAGCTAGGTGTGTGAACCTGGGTATATGAACCTAAACGGACGGCTGGTATGGAAACTTAAAGGCTTATGAACCTAAGAGGAATTGGGATCCTAAGGTTAAGTTTAGGAACTACTGGGCTACTAATTTTTGTTTTAAACGCGTGCGTTTAAGCTTTCGGAGGTATGAGAACTCCAAAAGGATTTATGGGTTTATGAACCTAAGGATGTTGGTGTGGGAGCTTAAAGGTTTACGAACCTAAGAGAAGCCATTTTGGGATCTAAGAATCTAGGGGTAAGAATCGTAACTTTGGGTTTACGAACCTAAGGAAGGAGGCTCTGGTTTGGGAACTTCTGGAGAACGACACCTTTGCCGAACTCTATGAGGAAACAAAAATGTCAAGGGTAGCAGGACGTAAGCGGGAACTGCTGGGGAAGCTTCTTGGGTCGTCTTCAAACAAACTTCGATAAGTCTTGGGGTTGATGTTGATCTCCACGTATTGAGAGGGATGATTGTCTGTCCGTGTACTCTCGTTGGGGGAACATAATCGGGAACTGATCTCCATGTCTCGAGAGGGAATGTCTGTCCGTGTACTCTCGCTGGGGGAACATAATCGGTAACTGATCTCCATGTCTCGAGAGGGGCGATTGGCTGTCCGTGTACTCCTGCTGGGGGAACAGAATATAGGTGTGTCGAAACACCTGTCAAAGAATATTCGCTCGTTGTGACAAGCAAATTCTTGATAAAGTACTGCTTCTGATACTTACCTGCATGGTTAGTAGCCACACAAGAATGCAATCTAATATATGCACGTAAGCGATTATTATATGGAGTCGAATGAGGAAACACATAGGTTTTGCAAAAGTTGTTTCTTTATAAAAGTTGTTTAAAACTTGCTCAAAGAAATTTGTCGTTTGTAATGCGATATGCATATTCAATGGGCTTTAGACATAGGACTTGACATGACACAGACCTACTAGGATGCGACGCGAAATGTAGACTTAGGTTAGACTGACGCGACACTAACTTAGATTTGACGCGACACAGGGACGACTTTGACAGACTTTGTTTAAGTATGCGCAACCCTTAGCCAAAGTGTGGGTGACAATGCGTATCGGTTCCAAAGGTAGAAGAATTGTAATAGTGATGAAGGCATATAAAGGCAAGGCATGAGTCATGGATCATCTGTCTACTAGGACTTCTTTCACCAGCGTTTGCTGTAAAAGAGACCCCTCTTGAGGCACGATGACTTGGAGAATTGATCTAAGACCTTTGTTATTGTCCGAACCGAGTACTAGCTAGACTCAGAGGAATAAAAGAAGGGTGGCATCTTGGAAGAGAAGCCCCCAGGATGAGAAGATGACTCTGGACTTTGGTAAAAAGGAGGCTGGGCGACAATAAGGAGCCCCCAGTATAGAGGTGTTGGTTGTGGAAGGGATGTTAATTGAGGCTGGAAGGTTGAAAATTGTGATGGTTGAGGTGGTTGTGTCCTTGAGGACTGCCTACGTATTCACGTGAAGTGAAATCAAACCAGATCGTAGTTCTGAGGTTTGGTTAATTTTGTTTGGGTGTTGTGGTTGTATCCTTCTTATGTAACAAAAGACTGCCTACGTATTCATTAAAAATGAAATCAAACCCTTGCGGGTAGTTCAAGTAAATGTAAAAGAATAATTGTTCTAAGCAAGAGCTTGTAATGAACTTTAGAAAATAAGCATGTGCTTTACTTACTCCGAAAATGCAATTTAGCCTATTTGATGATATGAGAATGACAAATTGTCAAAATGCAAGAGCAAGATGACATTAGCTTGATTCAGCTTGGCCAGGGGCCGTTTATTTAGTGCCACAAGAGCGACACGTGAGGTTACGCGAGGCGCGTTTTTGCTCCTATTCTAGGCATAATAACGTTTTAATTGGTCAAGGTTTGTTGGGTTGGTAAATTCGTTCCCGTCTAGGCCTGTGATCCTAACCGCACCCCCTGGAAGTATGGACTTGACTAGGAATGGCCGGGCCCAATTGGGTTTGAATTTTCCTCATGGATCGACATGTAAAAGAGCCGTAATGGATTTGAGGACCAAATCTCCTTCTTTGATGTTCTTTGGCTTAACCCTTTTGTTGAAGGCTCGTTTGATACGCGCCTGATATGTCTACACATTATGTAATGCACGTAACCTTCATTCATCCAGGAGGATGAGTTCTTCATATCTATCCCTCTTCCAATCGGCTTCGGGTATTTGACTTTCGAGTAAAATACGCAAGAATGGTATTTCTAGCTCGACTGGTTGTACGGCCTCCATGCTGTAGGTCAAATAAAAAGGAGTAGCCCCATTGGGCGTCCTAACGGATGTACGTTATCCCCATAAAGCAAAGGGTATCTTGCTTGGCCAGTCTCTATAGTTGTCAATCATTTTCTTGAGAATTGTGACAGCGTTTTTGTTCGCTGCCTCTACCGCGCCATTGGTTTGTGGTCTATATGGCGAGGAGTGGTGATGCCTGATTTTGTACTTGGCTAGCAATTGCTCAGTCTCAGCTTGGAAATGTGATCCATTGTCACTGATGATCTCATGTGGGCAACCATATCGACAGATGATATTTGTTTGTATGAACTTTGCCACGTTTTTGGCTGTAAGACTTGTGTAGGAAGCCGCTTCTACCCACTTGGTGAAGTAATCGATTGCTACTAGGATGAAACAGTGACCTCTTGTTCCGGCTGGAGTGATCTTGCCGATGATGTCAATTCCCCAAGTAGAAAATGGCCAGGGAGATGTCATGGTGTAAAGCAATGAGGGAGGAACATGTTGTACATTCCCGAAAATCTGGCAATTATGGCAATGTCTCACATATTTGATGCAATCAGATTCCATCGTGGTCCAATAATATCCTAAACGTATGATTTTCTTTGCCATCATGGGTCCACTCATGTGAGGGCCACATTCTCCATCATGGACCTCTTCCATCACTTTTCGTGCTTGTGAATGATCAAGACAACGTAGGATTACACCAAGAGGTGTTCTTTTGTATAGCTCTTCTTGCATGAGGACGTATTGGGAAGCTAGCAAACGGATAGCGCGTTGTCCCCTTTTGTCCATTTCTGGTGGATAGGTGCCGTTGAGTTTGAAGTTTAGGATTTCTTGGAACCAAGGCTCCTCCGTAATTTCCTCTTCATCGGTGATTTGGTGCACATAAGTTGGCTCTGATCGTCGTTCGATGCATAAAGGCATTTCTACCATACTATCCGGCATGTTAATCAAAGATGCGAGTTTTGCAAGAGCATCCGCAAATTGATTTTCTTCTCGAGGTAGATGTAAGTAGGTTACTTGATCGAAGAATTGGGCTACTTGGTCTATTCTGGCTTGATAAGGTGCCAGGCTTTCGCTTCGGATTTTTCAAGATCCCGTAACTTGATTGATGATCAAAGAGGAATCCCCATGTACTCGAAGATTCTTGATGCCTAAACTTACTGCCACTTGAAATCCGATGAGACAGGCTTCGTATTCTGCAGCGTTATTTGTCACCTCGAAGTCGAGTTTGACAGAGATTGGTATATGCTCGCCTTCAGGAGAAATGAGCAACACCCCTATTCCAAATCCTCTTAAGTTCGATGCTCCATCAAAATAGAGGTCCCAGGAGTCTACATCTATTTGGAGTATATCCTCATCCGGAAATGACCAAGTGTCTATCGTTTGTGTATCATTGATGGGATTCTCTGCGAAGAATTCGGCAACGGCGCGCCCCTTTATGACTTTCAAAGGTACATATTTAAGATCGAACTCAGAGAGCATGAAAGTCCATCTCGCTAGACGTCCATTGAGAACGGGTTTCTCGAAGAGGTATTTGACAGGATCCATTTTGGAGAATATTTTGACGGAGTAGCTAAGCATGTAGTGGCGTAGCTTCTTCGTTGCCCACACAAGAGCGAGGCATGTCTTCTCGAGTGGTGTGTATTTGCACTCGTACTCCAAGAACTTCTTACTAAGGTAGTAGATGGCTCTTTCTTCTTTTCCTACAGTTTGAGCTAGCATGGCGCCCATGGCCGTTTCAGTTACCGTGAGATATAAACCAAGAGGCTGATCTCATTGGGGTGGCATGAGCACTGGCGGTTTGGCTAGTATTTCCTTGATTTGATCGAAAGCCTTCTGACAGTCATCATCCCACATGGTGTGATCTGTTTTCTTTAACTTCTTGAATATGGGTTCGCAGATCATGGTGAGTTTCGATATGAATCGACCTATGTATTGTACCTTACCTAGGAATCCCCTAACTTCTTTCTCTGTTTGAGGTTGCGGCATTTCGATTAAAGCTTTGATCTTTGAAGGGTCTATTTTTATACCTCGTTGGCTAACCACGTATCCTAGGAGTTTGCCAGATGTCACTCCGAATGCGCATTTCTGAGGATTGAGTCTCATGTTGTACTTCCGTAGCCTTGATAACAATTTGCGAAGGTTCGCAATATGTTCGTCTCTTTCCTTGGACTTGACAATCATGTCATCTACGTATACCTCAACTTCTTTATGCATCATGTCATGTAAGAGCGTAGTTGCGGTGCGTTGGTATGTAGCTCCGGCGTTGATTAACCCAAACGGCATGACCGTGTAACAGTAGGTTCCCCATTGAGTGACAAAGGCGGTCTTATGCATGTCCTCTACGGCCATCTTGATCTGGTTATATCCCGCGTATCCATCCATGAAAGATAGCAACGCTTGATTCGCTGTATTATCCACTAATATGTCGATATGTGGTAGAGGAAAGTCATCCTTAGGGCTTGCTTTGTTTAAGTCTCTAAAGTCAACACAAACACGGATTCTCCCATCCTTTTTTGGTACGGGTACTATGTTAGCTACCCAGTCTGAGTACTCGGAAACTTTGATGAACCCGGCTTTGAATTGTTTATCGACTTCTTCTTTGATCTTAAGAGCCCATTCTGTCCTCATTCTTCGAAGCTTCTGTTTCACGGGTTTGAACCCTGGTTTGATTGGGATTCTATGCTCTGCAATCTCCCTATCGATCCCTAGCATATCTTTGTAGGACCAAGCAAAAACGTCTTTGAACTCGTGTAGGAGGTCTATGAAATTGGCCCTTTCGGTGGGGCTCAGGGTTGTCCCTATCCTAAGTTCTTGTGGTTCTAGTTCAGTTCCTACGTTGATGGGTTCAGTATCTTCTATCACTGGTCCCCCTTCCCCCTCTTGTAGTATTTCTTTGGCTATGTAGGGAGGTATCTGGATTGAGTTAGGGTCTGGGTCATCCTCATCATCATCGTAAACAGAATTGCATGCAAGATAACACGAAGACTAAGCAGAACCTGATTAAGATTTGAGAAAAGTTGAAACAAAGAAGCCATCTGATCTGTGGTCAGTGGCGGTAAAGGGACAGAAGTTGGGACATTTCCCGAACTACTGTTGCTATTCGACACTAGGCTAGGAGAGACGAGGGGAGTGGGAATGACGACAGGAGGAGACTCTCTAGGAACCTCTCTAGACTTCGACTCTGAATCCGACTCTGACTCTGACTCGAATTCACCGTCTTCTGGTTCTCCTTTGAACATCTCTCCTTCTCCAGTAGTGAGCTTGAAGAGTCTTCCTTGATTGTTTGTCCACTTGATCGATTTTCTCCATCCTTTCTGCTGATTGGTGTTGATTTCTGTGATTAACGCGGTAGGGTTGAAGTGATCATCTTGAAGTATCATAGTAATGATCTCGTCCTGCGCGACTCTAATAAATCGATCTTCTCCAAATAGTAGACTCACGGCTTGTTCGTCTAGGCAAGGTGCTTAACGAGTCTTGACGGTAGGAACCGTTTCTGGAGGAATGAACTAGCAATCGTGAAAGATCTCGATTCCGGCTAACTTCCTTTCGAGATAATGCTAAGGTTCGGGAAATCGATGAAAGAATTCTTGACTTCCTTCCCTAACGAAGTATCCATTTAGGGCGAGGAGATAGGGTCGCATTTGGATTCCCACATTCTTACGGTTTTGAATTTGAGCGAGCATCTCGAGAACTTCCTCTTTGGTGGGTTTGTATCCTAATCCAAGGGGTATTCTTTGTGAATTACCCTCCTTGTAGGGGGCAATGGTGCTCCTTCGGATAAGATTCAAAGGCATTCCCGGGAAGTATCCCTGGGTTTTGAGTATGTGGTTGACCACTAGGTTAGAGTAGGGATTGAAGTATAATGGTGCCAATTCATTCTCTATGATGTTTATGATATGGAAGCCCCCAAGCTCGTGTACTGGATCTGTAAGGACTTGATTGCTTGACTTCTTTTCGATGATTGCCTTGATGGGCGACGAAGTGATCGTCACCACCTTATCATTTAGTGGGATTTTGATTTTCTGGTGGAGTGTGGTTGTTATCGCTTTAGAAGCGTGAATCCAGGGTCTTCCCAAAAGTATGTTGAAGGATGCCTCAATGTCTACTATTTGGAAATTGACCTTTCGCTCAATCGGCCCTGTGGCTATGGTTAAGTCAACAAGTCCCACCACCTTTCGCCGTGTACCATCATATGCGCGAACACCTTGATTGGTAGGAGTCCAATCTGATTCTTTCATGCCCAATTTATATGCCGTTTTCAAGGGTATGACATTGACCGCGGAGCCATCATCTACTAAGGTCATTGGCACATTCTTCTTTAAGCAAATGACGGTGATATAAAGAGCCAAGTTATGACTAGCGCCGAAGGGTGGCAAATCCTCATCCGAGAAAGTAATAGGATTACTTAGCTTTGGTGATTCTTGGAAGACCAAGTTGACCACGTCGTCGGGTGTGGAGTTATGCGCCACATTTAGTTTGGCCAAAGCTTGCAGCAAAGCTTGACGATGTGGGAATGAGCTTGACACTAGTTGCCATACTGAAAGATCAGCCTTTGTCTTTTGTAGTTGCTTTAGTAGATGGTCGGTAGGGCCTTCTTCATTATCACTTGGTGTGACTACATTGGTTGGACCGTTTGCTATGGGACCATTTTGGGAAGTATTTTGGTATGGGCGTCCTGAACGAGTGAGGTGATCTACATCTTGATCTTCACAATTGTGGACTATTTCCTCACTGACTTTGACTAAGTAGTGTTCAGTTAGATACAGATCTTCGTCATCATCAGCCCATATTCCATTGATAGCAACAAGTTCCCTCATTCTCGTGATTTCTGCTTCTAATTGGATAATCTGGTCGACTAGTTCGTCAACCATGGCTACTACTTCTTGCATTGTAGTGTTTTGAGAGAAAACTAGTGGTGCACGTTCTCTAGGTGTGGCGTTGGGGCCGCGTAGGGTTGCCACTGCACTATCTAGTTCCAAGACTTGCCTATCCACACTTTTTGCCCATGCGATGAAATCAGTGATGGTTGGGGAAATGGTGGAGTAGTTCCCTTCATTTTCTATTGCATGAACTTCATCTTCGACTGGGGAAATGAGATGTGAACAATCTATGGTAGATTCTTCATTTGTAATCACTAGAACTCCAAGAGGATTCTTAGTGTTGTTAGGCTTACCTCCAGGTGGTATTGGTAGGCGACCGTCTTCAATCATGTCTTGAAGTACATTTTTCAATTTGTAGCATTTCTCTGTATCATGTCCCTTACCTCTATGGTATTCGCAGATTTAATTCTCATCCCAGAACTTGGATTTCTTTTCTGGTTCAGGCGTAGGGCCTATGGGTTGTAGTTTCCCGAGTTTCATCAATCTTTTCAGAGCGTTGGAATATGTGTCCCCTAGATTTGTGAATTTCCTTGGAGGGATACTCTTCTTAGATGGCTCAAGGAGGTTAAATTCATCAGTCTTGCTAGTAGAGCCGTAAGAACGATTTGTTGAGCCTTGGTATCCACGACCTATCGTTTTGGACAAGAGCCCTTTACGAATGTCATCTTCGATCCTTGTCCCTAGTACGGTCAACTCTTTGAAAGTCTTGATGTTTTGATACCTCAAATGATTTGCGTAGATGGGCTTTAGGTTGTCCACGAATTTCTCCACAAGGTTAGCCTCATCCGGGCGTTCAACAAGTTGAGTACTAGTCTTCCTCCACCGACTTAAGAAATCGGTGAAACTTTATTTGTCATTTTGGGTAAGAACCTCTAAAGTGCGCATGTTGACTTGGATTTCAGCATTATCCGCATATTGTTTAGCAAACTCGATTGCGGCATCGTCCCAAGTAGCGATTTTCTTGTGATCTAGCGAATAGAACCATTGTTTTGGGATGGTGTCAAGAGATGAAGGAAAGATCCTTAAGAACATCTCGGGTTTAATGCCTTTGATAGACATGTAATCCTTGAAGGCACGGATATGGTTCAAAGGGTTTTCATGCCCCTTGAATTTAGGGATATCCGTCATGTTGAAGTTGGTTGGCAACTTGGAACTCACGACCTCATACTTGCGATTATTCTCCCTATAAATGTCATCCCCTTTAAGATACATCAATTGCTCCTCTAAGTATTGGAGTCGTTTCTCAGCTGCAGTCATACCCATGGGAGGGTTTTCGTCCCCGAAGTCATTCACGAAGTCATCAGCGATTTCACTTTCTCGAAAAGGCATCCTCATTTCCACGGCATATATTTGGCCCTCAATGGTGTCAAGGCGATCATACACTTGGTCTTGAGTAACTTGGAGACGAGCTAGCGCGGTTAGGATTTGATCATTACTATCCTGGAGTTGATTGAAGTTCACGTCGCTTGTTCCAAGCATCTTGGAAACTGAATAAGAGATCGACGATGAATCAAAACACGATCGACCACTCTAGCACACTTACTTGAAAAGAAATGTTTTGACTCGTGAAGTGGGAGTGTGCCACTTGTGTCAGTGAGCTTTGAGGAAATGACAGAGTTTGAAAAATGTTGGTCCTAGTCAACTTTAGTGTAGTTGTAGGAGTGGACTCGAAGTGAAGTTTTGAAATGGGTTTTGAGGCCCGAACTTTGACTCGACAATTGGACAGAGTTTCGGCTTGTTTTGCGCTAATATTAGGCCTAAGTTCGAAATTTTACATTTTAAAGAAGGATTTTGAATTTTACAAAAATCGTCATGGTTTTGTTTAGAAAAGGGTGATCACGTATGGTACAAAAAATATACAAGCATTATAACGGAATGATGAGTGCATTTAAATGGGTTTTGGTTTAAAGGGTGGGTTGCCATACCGAACAATCAAACCCGAAGTCTGTGGAGAGGCTCGTACCAAACAAGAGTAAGGCCGCTTCCTAGTCCATTTCCTCAAGTAGTGAAAGTCCTTGATACAAACAAGAGTAAGCACCATGGTATGGATGACGTCAATCGATATCCATCCTTAGGCCCAAATAAGAATTAGGACCGTTTAGATGGGACGATTGGTCCAATGGGTTGGATTGGGCCTAGGAAGGCCGAATAAACGATCTAGGAAGACCGAGTTATGAAAACTGACAATTGTCTTGTACAAACTATTCCCTAACCTTGTTCAAGTTTCACCCTTTTGGCTACACGTAAGTGTATTATCCCCAGCGGAGTCGCCAAACTGTGGACATGGGCCACGGGGGCGCTTGGGAAACAAGCTTTTGCATTTGTGGAGTCGCCACCAATTTATTGTGGAAAATTGTAAACCGTTCCAATACCTCGTGCCATGTCAAGACACAAAGTAGTGACATGAACACCAAGAACTCGTTACCCTTAGCATTCTATGTCTAAAATGACTCTCGTGGATGCCAATGAACACGGATGTTCACAGAGATCTGGAGTAAGGGGTGAGGGTACGTATTAGGAAGCTCTTTTGATCGAACACCTAATCCCGCCCGCCTCGATAGCGGCCTCTACTAATGATTAGGGAAATTATCTATACTCGATATTATATGCATGCAATGAACCATCCATAGAATTAATCCTAGCATGTGAAGATTAATACAAAGTCGGTGAAACATGTAGTTTTAGCATACAATTGGGTTGAATCGGGATTTAAGTTCAATTACATGTGAAAGCATACAAGCAATAAAAAGTACAATGGTAAATACAATAAAGGAAATTACAATAATTACATCGGATTTAATTGATTTATGTCGAAAATACATCTAAATCGGATAATTTAGAAAAGAAAGAATAAATAAATTAAATTAACGAACAGAAATTAGGGTGATTATACAATTAATAGTTAATTAAATACGTAGTTAATAAACTAGGTTAAGGCAAAACGGGAGTTCAGAGACAGAAGTCAACCAGGAACAGGCGCAGCAGAACTGCGCCCTCTGGAAGACACGCAGCAGTCACTGCGTCTGTTCCTTGGCTCAGTTCTGGCTGTAAAGCCGGAATTGCAAGTCGTTAATATTCGTGGGTGATTTTAATGATTGACTAGTATTATTTACTCGGATGGAAGTGATTAATAGATTATTTACATGCGATTAAAGGTCATAAAAGCAATAAACATGGATAAAAACTAATTAGGACGAATTATACAAGATTAATAAGGTTAATTAACAAATTAATAAACTAAACAAATTAATTAGGTTAAATACGATGAATTAATGACGGACTAATGATGAATATGATAATAAACAAGTAAGAATATATCAAAGATCGAATTCCAGAAACCCAATATGAATGAATCGAATTTCTACAACCCGGATTGACTTTAATGACGAAAACCCGCAAATATTAATTACTTAGGATGTATGTCGGGAATTAATGAGATGAACTAATTACTAATGGTGATGAAAAATTTATATGTCAAATTATTATGTTCAAATTGTTATATTAAAACAAGGAAGAAATGAAAACAGAAGAAAAATAAACGAATCAACGAAAGACGAAGGAAGAAGAAAGAAAGCAGGAACTGCGGCAACCTCACGAAGAGGCGCAGCAGGTACTGCGTCCCTTCAAGAGCGCAGCGATTCTTTGCGTCCTTTCTCGACGGTTGTCCTCTGATAATCCGTAAAAAGGGTTTTAAACAAAGGGTTTTAGAAATCGGTTTTAATTGTATTTTCGACATAAATCTTACAATATGATTACAAAGAATGAATAACAATAAATAAAAAGAGAGATTTACACCCTCAGACTTACATGTTTGACGAAACGAGATGAACTAAGTTAACGATTAGTGATGCTCGACTCGAATGTAGACGAAAGTGCCCTCGTAAGAGAAAATAAAACAGATTGATTAAAGTTGATTATGGTGGAGTTGGTCAAATTGGTCGGTCATTCAAAACGAGGCCGGTACTCAGAAGGATCCGAGCTTACATGGTCGAATGTTCAAGCACGTAGACGCCAAAAAGTAAGAACGTGGTCTAGAATGCAAAGGGAGAAGAGAAGGGCGGACACTCGCGTGAGAAATATGAGAGACCAAAGGTCTCTATTTATACTAATCACGTGGAGGAAGTAGGGTTTTCGGAGGAACTTTGGAAGTGAATCTCGAAAAGATATGAAAAGATACGAAAAATACGTAGAAAAGGACTTGGGAAGAGGCGCAGCAGGCACTGCATCTCTTGAAAGAGGCGCAACACTTGCTACGTCTATTCCCAAGTGGTTTCCTCCTGCGGAAGAAAGATTTCCGTGTTTAGTTTATGGAATAACGGAATAATTTGTCTTTCCTTAATATTTTGTGTGAATATTACGGGAAATTGTTTACCAAAGATTAAAAGATTTATAAAATATGGAATAGAAATATCCGGAACATTTCAGAACATTCCGATTCGGCATTTTAATGGTTGTCAGAAAATGAAGACGGTTTTAGGGCCGGACTTCATATGTACTCTAATTACTGCCAAAACGACCGTAATGACACCTAGATGACAACCATGAGGTAGACACAAGTGTTTGAGTTACCTTTTATTAACCGATTTACGAAACGTCATAAAATCGCGACATATGCTAAACATGCGGCCCAATCATCACTGGGTGTTTGGCGGGAGGTGCAGAAATGAGGTATCTACACCTTGAAGCTTCCCACTCCAAGGGGGATGTGCACATTTAGTACTTGGGTTATGGCGGGACTCGTGTGGTGAGACACGACGTCTGGAAAAGAACTCGAGTCGCACTCGGGCCTGGTACCACGGACGTGTTCCGAGTACCTTGTGTTCATAGTGGCGTTGTGGGCGTGTCCCGATCATTGGTTTGTGGAGACGTTGTTGGAGGGTAACTTCTATGCATCATCATACTTCGTTGGTTCTTACCTTGCATTGTCATATGAGTAAGTAAGCTTAGTATTGCATGCATTGAACATTTATATCGTTAAGTTAACGCTTGGGTTTTGAATTATCTGTGGTGAACCATATGGTGATTTCCGCCCATATGGGGAGCAGTGTTGACAGGTTAGCATGATAGATTCGAGGGCTTGGGGAGCGGTCTTCACTAGTCGTCACCGCTTTTGTTTATCTTAGCTTTTTGACAATTAAACTCTTATTTTCGATTTGGTTGTATAACATTTGGGATGGTATTTGCATCCCCCAACTTGTAACCCCTTAACTACAACTTATCTATTTCTTTATATTAAGTTGAGAACTTCTTTACTTGATTGTTCGCACTATAAACTTTGGAAACTAAGTCTTGTAATGCCTCCATGTGTTGGGAAGGCCTAAAGGAAAGGATCCCGACTTATGGGGGTGTTACAGTTCCGAGCCAGAAACTTTCAGTATCAAGAATATATGCGTATCGTTAAAAGCATCGGGTAACCCTTTCCCCTCGAGTGCCTTCATAACCATCATATACACATCTTGTCTAATAATAGCGCATTGTTTTTGGTAGAAAAGGGCCTGAAAGCCATCCGGTCCGGGTGCTTTAAGCGAGCCCATATGCATAATAACGTTGTCAATCTCTGCTTTGGAGTAATATTTATTCTTGAAATAAATCATACGGGATATCTGCATCATAGTCATCTGGCATATCATCCGTGTATAGCTTCTTATAATAGTCCACAACAAGCTGCATAATATCCTCGTTGTTTTCAACCCAAACACCCTCGTCATTTTTTAAAGAATTAATGCGATTTCTCCATCGGCGAACTAAAGTACTCACATGAAAATAAGAAGTATTGCGATCACCATCTCGAATGAATTCCACCCGAGACTTTTTGTAGATACCCGTATCTGTCGATATTGGCATCTATAGAAATCCCGACCAACACCCGATGATGATAGGACGACATGTACACAACTGTTCGACTTAGTCATTATTCCGTGCTCATTTTCGATGTAGAATGGGCGTTATCGACGAGGAATTTAATTAATTTAAATGAAATTTCAAATTAGTTTTCACATTTCAAATGAATTCATTTTATTTTACCTGAATTTGAATTTATTACCCATATTTATTTTTATCGAAAATAAAATAAATATTATTTTTCGTCATTTAGTTTATTTTTATTTGAAAAATCATTTTAAATTACATTTTAAATCTCGATTAGAAAAACTCGAGTTTCGTTACGATCTCTAGCTCGAAGCAGCTTGATTTGGAGCTCGATTTTGAGCTCATTTTGATCCGATTTTCAGAAAGATTTCTAACCCATTATCATCTACATAGAGTCTAGTGTTCAAATATCCTTGCTCGCATCCCAACCTACCATTTTTAGCCCACCTTATACCTCCCATCGACACAACTACCCAAATCAAGCCTGAGCCTCGACCTTTGCTCACTTACGGTCGGATCGACCTACCCTGGGCCCCTAAGCTCGAGCTCAAACCAACACTATCCAAAATAGACACTCAAGCCTACCCACTAAGCCTTAACCAGTTAAAAATATCAGTCAAATACTACTCCTGATTCGTTGCCAAAAGCGTGAATTACAACTTTTAAGAAGTTGTTATTCTTCCTTCCATAAATTCAATCCAAACCTTCCATTTCTAGTAGGAAACCTATCTATAATATTAATAAGACTAATTAATATTATTTTAGGAGCTTCCAACTTAGAAAATAACCATAAAAAGCCTCCAAAATTTCGAACCACACAAACTGCCAAAAAGAGTTTATTCCACTTTCCTAATTTCAATCCAATCTTTCTTTAAGGTAAAATATTTGTTAGTATCTTTTCCATACCTGATAAATTTATCTTTTAGGAAGTTACAACTCATTAAAATAAGCTCGTAAATCACGTTCACATTGCTTATTCCAAACGTTTGAGAGTAAGACTTCCTTACTTTCCATAATTCAATCGATATCTTTTCTTTTGTTAAGAGAATGTGTCTGAATCTGAAAGGAGTTTAAAAATTGAAAAATACTCTTTATTTTTTTGTGTGAACCATCCAACTCACCTAAACCCTTCCCCAAGCAAGCCTTTCACTATAAATACCCTTCATTCATCCTTCATTCAGGAAATGGAAAACTAATACAATTCAAAGTTCAAACCCTCATCAAATCACTAGAAACCGAGACACAAACCCTAAAACAACTTGACCTAAATCCCAGATCTGAAAACTAGACTCTCTTAGGTTTCTAAAACATCTTTCGGATCTAAAATCGGATTAGTAACGAATTCACAAAGCTAAAAACAATATCAACCTTTATTTTCTAAGAAGATTTCGGTTTTGCAAACAAACTCGTCGAAGGCGGCCCCTCAAGACAGTATCTACAATCGATTACGACACGAAGACTTTGTCAACGATACATGTAGGTTAAGGGTGTAATAATCACTTTCTCTTTTTTCCTTCTTTATTTCGTTTTCTTCAATTATTATCATATATTGTATATATCGTTAATTAACTCGTTTGCATGTTGATTTCGATATTATTATGATATAATTTGTGTATGAATGAGGATGGGATATCATATGTTGTTGTTAATGCCGATGGATGGCTTATATTATATGTGGATTTGTTTTCAGCTAGGAATTAGAACGATTTCTGACAATCTTGTTGCACATATCGCATGTTTATTTCAATTAAGCATAGAACTTGTTTAATTATGTTCTTTTATTAGATCTATCTTAGAATTTGTTTAGATCTGATATTTTTGGCATGTTAACATATAAAAGATGAAATCTTTTTTATTAACTCACATGTCTAATTTGGTTATGAAATAATTAAAGCGGTGATTGCGTGTTTGTTTTAATCAGATTAATTATGAAATAACTTAATCTAACTTGATTGTTCACCACATGTCATATGAATGAAACCCGACTTGACTTAGAATAGGTCTTGTACAATCCCAAATTGACCGAATAGGTCTCGGCCAACCTCGTTATGCGTGCCCTCCTTGGTTTGCTCTTTTGCACTCGTTTGTTGTTTGATTTGCAATTGTTATTGTAATTGTTATGCAACTAATGTTTGCTAATCTATCTTACGACATAGAATTGATGTCACGTGCTAGGGTTTTAAAACAACGATTGCATATATGAACTCGTAGCCAATATAGCCATTGTTTTCTATTAGTAGAGACCGTTATTGCAACAGGCGGGGTTGGGTCTTAATTAAAGAATTTAATCAAACTTCCTAACACGTAAACTCAAACGAACCTAAATCTCTACTTGGTTTCTAAATTCCATTTAAAAATTTAGTGGCGACCCTAAATCACATATTCTCGCGTGGATGTAAATTTTCCTTGTCCACACTTTTGGTACCATAGTAACTCTTCTCGTTCAAGAATATCATCTAATTCCTTAGGTAATCTCGCTTCAAGCTTAATCATATTAGTCTGTCTTTGGTTCGAGAGGATAATTCCAAACAATTATGGAATGATATGTCTCACGCCCATACAAAATAATCCAAACAAGTATAGATAAAATATAATCCAAACCAAATATAATGTTGTACACAGTATCGTACAAAAACAGTCATTTATTTTTCACCTTAATTTAAACAAGAAAATCCGTCATTAAGTAAAGCTTGTATGATTCACGCTACTACCAGAGCGCCAGAGTAATCAGAATCTGGTAAGAGTATAATATCTTCTCTACTCTCTCTAGCATGTCGATTTACTCTCTTCTATTGCGGTTATCTTCTTCTGTTGTAAATGCACCAGCATTTCCCTGAAAATGGCAATTCAATAAAAATAATTACCCGTAGAAAAGAAACACTAAACATAAAACATATCTTAAATGTTAAAAAAGTTTTGCTGATTTACCACATAAATAACATACGAGTACATCTCTTTGTTTATTAAGAATCAAAAGTAGAAAGTCACTATAAAAATATTGTATGTGCTCTGTAGTACGTATTTCGAAAAATGAATATTCGGAACACAAATGATTTCTTATGTGCATGGTTAGTAAATGTTTGATTTGCCTGATGAAAATACGGAGTTACAGGAACAAAAAAAAAAAAAGTTATGTCACCTCAAGATTTTAAGCTACAAGGAAGTGAAAATATATGTTTCGGCAGTATTTTCTTACCTCTTCGAGCAAACGCATTTCATCTAGCTTTTCTCTATATGCAGCAGGTACAAACATTGCAATCACCCAATGCAAAATGGTCCTATTTGACGTGATTCCAATGAGTGAACACATGACGAAAATCACTATGGCTGCCCACAAGGAAGTGTGTTCTATTACAACATAGATTCCGGTCACAAACACTAACAAGGTGGCATATAAGGACTGCATTAGTATGAACACACTTCGGTCTACCAATAATCGAGCCATGCCATGTTTAGAAACCATAGACCATACCAAGCAGAACAAGACCAACATGGAAGTACACATCGCATATGCATCTGCCAGTAAAAATACTAAGAAAGCTGCTTTCTTTCCAAGAAGGGCTTGTCCATTGTCATTGTTAATTCCACCGGGTAGAGTGAATCCTGCTGCAAACGTTATTGTTGCTAAAAGTGCCGCAATAACGGAGAGAGTAGTTCTCATTTGCTCCAAATTGGTCCCAGGAAGAATATATGTTGTTCTTAGGTAGGGATTTACTTTGATTTCCTTGCACATGCTTTCCTACAAGTAGTTGTTTCAAATTCAACGATCATAAATGAATTGAGATAAGACATTATTATCACTTCCATTCAAATAATATTGTGATAAGAAAATTGTAAAACTCTACGTTCTTTTCAATGTTTACAAAGTTGCAAGTAGGGGTTGAGCAAATGCATGTGTTCTCTCATGCAGCGACGTTGCTCTGTACCCAACAAAAAAATATGGATTCGAGAGAAAGTATGGAGGAAGCAAAGGCTTTGGCTTTGGTGATCTTGTTTTTTTAGTATCACTGTAACTAACACGTTACACTTTCCTTAATTTTATTCATTATGCATCCACTTCTTCATAAAACTTTCTGTTTCGCCCTTTATCTTATCCGCGTGTTTTGATAACGTTAATTTTTGTATCTATTATATAGTTAACGTTATCAAAACAATAATTAACGTAACAATAATTAATACTTGTAATAGCAAAGATTAAATTAGGAATGATAATGACGATTATGAACGAAAAAATTCAAATAACAATAACTTTGCTGTACTCAGTTGTCCGATTTCGACGAACTTTTTTTTTTAAAAAAAATTGTTTATATCTCGACGAGATGAACACAATGGTAAAATAAACAAAATTGACAAGTGTCTCATTCGTGTTTTGAACTAGCCTTGGCTGGGTCATGTGGTTTACACGAACCAAGGATGACTGGTTCATGTAGTACTGCCGTACTGGCCATTGATTATTAGACATCATAATATCCAACTTTTTCCCTTAAAAAATACGGAGAAAATGAGATGGTTAAACATACCCAGTCATTATTTTCCTTGCAAAGCTTGGCAAGCAAATCCATGGATGTAGTACCATGATGGTCTTGAATGATACGATTGACCCCATCATCACAGAGAAGTGCCCTAGCAAAATGTATATCTTCTCTCCTCAGTGCACAGTGCAACGGTGTTGAACCATTAGGATCGATTGTATTCTTAAGCTCCGCAATCGACTGAATTTTGAGAAATTTTATGTAATCTTTATAAGCGGGTAGTCTTACATGGTGCAGAATAGTGTCCTTTCCTTTGCGACAAACTCTTTGTAAGTCTTGACAGTGATCAATAAAGGCAAGAACAGCGTCACTCTCTTGTCTTTCACATGCCTCCATCCAATCAAAATCTTGTTTTTTAATAAGAGAAGGGTTTGTCAACAACTTTACTAGCCAATCAGTACTTTCTTGTTTGGCATAGTCAAGGGCTGTCTTTCCTTGATCATCTCGCAAGTTCATGACCCACCAATACTTTTCAAGCAACATTAGGCCGGTTTTCTCTGCATTCAAGATAGACTTATTTTAATTTTTAACTAAAAGAGTCAAATCAAACCAAGAAAACAAATACTCTGGAGCGTTTGGCTGAAACAAAGGAAAGGGAATGGAATGAGGAAAGGATAACAAAGGGAAAGGGAATGGAGTGAGGTTAGTTGTTGATTGTGAACGGCAGGGAGGGAGTCGACGAGATAGCCGGTGAGGTCGGCAAAGGGAAGTCTCGCCAGCTGGAGGCGATTTCGGCAGTGGCAGGGCACTGGTGGCAGTGGGTTTTGTGATTGTCGGTGATGATTGGTGGTTAAATTTAAATCCCCTACTCTCCCTCTTTTTCTTTTCTCTTCAAATCTCTCAATCCAAACACCCTAAAAAGAGCTAGGTTGATGGTTAGGATAGGTTATCAGGTAAGGTATCCCATACCATGGTGGTGGTGGTGGTGGCGGTGTGTCAGGTAAGGGAATGAGTTAATTTCATTCTCTTTCCCTTTTCTGAAACCTCCCAAGTAAATTTCAGGTTTTTTGAGACGGTCTCTCAATAAGTTTATTGAGAGACTATTTTACAATCTTAATAAAAAATGGTATTAAAGGTAATAAAATAGGTACAAATCGTGATTAAAGATACAACGGATACATTTATTATCTAAGTAGCTACGAAATTATTATGTCACAATCAATAAGAAAAGTGTCATGAAATACAAATAAAGGATATGAAAGACTGGTCTCTCAATAACTTATTAAAAGACTATCTCTCCCAAATTTTAGTGTCTAATTTTAAATGAAACAAGAAGTCACATGAATTTTAATTGCATTTTAAAATTTGTTTTTTATCTATTTACATTTAACATATTTCGTATTTTTTTACGACCAATTGGTAAAAAAAGTGGAGGTTAACAATTTGGCAAAAAAAAAAGTCGATAAGTGACATATTGGTAAAAAAAACAATTACGATGGCAATTTCTGAAAAAGAAAAATACTCTGTGATTACCAAAAAAATTTCTTTTATAAAATATGAGTAAACTATTTTAGTTTTTGAGTTTTTTTCACATATAGGCCCTGTTCTTTTGGACTGAAATTGTCTCTGAATCGAATCGAATCAATGAACTGAATGAATGAATGGAGCTGAAATGAATGAATGAATGAATGGAATGAAATGAATCTGAATCGATCTGAATGAATCGAATCGAAATGAAATAATAATAAAAAGATTATAATAATAATAATAATAATACTAAATATTATAATAAAAATAATACCAATAATAATAATAATAAATATTATTATAATATTATTCATTAATAATAATAATAATAATATATTAATATAATCTAATAATAATAATTTAATAAGATATATAAAAAATAAAATAGTAATATAATAATATAATAATAAATATAGTAATAATAATAATATATTAGTAATATAAATGATAACATTATTAATAATAATATAATATATTAATAATAATAACTAAAAAATAAATAATAATATATTAATAATAATAGGTTTAATATAATAACGTATTAATATAATAATATTAAATATAATAATAATAATAATAAATATGTGATTAATAATATTAATAATAATGAGTATATTAATAAAATAATAAATATAATATTATAACTTATTAATATAATAATATTAAATATATTATCAATAATATTAATAATAATGAATATATTAATAAAATAATAAATATAATATAATAATAATAATGATGATAATGATAATAATAATAATAATAATAATAATAATAATAATAATAATAATAATAATAAATATATTAAATATAAATATAATAATATGAAAAATACGAATTAATTATTAATAAATATAATAGTAATATAATAAATATAAAAATACAATAATAATAATAATAATAACTACATTATAAAAAATAATAATAATGATATCAATAAGAATAATAATAGTAATGTTGAAATAAACTAATATGAATCGAATCGAATCGAATCTGAATCGAATCGAATCGAATCGAATCGAATCGAATGAAGTGAATCGAATCGAATCGAATCAATGGAGTGAATCGAATCGAATCGAACTTATTAGAACTGAAATTAAGTCCAAAAGAACAGGGCCATAGTAGGACAAAATAATCACAAAGCGACTTAACACTTAATTACTTTCAAAATTTTGTCAGTTTAAAAATAATATAAATAATAAAGAAGAATAATTTACTATTTTATTATATTTTATACTCCGTATACTCCGTCCAATCCAATCCAATTTTCTATTTGACATTAGCACAAGTTTTAGCTTAGATCACTTTATTGTGTTTTTGTGGAGGTATTTTTGGAAATAATTAGGACAATGACAATAATATGACGTTATTTGTAAATATCGTCAGCAAGTCTTGCTATAGACGGATATATCCGTCTATAGCAAAAAACGGGTGAAATACCCTTAAAGTGGTGATATTTTTAGGCCCACCACGCAAGTTGTTGTTTGTCTTATGCGTAATGTGGTATGTTATTTAGCCCATCTTTAATTATAGATGGATAGTTGCCGTCTATAACGAGATTTTGTGTACCATAAAAGAGATAGGAAATATTGGATTGGAGGAAGTATATCTTCACATTGGACGATTCACCAACTACCGTGTATATCTATAAATTTATGTACAACTTGGACCCATAATAAAAAAAAATTACAGAGAAGTACTCCGTAATGTACTAATTGCATTTCAACTTTGAAGGTTTGGTTTATACTCCTTTTATATCGCATCAATGGTAATATGAACTCACTTTTTTCCTCACAAAAAGTGACTTTTTCTCTCACAAAAAGTATGGAGGGAGTTTATGTTACCATTGATGTGGTATGGAGGGAGTATATTCGAATTATTATTATCCTCAAATATAAAATTAAGGAAATGTACCCGAACAAGAGGATAAACTATGAAGCACCGTAGTTCCATCATTGCGACGAAGCATGTAGAAACGCGGCTCCGCAATTCTTATAATCTTATCCACAACTTGTTCGCAGCCAGACCTGACAGCAAGAAAGAAGGGACTTTCACCCATATCGTTGCAAATCATACACAAGGCTGGATCGGTTGACAGAGTCTTCAGTGCAAGTTCTTGGGTTGACATAGAATGCAAGGCGGAATGCAATGGTGTACTTCTACGTTCCTGTAAACAACCACTATATTTTTCCCACAGCAACCTCACTATATTCCCTGTTTTTACAAATGTCAGAGAGACTTAGACATCTAATAAATCCAACATTTTTATCTTATAAAACGCCAGCTAAAGTGATGAGTCGATGAGGTAAAGCCACCTATTATCACTACTACAGATACAGGTTATAACAACGATTAAAAACCGTTGTTCTATAAAAAAGCGGACGTTGTTAAAGGTTTTAACAACGGTTGGTTTTTCTAAGTAACACGTATTAACAACGGTTTAAAGTAGAAAAAATCGTTGCGGAAAGTGTGACTAAATTTTGGTGGGAAAGTTATAACCACGGTTACAGTAGAAAAAACCGTTGTTATAACTAAATACAATGGTTTTTTTTTTTTAAAAACCGTTGTTGATTTTAAAAAAAATAAAATAAATTATATATTACTAGATGTATGCATTATTACTGCCCCTTATAATTCCGGTGCATGCATTATTACTGCCAAATCCCTGCATATGAAAGGACAATATATGGAATAGGGTTATAAGATTTGAATCAGATATGATGGCACAACTTCCTAAACATATATTAATTAAAAAACAACTCAAACGACACATTACTAAGTATAAATTCATGCATTATCTCAATAACCATTCCATTATCTCACTATCTCCAAACCCTAAACTGCTAAAACAAACTCCAAACCCTAAATCTTTCAAACAAACTCCAAACTTCCTTCAACAATGAATGATACCATCCGTAAGACATGCATTATGACCGAGTACAACAAGAGTTTCATCCGCCGGTTGCTGGACATCGAGGGCAGGTTCAGGAGCTACCTTGAGGAAGCTCGGATCGCACTCAAGGACGCAAAAAAAAAATGGCTTGACAGAGCAGCAGATGTTGCAGCTATATGACGATATAGCAACTGTTGAACGAAACCTTCAAATAGCAAAGGAGGAGAGGATGGATATCATAGAAGAGAATAAGACTCTCTATGCATATCTAAGAATTGCATTTTTAGCAATGTAATTCGTTTTTTTATGTATATATATATATATATATATATATATATATATATATATATTAAGTTTATTATGCATTCCTCTCTATCATCTTCTTCTTTGTTTTATTTTATTTAATTTGTTTTACAAGCTAATAAACGCAGAAAAACAACAGTGACAAAACTAATTAAGCGAATAATATATACTTAGAGAAAGAACATAATGATCGATAAAAACACATGCAAATGAAATAATTAGAGAAAGAAAATAATGACTGAGATGACAAAACCTAAATTAAACCATGCATATTTACCTGATAATTAGAGAAAGTAAGAGACGATGACAACAATAGTGACGGAGATGATAAAGCGACGATGAGAAAGAGAGAAAAAGACGATGAGAAAGTGTGTGTTTGTGTTTGTGTATGTTTGTGTTTGTGTTAGGTTTGTTTTTGTGGCTGTAGCTGATTTGTGTTTGTGTGGTTTATATTATGGAAAGTATTGACAATGGTTTTTACACATAAACCCGTTGTCATTAGAGAATATATTAACAACGGGTCCTTAGAAAACCGTTGTTAAAAATTATTAACAGCGGGTTTATATATAAATGTTGTAATTACTTTTCACTAACTTTGTGCCAATTTATTAACAACCGTTATAATGTATTACAAAGTAAACTGTTGTTATTAGTTTTTATATTAACAACGGTTGTGCAAGTTTGACCCGTTGTTAAAACCTATAACGGTTATCAACACATAACCGTTGTAATTAAGTTTAGTAAAATTCGCGCCATCCATTCTACGTCTTATGGTGATTTTCGTGAATAAGCGTTATTAAAGGGACGTTGTAATTGCCTGGATTTGTAGTAGTGTATGCACTAACTTATCCACGGTGCAAACCAACATTCTCTCATGAAAAAATCCATAACATCAAATAAAAGCGCCACGTGAACTTAAACGGGCAACAACAACAATACAAACGCCGCGAATGACAACGCCTCCACGAACTCCAAGCTCTTATAGCAATCTTAGTCAACATCGGCCACAACACTTGTGGATTACCTTCCTTCTCCTTTTTTGTCCACCACTCCATTAGGGATACAGTTAGATTGTAGGATATGGTACGTAAGATGAGGGATGTACCTCCTCATCTTCCCCTAACGTATCTCATCTCAGTGATTTTTATCAACTTTTGATGTATAAGAAGAAGATGAGGAGCCTAAGATTGAGGTACGTACCTCATCTTACTCGTTTATCTCCTCATCCCTCTTTCTTTTTGGACTCAAATTTGTAATGGGTCATATATATTACCCTAAATCTTTATCTTAAAACCCTAAGCTTCATTTTATGCAAATTAGATAGAGAAACTCAAGCATTTACCTTTGTAATTTGTGATCCAATTCTTCATCTATTATCAAGTTTAAGCATTTTTCTGTTAGAACAATTAATAGAAACAAATTGCAATAAGCCGTTAATTATACATTCCTTAAGGAAATTATCCCCCACTATAAGGGTAATATTCCTCTAGGATACAATAATGCTTTCTTTGTAAGCCAATATAATAATTTTGTTATTGATGAGATTACTATTTTTTGTATATTATGAATTGTTGTGAGAGCATTGTATTTATAAGTGTTAAAGAGGAGGCACAATGAACAGTTGCATTGGTTCAAGAATGTGCAGACATTCTGTTTGGGCAAAACAAGGGTTTGGTTTCAGTTCGTGAATTGTGAAACGGACTTTTAAGTGATACGAAATCACCCAACACCCCAAGTGCCCAAGTGCCAGTCTTGATTCGTCAAAGATCAAGGCCCATATTAGTGAATTTACACTTGTTCCATTAATGGCCCATTTATCTTAACTAATACTCCCTCCTATTCTAGATAAACCTCCCTATTCATGGGGGGCACTAGAATTAAGAAAATGGATTAAAATAGGGTAAAGTATTGTAGTTGAGTTTGGTAATTGGAGAGAGGGAAGGTATTGTGGGGTATTATTGTGGGTGGGTGATTAAAATAAGTATTGTTGTGAGATTAGGTGGGGTATTGTTGTGGGGTAACGTGATTAAAATAAGTATGAAACTTTACTAAATAAGGAAATAGGGAAGGTATTGTGAATAGATGAAAAAGGAAAAAGAGAAGTTTATGTAGAATAGGAGGAAGTATAATCATTCTATTTTCACTTATAAACTCTCTTAATTCCTCTTAACCCACTAATGTGGGACAAACAAACAAACCGTTCCAACATTTTCCTTCCATCTTCTTCTTCTTTGTTCATTGTTCTTCATTATTGGTATTATTTCTTTTCTTTTTCCTTTATTTATTGGTTTGTTTACATTTTAGTTGGTTCAAAGTGTGAATATTCAAGTTAGCTTGTTTATAAAGGTTCTTCCTTTAAGAAGATGCTACAGTTACACTCGGTGTATAAAATCTTCTATACACCACCAATAAAATCTATGGAATCTATTATTTAATTATGGAAGGAATTTGGGAAATTATTTTTACCAAAATTAATGATAATTTTTTACATTAACATAATTTTCTCATACGGGGAAGTGGTGATTGACCCCCTTAACTCTTTGTAATTGTGAAATTAAGCCCCATAACTTTTAATTGGAGTAATTTGACCTCATAACTTTCACATAAAGTGCAATTTAAACCCAATTCAAATTGTATCTAATATCCCCCTTAAAATCAATATCTCCTCAATTTCCCACTACAAAAATAAGAGAGAAAAAAAATTATATACTCCATATACGGATTAGAAATACACATTTTTCATATATGATGTTTCTTCTTAAACGATACACATTCTTCAAAAAAAAAAAAAAGAATCAAAGCAGCAGCAAACATGTGAAATCCGCTGCATCAGTGTGTAAGTAAATGGCGGCTAAAGCACATAGCAGCTCACTATTGCAGCATTTGCACATTGATATAAATCACCCAACATACACACAGGTGACTTGAAACTTTAGGAAACTTAAGGTGCCCAATTTCAAAAACAACCTTGTAACACAGCATCAAATAATGAACAACCTTGTAACACAGCATCAAATAATGAACCTAAAAATTGCTCTAATTAATCTAATTTACTAACAAAATAAGATGATTTAAATGATAATTGGAAGAATATATTACCTTTGAGTAAGGTAGGATGAGATTTGGGGTACAAATTGAGGTTTTACTATTGAGGCATTTCGAGCTCCATAAATGTGTTGCATATCATTCTTTGGGCAGTCCCAGTACCGGTTTATACTGTAAAATGGTGGAATTCAGGGGATTTGGGGGTAGAAATTAGGTTTTGCAAATTAGCTTGGAATCTTAGTGATTGAAGAATAGATAAGAATTGAAATGATGTAATTAAGTGGAAATACAAAGAGGAAAGCTACAGAGAAACGTGGAAATAAAGTGTATTTTTTTTTTTTGCAAAATGATAAGGTGTATATTAGAATATTAGATTGTACGTATTTTGTGTGTTTTTAATATACTATACCTGCTAATATACGTATACCTTGTTATACCATGTGATTTTGGTGAGATTTTGAATGGGGTTGATATTCACTTTATGTGAAAGTTATGGGGTCAAATCACTCTAAGGGGGCGTTTGGTTCAAACATTAGGTATGGAATAGAATGGATTCTAACTCCAAGGGGGTATGGAGTTAGAACCCATACATGTTTAAAGTTGTTTGGTTCAATCCGGGTATGGGAATAATAATGTGTTGGGTGGAATGGAGTTGGAAACTTGGGGAGATAGATGGGTATGGGATTTCAAGGGGTTGGAATGGAGTTAGAATCCATCAGGTATCTAACTCCATTCCAAAATGCTCCAACCAAACATTGGAATGGCCTGAATCCATTCCAATCCATTCCAAAAGCTCCAACCAAACACCCCCTAATTAAAAGTTATGGGGGTTAATCACCACTTCCCCCTTTTCATATCTTACAAAATATTCTATCATATTTCTTCAGCTTATTTTAATTAAAAAAAAAAATTGTTTAGTCTTGCTATGTATCAGGCATTAGTTTTCATTAAAAGAAAAATTTATCATCATTAATACTCTTTAAGAACATTACATTGAGTTTTAGTTGCACTTCAAAATTTTTGTCAAGTCTTACCTTATAAGACGTTAGTTTTTATTACAAGAAAAACTCATTTGTCAGACGTTAATTTTTATTACAAGAAAAACTCGTTTGCTGGCGCCGACGACCCCGACTGGGTTAATTGGTAGAGAGGAGACAATGGTGGTGCATGGTAGCCGTTAAGGATTGGTAGGAGTTCAATTGTTAGGGAAAAAAGACGTAAAAGATGAAAGACTTAGAAAATAATATATTACCAAATCTGAAATAATTAGGGTATAAAGAAATAAATAATAATCTGGGAAATTTTTTAATTTTAAAATTTGTCTCTTCAAATATACTAACAAAATCAAACATAAAAAAGATTTTGTCTTATACCCCACTATTGCCACATGTCAATATGTCACTCGCAGTGTATAGAAGATTCTATACACCGAGTGTAACCGTAGCCTTTTCGCTTCCTTTATACTTAATTGTTGTTAAATCTTAGTTTAATTAGTTTGCTATCACATATAATTTGACAATTGCATGTTAGTGAAAATTCCAATGTTACCATGTTTAATTGCAAAAGTCTTAACTAAATCACTAATATGAGTCTAATAATTATGATTAGTAAGTAGTCCCTTTACCAGGGTGTGATTAGGCCCTAACATGAGTAATTAATCTAACTAATTCGATTTAAATTAGTTGTTGAGGGGATTATTAATTGGGGTTTACCAAAGAAATTAGCTTATTAATGTTCTAATTGGAAATTAGGTTGATTGTAGACACTTTTCCATTAATGGAAGTTTACTAGGTCTACAATTGACCACCCGTTTAGATTCGACAACTTCGTTGTCGATTTGGGTTGAACCCGGGAGGAGGAACTCAAAGAGGGTGCCTTTGGGAACCAGTGTGAATTTCACCTTTGGGAAAAGAGTTGGGGAGTGACAACGCTATATTTTACCGATTTTAAACCCATGTTTATCTCTTATTCTATCGAATTGATAACGCGAATATGCGTTATTCACTCATTTTTTGAATAAAATAGAATATTTGTGGTTTTACGTTAATTTATGTCAAGTTATATTATCTTCCGGGATTTTGGTATTGCTTTCGTTATTTCATTTTTCGTCATGACTTGTTAATATGCTACGACATTGTTAATCTTTGGGAACCAAAAGGCCCTTGCCAATGCCCAATACTCCACTAATACTTGAATTTTTTAAAAAAAGGAACAAAGGAGGGGGTGTGCTTGCACTTTTTTGGGAACAAAATGGAAAGGGCGCAGCTCTTTCATTTTGGGTTTTGTTCGGGACAAAAAGCAGAAGAGGAAGAATAGTAGTAGGGAGAGTAGTTTTAGTCTTGTTCTTCAAAATAAACACTCCATTTTTTCTTATTTTTAGATCTTAGATTAATTTTATTTCTTCAAGTTTACAAATTGTGTGGAGATCTACAATCTTATCCTTTTTAATGCAAGTTTGGTATTGATTTATTCTCTCCCTTTTACTTATTATTATTTAAATTAATGTTATGTTTTAAATTAGTTTAATCTCTTTAATTAGTTAAAGTTTTAGTGTTTATTAGTTTTAGCATGCTTAGTGTTAATTTATTCCCAATAGATTAGTTAGATTTTCACTCTTTATCACTTTATTTTGTTTAATACCATATTTAGAGTAATTAAAAATGTATTTAGTGTTAGATTAGTAATGATTAGTGAGTAGTAGTTTCACTAGGGTTTGATTCCTCCTTAACCTGTCCTGCCTAGTTTACATGATTAAATCTCATTTTGATTAGTTGTTGAGTAATTGATTTGGGTTAATTAAGGGATTTTACTTGTCATGTTCTATTTGGGATTGTTGTTGACTTTTGACCCTTGACCGCCGACGGGAGTTGGCTAGGTTGGGATTCGACTCACCTTATTTAGACTAGTTGCCAACTTGAGTTGAACCCGGGAGGGAGAACTTGAGAAGGGTGCCTTTAATTTTCGGTTTGAAATCGACCCTCGGGAGAGGAAGTGGGATAACCGGGAATCTAGCGCGAACCTAATGACCTTGATCTATGCCGGGGTACACCTTAGGCCTTGGCTTAGGGAGTCTGATTTACAAACCCGAGAGGGAGGTAGGTCGGGATTACTAGTGTCCAAATACGAACCCGGGAGGGAGGTATTTGACGACCTAGAGGCGTCTTTCCCCCTAAACAATTACTGAACGACTTGTTAACGGGATTTAAGGGCGTAAACAAGGTGTGTTGGTGGAGAAAATCGGACCCTAGACCGTTCTTTATTGCTTAAAACACTATTTCTATTACTTGTTTACTTAGTTTAGTAGTCTTAGTTAGTCATTAGTTTAGTTTCTTAGCTTATTATCATTTAACCTTTTGATTTGCGTAGCTTACTTGTAATTTAAGACAAACTAGTATTCAATCCTTGATCTCCTTGTGGTTCGACCTCGACTACCCTACTACATTAGTTGAGTTATTTGTTTGATTGGGGGAGTGCGACAAACCCCACTATCAGGGAGACCGGTAATTTATCGCATGCATAGTGACTCCTAGCAATACTCGTGTACCTTGGGGATGGCGCGCGTTCTCGGGTTAGAATATTGTATATGAGACTCCGAGTCACGAACCCGGCCATGAGGAAGGTGAGTCGGGGATACTAGTGTCCTATTATGAGCTCGAAAGGGAGTTAGTAGGCGAATTAAAGGCGTTTCTCCTAGCTTATTTACCCCAAAACTATTGATTGATAGAACTAAGACGGTGATTATGAATGTTAGTAGTTTAATTGTGCCCTAGGTCTTTAATCAACTGAGTAAATCCGCATCAATTTAGCTTGTTATTGTTCTTAGCAATCAGTCAAAGTTTTATCGGACTTAGCTAAACAATATAATTAAAACGGTTAGTAGTCACCCTTACTCCTTGTGTTTCGACCCTCAGTGCGACGAATCTTGTTCTTTTGCGAGGCAATTAAAACAACATCAAGGTTTATTTCAGGGATGTTATATTTATGGAATATGATAGAATCCCCTATTTACTAAATGAATAAGTGAACTTTATCATTTTCCCGCCAAAAAGCATATTCTCAAAAAAGGAAACTAATGATAATTATGTTCATTCACCAAATAAGAAAACTAACAATTACAATTTAATTCATCTATTATATTTTCATTAAAATTAATCTTTTCATCAAATTAGATTATTTTCACTAAACTTTAAACTATATTATTTTAATTAAAATAAAATAAAAATTGATATAAAATTATAAATTACTAATCTTTTATTGATCCTATTATTAGATGATGAGTTGACCTATATTCTGTATAAAACGATCGTTGTTATTACTTTCGTGACAAAGAAAATTGAAAAAAAAAAATAACTTAAAACTCATTAGTTTTATGCTATAAAAATATTTTCATTAGAATATATTTCAACTTATTACTTAATTCTCTTAAATAATTTTCAGTTTTAACTTTTATTTATCCAAGCAAAATACTGTAAACAATTATAAAGTATCAATATTATATAAATAAATTTATAAAAATATTAAACTTTAAATATCGTGCATATAGACCACCGGTCTAAACTAGTAATTGTATTGATTGAGTAGTTGTCTTGCAGTAAAGATCATCTGTCCCACTTTTGTGTCCCACTTTTGTGTCCCACTCCATTTATCTTCTGACACATCACTTGTTGCGGGAATAAAATATGCAATATATATCTTAATTAGTTAATGTGTCAGGATATGTATGGAGTGGAACACAGAATGAACAAAGGATCATTACTGGTTATCTTGGGTTAATTCTACTGTACCATATTTCTTAATTATTTCTTCCTAATAGATGCTCTTGGTGGTGAGTGAATAATGGGTTATGGTGATGATAATGGGGGATATCAGATATGTAAATGAAGGATGAGGGTGATAATGGAAAAGTGAAGGAATTGGAGTCATTAATGGTAAAAGACGATAAAGTTGAAGTCATGTTCTTGTCTTATTTATGGCGTTGATAATCGCTACATGAACTAGCAGCGAATTGCCTTGCATGGTTTGAGACAAGGATTTTTTTAATATAAGTGCTGTTTGGTTACTCCCTTAAGAGCATCTACAATAGAACCATAGAGAGGATGAAGTGTCCTCTTAACACTCTTTTATCTAAGAGGACATCCTCTCTATTGTGAGATTTATATATGCTAAATGTCCTCTTAATAAGAGGAAGGTAGTCACTTCCTCTAGCTTTAGAGGAAAGCACACATTGAGCCTTGTGTCCACTAATCACACACTATTTGTTATGGACAATAATTCATTTACTTTTTTTTTTTTATAAAAATTGTTAGAATAATTTAATAGATGAACTCGATAGCTTTGTGTCCATAGATAGCTTTGTGTAACAAATAATTCCTAGCATCAATTCAATATTGTATAAAATCTTCTTAGTTCACAATATTTGTAAATATAACAATAGTATCAATTAGCATATCCTCTAGTATTTTTGTATAGATCTCTTTCTTCTCTTCTAACCTATAGGTTTCTCTCTTATATATACTTGTAATCTCTTCATTCATCAATATACAATTTACTTCATAATCAAACCTTGTTTTATATGGTATCAACGAGTCACGGACGATCCAACCTCCTTCGCCCTAAACGCCGTCCTTTCAAACGCTCCCACTCCCACATCCTTCACCCGTCCTCTTCAATGGCAACCGAGTCCAACAACACCACCATCATTCCCACCCCTCACAATGTTGACAACCCACTCACCACACCAAACCTCAACAACGTCATCAAACTGACTCCGCTCAACTACACTTTATGGCGGTTTCAACTCACCAACATCCTTTTCGTGTCTCTTCGGATTTCTCGATGGCTCTAACCCTTCTCCGCCTCCCACCATTGTTAACGAGGCAAAACAGGAAGTTCCAAACCCCGCACATCTGTCTTGGCTTAAGCAAGACGGTCTCATTCTTGGCGCCCTAATGGGCACCCTAACCTCCGCCTTACAAACCTTAATAGTACGGGCAAAAACCGCTAAAGAGGCTTGGGACATCCTCGCCCACACCTACGCAAACCCATCGCGTATCCATATTCAACAACTTAAAGAACGACTTGACTCGATAGTTAAAATCACGGATTAAACCATTAGCGATTATATCCATTCTATCAAGGCTTGTGTTGACCAACTTGCTCTTATCGGCAAGATTATTGACCCTGAAGACATCATTTCGAAGGTCCTCAAAGGCCTCGATTATGAGCTTTATAAACCCGTCATCGATACAGTCCGAGCCCGAGACACACCCATTAGTTTTGAGGCTCTCCACGAAAAACTTTTGCAACATGAGTTACTGATTAAACATCAACCTTCAGCCAACCACTTTGCCCCATCGGCCAACCCTGCCTATCGTGGCCACCACCCAAACCGTGGTCAATATCGCTACCCAAATGAACCCTCATCAAATAACCAATATGTCACTCAACACCAGCCTACCACCAATCCCAACCTACGTCCATTCAAAGGACGTTGCCAATGGTGCCGCGAAACAGGGCATGTCATAGCCAATTGTCCCCTGTTTCGTCGCCTCTTTCCCAACATCACCTTCCCTGCCCCCACCTCCTACCGCCAGCAGCAGCAGAAGCCCGCAACCCCGCAGCCACACCAGACACCCCTGGCTCACACTGTGACCAATACTCCTGCCACCCCAAACCAGAATTATCTTCTCGACAGTGGTGCAAGTCACCATGTCACCCATGATTTAGACACTCTCATCTTTCACTCCCCTTACAATGGCTTTGATGATCTTATCATTGGAGACGGTTCCGCAATTCCTATCGCTAACGTAGGTAATTTTCAGTTACAGTCTCTTAAATTTAATAACGTTCTTCATGTACCGCAAATTTCCCGAAACATTATTTCTATTTCTAAGTTATGTCGTGATAATAATGCTTATGCTATTTTTTCTCATGACTGTTTTATTATTAAGGCGATAGCAATATAGCAAAGCCAGGTGGAGCTCAACCAAAACCTTAAGGTGATGGTTGAGGCCCAAGTATTATAAATTTTCCTATTACGCTCTCTCACTCAAATGCCCGTTGGGCTTGAAGAGTGGTTAGTTGTGCACCGGCTCCCCCGTACCGTGTGCTGGGTTTCCACTTCGAGTTTTTGAGGAGTTTTGAGATTGCCAGGATTTGAACCCGTGACCTTCAGTCACACTGGCTCTGATACCATGATAGATGAATCAACTCAACCAAAACCTTAAGGTGTGGTTGAGGCCCAAGTATTATAAATATTCCTATTATAATTAAAGTAGAGTAAGCATAAGAGAATTCTCTCTATTGTGTGAAAAAAATATATAGAGGAGGATGAATGTCGTGGAAATGAAGGTGGGTTGTAGAAAAATTAATGTGTTAAAGAATGCGAGGGTGAAAGATAAAATAAGAGGATCATATGATCCTTTAATTCATGGGAATTCTATAAACTCCTATGAATTGGGTTTTTGGAAACTTGTTTGGTTACTCCTCCATTTTGCAAAATGGGGGAGTTTACAATTCCAAGGGAGTTTTCAACTCCTACATCACGGAGGAGTTTGATTATCTAGCCTCCCTTAGGTAATTGGAAATTCCACATCTTATATCCTTCAAAATTACGCATTTATCCCTAAAAAAGAAAAAAAGAGTTGGTGTTATTTATATTAGATAAGGACATATTTGTAATTACAAATTAAAATCATGTGAATTGAAATAGTGTGACCAAACAAGACGTAGGATTTTAATTCTTGGAAAAAATAAACTCCCCCAAGGCAACCAAACTTGTTTTTGTCATTTCTTGTGAATTGTATATGGGAATTGGAATCCCGTGACTTGCAAATTAACACAGGAATTCAATGCCTGCATGAACCAAACGAGGCCTACGAGGTAACAAAAATTCGCTATTTGGAGTAGCATTTACACCCAAAAAAAAGGAAAATCGTTACTTCAAATAACGATTTACATAAAATCTTTTTAAAAAATTGAAAAGTGATGACGTGGACAATCGAGGGAGAAATTGTTTGAAACAAAGGTGAAATAGTTTACAAAATAAGCACCCATTGAAATAAAAACAGTATTTTAATCAAAGGCAAATAAATGATTAAGACGGAGGTAGTACATAATCTGCGCAGTCACACAGACTTTCCTCTCATAAATTGATCAGATCTGGATAGTGTTCAAATTCCTCTAATTAAACTTAGTCAACGCCAACCATGGCTTTAATCCCACACTGATGCGTACAGTCATTTGAATCTCTTTTCTCCCTTCTCTAAGGGCATTAGCAATAGCGGTTCATCAAGAGGTTTGTAGAATGACAAGTCCATTATTTTAGATGTTTTTTAACAAAGCTTCTATTGTTGGTGATGAGTGTTGAGGTTAATGGATGAGAGTGAGAAAAAGTATAGTGGACCATGATATAAACCTTGAAGAGGTTTATTTGTTGTTGGTAGGAGGTTTGTAGGCAAATGAGTTTGTATATTAGCTTATGTGGCATGAGAACAAACCTCTTAAAGGTTTATCTATTGCTAATGCCCTCAATTTTCCTATTAAAATTAGGGGCCACGGGGCCAGGATAACACATGATATCCCAAAGACCCAAACTTATATATATATATATATATATATATATATATATATATATATATATATATATATATATATATATATATATATATATATATATATATATATATATATATATATATATATATATATATATATGGGATCAAGAGAGTCCACATCCTTACATGAGTCCATTAAGTCCTAATTTTAGCCCTTAGATTGCAACAAAATCAAGGGCTAAGATTATTTCTGGAAAAAAAAAGCCCATATATAACCAACAAACCCTAATACAATTCATTCACTCATTTGCCTCCCTCATTTCTACTTCTCTCTCTAAACCTCTAAATCCCTCTTCTTTCCTCTTCCTCCCTCTTCGTTTTCAGATCTATGCTTTTTTTTCCTTCCGCGTATGGTGGATTGTGGTGGAGGCGGTTGCAGGGTTACGTCATGGTGGTTGGTGAAAGTAGTGGTGGTTGTGGGTGGTTTTTAATATAAAGTTTTAGGGGCATGGATTAAAGTTACAAGGCATATGGACTAAAGTTACGTTTATATGGACTGAAGTTACGCTGACTAATTATACTTGCCAAGGACCTAAATTACATAAATTTAAATTATTATAAAGCTATAATCCTAAAAAAAATAAAGTTTCAAAAATTACGACTAAAGTTACAATCGTAAAACATTAAAGTTACATTAATCAAATTATAATATTTACATAGAATTTATAAATTAGTAAAATTTAATAAATTCAAATTTTTATATTAGAAATTGTTTAAAACAATTAAAGTTATAATTTATATTATTAAAGTTTCACTCGTAAAACACTAAAGTTACATTTATAAATCCGTAAAATTAAATAAATTCAAATTTTAATATTAGAAATTAGCTAAAAAAATTAAAGTTTCAATTTTTACCATTAAAATTTCAATCGTAAAACATTAACGTTATATTTATAAATCAGTAAAATTAAATAAATTCAAATTTTTATAATAAAAATTGTCTAAAAAATTAAAGTTTCAATTTTTAGTATTAAAGTTTCACTCGTAAAACACTAAAGTTACATTCAAAAATTAATTTTATATATTTAAAATAAAATTTATAACATAAATCTAAATTTTTATTTATAAAATTACCTTAAATATTAAAGTTATAATTATAAAGAATTAAAGTTACACTCATAAATCAAAGTTTCATTTATAAAATAATAAAGTTTCCATCTTAAAATTTTAAAATCTCAACCATCAATCTTAGAAGATCAATGGTTAAGATGAGGACTTAGTGGACTCACCATTTTAGGTGGACTCATTTGAACCCCTCTCTCTCTCTCTCTCTCTCTCTCTCTATATATATATATATATATATATATATATATATATATATATATATATATATATATATATATATATATATATATATATATATATATATATAGTAGTTTTTCGAGCGATTCTAGAGCGTCCACATCATCAAAAATTAATTTAGGAAAGTTTTATAAATAATATTTTCCACATAAAAAATAAAGTGGAGAATCTTTTAATTATTATAATATCTATATTTCCTATTTTATATTCATGAGAAGTTTCTAATTTTTATATAAGAACTTTGACATTTCATTTGGCAAAAAAATATTGTTATAAAAATTATGAAGATAATATAATTAGATTCGTGGTAAAAAATGCTTTCATTAGAGTATAGATTTCATATGATTTACATATACGAGTATTAAAGATGGTGTACTTTTAATATGTTATATGTCCTACATTGAAAAACAATGTTAGTGTGGTGATTATAATACGTATTAATTTTGTTGGATATCGAAATAGGTGCAAAAAAGATGGTGTACTTTTTCGTATGTTATTTGTATCACATTGAAAAATAATGTAGGTGTGGTGAATATACTACATATAAATAGTTGAATTGTCCCCACATCAGAAAATTATCATAAGGTGGAGTAATCTTAAAAATTAATTTAGGAAAGTATTATAAATAATATTTTTTGATGTAAAAAATAAAATGGAGAATCTTTTAATTATTATAATATTTATTTCCTATATTATATTCAAGTTATGTTTCTAATAATTTGTACATATATAATATAGGAAATAAATATGAAAATTATATAAAAATTAGAATAAAAATTATGAAAATAACATAATTTGATTTGTGGTAAAAATGATATCGTTAGCGTATAGATTTCATATAATTTGTACATATATAAAATTGTATATTTCTTAGTATGTTATATGTCCCACATCGAAAAATAATGTAGGATTATATAAAAATAATAGAATTGTCCTACATCGAAAGATTAACCTAAGATGTAGTGGTCTTATGATTATAAATATGAGGCATCCTTGGAGTTGTAACTTAGGTATCAACCTAAAAATCTTTTGCGTCTCTTAAAGAAGATGTTTTGACTTTTGATCATATGTAAATAAATTATTAGACATAAGATGTAATATAAAGACCTTATAACCAATTTTTTTTACTAAGTTAATTACCCCGTTACAACGCACGGGCATCCAAACTAGTAGGTATGGTGATCGACTTTTGCAGCGAAAATTTCTGAACGAGATATCTTAACAAAAGGTAAATCTAGATCGGTGAGAATGAGTTGGTCAAGTCAAGAGTAGATCAAAAAGGTAGATTACTGACTGACCTGAGCAATTGGTAGCAAGGCTAACAAGCGACGAGAAACTCGTGGAGCCGATAATAGAAGTGAGAGGTAGAGGAGACATCAAGATGTTCTCAGCAACAGTATTGAAACCAATTTTGAGAGCATAGTAGAGCGGGGTGTTGCCATGCTTATCAGCAATGGTACAGCTCACAAGTTCAGGATCCATCAATAGTATCTCCATCACAACATTCTCATCTGGTTCAGTTCGTTCCAAGGCGAAGTTCAACGGCGTATTCTCATCATCAAACCGAGTCAACGCCAACCATGGCTTTTCATGATCCTCATCATCCCCCCACAACGATGCGTACATTTCTTTAATAAACTTGACAACGCTAACGTCCCTGTGCAAAGCCGCGACGTGGAGCATGGTATAACCATCTACCCTTGTAAGCTCGAAAAGGAGTTGTTTTTGCATATCTTTGGGCAGAATATTCATAGCTTCCTTCAAAAACTCGACCTTGCGGTTCCATGTGGCTACATGAAAAATATTTCCGAGGTCCAGGAAATGAGCGAGGAAGTACTCGGAAGGTTTAACGGCGAATGCTTCTTTTAGAAACATCACATTTCCTTCTTCAGCCGCGTCATACAACTTCCGATCCATCTTTGTGATGTTTTGAGGATGGTAGGTGATTTTTGTCAACTCTTTTGTTTCATTCTCCTACAATTCCTAAACTATATACTGTACTCCGTATTATGTCCACCTGCTACTTGCCCACTACTACCTCCAATTTCATTTTATTTTATTGTTTTAATACTACTAGTCGTCTACCTTAGTCATTTTTTATTACTGGGTCGTAATAAAAAATTATGACGTATCTTCTACGCTTTACTAAACAAACGATTTGTTCAAGGTATGAGCTGAATCAATTATGATGTATGTATTACGTATAATAATGATTGTTTTGGTTATTTTCTACCGAATTAGGTTAAACAAGGTTAATGTGGTCTTATTCGTTGTATGACAATTGAGTGGTTTATGTTAGTGCTAAATAAGGAAATTAAGACGTAAATAAAGATTAACACAAGAGATTTGGTGACGCGGAAAACCCAATGTAGGAAACGACCGCGGGAAGGGACGGTACCCTTCCAATGATTGCTTTAGCTTTTAATATGAGAACAAGTACAAAGATGGGGAACGATGGAATCGCTAGCACAATGTATCGTGTATGTATGGGAGTTCTTGAATGAATATTTTTCCTTGTCTTCTTGGTTATTTATAGGGTAGGAACCCTAGCCTTGTCCTACTCCTTGTATGGCAAGCAATATAAGTCCTATCATGCTTCTTTCCTTAAACGCTGCCTTGTGCTCTATTCTCCCTGATCTCCCTAAAATCTGCCTGAGATCTCCTTGATGATACTACAACACGCGGGTTTCTTCTGTTCATGGGCCCTTTGTAATTGCTAAGGTACTCGGCCCAATTTAATAAGCAAGTCTAGATGGACTTGTTTCCTATTAGGCCAATATGCGGAATTTGGCCCAAACAATGATATGTGACTATTTCGTAATGTTTTACCGCATATTTAATGCCTTATCACAAGTCATTTCCGCTCTTTGGAGCGATTTTCGGTACAAATTGCTTCCATTTAGGTTCATTTGGCTTTAGACAATGCTTTGTAGGAGAAACAGGGTAAAATGAGACGAAATTTATGCATTTTGGAGCCATTTGGAGGGAGCAAGGACTTGAGTGTGGAATCCTAGCTTAGGAGCGGTCTCGGCTCACTTGAAGACCCTTTGGATGAGCTCTCAAGACTCCTTCGCCAAGGTCACTAGCAAGAGTAAAGTTCTCGTAGTAGATGTCTTCTAGTAAAAATCTTCTTTAATATGTACTAGTTGGAAAGCCCGTGCGATGCACGGGACTCTCATTAGGATCATTTTCAACAATATGCCTGTTGAACATCCTAAGAATTTTGCACTTTTTTTTAAACAAAACCTATACTTGAGTTTTTGTGGTATGAGAAAGTGAATTTTTCATGAGATTTTGGGTAAGGGGCTTAATTTAACTTTTTGCGTAATTTATGGGGTTTAATTGAAACAATCTAAACCTAAGGGGCGCAATCTCACAATTAGCCAAAGTAATGGGGCTCAATGGCCACTTCACGCTTTATAATTTGCTTAACGATCATTATTGATTGAACATATGATTTTATAAGGTAAACTAATTGACATTTCGATAACACGTTTTTTTCCTTTATATAGTAGTTTTGAGGTTTTATTGATAAAACAAAACAAAAATGACAATTCATTTGTGTTTTAATTAATTTAACACTGCGTGTTTTACATACAATATTTACATAGTACGCGTCTTCTCTCTTTGAATCTTTCTAACTAAAGTATGATAGTGATTAATATATATGTGGTACATTGTATACCCTTGGACTTCTTAGATCCCTTCTTTTTGGACTTCTCCTCCCCCGCCTTAAAAACGTGTTTGACGTCCTCCATTATAGTCAATGGCTCTTAGAACGTTTATGACAATGAGTTTTAACTTGTGCTCCATCCTTCAAAAGTTTCCCATTAGGTCTCTCTTATTCCAAAGAGTTCTCTTACCCTCATTATGACATAGCAAAACTAAATCGACCCTAACCAAACTTGACCTGAACCCGACTTGAGGACCCAAATATGACCAAAACCTAAATTGGCTTGCTTATTTAACATGACCCGAATGTTTATTATCACAAATTGATCATTCTCTCCAGATAATTAACTTGAAACAAGATACCCGAAAATAACTTAAACGCGAAATGACCCGACTCGGCCTAGTCCAACCCGAATTCCGCCAAACCCGAACAACGCTAACCTGGCCTGTTTGTTAGTCTACTCACCTTACTCTTCTTTTCTTGCCAGCCTTAAATGGTTGTGTTCTACTCGTACCAACACCATATTTCTCTTTTCTTGTGTCTTTCTTGGTGGGCTAGTTGTACTCCTACATAATGTTACCTTCTCCTTTGGGGGTTTGCCTATTTCACCTTCTTGCAGCATATGTCACCATCACTATAAGACCACCATCCATATAATGTGAGACTTTCCTTCGCTTCACAATGTGTAGGGTTCTTGTGAGCTCTCGTTTATCTTCATCTACTCCTTTAATTTGACTTTTAACTTAGACTTTTTCATCAACACTTCAATCACTCCAACTCGTCTTAATTTACTTCCATATCTTCTCCTTATTCATTTGGTGGCTTTGGTTAGCTTAGTGTTAGACCCCTTTGACCCGTAGTGGCTTTATCATAGTTGTCGAATCGCGATCCGATCCAACGATTCTACGATTTTAGGATCCAAAAATCTTTGACCGATCTTGGATCCTACGATTCTATCATAGTTGTAGAATCTTACGATCCTATTAATTTGAAAATTTCTAGAGTTGGGATCTGTGGACAAGGCCCTTGGGAACTGCGTCCGCGGGATCCACACTAGGCATAATCGACTCGAGGTTCTTTCGAATCGAATTAAGACAAATTAGAGTCGCCACCAAGTTTTTTGGGAACTTGGAACCGTTCAAGTCAACTTTACACCTTTCATCGAAAAGCATAAAGCCAATCGACTACGAGTGATTAAAGATAAAGACTTGTACCCTATATCACTCGATTTGAATGACTCTCGTAATCCAATGGTATTTAGACGGATCCACAAACCATAGATCTTGAGTAAGGGGTGAGGGTACGTGTTGGGAAGCCCATAAGGACACCCAACCCCGCCCGTCAATAACGGCCTCTACTAAGTCAAGTATGGATTTCAAACAAGGTCATAGCTACTACGATATATGATATGCAAACATCGTTTTAAACCCTAACATGTGACAACAATTTCTATGTCGTTTTAGATGCAACTAAACTAACTTTGTCAAAGTTGTAATTTAGCATGTGGGTTGATTGATCTAAGCAACATACAAAGCAAACAAGGCTTAAAGGGGAATGGGGGAGCCGTTGGGATCTACCTATTACAAACCAGGCATTTCATGCCGACACAACAATAAATTAAAGATACAACTCGATCTAAATACAATTGCTACATACAACACTATACACGACAACACACACGGCCAATCGACCTAGAAAAGCGTGCACAAGAGGGGTGGCCCACGGCTTACATGACCCACGACCTTGGGTCACTCCTCATGATGTGTGCTTTCACTTAATCTCATCGAATTAGACATAGGGCTACGCACCAAAGCATGCATTAGCATAAACCGGGCCATGTTGCTTTAAGCAACATGCGATTTACTACGCTCTTACATGCATTGGGGAACAACCGTCTAACCAAACAAGACTAAGGTTTTTTGAAAGAGGTTTTGACTCGACAAAAGAAAACTAACTCGAAAATTACAACTCGATAAACAAACTATAAATTACAAGCTACAAAAACAACGAAGAACAAATGATAAACAAGAAAAGAAAAACGAAATGAGAAAGACGAGAGACACGGCCAACTCACGGCCCAAACCACGGCCACCCTCACGGCCAAGACAAGGACATCCTAGTCCCTAGGTTAGGTTCATTAGTTAGATCGAATGATTGCGAAACGGATTAGAAAACGAGTTACAAACGACGTTGATCGATTGAAAAGAGGTCTTGCAATTGTGTATTCTACACGGCTCAAAAGGGGTCAAATTAGGTCAAGTTCGCTAATTAATTTAACTCATCGAGTGTTAATAAGAAGGTGCTAATCACGCACTCTTATACTAGCGAGAAATTAGGTGAAAGAGAGAGATGCGTTCATTAAGTTACAGAATTGTTAGTTGATTTTTAAAGCTATGTCGATGTACCCTAAAGTGTCTAATTAGGTTATTAAATTGATCTAATGTCGTCTAAATAAGTCATATGTTAACAATCAGAGGTCATACTAACATACAACGGGTCCTAAGGAGGGTCGAATTGGCCGAGACAACAAAGGGTCAAAAGCGAGGAACGGAAGTTAAAAATTCGTTTTATTTATGCCCTACCTTGAACACGAGGATATGTAAATGAGACGGGGGTGTACGACCGACTGAAGTAGCGGTTTATTTTCCCATCTCAAGTCAACGCGGGTGTTCATGGTGGTACTTTAACTCATACTCGGACTAAACTAGTTTCATAGTTAATTTAAACGATAAATAAAAGCGATAAACAAACAAAAATAAACTATAAGAAAAACAAACATAAAAAACGAAATAAAAAAGGCGAAAGAGGATAATTTGATGCACCCTCAACCTACATGTATCGTTGACACCGTCTTGGGTCGTAATCGATGGTAGATTTTATCTCGAGAGGCCGTCGTCGACGAAGAAACAAAGCAAACACGCGTTTTTGGCAAATCTGGACAGCAACATTCAAACGATGATTTCTCCCTCGTTTCACGATGAAAATTCGATTTAAAAGATGTTTTGAAAACTAGAAAGATAGGAGAACAGAGATCTTAAAGCAACCCCTGCTCGTTTTGGGTTATTGGGCACGAAAAACGAGCACAAACAGAACTGGACAGACAAGAACAAACCGCGAAAACAGAGTGTATAACACTCTGTTTTCGAGGGATTTCGTGTACTCTCAAGGGCAATTTGGCTCGTAAATCTTTGTCTAATGTGTAGATGGATGTTATGTGGTTAATTAGGAACAAGAAACTCGAGTTTTGATGGAGGTTTGAGGGAGGAACGAATTGTTTTTCGAGGAGGACACACAAACAGTTTCAGTTCGTATGTCGGTTTTGTGGAGGGTTTTTGAGAGGCTATTAGGGTTTGTTTCTGAGGTTTAAAGCTTGTGAGTGATGGTAGGATGTGGGGAGAACTTAAAGGAATGAATGTATGGTGAAGGGGTGGTATTTATAAGGAGTTAAAGTAGGGTAAAAGAGAGGGAGAGGCAGTCGGGCCTGCTCATCATAGCTGCTGTCCAGCAGCTTTTGGGGGGGTTTTCTAGGGTTCGTTTGGGGGTTTTTCTTGGTGATTAAGGTAAGGTAATATGGGTAGGATACTAGGGTATGGGTTAGGGTTAATGGGTACGGGTTTTGGTGGTATTTGGAGCGGGTTTTGGGCTCGGGGTTTGAGCTGCAAAACAGGGGGCTGTTTTGTGTTTGCGCGGGCTGTTGGGGGGTGTTTAGGATGGGATTTGGGCCGTGGTTATGGGGGTTCGAGCTGGGGTGGATGGGTAGAGGCTTAGGTTGATTAGTGTACTCGATATTTGTGCCAACTCGTAAAGAAAACGGGCTCAAAAACCGAGCTAAAATCGAGCTCAAAAACGTGTGGTTGAAACGAGTTCTTTTCGATTTTTAAATCGATTTTTCAAATCAATTAACACATTAAAATAAATGATTTTTCAAACCAAATATACTCATAAAATGATTTTTCAAATCAAATATTTATTTTATTTTCAATAAAATAAACTTGGGAAAATAAATTCAAAATAAAATAAAATAAATTGAATTCACCTTAAAAAAGCTTTAATTTAAATATCATTTAAATTAATAAAATGAACTCACTTAAAAAAAACATTAATTTAAATATCATTTAAATTAAGAAAATACTTCATCGACGACGCCCATTCTACATCGTAAAACGAGCTCCAAATAATGACAATGACAACTAAAGAATACATGTGTCCTATCATCATCGGGTGTTTGTCGGGTTCTCTATAAATTCCAATATCGACGAATACGGGTATCTACAGAGCCCCCACTTTGACTGAGGTTTGGACAAGGCGAAAGTCAAAGTATACCCCAGGTCCCTTTCGACCTGAGGATTCTTCGGGTCGTTTATAGTCCATTAGACTTGCGTATATAAGCTACTTGACCATAAGAAGAGATCATACCGAAACTTCGTTGGGGATTGACCCTTGCTTCTGTTGTGTCAAATTATCGTCATTGGTCGTCGACCCATAAATTGCATATATGGTGGATTGAGCCTTATCCTTAGGCGCCTACGTATCCGTTTCTGACGGAATCAAACCCGCGTCGTAGTTCGGCAACTTCTGACACATGCCCAAAGTTTATCATCTGCTGGCATTTGTCCAAAATTCATCATCTGTTGACACTTGCCCAAAACTTATCATCTGCTGGCACTTGTCCGAATGGGACGGGACTTTCTAAAGAGGTTACCGCCGCTTTCATCATTTGCTTTCAGCTACGGAATTCTTCCATTTCATACTCTTGTATTGAATCGAATTCTGAGTGGATGTCATCCTTTACATCTTGATAAGGGTCTCTGAAGCCAACGGCCAGAGCCCTGATTTGTAATGGCTCTAAAGTCGAAGACTTTAGAGCCCCCGATTCTAATGGCTCTAAAGTCGAAGACTTTAGAGCCCCCAGTTGAAGCATATCCTGCTATATTTGAAACATAAAAACGTACTAGCAATAATCATTACATAAGCACATTTGGATCATCGATCTTAAAATTGGATCATTTGAAAGATTGGGTCATCGACCCAAAAATTGAATTTGAAAATTTTGAATAATTGGGCCATCGACCCGAATTTTGAATCACTTGGTATGTTGGGCCATCGACCCTTCAAAAATTGAATTTGAAAATTTTGAAAGATTGGGCCATTGACCCGAAAATTGAATTTTGGAAATTTTGAATGATTGTGCCATCGACCCGCAAATTGAATTTTGGAAATTTTGAATGATTGGGCCATCGACCCGCAGTTTAAATTTGACATCACTTGGTATGTTGGGCCATCGACCCTTCAAAAATTGAATTTGAAATTTTGAATTTCGAAAGATTAGGGTCATCGACCCAAAAAGATTCCACTACTTGGATCATCTATCCATAATTCGCAAAAAGTTTTTGGAATTTTGAAATTTTGAAATTTTTTTTTTTTGAAATCGAACCTTGATGGGTGAGCATGAAATACGACTCAGACACTCTGTATGACTCGTAAACAACGTGGGCGTAGCCCGCTACCGTAAAACAAAAAAGGAAAATAAAACCGTAAGTGTGCACGAGTTTTAATTCAATTATTGACTTGTTGGGGTAGAAATGTAAATTGGTCATTCTGGCGCCAAAAGATGGCAAATTGGAATCACAAGGTCGTCGGACTTGGGAAGGAGATATCGTATGGCATGGGCGTGCTCCCAAGGGCACATGGGAATCAAGATCACTTGGCATTGACAAGGTGGATTAAACTCATGGAGCAACAACGTTAGCTTCGCCTAGACACTAAACACGGACTGATTTTATAAGAACAGTTTGAAATCACACATCACTCTTGTTGGAAACATTCTGTCACTCTTCTCCTCGCCTCCTTTCTTTTCAGCGAGTTTTCATTATTTCTTGCCACCGCCTTCTTTCTTTTCAGCGGGCTTTTACTATTTTTCTTCCACGCCTTCATTCTTTTCAGCGGGTTTTTCATATTCTCTGTTCCCAACACAAACTCACATCTATGTGACTCAGCATCTTTGCCTAAACCATTAGATAAAGCTCATTCTGAGACTTGATACTATTCATCCGAACCTATATTCTTATCCTAGCCTACATCAAGTGCTAAGACTGACTCAAACAAAGGTGGCTTCATTTGGACTTGGTTAAGACCTGTAAGAAACCGACAAGATGACAACTTGGTTGATGAGTGGATTGAATCCCTTATTCTGAAGGACTGCCTACGTATTCGCGTGGAGCGAAATCAAATCCGACGTAGTTCGATCATGGTGCATAAACATGGCATTTTGATTGTGTGTACACACTCGAAGGTTTCACCTAAGGTATCATGTCATATCCCATTCTAGCCTGTAAAGTACCGTTAAATCCCGTGTTTGGGGTTAGGTGTAAAAGGCTTGGATCTTTTGGGATGTGGAGCTTGGTAATAACAAGTTGGAATGGTTAACCATCATTCTGAAGGTTTGTTTTGTGGTGCTAAGGCCAAGGGCTATGGCTGCTGATGTGGTTGGAATGGGTCGGGTTTGATGAACCACGAGTGCAAATGGGTTGAAAAATGATGTGGGTTCAAATTTCCATGTCTGGACCCTAAAGGCTGGGTGTAACAACACAAGCGGAATAATTCTCAAAATTCCCGACTATCCCTTTGTAACTGTCTCAGGAAGGACTTAGAAGGTAAAGAGGTTACTACTTAAGCTTTTGGGCTTCGCCCATTGAACTTCAACTATGGGTACTTGACTTGAATTCTGGCTTCCGTAACTTTGACATCCAACCAAAGGCATTCTGCCATAACTTCAACATCTTTTTTTCTTCTTTTTCTTTCTTTTTTTTTTTTCTTTTTTTCTTTTTCTTTCATCACTTTTCTTTTTTCATTTTTCTTTTCTTTCATCCTTTTTTTTTCATCTTTTCATCTTTTCATCTTTTCATTCTTTTTCATTTTTTTTCTCTCTTTGAAAATGATCTTCTATTCATTCTCTTAGTCACAAATGGATACACCTTGAAAACTGGGCTTCGCCAACTAATTTGGGTAAGAACTAACAATTCCTTGTTAGAACGGGTTGATATCTTCTCTCTTCGAGAGGGGATGATTTTGTTGGGGAAAAGGCTTGCCTTCCATCATCGATAGGGGAAACAAGGAGCTAGTCCGGGTTTGTCATAGAATCATCTAAAAGTTTGTCACAAATATTGGTTCTGATGGAGGTTTTCTACCGCCAAACATTGAATAGGTAAAGGAATCAAACACGGGATCCTAATGTACCTTACATTTTTAAATGGGACATATTTCTACCCCAGGGATGCTTTTGAGTGTGTTGTGCGTTTTATCATGTTTCGGAATGATTGAGGATTGGAAACAAGGCATATTTGTAAACGAAACTGCAACTTTTTATTGGAATGAGAAATGCTTAACAGACTTGAAGAAAAGATTCCTAGGACACATCCTAGGTCATCGCGGAACAAACGACTCAAATTCAAGAAAAGAAAGTCCTAGACTCGACTCGACTAAGATAAGAAAACAGATCCCGACTCATGATTTTCAAATCTAGTTTTGAGCTTTCCCTTGTTCAGTTGTCAACTTAGATGCTCGGCTCCTATCCTTGATTCCTTTGATGGCCTGCCTCCATCCCGAGGTAGTCCTATGAGGATGTACGCCAGTGATGAAGGTTGGTGAATCGAATTGTCTTTTATTAACTTCGTTAATGAGAGGAGTACACTCTAGAGCAAGACTTCCGACTTGAATTTCATTCTTCGGGCTTCGCAAAAAATTAGAGCAATCCACAAATATTTTCCCGATAAACACCCCCTTCAAGTGACATGGGCAGATAAGATGGGAAAAATCGACATTGTCTTCGACAGAAACAAAGTTAGCGTGATCGCCAAATGGATTGGTGATGTTATTAGGTTTAACAGCTGGGATCGGGAGCGTTCCGTTCTCAATCATGTCTTGAATTACGTGCTTGATACCGATAGCACCTTTCAAGAGTATCATGGCCTTTCCTTGATGAAAGGCACAAAGAGGCATTTGGTTTATACCATTTACCTTGTTGATCGGGAGGGTCCGGAGTTGGACCAATAGGCTTCAGCTTTCCTTGGGCTATGAGCCTTTGGAGAGCATATGTATAAGTGCATCCGATATCGGTGAATGCCCTTGGTGTTTGGCGCTGCGACTTCTTCGATTGCCCTTCTAATAGATTGATGGCTTCATCATTATGGGTCGTTGCTGGGGCCTTGCCCTTAGACGATGAGGCCCCTTGGTACCCTTTCGGCTTTTCAGCCTCTGCTCTTATGACATCATCTTCTACCTTTATCCCGATTCTTATCAATTCTTTGAAAGAACCAAAATTCTGGTATTTCAGAGCATTACGGTAAACAGGTTGTAAAATCTTTACGAACTTATCTACCATTTCAACTTCATCAGGCTTCTTAGCTAGTTTCACGCTTTCAGCGCGCCATCTTGCGAGGAATTCAGTAAAGCCTTCTTTTTCCTTCTGTGTCATCACTTCCAAAGTCCTTATGTTGGTTTGAATCTCAACATTGTCAAGATAGTGCTTGCTGTAACTCCACCGTAATATCTTCGAAAGTGGGGAAGTTCTTGAGGTCAAGATTATAGAACCACGCCTTTGGGGTGTTCACCCGCAGATTGGGCGAAAATTTCGAGAGCATATCAGCAGGTACTCCCTTCAGTGCTAAGTACCCTTTATAGGCCTTAACATGGTGGACTGGATCTTCGGTGCCCTTGAACTTTGGGATGTTAGTGAGTACCATGTTCGTGGGCAACTTATCCTGAACTGGGCATAGGCCCTAGCATTCTCATAGTGGATGTTCTTCCCCTGGGAGAGTTTTAAACGGTCTTCGATGAACTTGAACCGTTTCTCCGGATCGTCGAGAGGTGGAGGGGAATCTTCACTGACTTAGATTCGATTGCATCCATTCGGGTCATCATGAGGTTCACGGCCTCGGTGAGCTTGTAATGACATCTTCCATTGCTTGACGTCGGGTTTTTGGCGGCCTTTCTACAAGAAAACCCCGTACTGAGTCAATATTTAAAGTAAGAGCCCCTGCACACTTAAGGACATGACCCCAACTTGACTCAAACAAAGACTCGACTTGAGACTGACTAACCAAAGGTTCGACTCACGGTTGGATTTAGACCTTGGTTCATTTTAGACTCGGCAAAACGACATGACTCAAGCTGTCATAGCTCGATTCTAAACTGGACTCGGCGTGACTAAACCCGTGATTGGACTAACATAGCCCATAGGTTCGGGTGAAACGCCCTAAATGGCTTAGCTTGGGAATTTTTGTGGACTATCCTAGACCAAATGGTCGACCAACATGACTCAAGGCCCAAGAGGTGAGCTTGGGTGACCCAACAAGGTCATGTTCTAGACTCTTAGAACGAAACACACCCGGCCTAACACGGCGATGACCCGTACACGACTCGACGCATTTCATGCTTGGTTGAGATTCGAGAGGCATTTTGGATTGGTTTTGAAAAAAAACGAAAGATTGATTCGAAAATGAGATTTGAAATGGGCAGCATGCCGGCTATAAAAGCTCATTTTGGGCCGAAAATTCTAGTCCTATTTGGGCAGCATTCCGCGTTTTTAAAACCATGCTATTTTGAAAGTAAGTTGTTCAAAAGTTCGGTTTTGAAAAGGACATGGGAAATTTCGAAAAAGACTCGGGAAAACAAATTGCACATTGTCATTCTCATGTTATAAGGATGTATGCTCCTAGACATCTCTAAGTCTCGGCAAGTCTTCTATAAGAAGGTCTATGCCCTCCATCCTTTTGCGGTCTTATAGAGCAAGGTGTCTTAAGGTAGAGTACCTAGAAGATCGTCCCCACCATCAAGAACCACGCGAGGTGAAGTGGAAGCGAGCAATGTGTAGCTTCCTAGCATAGTGGGACGTCCCCCCCCACGCATCACGAAGAAACGCTGGGACGGCCTGGGCAAGTCCTTAAGGGTTTATTCATGAATCGTAGCACTATGAGTAATGTTTTACTTTCCAACACTTTCTTTTCAAGTTTCACCTCGGAGGAAAAGACCCTAGAAACAAAGTGTAACTAGTCCTCTTTTCCCCGGAGTCGCCAAATCGTGGACAAGGCCCTCGGGAATGCGTCCGCGGGATCCACACTAGGCATAATCGACTCGAGGTTCTTTCGAATCGAATTAAGACAAATTAGAGTCGCCACCAAGTTTTTTGGGAACTTGGAACCGTTCAAGTCAACTTTACACCTTTCATCGAAAAGCATAAAGCCAATCGACTACGAGTGATTAAAGATAAAGACTTGTACCCTATATCACTCGATTTGAATGACTCTCGTAATCCAATGGTATTTAGACGGATCCACAAACCATAGATCTTGAGTAAGGGGTGAGGGTACGTGTTGGGAAGCCCATAAGGACACCCAACCCCGCCCGTCAATAACGGCCTCTACTAAGTCAAGTATGGATTTCAAACAAGGTCATAGCTACTACGATATATGATATGCAAACATCGTTTTAAACCCTAACATGTGACAACAATTTCTATGTCGTTTTAGATGCAACTAAACTAACTTTGTCAAAGTTGTAATTTAGCATGTGGGTTGATTGATCTAAGCAACATACAAAGCAAACAAGGCTTAAAGGGGAATGGGGGAGCCGTTGGGATCTACCTATTACAAACCAGGCATTTCATGCCGACACAACAATAAATTAAAGATACAACTCGATCTAAATACAATTGCTACATACAACACTATACACGACAACACACACGGCCAATCGACCTAGAAAAGCGTGCACAAGAGGGGTGGCCCACGGCTTACATGACCCACGACCTTGGGTCACTCCTCGTGATGTGTGCTTTCACTTAATCTCATCGAATTAGACATAGGGCTACGCACCAAAGCATGCATTAGCATAAACCGGGCCATGTTGCTTTAAGCAACATGCGATTTACTACGCTCTTACATGCATTGGGGAACAACCGTCTAACCAAACAAGACTAAGGTTTTTTGAAAGAGGTTTTGACTCGACAAAAGAAAACTAACTCGAAAATTACAACTCGATAAACAAACTATAAATTACAAGCTACAAAAACAACGAAGAACAAATGATAAACAAGAAAAGAAAAACGAAATGAGAAAGACGAGAGACACGGCCAACTCACGGCCCAAACCACGGCCACCCTCACGGCCAAGACAAGGCCATCCTAGTCCCTAGGTTAGGTTCATTAGTTAGATCGAATGATTGCGAAACGGATTAGAAAACGAGTTAGAAAATGAGTTACAAACGACGTTGATCGATTGAAAAGAGGTCTTGCAATTGTGTATTCTACACGGCTCAAAAGGGGTCAAATTAGCACTCTTATACTAGCGAGAAATTAGGTGAAAGAGTGAGATGCGTTCATTAAGTTACAGAATTGTTAGTTGATTTTTAAAGCTATGTCGATGTACCCTAAAGTGTCTAATTAGGTTATTAAATTGATCTAATGTCGTCTAAATAAGTCATATGTTAACAATCAGAGGTCATACTAACATACAACGGGTCCTAAGGAGGGTCGAATTGGCCGAGACAACAAAGGGTCAAAAGCGAGGAACGGAAGTTAAAAATTCGTTTTATTTATGCCCTACCTTGAACACGAGGATATGTAAATGAGACGGGGGTGTACGACCGACTGAAGTAGCGGTTTATTTTCCCATCTCAAGTCAACGCGGGTGTTCATGGTGGTACTTTAACTCATACTCGGACTAAACTAGTTTCATAGTTAATTTAAACGATAAATAAAAGCGATAAACAAACAAAAATAAACTATAAGAAAAACAAACATAAAAAACGAAATAAAAAAGGAGAAAGAGGAGAATTTGATGCACCCTCAACCTACATGTATCGTTGACACCGTCTTGGGTCGTAATCGATGGTAGATTTTATCTCGAGAGGCCGTCGTCGACGAAGAAACAAAGCAAACACGCGTTTTTGGCAAATCTGGACAGCAACTTTCAAACGATGATTTCTCCCTCGTTTCACGATGAAAATTCGATTTAAAAGATGTTTTGAAAACTAGAAAGAGAGTAGAACAGAGATCTTAAAGCAATCCCTGCTCGTTTTGGGTTATTGGGCACGAAAAACGAGCACAAACAGAACTGGACAGATAAGAACAAATCACAAAAACAGAGTGTATAACACTGTTTTTCGAGGGATTTCGTGTACTCTCAAGGGCAATTTGGCTCGTAAATCTTTGTCTAATGTGTAGATGGATGTTATGTGGTTAATTAGGAACAAGAAACTCGAGTTTTGATGGAGGTTTGAGGGAGGAACGAATTGTTTTTCGAGGAGGACACACAAACAGTTTCAGTTTGTATGTCGGTTTTGTGGAGGGTTTTTGAGAGGCTATTAGGGTTTGTTTCTGAGGTTTAATGCTTGTGAGTGATGGTAGGATGTGGGGAGAACTTAGAGGAATGAATGTATGGTGAAGGGGTGGTATTTATAAGGAGTTAAAGTAGGGTAAAAGAGAGGGAGAGGCAGTCGGGCCTGCTCATCATAGCTGCTGTCCAGCAGCTTTTGGGGGGGTTTTCTAGGGTTCGTTTGGGGGTTTTTCTTGGTGATTAAGGTAAGGTAATATGGGTAGGATACTAGGGTATGGGTTAGGGTTAATGGGTACGGGTTTTGGTGGTATTTGGAGCGGGTTTTGGGCTCGGGGTTTGAGCTGCAAAACATGCATTTTGTGTTTGCGCGGGCTGTTGGGGGTGTTTAGGATGGGATTTGGGCCGTGGTTATGGGGGTTCGAGCTGGGGTGGATGGGTAGAGGCTTAGGTTGATTAGTGTACTCGATATTCGTGCCAACTCGTAAAGAAAACGGGCTCAAAAACCGAGCTAAAATCGAGCTCAAAAACGTGTGGTTGAAACGAGTTCTTTTCGATTTTTAAATCGATTTTTCAAATCAATTAACACATTAAAATAAATGATTTTTCAAACCAAATATACTCATAAAATGATTTTTCAAATCAAATATTTATTTTATTTTCAATAAAATAAACTTGGGAAAATAAATTCAAAATAAAATAAAATAAATTGAATTCACCTTAAAAAAGCTTTAATTTAAATATCATTTAAATTAATAAAATGAACTCACTTAAAAAAACATTAATTTAAATATCATTTAAATTAAGAAAATACTTCATCGACGACGCCCATTCTACATCGTAAAACGAGCTCCAAATAATGACAATGACAACTAAAGAATACATGTGTCCTATCATCATCGGGTGTTTGTCGGGTTCTCTATAAATTCCAATATCGACGGATACGGGTATCTACAGGATCATAATACGATTTTACGATCCGATTCTATAATTAAAAAAAATAATATATATTTTTATATAATGACACCATAAAACCCAAATTTTGTGTACGTTGTTCATACAATGATACTAAAATCATTAATTACCAATATTTTATGAATAAATATTAATAAATAAGTGTTTTGATTTTCAATTATATGTTTTTACCAAATAAAAAATTATATTTAGTGAGTTTGTAGAATCTTGCGATTCTACGATCTGATTCTATTGATTCGATCCTACCCTCACCCATCGATCCAAAGTAGAATCCCAATCCTGACAACATTGGTTATTACTCATTTTCATTGCTCTTCATGATCTCTTGCCAACACTCTTGAAATCCGTCCTTAGACACCTGTCAATCGAATTTATTAAGGCCTTCCTAATTCTCCGTGGCGCAAGATCATTGTAGACGCCTCCTTTTGCGCTACTTCTATTTTAGTGGGTACTGGTTAGGTTGCTTGTGATCATTTAAGGCAGTGGTTAGAAGGATGAACTTTTAAGTGTACTCCATGTACTCCTTTGGAGCGAATTACTTACCATTCAGGTTGGTCTTCTTTCTTGTACAATCACATAAGTTGTTTCATTATCAACACAATAAGTCTTTCGTCTTTTTTGCTACGTACTTCCTCCATTCTGAAAGATCATATATCCTAATTAGACTCTCTAATTAATTATCAAATTATCTCATAATTTGAGTTTATGTGATCTATGTAACATGCATGCAAATATAAAAGCATAAAAAAAAAGGTTAAGGAAAAACAATTTCCTTACATTGAGAAATGGTAGTATTTGGGCACAACCAAGATCACCCATCTTGGTTGTTCTTGAGCTTAAAATAAATGGCAAGATCCTCCATCTTCAAGTATCCAAAATAGAACACCTCCTTTCTAAGCACCCAAGAACTTACCCAACAACCTTACTAATATTAACTAGATATTAAGTAAGATTACCCTTGATAATATGTAAATATTACTAACAATCTTAGTAATAATTTTTGTTTACTAACATCTTAGTAAATGTTTATATTAATTTTTAGAGAGAAAAAGACCAACAAAACATTCACATGCAAAAATGCACAAGTGAAGTAGTGTAGAAAATAAACAACACTAGTGTTATCTTAATAGTGTAGGACGTTGGAGTGGGGAATTGGTGGAGTGTAGAAATTGTCTTATATTATGTTCAATTACATATCACATGCAAAAGACATAAGATAACTTGTGGAAGAATAAATAAATAAAGTGTAATGATTATGTTTGTAATCATCCACTACACTCCATTTACACGGTCCAATGTCCCATTTACGGGTCCATATTGGTTCTTATATTTGTCGCATAAATACGTGTAAATTTTATTTAAACATCGTTTCATGTTTAAATGGTTCCAATTAATTTCGTCCAAATCACTCCGTAAATATATGTGTACCGCTACACATATTATTTACGTACTAATATTAATCACATTAGTCAATTAGTACGAATTTAACAATTAACTGCTTAATTATTAATTCCCGTCTCAAATAAATTATTATTCAATTATCGCATAATTAAATCCATGCCGACATAACAACAAATTTAATTAATCTTAATTTTTATGAGCACAATATATCGCGGGTTAGAATTGAACATTCAACTTCACGACTGGAGTAACATAGCTTTTAAGCTAACTCTTGTTCTTATGTAACAACCTGCAATCAAAATCATTGTATATCTTATGTTATGATCATAAAAACTAAAACCAATAAATGAAAAAGTATATAGTGAATTCTATAGAAATCTAAAACTTGAGACACTAATAGTTTTAGGAACAATATTCCCTCGTATCATGCCGCTCATGAGGTTGGATGTATAAGAACTCCTAATGCCCTACTGAGTAGGGTATTAAGATTGATCAACCAAATCCATATACAAAAACCAGCCATGATCACCACAGTTTAGGCGGGTGAGATTGTGAGAATCGAACCCCCAAATTTACGACTAAGATAAAAGAGCTCTTACCACTTAGCGGTTGCGGGAACTCACTTAGGAACAACGCATGGATGAACAAAAAGTATGAAATATTAAGCGTATAAATACTTCCAATCTTTGGTCTCTAATAATATGAAAGATAATCTTCACTTCCTCATAGCAAGACTTAGACTTCTCGTCTTTATAAAAAAAAAAAAACCAAACAACAATCAACAATGTGTTCCATACTACGTAATTGTTAACAAAAGATAGTCGCATAGTTCTTCAATAATTCCCAACTATCATTAGTTTAAGATAAAATATTAAAAATTGATCTTTAAAGGCACAAAACTTTTTTTGGGAAAGGTTAAGTATATATTATAAATCAAAAGAATGAATGTGTTTTTGTACAACTCATCAAAGCTCAAGCTACTACATCAAAATGACTGAGATAAAAAAAAAAAAAAAGAAACAACAAAGAATCATTGAATACTTCGTATCCAAGCTAAATCTTGCTGCTTCAACCTAGTGATATTTCTCCTGTTAAATCTAGCAAACACCTCAGCAAGTATAGACTTGATCACAATAGAAGGTCTGCATACATAATGATCAATTCTTGCCTCATTCCTAACTCTCCATATGGCATAAACCAGTCCAACAAAACAGGCCCCAATGAATCTGCGCTGCAACTTTGTCTTCCTAGCTGAAGAAAACCAGTGAACCATATCTTGGGGAAAATTGCTGATCTTCAACGACTGTTGGAGCATCTTGCAGCAGGATTTGAAGTAATCACACCCACCAAACAGGTGAAGATGATCCTCAGGTTGCACTAGAAAATTTCACACAAAGGATCAGAAGTGATACCCATCCTAATTAGTCTATCTTTAGTCAATAAACGCCTATGCATTACAACCCAGAAAATGAAAGACCACTTAGGCACATTCAGCTGATTCCAACAAAGATGTCGCCAAGGAACTTTAGAAGCTTTGGTCCATAGCCACTCATAACCTGCATGGACAGTATAAGGAATAAAAGAGTTCAACCATTTGTTACCAGTATATGCTTGGTGGAAAGTTTGCATTGTATGAGAGATTTTCCTCCAAGACCAACTACAGTCAAGAGGAGGAGAATAGTCCTTCCAATCCTTATCTTTCATATAAACATGGTTAACCCATTTCACCCAAAGATGATCTTGCTTATTAGCTAACCACCAAGCATATTTCCCCAAGAGAGCCTTGTTCCAACTTTTTGCCTCTTTAATGCCAAGCCCTCCCTCATCTTTAGGCATACAGCACATATCCCAACTAATAGAAGGAGGTTTCTGATATTCAGATTTCCCTGACCATAAAAAATTCCTACTAATAGCATTGATACGGTTCATAATAGCATTAGGGATCAGGAAAATTGTAGCCCAGTAGGAGTGAAGGGAGGTCAAAACAGAGGTAACCAATGTAAGCCTACCAGCATAAGAAAGATGCCTGGCCCCCCACCCTCTAATTCTAGTCACAATTCGTTCAGTGAGCTTCATTCCTTCAATTTTTGACAATTTCTTAGCGGATATAGAGACCCCTAAGTACTTGAAAGGCAAAGTCCCCCTTTGAAAGCCTGATACTTGCAAGATTTCATTCACAACAGAAGTAGGTACACCATTAAAATAGATATTAGACTTAGATTTATTAAGATTCAGACCAGAAGCTGCTGAGAAAGTAGCAAAACCCCTGAGGATCCACGTGATAGATTGGGCATTCCCCTTGCTGAACAGAAGTAAGTCATCAGCAAAAAGAAGATGATTAAGCTTTAAGTGTCCACATAAAGGGTGAAATCTAAAATCCTCTTGCTGAGCCACCACACCCAAAATCCTTGATAGATACTTCATACACAAATTAAAGAGCAGAGGGGATAAGGGGTCCCCTTGCCTCAAACCTCTTTTCCCTTGGAAAAAACCAAAAGAAGAACCATTAAGGGCCAAAGTGTACGTAGGAGAAGAGACACACTGCATTATCAGATCCATAAATTTCATAGGAAAGTTCAAGGCAGTCAACATTTGCTTCAAAAACACCCATTCAACAGAATCATACGCTTTTTTAAGGTCAATCTTTATCAAGTAACGAGGAGAAGCAGCTTTCCTATTATAGAGTCTCACCAAGTCCTGACAAATAAGGACATTCTCAACAATATTCCTCCCTTTAATGAAACCCCCTTGACTCTCATTAATAATATCAGGAAGAATCTTACTAAGTCTCTTACATAAGACCTTAGAAATGCATTTGTAGACAGTATTGCAGCAAGCAATAGGTCTAAAATCCAAGACACTAGTAGGATTATCAATCTTAGGTATGAGAGTAAGGGTAGTGGTGTTTACCTCCTTAAGTAATTTACCAGTAGTGAAAAAATATTTCACAACAGCTATAATATCTCCTCCAACAATGTCCCAAGAATCTTTAAAAAACTGGCTTGAAAATCCATCAGATCCGGGAGACTTTGTTGAGGCAATGGAGAAAATACACACTTTAATTTCTGCCGCAGAGACAGGAGCCAAAAGGAAATTCTTATGATCATTAGTCACCAGCTTCCCAGTTCTAACAGTAGGGAAATGGATAGCAGTAGTAGGCTGACAAGTGCCCAAAAGGGATTTATAATAATCAAGGAAAGCTGACTCAATATCCTTAGGATTATTGTAAACCACCCCATCAGACCCTTGGATGTTCATGACACTATTGTGAATCTGCCTAGCCCTAATATGATTATGGAAGAATCTAGTATTTTCATCCCCATTAGTAGTCCATTCAATTTCAGCTTTTTAGCTCAGGAAACTATATTGGACCTTAGAAAGATGCCTCAAAGAGTCTGCAACTTCCCTCTCAGCCTCAATCAGAGAAGGACAAGAAGGAAGAGCATGGAGTTGAATTTGTATATCTTCTAAGAGAGCCTTGGCCACACCAACTAATTTATCAATATCTGAAAACTTGTTCCTATTGAGGTCCTTAAGAGGCTTCTTCAATCTCTTCAATTTACTGACCACCTTATACAGGAGAGTACCTCTCACATGAGAAGACCACACAGATTGAACAATGGCCTTAAAACCTGGATCCATACTCCACATATTAAAGTATCTAAAAGGGGCCTTCTGCAAGCTCTAACCTCCCTTCTGTAACAAATACAAGGATTGTGATCAAAAGACCCTCAGGAAAAAAATGGGCATAAGCAAGAGGGTAGAGATCCATCCACTCAGAATTAACCAGAAACCTGTCAATTCTGGAATAAGACCTAGACCCCGGAACCTGTTTATTGTTCCAAGTATAAAAAGCACCCTTCCCTTTAATATCAACTAAACCACAGTACTGGACACAATCCCTAAAATCAACAATGTCTGACCAAAGAACATCACTGCCAATCCTCTCATTAAAATTGAGAACATTATTAAAATCCCCACAGACCCCCCAAGGTCCATGGAAATTATCCTGAATGAACTTCAAATCCCGCCATAAACCAAGTCTGTCATGATCATCATTAAAACCATACACCACAGTAAAAAGGAAAGTATCACCAGTAGAGTTCTCAGTCACTTGAGCAGTAATAGCTTGAGCTGAAACTTGAAGAGTAGTAACAGTAAACACTTGAGGAACCCAAATAATCCATATCCTTCCCCCAGAATGAACATTATTATTATTAATACCATGCCAATGAGAGCTTAAATTATATAATATGTTATCAAAATCTTGCTGTTTCACTTTAGTTTCTACAAGACCATAAAGACCAATATTATTCTGATGCACAAATTTCTTGACATCCTTTTGTTTATTGATCCCATTTATTCCCCTAACATTCCAACTACCAATACTATCCATTAATAACTATTCCAGGTGGTTCTTCCATTCCCCCAATCTGCTTATCCGTACGTTTTGGACTAAGAACTTCAGCATATGATTTAGCAGGTGATACATCAGTTCTCAAGTCATGGTGCTCTTGCCTGATAATCTGCTGAATAACAGGCACAGAAATAATATTGGCAGAGTTATGATAAGTAGGCCCTCCAAAAGAAGCAGAAAATGTCTGAGTCTGAGCAGCAGGAGCCACACCAGCAGCACCCCCTGCCTTTGAACAGGTCTCCATACCTTAGTAATCTTAGGAGGGAGACCAGTACGGAGAGTAGGAGCAGGGACAGTCTTCTTCCTACACAGATCCTTGGTATGCCCTATTCCCTTACAGGCACTGCAGATAGTAGACTTCCACTCATACTCCACCAGAACACTGACTTCAATACCTTTTTCATCCCTAAATAAGAGTTTGTCAGGGAATTCCTGTCCTATTTCCACTTCCACCAACAGTCTAGCATAAGCCAATCTAGTTCTATCCTCAGTAGCAGCATCCCTTCTAACAAATTTACCCAAAAGCCCAGCCAGTTTCTCAAGGCTTGACTTACTCCAAAATTTCAGAGGGAGACCACAAAGACGCAACCACATAGGTACAACTTTTACCCGCTCCTTTAGAAGACTACAGGATTCTGACCAAGGTTTAACAACCAAAGGTTTGTTATCATACATTGGAAACCCTTGTTGTAAAACCAAAGGCTGACCCTCCTTTGTAGGAAACCTAACCAGAAACACCCCATTAGGAAGAAAAGAAATTTTGTCAATCTTATAGACCCCCCACAACTTCTTAACAAAATCCGACAGAAGTTCCCATGGCGGGTTTGCTCCAAGGACATAACAAACCACAGCCGTATCCCAAAATTGGAGTTCAGGCGCAACATCTTCAGCAGTGAGTTGTAATAAACCCTTATCAGACACAGACGGACTAGCAGGACGGCTATGAGACAAAGAATGCTTACCTTTCACTTGTGTCCATTCACCATCACCATCTTCATGCTCAGAATGAATACTGCCACCAGTTTCCTACTCAGATTGAACGATGTCATCATCTTCCACAATCGTACCCAAATCCAGTACAGGAATACCCACAATTGCACTAACTTCTTTCGTTTTCAATGCTTCCGCCGACTGAGGAATTCCTGTACCACTGTGAGACGATTCTGGTTGATCCATATCAAGTTGAAGATTAGGACAATTAGAAAAAGAGAGACGTTTTTTAATTTTAGATTTGGATTTGCTTTTTAATTGGGATTTTTTAGAAATTTTTCTTGCCATTTTGCAATCAAAACCCTAAAAACCCTAGAGAAAAGTCAGAGGTTTCTCTCACTAAAGCCATTTTTTTAGTTTAAAGGCACAAAACTTATTCTATAATTCTATAGCAAATGATATAATTTATACTCCTTTATAAAATCAATAAAAAAAATAAAACAGTTGCTTACCATATTTCCTTTGATAACATTTAAGATTGCTAGAAGCATTACCCTGTACATGAACAAAGAAAACATAGATAAGTAACAACAAAATATAGAATACAAAATATAAAAATAGCAAAAAAAAACAATTAACGTTACACTAATAAACAATTACTAATGTACTTAAATTAATAAAAAAACATGACGAATAACTATTGCGTTCTCAAGAGGGAAAAAAATTAAAAAAGGAAAAGGAGAAGCTTTGAAATTGAAAGCATAATAATTAGGATGGAATTCTGACCCCTAAAATCAATATTTATATACATACATATAAATAGTTTGAGGTGTAGGTAAATACTAAATACTACGCCGTTACTAAGTCCATATACAAACATAACTCATACTTTAAATATATATTTAATTCAAATGATAAAAATTCAACATAAGAGTTATAGTCTTGCCCATATCTTTAACTTTCTACATGAGGTTTACGTGGGCATCATATGTGTTTTATTTTGTTTGGTAGTCTAATTCATATAGGAATAGCTAGTTAATAGAAGTGCTATACGGATGATTTTTGTATATTTCTTTTATAGTTATTATAGTTATTTAGCATAATTTATTAGGTTGAGGCGTTTTGCTAATGTTGGAGACTCTAATATCGTTCGAAAAAAACTTTCTTTATTAATATAGACTAGATTTAATGCCCGTGCGATCGAAAAAAGTTTCCTTTATTAATATAGACTAGATTTAATGCCCGTGCGATGCACGTGCCTATTTGTAATATCTTTAAATTTATGAATCTACAATAATCGCAATACTTATTGTTCCGGGTGTAATTCCGGAGCAGGATTGTGACCACTTGAGCTTGTAGAATGATGTCGTTGCTCGTCTCTTCCTTTCACTCTTTCCTGTAAAGATGAACAAACTGAGGGCTTTACTTGGGGCCGAGCGTACTCACTCCGACGCTCAAGTCAGTAAACTTAGAGAGATAAGTTGTATGTTTAACTTGGCAAAGTATATTGTAGAGAGATAAGGGAGTTTTATACCAGATTTTCCAGTTGATTTCTCAATGAGAGATGTGGAGTATTTATAGACTTTCACCTTTTGTCACGTAGTGGCCAAGTGGCGAAAGGTGGAAAGATCTGTCTTACCCTACCGAGGGACCCATGACCGGCCGGCAGGCCTGGTTGACTCCATGCCGAGGGGACTGGATGCGAGTATACGGATATGCCTCTCGGCCGGCTAGTTGCCGAGCCGAGACCCAAGTGACAGGCCGATAGGCTTTGTCGGTTAGGCCGTTTTTCTTTTGACTTGTTGTCTTTTAGCTTTGACCTTGGTCAATATGTTGCCTTGGTCAGCGGGTGCAGAATATGCCCCATCAATTTGCCCCCAGCGTAGTCTATGCCGTGGTATGGACCTTCGATGCGTGTTGAGCGTATTCTGCGCATGTCGAACTTCTTCCTCGGCTTGGTCCTGTTCAGGCCGTACCATATCCCCCCTCCACATTGTTGTGTAATGGACATCGAATGTGGAAAAGGAAATGGCGCTGGCCAAGACCAAGGTTGAGAGTGCCGTGTGCTTTTGATTGCCCCCGGCCGGTGCTGCCAAGCTTGGTTGATCAGCTGGTAGTTGGCAAGTAGATACCAAGGAGCGTGTCGAAGAAGATGGGTCACTGTATGTCGATTGACATTCTGCGGCTGCATGCTTGACACGTGGCCTGGTGTTGATTGGTGGACGCTTCATGGGCTTTGCTCTGATTGGTCCACTGAATGGGTTTTGCTCTATAAATAGAGCAATATGGCCCTCATTTTGCTGTGCAAATTTCTTTTTCAAAAAAAAATTTCCTCTCTCTAGTTTTCGAAGAGTTTTCTCTCTCTAATTTTCGAAGCGTTACTCGGCCTAACACTTTCTTTCAAGGTAAAAACATATTCTTCCCCAACTTTTATTTGTTAAGTATTCGTTGCCACCATGTCTGCTGCTCACGCTCCGCCTAGTACCTTAACCCCGGGGGACGAACCGCCGCGTCCCGCTGAACAGGAGCCACTGGTTGTCTGCCCGGTGGGGTTCGGGGGTCGCAAGTCGTCTTCTCCTGAAATCGACGAGAAATATCTCGAGGATTTTGATGATGATGAGGAGGAAGAGACCCAATCTGATTCAGAGAGGCCACATTACTTGTGGCACGGCGAAGCCTGCTCGATTAAACCTGATTCCGTTTGGACGAACAAGTTCGCTTGTGCCTCCGGGCCTGAACTTTTAGAAGACCACTACAACTTCGGCAGGGGCTATAGAATTATTGTCCCTGTGGGTGATCAGGCAGTCTGTTGCCCTCCCGAAGGTTGTATAGGCGTGTATATTAGACATCTGGAGTATGGGCTCCGTTTTCCTCTTAATAAACACGTCTCGGCCATAATCAAAGCCATGAATGTCGCCGTGGCACAACTGCACCCGTTGGCCATTAGGACGATTATTGGCTTCGTATGGTTTTGTCTCTTTAAGGGGGAGGCCCCAACGGTGAACCTTTTCCGCCGGCTCCACCATCTTCGGCTGTCTACCCAAGGCGTCATGGGGTGGTACAACAGGCGTGCGACCGAGCCGGTTACGTGACCGTCTCCAAGCCGATATCCCGTAAAGACCGGAAGGGGGTGGGTATATGTCGAGGTTCCGGAGGACTATCCAAAGTGCCCGGTCCTTCCGCCAGCGTCAATTTGCGCTTGTGAGAGTCGGGGGGAGGATGAAAGATATGTTTCCCGTAATAAGATTAAGATGGACGCCAAGAAGGTTTATCTTAATGACGACGAAGTGCGGCCAATGAGCATGTTTAAGGCTGAGAAGGATGGCACGCCAAAGGGATGGATGCCCCCGACGCAGATCGTCCTTCAAGACGAGCCGCTTTGTCACGTCGGCCTCATACCGCCCTCGGCCCAGGGTGAGTGGGGTCGGTATGAGGCCCCCTTTGCTTTTATGCTTCGATATTTGAGCCTCGGTTTACTTCTTTCGCTTAACTCCGCTTTGTTTTTCTTGCAGATCGATTTGGTCGGGATCTCTCTGTCTCCATCCTAAGCAAGTTGGGACTTGACCAGGACGGGAGAGTTGTTGAACTGCACCCTAAGGCCGCGCCGCGTGATCGCAAGGTGCCCCGCACGAACTCATAGAGCAAAGCGTTGAAAGCAATGGACGTGGGGGCGACTCAAGCAGAGATGGCGGTAACGTGCCGCGCCGAGACCAAAAGCAACGTCTTCGGCGGCTACGACGTCAACTCCAACTCGAACTCCAATCCCCATAGTCCAAAAAGATAAGGAGGTCGTCAATGTTGACGAGGACCTCACCGTTCTGGAGGGTCCTCCTCCTTCACATAAGAGGAAAGAAACAACGTCTGCTGCTGCTGTTACCGAGGCAGGGAAAGAGAAGGGGTCAGCCGACCCTCTATCCAAGAAGGCTAGGACTGGTACGGATCTAACCCATGGCTCGGATTTAGGTGTTCCTTATGCATTCCCGATGACAAAGCTTTCGATATGTCGATGAATGTTGACATGGACGCTTTGTCTGGGTTTTTTCTAGATCAGCCGTCGCCAGCTGTTGCTTTCACTGAACGACAATTGGAGAAGCAGCCTGTGCAGATGGGCGAAAAGAATGTCGCCGCCGACACCTCGTCCAAGAAGGCTTCCTTCGTTCAGCTCAGGGAGGACGGCATGAGGTTGGCCAAAAGGCTAGTGAAGTGGGCTGACGTTGCCGGCACTCATCTTATCGAGCAAGAAAAGCTCGCGGCTCAAACTAGGGAGGAGGCCGAGAAGGCGAAGCAGGACTTCCTCGCTGAGCGAAAGCTTAAGGAGGACGCTGAGAAGGTGGTCCTGGCCGAGAGAGCTAAGGTCTTGGCCGAAAGAGCTAAGGTTGAGTCCGCGTTGGCTGATGCCGCTAAGTTGCGGGAGGAGAGAAACAAACTTGAGGGCGGTTATAAGGCCATGGTTGAGCAGAGGGAAAGATGGAAGACCCTGCATTTGGCCGAGGTGAAGGAACATAAGGGCACAAAGGCTATCCTTGCTCAAAGGGAGAAGGATATTGAGCTGCTGAAAACCGTCATCATCCCTGAAATGTGTACCCGGTACCGGGACCAAGCTGAAGATGCTACAAGGGATGCGATTAAGGAGCTCCTTCCTGAAGGCACTTTTCCGTGGCAATATTTTGACAAACTTCTGGATGAGAAGGCGGCTGCTGAGGAGGCCAAGGCCGCGGTCGAGGCGAAGGCGGCGAAGGCCGCTCAGGAAGCTGCGGCCAAGGCGGCCCATGATGCTAAGGTGAAGGAGGCTAGAGAGGAGGCTGAGAAGGCAAAGGCACGTGAAGCTGCCAATGTAACACCCCCATACTCCGAGTGCCTTACCAGGACCACTCAGGTATGAAGACATCACCATCTCGGTTGCCCGAGGTATGATAATCAAATAGACAAAACAGAAACAACATTTATTATAAGTAGTTTAATGAATACGTACAATCCTCGAAATCAAACTGAAAGTACAATACATTATTCCAAACTATCTGTTCTCAACTGAAATGTAAATAAATGCTAAACTACAGCGGAAGACTCTATCGTCATGTCGTGGCCATCCCAAAGCCTATCCTAGTATCATCTCTATACTGTTCAATATCCGCTCACCATCCCCGAATGGATCACCGCAGGTTTACAAAACAACACCGGGTCAGTACTAATCACACAATCAATATAGATAACAACAATAAGACAAACAGATATTGAATCACACACACAATACACCACCAACTCCCATCATCTCAATATCGATCGTCCACTTTGGACCTACCGCCAAATGGGGGACCGCATGCCGTTCCCATCTAAGCCCCGCTCATCGTACGAGCGATAACCCCGTCCATTAATGTGCACATCCCCTTTCGTGGCGGGTTCCACGAAGGGCGAACTAGGGCGTGAAGTCACTCCCGCAAGTGACCCCACTCAGCCGAGAACGCATCTCGAGAACCATCAACAAACACAACCACAATCACAAACACAATCACAATCATCATATCAAACAACTAACTACAGCACATCACCAATATCCCATTATGGGACTAATACTGAGTAGGAAATCCTACCTGGAAAGCACAACAGGCAGACGGTATCTACAGCTGTCTCAAAACGCCTCTTCTACAAATTCTCCTCCTAACAAATAACACATAAAGGCTACCAATTACTTACTATTCATAAAACCCCCAAATCCTAAATTAGGGTTTGACCAAACCTGGCAAAACATTATATAGATTATATTAAAAGCTTACCCTTGACGTAAGGAATCCAACGACACGAACTACGACACGAATCGACCGTCTCGAACTCGGGAATTGTTAAGGATGCGATTAGGAAGATGATCGATCGCTTTTCTCTTAAACAGGTTTTAGGTTTTGGTAAAAGTGAATTAAAACAACGACGATTAAGTTTAAATACCCTAATCGCATAATTAACAAAACCCGCGAAAAACTCCCTCAGTAAACCGGCCACTCGATCGAGTACCCAAGGTACTCGATCGAGTACCCCCTACTCGATCGAGTGCCCCAGCTACTCGATCGAGTGCCCAACAGTCGAAACTATTTTATTCTCGCAACATACCCTTACTCGACAGAGTAAGGGCTACTCGATAGAGTACCCCAAGACCTATAAATACGGAGTATTACGGTCTTCCCTCCTAAAAGGAACTTCGTCCCCGGTTCAAACCACTACTAAACAAAGGTACTCCCATAAGCTTCCCGACTCAAAGGTCAAAATAAACACAACGTAAAACATGCTACTAACCCAACTTATCCCGACAAACATACCGACACAACATATAAAAGGGGTGTAAAACTCTTAAAAACTCTCGCGATCATCTCCTACCCCCCTAAAAGAAACAAGGTTACGTCCCCGTAACCATACATACCTGATCAAAAAGGAAAGGGTAACGCTCTTTCATGATATCCTCCGCCTCCCATGTAGCTTCCTCGCCTCATGGTTAGACCAAAGGATCTTAAGCAAAACTGTCTCACCACTCCCTGGTCTTTCTAACTTTTCGGTCAGGATCCGCTTAGGCACCTCGAGGTACGATAAAGACTCATCCAGCTCTAAGCTCTCTGCCTCCAACACATGTGACGGGTCACTCACATACTTCCGCAGCTGCGATACATGAAACACATTATGCACTCTCTCCAAAGCAGCCGGTAAAGCCAAACGATAAGCCACTTCCCCAACTCGCTCTAAGATCTCATAAGGCCCTATAAACTTCTGACTTAGCTTGCCTTTCTTCCCAAACCTCATAACTCCACGCATAGGAGACACTTTCAGAAGAACCTTGTCCCCAACCTGAAACTCTATGTCCCGACGATGTAGATCCGCATAACTCTTTCTGTCGATCCCGGGTCGCTCTCATCCGTTCCTCGATCATCTTAACTGCTCCACCATCTCATGTACCATCTCTGGTCCTAAAACCATCGCCTCAAAGACTATCGTCCCAATAGATCGGACTCCTACATCTCCTCCCATACAAAGCCTCAAACGGTGCCATACCAATACTTGGTGTGATAGCCGTTGTTGTAAGAAAACTCTATTAAGTCCAACCTCCGCGCTCCCGCCCTACCACCAAAATCCATCACACAAGCTCGCAACATATCCTCAAGAGTCTTGATTGTTCTCTCTCGGGCCCATCATCTGTCGCGGGATGAAATGTTGTACTCATCTTCAAAGCTGTTCCCAACGATTCCTGCAACTCCTTCCAAAACCTTGATATAAACCTTGCATCTCTGTCAGACACTATGTCCTTAGGGACTCCATGTAACTTAAGCACGTTCTTTCGATAGGCCATAGCCAATTGTGCCTTAGTCCATGTATCTTTCATTGGAACAAAGTGAGCTGACTTGGTCAACCGATCCACTATCACCCAAATCATATTGTTACCTTGTTGACTCTTAGGTAAACCCACAATGAAATCCATGGAAATGGATTCCCACTTCCACTCAGGCACCTCCAAAGACTGAACCTTACCTTGTGGTCTTCTCTGTTCCCCTTTAACTCTCTGGCATGTCAAACAACGGGACACAAACTCAACTATCTCTTTCTTCATCCCAGGCCACCAAAACGTTTTCTTCAAATCTTTGTAAAGCTTGTCTCCACCCGGATGAACTGAGTATGGTGTGCAATGCGCTTCTGTCATGATTGTCTTTTTCAACTCCTCGTCATTAGGAACACACCACCTACCATCAAACCTCAAGCTACCATCTGTATGAATGGAAAACCGGGACACTGTCCCTTTCTCTACTCCAGCTCTCCACTCCACTATTTTAGGATCCAAAGCCTGTTTACCTCGAATATCATCATAAAACTCCATGTGTATTGTCATATCACCCATAGCATCTCCTTTCTGCATCATATGAATCCCAAAGCTCGCTACCTCATCCTCGCCCTCATCAAAGATAGAGTGTACACAAGGAATGTACACTCTTTCTACTCAAAGCATCAGCAACAACATTGGCCTTTCCTTCATGGTAGATGATTTCCATGTCGTAATCACCAATCAGCTCCATCCACCTCCTCTGTCTCATGTTCAACTCCTTCTGCGTGAAGATGTACTTGAGACTCTTGTGATCAGAAAATACCTTAAAGATTGCTCCATAAAGGTAGTGCCTCCAAATCTTGAGAGCAAACACCACCGCACCCAACTCCGTGTCATGAGTAGGGTAGTTCTCCTCATAAGGCTTCAACCGCCTAGAAGCATAGGCAATTACCTTACCATTCGCATCAACACACATCCCAACCCATTCTTCGAGGCATCTGTATAGACCTCGAAATTCTCGCTCCCTTCAGGTAATGACAAGACAGGAGATGTGGTCAAACGCTCCTTTAAGGTTTGGAACGCCGTCTCACAACTCTCATCCCAACGAAACCTGTTCTCTTTCCTCATCAACGCTGTCATCGGTCTAGCTATCTTGGAGAAATCTTTCACGAACCGTCCGTAGTATCCACCTAAACCCAAGAAACTCCTAACCTCAAGAACATTCTTCTGCTTCCCACTTTGTCACCGCCTCAATCTTCGCCGGATCCACAGCTACCCCATCTTTAGAGATTACATGCCCCTTAAAAGCAACTTTCTCTAACCGTAACTCACACTTGGACAAACTTAGCATACAACTCATGATCCTCAAAGTCGCAACACGATCCTCGATGCTCCTCATGCTCCTCTTTAGTCTTAGAGTAGACTAAGATATCATCGATAAACACTACTACAAACTGGTCCAAGAAGCGTCTCAAGATTCTATTCATCAAATCCATAAACACCGCGGCGCATTAGACAACCCAAACGGCATCACCACATACTCGTAATGGCCATACCTCGACGTGAAAGTTGTCTTTGGTATGTCCACCTCTCTAATCTTCACCGGATGGTACCCCGACCTCAAATCAATCTTAGAAAAGACTGTTTCACCGCTCAACTGATCAAACGGGTCATCTATCCTTGGCAAAGGATACTTGTTCTTTATCGTCACACGGTTCACCTCCCGTAGTCTATGCATAACCTCAAAGTTCCATCCTTCTTCTTCACGAAAAGAATCGGTGCTCCCTAAGGCGATACACTTGGTCTAATGTATCCCTTCTCTATCAAATCATCCAATTGCTTCCTAAGCTCCTCCATCTCCTTAGGACCCATACAAAGACGGTGCCTTAGAGATTGGCCCCGTCCCCGGCTTCAACTCAACGGTGAAATCTATCTCCCTCTTCGGTGGCAACCTTTAATCTCCTCTGGAAAAACATCGCATACTCTCCCACCCCGGTATCTCGTCAATCACGGGCTCTCTATCCGGTCATCTCTCACATGGCACAAAATCAGAGGACATCCCTTCCTCATATACGACTTCAAAGTGACAAAGTGCAATCAACTTAACTTTGGGTTTGACTAGAAACCCACGATAAGACACACTTACACCCTTAGGACCTCTTAGGGACACTTTCTTTTGATGATAGTCTATCTTAGCCTTATACTTTCCTAACCAATCCATCCCAACTATCATCTCAAAACCATTAAAAGGAAACTCTAGCAAGTCTACAGGGAAATCGACTTGCCCAACTATCAAAGATACATCTCTAAACAACCTCCCACACGATACGACTACTCACCCGAAGGTATGAAACCCGCTCCTTAATGAGACTCATATACTCTCAACCCCAACCGTTTTACATGACTCGAAGACACAAACGATTGAGAAGCCCCCGAATCAAACAAAACAAACGTAGGAATACCATTAACAAGGAATGTACCGGTGATAACGTGCGCATCCTCCTCAACCGCCTTCTTGTCCATCATGAACAACTTGCCATCGGTCTTCCGCCCACCTCCCCGGACAAGATCTATTGATGCGGTCGGCTTAGCACCCGACCCTTGATTGTTGTTGTTGTTCATCGGTGTCTTCTGATAAGAATTACCGCCGTTGCGGTTGCCTCCACTCGATAGCTCGACCTCCCGGTTTGGCCATGAACCACCGGGTCCGTTGCTCGCAAAGCTCGTGCAGTGTCTCGAAAAGATCCGGTGCGCTCGTGCACTCATGTCTCTTGTGGCCTACGCCACCACAACCAAAGCAGTCACTCCCACCGTTGCTCACACTCCCACGACCTCGCCCAAAGGAAGTTCCAAAGACTAAACCCGGACCTAGAAGAAAATCCCTTAGATTGATTGTGGTTGCCTTTCTTGAAATTAGATGGGCCACCACCCTCGCTCTCAGACTTCCTCTTCTCTCCACCTGACCTCTCCCGAGCCATCTCCACTAGTCTCTCGGCTCTCCCGGCCCTCTCATATGCTTCCTTCACATCGTAAGGACTCCCACGGGTAACTTATCCATAATTTTTGTGGTTAGCCCTCTCTCAAACCTCAAAGCCAGATTCTCCTCACTCAAACCCATGTCCTCAAAGATATCCGGATTTCTCATTGAACGCCGTAGTACTCCCACAGACATCTCACCGTCATCTTAAACTTGTCGAACTCCTCCCTCAACTTACTCCTCACATGTTCCGGTACGAACTCCTTCCTCATGACCTCTACGAAACTCCTCCCAAGGTATAGCAGGTAACCCCTGGTTGGTATATATCTCCTTGGCACTCACTTTTATCGAATCCCACCATTTGCCACCGCCTCCCTCGATAGAATGCAGCTGATCCACTCTCATCTCATCGGATAGCGAACTAAATCCAAAGATGTTCTCCATCTCCTCACCAACTATCAAGATGGTTAGGCTCCTCAACTCCCTTGTACTCCTTCGGGTTAAACCTCGCAATATAGAGGCTGACTTTAGCATGGTCAACCTCCTTCTCCTTACTCTTATCCTTGTCCTCATTCACTCTCTTCAGGGTCTCGGTAAGAAGAGCGTCCCGGTGCTCTAACATCTTGACGATGTCATCCGTAGTCATAACCTCAGCTCTCGCGTACAAAGCATTTCTCTTGGGCGGCATCTTGAAGCTATATAAGAAAGGAATAAACATAAACACGCGTACTAAACCTCAAAACACGAAACGCGCCGCCAGAACCTACTCGATCGAGTATCCAAACCCACTCGATCGAGTAACGGGCTACTCGATCGAGTGCCCCCATGTACTCGATCGAGTACCCAAACTCCCGAACCAAACAAACCTTCGATCTCTAACCCACTCGATCGAGTATCTAGGCTACTCGATCGAGTGACTTTCTACTCGATCGAGTACCCTAGTTACTCGATCGAGTGCCCCAAAACTCGATTCTGGACTCAAAATCGCAAAAAACCCACCCGATCGAGTCAGCCTCACTCGATCAAGTACCCCAATACGTAAGAGCTACCCGCATATCACGTCGTATACTAACATGCTAACTTTATAAAATCACATGCTATCAGAATACATATGCTACGCATCTATTATACTATCAACAAGATCAATTCATCATGCTATTAAAGCCACATTGTAAATCATTCAACATGCTATCATCTCACTAACATGTTCAACATATCATATCCTTTCACTTGCTCAACTTCCTATTTCAACACCAAACAATCAACACACTTCGTCACTTTGTTGCACACGTTAATCAAACATACAGATGACTCAACAAACACTTTCCCCATGTGACCGGTTCAAAGTTGTAGGGCGAACCCCGCGACTTTAGGACGTCTCCCAAGCCTTTGCACTAGCTCCTACAACTTTTACCCCGGGTTCATTTTAATTGACTCCCTATGTTCATTAAGTTCATTGGTTACAGGTTTCAGGATCGTCGCTCTGATACCATTTGTAACACCCCCATACTCCGAGTGCCTTACCAGGACCACTCAGGTATGAAGACATCACCATCTCGGTTGCCCGAGGTATGATAATCAAATAGACAAAACAGAAACAACATTTATTATAAGTAGTTTAATGAATACGTACAATCCTCGAAATCAAACTGAAAGTACAATACATTATTCCAAACTATCTTTCTCAATCGAAATGTAAATAAATGCTAAACTACAGCGGAAGACTCTATCGTCATGTCGTGGCCATCCTGCCTATCCCAAAGATATCATCTATATTGTTCAATATCTGCTCACCATCCCCGAATGGATCACCGCAGGTTTTACAAAACAACACCGGGGTCAGTACTAATCACACAATCAATATAGATAACCACAATAAGACAAACAGACAGCTGAACTGTCACACACACAATACACCACCAACTCCCATCATCTCAATATCGATCGTCCATCCCCTGGACCCGCCTTGCTGGGGGACCGCAGCCTGTTCCCACCTAAGCCCCGCTCATCGTACGAGCGATAACCCGGTCCATTAATGTGCACATCCCCTTTCGTGGCGGGTTCCACGAAGGGCGAAACTAGGGCGTGAGATCACTCCCGCAAGTGACCCCACTCAGCCGAGAACGCATCTCGAGAACCATCAACAAACACAACCACAATCACAAACACAATCACAATCATCATATCAAACAACTAACTACAAAGACATCACCAATATCCCATTATGGGACTAATACCGAGTAGGAAATCCTACCTGGAAAGCACAACACGCAGACGGTATCTACAAACTGCCTCAAAACGCCTCTTCTACAAATTCTCCTCCTAACAAATAACACATAAAGGCTACCAATTACTTACTATTCATAAAACCCCTAAATCCTAAATTAGGGTTTGACCAAACCTGGCAAAACATTATATAGATTATATTAAAAGCTTACCCTTGACGCAAGGAATCCAACGACACGAACTACGACACGAACTGACCGTCTGAACTCCGGGAATTGTTAAGGATGCGATTAGGAAGATGACTGACTGCTTTCTCTCTTAAACAGGTTTTAGGTTTTGGTAAAAGTGAATTAAAACAACGACGATTAAGTTTAAATACCCTAATCGCATAATTAACAAAACCCGCGAAAAACTCCTCAGAACCGGCCACTCGATCGAGTGCCCCAGCTACTCGATCGAGTGCCCAACAGGTCAGAAACTATTTTATTCTGCAACATACCCTTACTCGACAGAGTAAGGGCTACTCGATAGAGTACCCCCAAGACCATAAATACGGAGTATTACATCCAAGTCGTCCTCTGGGCCATCCACCGATGGTGATGCTGCTGCTGCTACCGGTGGCGAGCGGCAACAAGCATAGGGAGACGGGCGGTCGTCACCAAACTCATCTGGCCCTTCGGACAGCTTCAGCTGTTCGGGGGCCAACTTTTGAGCCTTTCCTCCCTGCCATCCTTTTGGCGCTTCATGTCTTAATGTTGTAATTTTTGTTGTTCCTTCTTTTTTGTTAAACCTTGGTAGGTTGAGCTTAGGCTATCCCTATGGGGACGGCCGTCGACTTTATTTTGTCTCACTTGTAAGCATTTTCAATGAAGTTTGTTTATTTGCCTTCGGCTTGGCCGAGGCTTTGATCTCATCCTCCATTCAGTTGTCTGCTTACGTTTTTAAACATATTGAGCGCTTTTTTCGTTTTACCTTCGGCTTGGCCGAGGCAATTAGATTGTGTATCTCAACTGTACTTAAACGTTTTTAGCATATTGGTCGTGCCCTCGCGCACCCGAACAGCCGAGGTAGCAAGATTCACGTTTCCCAATTTGCTCAAAGAACATGTTGGCATGTCTGGTCGCTTCCTCCTCCGCTCTCGGGCCTGGCCGAGGCGGTCGATTTGCGCTTCCCAACCGCCGTTGTAAACATGTTAGCATATCGGTCGTTTCCCCCGTCACTCCCGGCTTTGGCCGAGGCAATCGAGGTTACGGCTCGACTGCATTCGTATCTATAGACATATTGATCGCTTCCTCTGCCACTCCCGGATTGGCCAAGGCAGTCAGATTTGCGTTTCTCAAATGTACTTATACGTTCTTAAGCATGTTGGTCGCTTTCGCGAGTATCAACTGCACTTGTAGTGACTGCCCAGGTTTGGCCGTGGCGTCTACTTTGGTACGACTACGGAGGGGACAAGCATTTCGATGGAAAACTTGGATAACTCTTCATAAGATATGATCACGCATTGGGGTGCTCACAACAGTCTCGGACACCTCCGCCGCTATGCGAAATATTTCCTAAGGTTGTCTGTGTTCCAATGGCTCATTAGAGGCACACCCTCCATGTCTGTCAGCCGGTATGTCCCCGGCCCCATTTCTTCAACCACCCTGTAGGGTCCCTCCCAGTTGGCCGTCATCTTACCATGGATGTTTCCTTTGTTGGTTGCGGCCGACTTTCTCAGGACTAGATCTCCTACTCTTAAGTCCCTTTTGTGGACCCTACGGTTGTATGCTCTTCTCATTCAGTTTTGATATACTGCCAAGTTGAGCCGTGCCGTATCTCGACTTTCTTCGACCAGGTCTAGGGAGGCTCTCAGGCCTTTTTCATTTTCGATCGGGTTAAAGGTTTGCGTTCGAATGTCACACATTGCTTCAATTGGTGACGGCCTCGAGACCATAGACTAGGTGGAATGGATTGTACCCTGTTGCTTTTTTCTCCGTGGTTCGAAGGGACCACAGGACGCCGGGTAGTTCATCGGCCCATCTTCCCTTTAGATCTTCAACCTTCTTCTTCAACCCGTTCAGTATTGTTTTATTAGCTGCCTCCGCCTGCCCGTTGCTCTGAGGGTGGCAGACGGAGGAGTATGCAAATTTGATACCGAGCTCTTCCAACCAATTCATCACCATGTCGCTCCAAAACTCTCGGCCGTGGTCAAATACAATGACTTGGGGTAACCCAAAACGAGTTATGATGTTCTCCCAAATCACCTTTCTTACGGCCGTCGTGGTCTTGGCAGGTACCGCGACAGCCTCGACCCATTTGGTGAAGTAGTCAACGGCGACAATCAGGTACTTCCTTCCTCCGGAGGCCGTCGGAAATGGTCCTAATAAATCCATCCCCCACTGTGCAAATGGTAGGGGATTAAGTGTCATTGCGAGTCTCGGGAAGGTGCATGTATTACACGGAGCATGCATCTGACAATTCTTGCACTTCTTGGTTTTTGCCCTGGAATCTTTCAGCTTGGTAGGCCAGAAGTAGCCGGCTCGGAGAGCTTTGTGGGCTAGCGTTCTCGCCCCCATATGATGTCCGCAGATGCCTTCGTGAATCTCTATCAGTATAAGCTCCGCGTCGGCTGGGCCGACACATTTCAAGAGTGGTCTTATTACGGACCTTTTGTACAATTCTCCTTCGAACACTAAGTACCTTGCAGCGATCCTTCTTATCTTCTGAGACAGACTGCGGTCCTCCGGCAACTCTTTTGTCAGCTTGTATTTCATTATCGGAGTCATCCACGTCGTCTCGGCTTCGATGTCGCCCACCATGCCGACGGTCTCAGTGATGCTTTTAGCATTTCTGATATCCACCAGCACGGTTCGACTGACATTTTTGATGCTTGAACTGGCAAGTTTTGAGAGAGCGTCGGCTCGGTTGTTCTCAGACCTGGGGATGCACTGTATTTGGAAAGATTTCAATTTTGAGGTGTCAGCTTTTACCCTCTCCAGGTACCTTACCATCCCATCGTCTCGAGTCTCATACTCTCCTCGGATTTGATTAGTCACTAAGAGCGAGTCTGTTTTCAACACAATATGCTCCGCCCTGGCAGCTCTAGCTAACTCGACTCCAGTTATCACCGCCTCATATTCGGATTCGTTATTTGAGGCCGAGAAGGTAAACTTCAAGGCGTACTCAAACTCGTTTCCGTTAGGGCTGATGATAAGGATGCCGGCTCCTGAGCTGTTCGCCGTGGAGGACCCATCGGTATACACTTCCCACACGCCGGGATGTGATTCTTCTTGATACGTGCACTCGGCCAGAAGTCGCAAGCGCTTGCCCCTTTATCGAAGGCCTCGGCTTGTCCGAATGCCAAAGCCGGAGAGCTCCACCGCCCATTTGATAAGTCTGCCGGATTTTTCGAATTTTTCTAATGCTTTTTCCAATGGCTGGTCGGTTAAGACCGTCACGGGATGTGCGTCAAGTAGGGTTTCGCTTCCTTGCGGCAACGACGACGGCGAGGGCGCTTTTCGATTAGTGGGTAATTTCTTTTGACCAGCAGTGTATGGTCGATAAAGTAAATTGGGTATTTCGCTTATTTTCTTCCCCGACGATTACGGATCGACCGTGGCCGAGGTAATCGCTAAGTATAGATATAGCGTCTCCCCCAGCGTCGGCCTAGACAGGGTCGGCAGTGTCAGAAGGTGGGCTTTCAGTTGCCTGAAAGCCGTGCTCTTTTCCTCCCCCCAGCTGAAGTTTTTATTCCCTTTCAGCACTTTAAAGAACGGAGTGCTCTTGTCGGCCGACCGGCAGATGAAGCGGGCGAGAGCCGCCATCCTTCCGGTCAGCATCATAACCTCTTTTCGACTTCTCGGCTCCGGTAGGTCTAGTATTGCTTTGACTTTCTCCGGATTGGCATCAATTCCCCTGGCGCTGACAAGCACGCCGAGGAACTTGCCGGCCCGGACACCGAAGTTACATTTCTTTGGGTTAAGCTTCATTTTATATTTCCTTAGTGAACAAAATGTCTCGCCTAAATCGGCTAAGTGCTCGCTGTCAGACTTGCTTTTTACAATAGCATCGTCGACGTAAGCCTCGATGTTTCGCCCTTTTTGATTTTGGAACACTTTGTCCACCAACCTAGTGTAAGTTGCGCCAGCGTTCTTCAAACTGAACGGCATCATTTTATACATGAATGTGCCGTGACTGGTGATGAATGCGCATTTAGGCATATCTTCCTCGGACAACCCGATGATACCCGAGAAGGCGTCTAGCGAGGCTTAGCATAGTGTAGCTGCTTGCCGTGGCGTCAATTAAACCATCTATTCGAGGCAAGGGATAGCAATCTTTAGGGCACGCTTTATTAAGATTGGTAAAATCAACACACATCCTCCACGCCCCTGACGATTTCCTCACCATTACAACATTTGCTAGCCACTCAGGGTAAGTACAAGGCATGATAAGGCTCGCCGCTAATAATTTGTCTATTTCAGCTTTGATGACCTCATCCTTCTCGGCCGAGGAGTTCCTCATCTTCTGCTTGACCGGCCGAGCGGTGGAGAGTACGTTCAGCTTGTGAACGATCACCTCCCGGCTCACGCCTGGCATCTCGGCAGCTGAGTATGCGAAGACATCTTTGTTCTTCCTCAGTAGATCTAGGAGATCAGCCCTGAATTTTGGCTCCAAGTTAACACCGATAGTTACGGTGCGCCCTGGGTCAATTTCCACTTCCTCGGTCTCGGCTCCTTCGACCATGCCGACATTAGTATTCATCGGTTCGCCCTCCTGCTGCAAGGATGGGCTCTTCCCTTTCTCCGATTTCTTCGCCACTTTGAGGGATTGCATGTTGCACCCCCTGGCAGACACTTGGATATTGACTATTTCATCTTTCTCGTCCTTTGAGACGAGCAGGCTTCCCCCGGTCCGAGACATACATCAATGTCAAGGCCCGGATGGACATCACTGCATCGGCCTCGCTCAAAGTGACCCGGCCTATGAGAACATTGTAGGCAGACGAACCATCGATAACCACGAACTCAGATAAAACATTTTTAGCCGCATCCCCTTGGCCGAACATCACCGGCAGTGTGATTGACCCCAGGGGTACCAGGCCGGCCCCAGAGAAGTCAGATAGCGGGTTAATGCAGGGGCTCAGGTCTCCAATCTTCAAACCGAGATTAAGAAAGCACTCCCTGAACATGATGTTCGTGTAGGCGCCTGTGTCAATCAGGCACCTTTTGACCAAGTGGTTGGCTATATCCAGGTGGACTACAAGCGGGTCGCTGTGCGGGGCGATGACTCCCTTGTAGTCCTTCTTTCCAATGGTTATATTGGGGACGGTGGAAGCGGGGATCGCTGTTTTAGGCACAAAGTTGATGGCTTGGTATAACTCATTTAGGTGCCGTTTGTGCCCATTAGCTGACCCACCGTTCTCGTTTCCCCCGATGACAACCTGGACTAATCCCATCCGTTGGAAAACTGATTTTCTATTCGCCCCGTCGGCGCTTGTTCCTGGGCCTCCAGCTACATACTTGCTGAGGCCCCCCTTTCGGATTAGCTCTTCGATGGCGTTCCTTAGATTTCGACAGTTGTAAGTTTTATGGCCGGTGTGGCCGTGGTACTCGCAAAACTGGCTTGTGTCACCGTCCCCCCTCGCCTTGGGGAGCCTTGCCCACTTCTGTCCATCATTCTTGCTTAGGGTAAAGACCTCGGCTGGAGATGCGACCAGGGGGGTGAGACTACTGTACCGCTTCTGGTAGTATGGTCCCGAACTCTCCCCGGCGCCCGCCGAGTGCTGTTTCCTATTAGATCTCTCAGGCCGTGACCTATTCCCGTCACGGCGACCTTCATCTATGTTGTCCCGGCGGCTCTTCTCTCTGGGTGCCCACTTCACCGTGGCCTACCCAGGTTTTGTGATAGTCTTCCACCTTTACGGCTCGGTCGGCCATCTTTCAGGCGGAGTCTAAGTTGAGGTCTTCGCACTTGATCAGCTCGTTTTTGAACTCGCCTTTCGGGAGGCCTTTCATCAGCGCGAAGGCCGCCAGTTCGGTGTTCAGCTCACGGATCTGCTGAACCTTAGCGTCGAATCTTTTCACGTAGCTTCGGAGGGACTCGTCCTCCCCCTGTCGGATAGTTAGGAGATCTGATGTTTCCACGGCCCATCTCTTGTTCCAAGCATACTGGGCTATGAAATTTTCTCTCGTCGGCATAACAAAGATACCGAGCCATTAGGTAGCCCCTTGTACCAACTCTGAGCCATCCCATGCAGGGTCGTTGGGAAGACTCGGCACCACACCTCATCAGGCTGCTCCCATACCGACATGTACGACTCGAAAGCCTCGGCATGGTCGGTCGGGTCGCTATCCCCTTTGTATGATAAGGGCGGCAGCTTCAGCTTAGTCGGCACAGGGATCTCGAGGACATAGGCACCGAGGGGGGTCTCGACCACGTGTCGAATGACACGCGGCAATCGGCTCCTCGCAACCTTAGTCCGGCTTATCTCCCTCTGGCGGGAAGGGCTTCTTGTCCGACTTTGGTGAGTCGGACTTCTTTCATTCCTTCGGGGCTGGCCTCGTTGTTGCCGCGGCGATGCTGTTCTCCCGCGAGTGGGGGAAGGACTCAGGTCTGCCACTGGCACCACGGGCTCTGCTGGCGTTCTAGCATGCCCAGCTCCTTGTATCGCTCCGGACAAGTTGTTCGGGGTCACTCCATGGGCCCTGGTCACCTGTGGATGCGCTGCCGTCCCCGTCGTCGTGACAGGGGTAACCGGCGTACTACCCATCAGGTCCAGGAATAGCTTTAATTTGGCCGCATCGACCACATGTCCCATGACAGTGACTTGGTCGGTAGGCAGCGGTGTTTCTGGCTCTTTCGGCATCCCGATCTCAGAATTACGGAACGTGTCATCCTGGAAGAATGCAGTTCCTTCACTCACAGTTTCTTGTTGTTTTGACATCTTATTAGCTCGCTGAATGGTTTTTTTTTTTTTTTTTGGTAATGTAGGTGACTAGCTTTTAGTACGTATCCCCACAGACGGCGCCAATTGTTCCGGGTGTAATTCCGGAGCAGGATTGTGACCACTTGAGCTTGTAGAATGATGTCGTTGCTCGTCTCTTCCTTTCACTCTTTCCTGTAAAGATGAACAAACTGAGGGCTCGGCTTGGGGCCGAGCGTACTCACTCCCACGCTCAAGTCAGTAAACTTAGAGAGATAAGTTGTATGTTTAACTTGGCAAAGTATATTGTAAAGAGATAAGGGAGTTTTATACCAAATTTTCCAGTTGATTTCTCAATGAGAGATGTGGAGTATTTATAGACTTTCACCTTTTGTCACGTAGTGGCCAAGTGGCGTAGCAGGTGGAAAGACTGTCTTACCCTCGGCCGAGGGACCCATGACAGGCCGGCAGGCCTGGTTGACTCCATGCCGAGGGGACTGGATGCGAGTATACGGATATGCCTCTCGGCCGGCTAGTTGCCGAGCCGAGACCCTAGTGACAGCCGACTGTGCTTTAGCCGGTTAGGCCGTTTTTCTTTTGACTTGTTGTCTTTTAGCTTTGACCTTGGTCAATATGTTGACTTGGTCAGCGGGTGCAGAATATGCCCCATCACTTATAAACTTGAGTAATTTCGGATTTAGAATATAAGTTGTTGATAATAAAAATTGTTGGAACTATGCCCCAGAGCAATCGTTAATGAAACGTTTTGAACAAATTTCATACATTGTAATTATTAATGGAGATTAATAATTAGATGGCATTTTATTATTATCTTATTAAGGTGTTAATACGATGATAAATCCTTGATTAAGCTGGTATACTTGACATCATAATGGAGATTATGATAATGAGAGTCGAGTATTATAGAGTTTAGTCTAAAAGTGTTCTTGGTCGTTGGATCATCAGAACGGGACTATGATCATCCGGATAGACCAATATATTGATAATGTTACTCATAGGATGAGTATTAATGGATCTCATTCATTAAGTTATAATATATATAGATAATGCATATGGAGATATGATTATTGAACGTGATCAACAATGAGATTTCCCAAATGGTTATTATTACTTATGCTGTCAATGTGGAAATTCTCTTAAGGAGTAGTTGTATATTTTATCCTTTGACCTGAGATCATCATTGTAGTTAATAGACTAATTATTGTACTTAGATACCAGACACCTAGTGTGTAAAAATGCTACTTGAATGGTCATTGGGTATAATTGAGTACCTATGCAATTAGTGGTGAGTCAAGATGGAATCCGTCAGCTCAAGGTAATGAGTTTGAACTCTATGTTGTCATTAATCTTATTGGTCATATAAAAACCTTGGCCAGGATAGACGAATGATTTAAGAAAGGAGTTTTCTTCAAGTCATTCTGGACCAATAATGTTCGACATGTAACATAGTGGTCGTCTAGTGGGGTTTGACAGTCAAACGATACCCTAGGACGATCCGGAGTTGGAACGATGGAGGGAAATAAATACAGTATCTTTTACCAGGTTCGAGTACAGTGAATATTGTTATTCACGCTATCCGGCCGTCGGGGAGTGTTGTTAGACGCCAACCTCGATTAATAGTTAATGAGATTAATTATTACCGGTTTAGTGATGAACCTATGTGGTCACACACTTACGGTCGATATTTAACGTTTACGGTTATTTAATTTATTATGAGATAATTAATTAAATAATCTCGACGACATATTTTATATTGTCCGCTAACACGGAAATATAGTTAATATCGAAAAAACGGTTGTATGAGAGATCGAGACGGAAATGTGGATAGGTCTTGGAGGCCTCCACGGTGGCATTCATATCCATGTATTGCTACGTGCCATTCATTTGTGGTTTTCTTAGCAAAGTTAAAGGCTGACTAATAGCTTTTTACTTAGTGGCTAAGTTTTTCATTTGGCGATAAATGGAAGTCTTGGCCATGCATTTTTGAAAGGCAAAAAACAAGTTTGTATATCATCTTCCTCTCATACCCTAAAAAGTGGGAAAAGTGGTTTCTCTATATTCCGAAGTCGTCTCAAGGCTTGAGAACGTTAGTCTATCTACCGGTGTGGATACACTAGAGACTCCGTATTTTCGGGGTTAGACCAATTTATTGTCTACACATTAAGTATGTGCCCCTTTACTCAGTTTTACAAGTTTTTAAATGCAATAGGTCTCAGGAGGACCGCGTTTCTGTCTTCCGCTGCTACATGTGATGTGCCGCGGTCCCTTTCAATTGGTATCAGAGCCAATTTTGCATTTATATTTTGTAAATTTGGGTCTATTTTAAGCATATGTACGAGAATTGTTCTCGTTAATTGCAGAATAGCACATGAGCGATTTGGACGTTATGCGTCTATGTCCATGTGGTTAATTACTTGTGAGATACTATAAGATATGCATGGGAAGCTTGTTTCCTTTGACCAATTTATGATTTAGATCATCATTATTTTGCATATGTCTCACGCATTAATATAGCAATTTGTTTTCATCATCTACGGTAATGTGATGTAATTGCTAATATTGATAATTATATTTGATATGATTATCATGAGATATATTAGATATAACCAAGGGTGTTATTAAATTGTTTAAATGACACATAAAACATGAAGTACTACGGTTATGCGATAACTGTGTACGACAGTTATATAAGATATAATTGTTAAATGCTAATATTTGATATAAGCACTTGTGTTATTCAAATTGTTTGAATGACATTAAAACTTGACCAGTTAAAGATTATTGAGTTTTTAATTGATAAAATATGAGATATTTTGTCAAAGGTTGCCACTCAGGTAGACAATAAAATTATTTTATTTTCGTTTACAAGAAGCGACCTGACAACCAGGGGGCTTGTAGTTCGGAGATATAATAATATTGTCTATTGTATGTGATACGGGGGTGAAGAAAAGTTAACTAATCTTGTACTTTTAGTCTGGACAACCCAGAGGGTATGACATTTATTAATTTTCTGTCACTAGAGTGGATAAACTCAACTACACTAATATGAACGACCTGACAACCAGGGGACTATGTAGTGTAGAGCCTGAAATGATTTTATAAGATAAAATCAGATAAATTTTAATTATGATGGGAAACGACCTGACAACCAGGGGGCTCATGCATGTTTTAAAATTCTTATATATCATTATGAGGAAGTCCATATCATGATGATGTATGATTAATTTCTTATTGGATTATTTTCTTTCCGATTAATATTTCTCAAAGAAGACTAGAGGGAGTACAGTAATTTTCTTAGTTCTATATGTGGCTGACATATTGCTAATAGGAAATGATATGCTAACCATGCAAGAGACAGAGATTTGGCTATCTGAACAGTTCTCCATAAAGGTTATGGGAGAAGCGGCTTTTATTCTTGGAATAAGAATCTATGGAGATAGATTCAGGAAGCTGCTTGGGCTCTCCCAATCTTTGTACATTCAGCTGTGATGTTGTACAAGGCTTTATGTGGCTTACCCGCTAGGAGTAGCGAGTAGGCATCAGGAAATCCGGGTGAGGAACATTGAAAATTGGTGAAAACCATCCTTACTAAGGAGCTATTCCTCATTTTTGGAGATTGTAAGCTAAAAGTGTTTAGCTGTACTAATGCAAGTTTTGCATTGGATGAGGATGATAGTAAGTCTATCTCTGGTTATGCTTTCACCTTAAAGGGTGAACAGTGAGTTGGAAGAATTCCATAAAAGCTAAAGTAGCTGACTCAGTAACCGAAGTAAAGTACTTAGCCGTATGTGATGCTGCTAAGGAAGTCGTTTGGATAAGAAAGTTCTTAATAAAACTTGGTGTTGTTCCTTCAGTGGAGGAAGGTGTTTCTCTATTGTGTGTCAATGAGGAGTTATTGCATAGGCTAAAAAGCCAAGGGCCTACCAACGACCTAAACATGCTCTTCGGAAATTTCACCTGGTTAGAGAAATATTCGAACATGGAGATGTTCAAATTCATCAGGTATAAGGGAAAGAAACAATGTCGATCCTTTCACTAAGGCGCTTTGTTCAAAGGAGTTTGACAATCGCAAGGGAAATCAAGGGTTAAGGTTCATGACCGATTGCCTCTAGGTCAAGTGGGAGATTGTTGGAACTATGCCCCAGAACAATCGTTAATGAAACGTTTTGAACAAATTTCATACATTGTAATTATTAATGGAGATTAATAATTAGATGGCATTTTATTATTATCTTATTAAGGTGTTAATACGATGATAAATCCTTGATTAAGCTGGTATACTTGACATCATAATGGAGATTATGATAATGAGAGTCGAGTATTATAGAGTTTAGTCTAAAAGTGTTCTTGGTCGTTGGATCATCAGAACGGGACTATGATCATCCGGATAGACCAATATATTGATAACGTTACTCATAGGATGAGTATTAATGGATCTCATTCATTAAGTTATAATATATATAGATAATGCATATGGAGATATGATTATTGAACGTGATCAACAGTGAGATTTCCCAAATGGTTATTATTACCTATGCTGTCAATGTGGAAATTCTCTTAAGGAGTAGTTGTATATTTTATCCTTTGACCTGAGATCATCATTGTAGTTAATAGACTACTTATTGTACTTAGATACCGGACACCCAGTGTGTAAAAATGCTAGTTGAATGGTCATTGGGTATAATTGAGTACCTATGCAATTAGTGGTGAGTCAAGATGGAATCCGTCAGCTCAAGGTAATGAGTTTGAACTCTATGTTGTCATTAATCTTATTGGTCATATAAAAACCTTGGCCAGGGTAGACGAATGATTTAAGAAAGGAGTTTTCTTCAAGTCATTCTGGACCAATAATGTTCGACATGTAACATAGTGGTCGTCTAGTGGGGTTTGACAGTCAAACCATACCCTAGGACGATCCGGAGTTGGAACGATGGAGGGAAATAAATACAGTATCCTTTACCAGGTTCGAGTACAGTGAATATTGTTATTCACGCTATCCGGCCATCGGGGAGTGTTGTTAGACGCCAACCTCGATTAATAGTTAATGAGATTAATTATTACCGGTTTAGTGATGAACCTATGTGGTCACACACTTACGGTCGATATTTAACGTTTACGGTTATTTAATTTATTATGAGATAATTAATTAAATAATCTCAAGACATATTCTATATTGCCCGCTAACACGGAAATATAGTTAATATCGGAAAAACGGTTGTATGAGAGATCGAGACGGAAATGTGGATAGGTCTTGGAGGCCTCCACGGTGGCATTCATATCCATGTATTGCTACGTGCCATTCATTTGTGGTTTTCTTAGCAAAGTTAAAGGCTGACTAATAGTTTTTTACTTAGTGGCTAAGTTTTCCATTTGGCTATAAATAGAAGTCTTGGCCATGCATTTTTTAAAGGCAAAAAACAAGTTTGTATATCATCTTCCTCTCATACCCTTAAAAGTGGGAAAAGTGGTTTATCTATATTCCGAAGTCGTCTCAAGGCTTGAGAACGTTAGTCTATCTACCGGTGTGGATACACTAGAGACTCCGTATTTTCGGGGTTAGACCAATTTATTGTCTACACATAAAGTATGTGTCCCTTTACTCAGTTTTACAAGTTTTTAAATGCAATAGGTCTCAGGAGGACCGCGTTTCTGTCTTCCGCTGCTACATGTGATGTGCCGCGGTCCCTTTCAAAAATGTCGTCTTGCACGGTCACAAGTGTATTTGTTCAAATTGGTGTATTACAACGTTGGAAAATGAAATTAGCCAGGAATAATTTCTCAGTCATATACTCCGTATATTTAAGCACGTGTTTGTGAGGGGAATGCTACCATTTGTATTTTGTTCAATTAAAATCACATTTATAATTAAGGTTAAAAGACATTTGATAAACCTGGTATATAACTATGTTGAAAAATGACATTAGTGAGGAATACTAGTTCCAGTATTTCATGATAAATAACGTGGGACTACGGCGAGAAGTCGCTTAATTGTATGAATCCGCAGTCGTATATGTCTCGACAACGTATTAATAAAGGAAGCTTTTTTCGAGCGATTACAGAGAGTCCAGTTATTACCAACTACTTGGTTTATTTAAATATATATTAAGATTAAAAATAAAGCATAATGTCAAAAAGATAAGAATTCGTTTACGTACAGAGAGTCCAGTTATTACTCAATTTCCTATGTTTGATAAGAACAAGGACTTCCACAATACAAACACCCATGAAACTATAAATAGCTCGAAAAGCTTTTGTCAACTCTCAAATTTTTACAATTACTTTTCATGAGTATATTATACTTTGTTGCCATATATATTCTGATGGTTATTTTGCCATCCATGTTTCTCAATTGGATCTTCAAATTATACGGAATATGTATACAACGTGATCCAGGATGGTATTAATGAAAAACTCTAACATTACACAAATATTTGCATAAAGATTTATAGCATTCGGTTGGTTTTTCCTAATTCTTCACGCATTTTTTATTTTGTTTTAACATGTATATATGCAATATAAGGTATTTATAAAAATACCTTATATAACCTTTATGCAGGTGTAAACGGTGGCTCTCACTTCGGTTTTCCTTTGGTTTCGTATTTGGCTTTAGTTATTGTTTTTTGTTAGTAGTGTATACACCCAATATGTATTTGGTTTCCTATTGCATTAGATTAAAAATACCATGTATATTACTTCCAACGTAAAAAAAAATATAAAGCAAAAAAAAAGCAGAGAAAAGGATTGACTTCATTAAACGTTGTACCATGTATGTAGTTCCTTTTATAGGCCACACTAAACACAAGTTTGAACTCCTTAAAAACTCTTTAATGTACCAAAAAAAAAATATCTCTTCTATTAATTTAATTAATATATAATATTATATAAAAGTTGTTATATGAATTTATGATAGACGTAAATACGTAATTAGTGGTGAAATTCCATTCATATAGAAACACAATTTCTTTATATTATCCTTGCTTGAGAGTAATTTGTATAGCTTGGACTCTCTGTAATCGCTCGAAAAAAACTTCCTCTAATAATATAGATAGATATTGATTCTGCATATCAAAACAATAAACGAAATTCACAATCATCATGTGAGACCATAATATAAAACAAAATACAAATTCTCATTTAAGATGATGTATAAAACATGACAAGGATTAATTTGTTACCTTATTAACGTAGAGAAATTAATAAGCAACACAACAATCTACTGGATTCTCCTCTCTTCGTCTTTCGAGGTAATAATCTCCATTTCCTTTCAAAAATAAATAAATTATGACAAAATCTTATCTTATATATATATATAAAACTGGGTTGAAACGCTGTGGATGTGACACGTGTCAACCCAACATTAAATACGAGTATTAATTACAGCTGAACATTAAATATAAACATAATAAATGCAGCATAAATCTTAGTAATTATTAATTATAATTTAATAAATTTTATTATAAAATTATATTAAATAATTACGTAAATTTGATTCTAAATTTATTAAAAAAATATTTTGATAAAAATTCTAAATTGTAAATAAAAACATTCATTGCAAAAAAAATGCTTTCAATCGAGTATACTTTTCATTATATTTATTAACATAATTTAATATGTAGAGATGATTAAAGTGAGCATCTTACAATGTTTCACATTTACGTAAAAAAACATTTTGAGAAAGTTATAAAACTCAGACCATTAATTTTATTAAGAAAAATATATTTTAAAGAGTCATTATATATATTAAAAACAAAACTTAAAAAAAAACTACTAAGATATAAGTTTTTATAGTGTGGGAACGAAAAAATTATATTGCGACAAAATGAATACATATGAGATTTTGAGAGGTTTAAATACTGTGATAATGATTATGTATGTACACAGTGATCACGAATGAGTTTGAATAATTAAAAGAAAAGTAATGATTATTAAGTAATATAATATTATATAGGGTCTTTCTACGTGATGCCCCGTGTTTCTTCGCATTCTACGTGATACCCCTATATTTTTGAAAATATAAGTGGTATCCCTAAATGTAGTAAAATGTTCTAAAAATACCCAATCTACTAAAAATCACGTTTAAATATGTTATATTTTGTAAAGAAAATATGTTTACAATTGAGTAGACGATGTTTATGTTAATGACATGACAAATTATTGCCAAAAAAATCAATAAAAAATGTATAAATTAAACATTCTAAAGAGGCGGATTAGAGCATTTTGGGTATTTTAAGATGTTTTTATCATGTTTAGGGGTACCACGGGTATTTTTGAAAAGCGAGGGGTATCACATAGAATTCGAATAAGTAGAAGGGTATCATGTAGAAAAACCTTATTATATAAATAACATGAAAAAGTAAAATACACATTAGATTTTTCTTTAATATCTTTAGTTAACTATGTATACGTCAAGAACAAAACATTAGTTATGACTAACTAGATATTACTTTTATTTAAATATTTTATACGTTATCTTATAAAAATGATATTTGAGAAAATTCAACCTATTTTATTTACGGTAAACTCTTAAATATCGTTATATATAGTTGTTAAAAAAAACAAAAGGTGCAAATTTCTGATAGATATTTTTGACACATAGCACATGTAAGACACAACCAAAACATTTGAATTAGTTTAGTTTGGGCCATATATGTTTGATACATAAATATCAAACGTTATACATACAAAATTAAAAATTGCATAAAATTATATTCACATCATTTTGAATAAATCTTTTAACTGATTTGGAACAAAACGTATCGTGAAATGATATAATTTGATACCTTAATGTTGATTGTTGCATTATTCGAATAAATTTTATTTTAATTAATGTGATAATTTGATCAGTTACAATTTTTTTTTTTTGTAAAACGTTGATCATGCGTAATTAACAATAACTTAGTATTAGTTTTAATTAAAATTATATGTATTTTATTTTAAAACACTGAACTTAAACCTAAAAAAATAAAATTTGAGAAAAAAAATTAATTTATTTTTATTTATAGGTAAAAATATTAAAGGTTATATACGAATTATATTATTTTTCTTCAATTATATTAATAAAATTTTAAAACAGGTCACGCGAAGCGCGGGATACTATATATATATATATATATATATATATATATATATATATATATATATATATATATATATATATATATAAAAAACTGGGTTGAAGTGCTGTGGATGCGCCACGTGTCAACCCAACTTTAAATACAAGTATTAATTACACTGAACATTAAATATAAACATAATAAATGTTGTATAAATCTCAGCAAAATATTAATTACAGCTTAATAAATTTTATTATAAAATTACATTAAATAATTACGGTGATTCACTACTACAAATCCCGTCAGTTAACGACGCTTCCCCCTCGACGCCTTGACAAGTGTCGAAGCCCAATAGCGTGTGGGCCATGACATTATTGGGTTTTTCACGCCTTTTCATGTCAAAAACTTAGAAACGACATCGTTTGAATCCTTAACTTCCTAAAAGCCTTATTATCTTTATCCTATTAACCGCCTCCTATCTTGCGAACCCCTCTCTCTCTCTCTAACCTCGAACATCTCTAGATAAAATTAAAAATCAAAGAGATTCATTCTTCTGCCGAACTAAAAATCAATTGATTGTGATGTACATTCCAGCACTAGTCCATCATTTTAATCCTTCTGTCTTTATGTGAGTTACTTGGAAGCCATATTAAATGTGGAAGGTCAGGGAATCGAATCTTCAAGGACAAGAAGCCCCCGACGACGACGCTTATAACTCATCCTGCGCCAGTAGCTTACTAGTTTCGGCGACGACCAATAACTCATCCGCCCGTTAATTTGATGATCGAATCTTCATCGCTCTTGGGTTTGCGTATGTTCAAATCTCATTTTGTCGATTTGTTTTGCTTTTTTTTTTTTGGTTTTTTCATGAATGTTGATGCATTTTTCACCTACAATGCTTGTTTCTCTAACAGAATCTGGAAATTTTGGAGATTTGAGAGTGTGATTTTTTTAATTTATTTGACCTTCAATTGTTGTTTGTGTTTATTATTATCATATGGATTGGAATTTAATCGTCTTGTTTTTTTCTCTAACTATTTTTTGGAAATTTCATCGGTTATTCGACAACTGAGTATAACTCTTTAGATTAAAGAGGTTTAGTTAAGATTGAGTGTTGGCAGGACATTTCTGAAAATATTAAAGGTGTAAGATGTAGTAGCATTTAGATGTTAAAATAAAAATTGAAGCTCCAATTTGATTTTAATTCATTTCTAAGTGTAGGATTTTTCTTGTCTTTATAAAATTCCTCGAAGTTGTATATAATTTTTTGTTATGCCTCTGCCATATTATATATCCTGTTTTGCCTTTAGTTGATTTAGGATTGAGGTTTCTTTATGTAGTTGACTCATTGACGGTATCTTTGATTTTGAAACAATTGTTTTTTTTTCCCCAATGTTTTACTTATTTTGTCATAAGTTATATCCTTGTTCCCCAGATGTCTTATTCTTCGTAAGTCCGTATTATTTTGCTAGAAGTTTTGAACACTCTAATACGGCTCAGAATTTTGCTTTTGGTGTAGTTTTAGTTGTTTCTTACTCCTCAATTAAGTGTTTTTGGTCGTCTTCGTACTCCTGTAGTGCCCGTATTCTTTTTAAGGAAGCTTGTATAGCACCTTCCAACACTTAAGGTGTTCTATTTTGGTGCATATTAGATATTTGCATTATTCAACCAACTCATTAATGTGATTATTGTTCTCGTACTTCTAGTTCTAGCAGCCATAGGTGTATAATAATAGTTCATTAGTTACTCTATGCTACGGAGTATAATATACTACATCGCTCCACTTCTATCACCTACTTTAGAAATAGTGATGGAGTAGGGGACACTTACAGATGCTGAATTAGTGGCCATTGGAATTAATATAATCTTCACACTTTGCAACCCTTGGATGTTTTGTATTGCAGGAAAATATTGCTATTGGGGTAGGATGTCCCGATCTCAGAAGCTTACAATTAACTACACCAAATAGCCTGGTGCCCCAATGGCTGCATCATCGAAGATTGATTTGCACAAAATTCCACGTCCACTTCTCATATCGTCAGCAGTAGTTGTATATGAAACTCGTTCCGAAAATCAGGCTAATATCCCTCCAGTATTAGTCTTCCCGTCATCTTGGGCGGTATGGCCCATCATCACTTATATGTTCTTATGTTTATTCTTTCCGTATTCTTGTTAATTTATATGCCCTCCATTCAAATTTCAAACACCCATTTGCTTCTTGCAATGTTATTTTTTTAGTTATTACACCATACAAAAAAAGTATAAGAACTAATTGTTCTTATAGCGTTCATCTATTCATAAAACAAATCAAGCAAGCTCCCTCTTGAGTCTTGACTATAATTTTACATATATATTGCAAAGAATTATGAATTATCCCACTTAAGAATAGTGTGAAAAAGATCGATAAATGGGGTGTTCGAATATGAATAGAGGGAGTAAATTTTTATCTTCTATGTACGTTATTCTCGGTGACAATTGGAGTTCTTGCTAAGAGGATTTCTAGTCGAATCCCAATTCCCATAATTATATAGGATATACGTCCTTGATAGGGATGGCAGTTCAGTGACTCACTAGGTCACTTGAACAAGTAGTATCTTATTGGTTATTTTTGCACAGTGACTTCTAATTTAGTGGTTCTTTTTCATTTTTTTCAGTCATTCCTTGCGATGCACCACATGTCCATCCATTAGGAAGCAGCCATTGAATGAGAGTATGAGACATTTTCACATTACCATGTGAGCATTAGCCATAAGCACTTTTTGCTATACACGAGGGTACTATTTTTTCCGTCAGACCTTTGTTGCATTAGGATTACTAATTCCAAATGTGAAAGTACGGAACTATTCAATTCACACATGAGAGAGTTGGGGAAAGTTTTGGTCTAGTTCATTTGCCTTGGCTAAATCAAGGTTAAAATACCTTAGTCCCAAATTACATCTTGGATGGCTACTAATGCACATTACGGTTGTTTACTTTATGTAGTTTTAGTCCTGCAGACCCCATGGAGGTTAGTTCTAAAACTTTCATTATGCTTAGTCGCTGACTGAGATGATCATGTTTTTGCAGACCCTACAACTACAGCTACAGCTGGAGAGACTCTAACAGTTGCTGACACAGGTTTGATGTAAAACATTTCATTACTGTGCGAGTATTTAATTGTGTATAAATACAGTCAAAATAATTATGGTTTAGTGTATGAAGTTGTAATACTCTGTATTTATTTGGGTTTGAAGTTTGGTAGAGTAAAATAAAACGACTCACTAAGTGTGCTTATCTTATTGTGTGTTAAAAGTTGATTGACCCCATTCTCGATTAGTTTTTTTTTGTAGCTTACAAATGGTACAAATTCATATATCCAAGTGCCTTTTAACATATAGAAGAACAGCCTGTGTCTTTCATTTGTATCTTCTGGAGTCAGTGGATGAAAATGAATCAAGGATTGACCCAAAAAGATGCATCTTTATGTCAGACTATGGTGTCCAAAGCAATTGAGTCATGCTACTGATTAATTAGAGAATGGATAAGAAATCAAGTACCATGTGACCATGTTGACATTGTACTTTAACAAATTAGCAGATCTTACTCGGAAGCAGTCCGTGTCATTATTATGAAACAAATGAAAATAATCTCATCGCTCTGTGATCTTTAGTGTCATTCCCAAGTTGTAATTGTTTTTCTTGGTTGGTCATGACTCCACCTGCAGATATATTTAGAATTCGAGCTTGATGTAGAAATATTTAGAGTTCGAGCATGTTATGCTATTGACTTATTCCAGTAGAAATATTTTTACATTTCCTTTTTTAGGTATTGTTATTTAGTACTCCGCAGTTTTCAGTCGAATACTTATATCTCAAATGTGGCAGGTTTTAACATGGATATCCCTATCGCAGGTTAATTATATTTTCTTATAAAAAATGCCACATCTTTGTCGAATTTGTCCGTGTTTACTTTATGTTATTATCTTTTTCGTTAGTATCAATTATTTCAATATCCCGACTGATGAATTCCTTGTTTATATCATTTGGTGATCTTTTTGTTTGTAGAAACTTCCTTTCTTCCTTGAATACTCGTGACGGTTCATCTGGATGAAAGGAGCAATTTTCGTACACTTTACGGGAGTGCTAATTAGCTAGGATTTAATTTTCTTTTTAGACTTTTTTTTATTTTTAATTTCTTTGGGGAAAATTTTTTCCATTTTGTTATTTTTGTTTGGAAAAATTTCCCATTGTTCGGATGAAATAATTACAATAGTTCTTTTGAATTTTGGAAGCATGTAATTTGATAATGTAATTTTAATTTATGTTATAATTTTGTTTTGATATATTCTAGTCAAGATATTGTTTATACACTTTATCTATTTTGTCATTTTGTAATTTATATAATTTAATTCAATCGTATTAACGAAAATTGCTGTATATAATGAATTTTTATAGTGCGGAAAAGCGTCGGGATTTTAAAATTGGCGACGCAAAGAAGTGTAGAGAAATACTGACGCTTAAAAGCGTTGCGGCTCTTGACACATAAAAGCGTCGACAAGGTTGACGCAAAAAAGCGTCGGAAAATCCTGACGCCCCAAATGCCCACGCTTTTCAAAGCGTCGAGAAATAAAATGGCGACGCTTTTAAGCGTCGACAATAGGCTAAAAAAGCGTCGAGAACAGGCGGGATGTGTTGTAGTGATTTTATTCTAAATTTATTAAAAAAATATTTAGATAAAAATCTCAAAATGTAAATAATTACGTTTATTGCGAAAAATGCTTCAAATTGAATATAATTTTCATTATATTTATTGAAATATTTTGATTTGTAGAGATGATTAAAGTGAGTGTCTCATAATATTTTATGTTTACGTAAAAAGACATTTTGATAAAGTTATAAAACTTAGACCATTAAATCCTAAGTAAAATATATTTGGAAGAGTCATTGTATTTCTTAAAAACATAACTTAAACAAAACTACTAAGAGGTAAGTTTTTATGTCGGAATGAAAAAAAAATTATATTGCGAGAAATTGAATACATATGAGATTTTGATAGGTTTAAATAGTGTGATAACGAGTATGTATGTACACGGTGATCACGAATGCATTTGAATAATCAAAACAAAAGTAATGATTATTAAATAATATATTATTATAAAAGACATAAAAAAGTAGAAAAAAAAGTTACATTTTTCTTTAATATCTTCAATTAAAATACGTATACGTCAAGTATAAATATTGATTACGACTAGATAAATATTACTTTTAGTTAAATATTTTATATGTTATATTTTAAATACTTTGAAGTTAAACCTCAAAAAATATTATTTGAGAAAGTTTAACCTATTTTATTTATAGGTAAACTCTTAAACATCATTTATATATAGTTGTTTAAAAATACAAAAGGTGTAATTTTTATAGATATGTTTGACACATAACAGATGCAAAACACAATCAAAACATTTGAATAAGTTGAGTTTGAACTCTATATGTTTGATACATAAATATCACACGCTATACATAAAAAAATTAAAAATTACATACTCTCTCCTATTCTAAATAACTCTCCCCTTTGGAGGGGGCACAAGAATTAAGGAAGAGAGTATTATATGGTAAAGTATTTGTGTGGGGGTAGGAGATTGGAGAGAGGGAAGACAGTGTGTGATTAAAATAAGTATTGTTGTGGGGTAAGGTGATTAAAATAAGATAAAGTATGAGTATTGTGGGGTGAGATGATTAAAATAAATATAAAAGTTTGACAAATAAGGAAATAGGGAGAGTATTGTGAATTGACGAAAAAGGAAATAGGGAGGGTTATTTAGAATAGGAGGGAGTAAAATTTTATTCACATCATTTTGAAGAAATATTGATTGATTTGGAACCTAACGTATTGTGAAATGATATAAGTTGAGAACTTAATGTTGATTGTTGCATTATTCGAATAAATTTTATTTTAATTAATATGATATTTGATTAGTTACAAAATAATTTATAAAGCGTTGATCAACATAATAAATTATCAGTTATTAGTTTTAATTAAAATTGTATGTATTTTATTTTAAAATAATGAAAATAAACCTAAAAAAATTAAATTTGAGAAAAATTAATTTATTTTTATTTATAAGTAAAAATATTAAAGGTCATATATAAATTATGTTATTTTTCTTCAATTATAATAATTAAATTTTAAAACAGGCCGCGCGAAGCGCGGGATACTACCTAGTAAATATATAAATTTAAGTTAAAGTTAAAGTATTTAGTTTATCTTGGTGAAATTAAATCATGAATTTCAATTTTTAACATTTACTTTTAATTTTCATAATTAAATTTACATTTTTTTTTAGAAAAAACTATATAATTGTAAAGAAAAATATTCACTACTTACGAGCAGTTCATAAATCATACCATCAATTATATTACAACTAGTGGTCTAGTTTTAGAGATATATAATAATGTTTTCGAGTTATGATGCAAGATTTATGAATTTTAATGTAAAATTTATTTAATTTATGAAATGTCAAGGTTTTACAACATATAAACCACTCTTGATTCTTGAATATTTAAAAAATGGTTATGTTTGTAATTTGTATTATTTGTAAAGATAGGTAAAAAGTACTGTAACGGTAAAAATAATTTTAAGTTATGTTGAAGAAGTTAAAACGATACTTGAAACATTTTCTTACCGCCTCTTCATGCATCTGCATTTGACGTCGACTCTCTCTTCTTCCAGCAGGAGTTAACAGGAAAATCAACCTAGTAAATAAATTCCTAGAGGGTAAAATTGCCCAAATTGCAACAACAGCACACATCCCATGGATAACTAGGGATGCCCATCTGGAACTGGGTGGTATGACAAGGTAAATACCGGTAGTAAACGCTGCCATTGTGGCATATAAGGACGTTGATAATACTTGCAAACTACTCCGCACCAATGACCAAGCCTCATTGGTTTGAGCAGTCATAGACCAGGTCAACATAAAGAGGGTTAACATAGAAGAACACATTGCATATCCATCTGCTATTAAAAATATTAAGAAAGTTTGTTTCGTTGCAAGAAGGGCTTCCCCAGTGTTACTGTTAATGCCACCGGGTAGAGTAAACCCTGCTGCAAATGTAATCGTTGCTAAAAGAGCAGCAACAACTGAGAGGGTGGTTCTGGTTTGATCCAAATTATTTCCTAATTGAGTGTAGGATCCTCCCAAGTACGGGTTCACTTTGACAAGTGCGCACATTTTCTCCTGAAATTTTTTCAAACATTGTCGTTTTTTAACAATTGATATTGTGAAATGAAATGGATTAAACTTTATTAAGTAGACTATACAACTGGTGGTATATGTTTACTTGAACTTAGACCTATAAATTACGAGTTTTATTTGAAAGAATCCGAGCATCATTATAGAAATATTGACCTTAAAATAATAAAACTCAAAAATAATATATATATATAAGCTCAATTAAATTTAAAATTTTGACATTAAAATGTTCAAAAAAATACAGTAAACTCAGTTAAATTCGTTATACTAACTTTTTACTTTTTTAAAAAAAAACTTTTGATATATAATCCGATAACAGCTAGTATGTGTGGTTCAATGTTGTCGTTTTGTCAATTTGTTGGAGTTTGGCCAACTAAAGCCCTCACGGCTCAAACTTAATTTCCGAGAGGTGGTGTGCAAGATAGTCTAATATGTGTGGTCTCACATCCATGTAAAATACTCCATGTCTCCATCATTTATTTATTTTTATTTTGAACACAAAGATAAAAGAAGGGGAAGGATAATTTATAGTGGTTGTTAAGTCTCATAAAGAATGTGTATGATCAAATTTTTCCAATATATATATAAAAAAAATGAATAAAGCACCTTAACATAAAATAGATAAACAAATAATTGGAACAGATAAAATACTACTTCCTCCGTTTCATTGAATTGTTTACGTTTGCTTTTTGGGTACTATTCATAAGTTCTAATATATAATATAAAAGATAGACATGTGAGATCTTGTTTAAATTGTCTTACCGAGTGCATTATGAATATCAAATTTTTATAATTTTCAATGATATGTAACTAAAGATATAAACAAAAGAAAACAAGCATTGACATACGTGCATAAAGCAAACGTAAACTATCATATGAAACGGAGGAAGTACTATATAAAAGCATCTTATATTTAAGTTTTTATGGAATCTCAAATTTTTTTTGTACGTCAAGAAATAATTGCAATTAATGAAAATTAGATTGTTTAAACATACCCATTCGTCATTTTTCTCACAAAGCTTGGCGAGTAAGGGCAAAACAGTTCTGTCATTATACACTGCGATGGTCCGCATAACCTTATCATCCTGGAGTAGTGTCTTTGCAAGAAATATATCCTCTCTTTCCAGTGCGCGGAACAACGGTGTTGCACCATCATGATCAGCGGTGTTTTTAAGCTCCGCTATTGACGGAATTTTAAGGAAATTAACGTAATCTTTGTAAGTAGGTAATTTTAAGTGGTGCAATGGTGTGTCATTTTTTTCGCGACACACCCTTTGTAGGTCCTCGCAGTTATTGACGAAGGCAAAAATAGCCGCGGTATCTCCTCTGTTACACGCTTCAATCCAATCAAAGTCTTGTTTTTGTATAAGAGAAGGATTCGTCAAGAAATTTACTAACCAAGGAATATTTGCTTGTCTCGCATAATCAAGGGCCGTGTTTCCTTTATCATCACGCATGTTGACGACCCACCAATATTTGGCCAACAATCTTTTACCAATGTTCTCTGCATTCATGATAAACTTATTAAAATCAATCACGTTATTGATTTTTTTCAATTTCTGGTATCTAAAATTTAGAGATTAAAAAGGAAACAAATCCCATACAATACATACCTGGACAGGAGGATAAACAATGAAACACAGTAGTTCCGTCGTTGCGATGAATCATGTCGAAACGAGGGTCTTCAATTCTCATGATCTCATCCACAACTCGTGAACAACCAGACTCGACAGCAAGAAAGAAGGGGCTTTCACCTTTGTTGTTACGAATCTTGCACGACGTTGGATCGATTGATAGGATCTCTAGTGCAAGTTCTTCATGCATTTCATACAAGGCGGAATGTAAGGGTGTGTTACCAAGAATGTTGGTTACTTTCCATGGAGGACATTGTATTGCTGCTAACTCTCTGTTTTCACGCCCACTGACACTCACTTGTTGCTGATAACCTCGTATCAAGATTTTCCCTAGTTCTGAATCCTTTTTCCTCGCAGCCAAGTGCAAAGGAGTGTCGGACGCCATCTTTTCTTTCTCGAAAATACATTCCCTAAAGATTTTGGTCCTTGCATCGCCAACATCACCATCCTCTAAAAGTAGCTTACATGGCCCTGCCTCCCCGGTCTCTGCCCATTCATGAAGCACCGAGTATCCTTTGGTATCGATTTTGTCCATCCATTGTCCACATGTTTTGAATAGCAACCTCACTACATTCTCTGTTTTAAACAAACGTTAGTGTCTAATAGATCATGTAAAGAGTCTCATAGTTTTTGGATTTTATGAAATACTGTACAAAGTAGAGATGACAATCGCATCGGAAATCCGTATCTAAAATTCGAAAATTTCATTATCCGATATCCAAACCGAATAACTTTTGATATCCGGTTTTCAATATCCGAAATTATCAGACCGGATATCGATATCCGAAATTATCAGATCGGATACGGATATCCGAAGTTCGGTCAAAGAAACACATATCTGATCCGATATCCGAAAGTTTTGGATCGAATATCCCATCCGGAACCCTTTTTTTGATCAAATATCTAAATTTTTGAATCGAATAATTGTATTTTTTTTCTTAACCTTAGTACAAAGTATATAAAATTAACGTTACTCACTAGGTTCCGGTCATTTACTTACCTATTCTATTTTGGGTATCTCATTTATTTGTCAAATTTTCTATATTAGGCTTGTTTACATTGAATAATTTTATCTCATATATAGTATTCATTATTATTGTTCACTCGTCATCTGATAACAAAAACTAAAAGTAACACCCCCCCCCCCCCTCACCCAACCCATGAGAATGGAGTAAATTCTTAGTCTGAGAGCACCCGTGGTGACTGAATTATACTGTTGTCGATGATGTATACCCTGATTTATACCCAACAAAAAAAAACAACTTGAAAATTGAAAATTGTGGGATTTAGAATTTGTGCCAAAACTACCGAGGTTGCAAATGCAGTTAAATGTCGTATTATTATAAACGTAATTTTTTTTCCCAATACAAATTTTACCTATGTTGACAATCAATGATTCTTAAAGTGGGTTGAAGTTAGAGGTGGATTGTGGGCCGGATCGGTGTGGGTCAGGCCGGGCTATTGGCGGGCCGAGTTGGTGGGGAGGGAGCCCGAGCCCGCACCACGGGCTGAGGGTGTGCGGGTTGGGAGCGGGTCGGGCTGGGAAGTGATGGCCCTAAACCGGCCCGGTTGGGAAAAATGGGGAAAGAAGGGGCGGGCCGTGGGGGTTGGCGGGTTTGGGTAGTGTGGGCTGGGGTAGAGGGAGCCCGATATCGGCTCAGGTATAGGGGCAGGCTCGGCGGGCCAGGTTGACCCGCATCAAAGTCAACCTCTTAGCGGAGGTAGTTTTTGACCAAAAAAGGAGAAAACAAAGGTAGTCTAAAACAAGAAAAATAATAGGGAAAATGCACGTGGTGCCCTTGAAGTTTCGATTTTTGCCCGAAATACCCAATTTTATGTTACGAAAATCTTTAAGAGGCTATAATTCGTCTCTATGAGTTCAGAAAATGATAATTTTTTTTTTCAAATCGATTATCTTTTCGAGAATTACGATTTGATAAAAAAAATTATCGTATTTGGATCACGTGGCTAAGAGTTTTTGTACGTCAAAGTTTTTTTTACCGAACAAACTTTGAGTGACCATATCTCTTGCTCACGAATTCCAAACTCGACAATTTTTTTTCTAAGTCGTAGTTCTCGAAAAGATAATCAATTTGAAAAAAAAAATCGTCACTTTCTGAGCTCGTAAACACGAGTTATAGTCTCTTAAAGTTATCTGGATCAAAAAATTGGGTATTTCGGGCAAAACATCAAAGTTGAAGGGCACCCCGTGCATTTTCCCAAAATAATATAAGGTAGTTTTTTTACAAAGACACCTAAATGTAAGGTAGTTTTTGACAAAAAAAAACCCTTATTCTTATACTGAACTATTTAGAGAATGCAAAAGCTCATCATTTGCACAAATTTGTCGAAAATTTGTTACTTGAGGATTTATATGAATAAAAAATTGACCTTTTATAATAAAAAGTTTTGACTAAAAAAAAGAATTTATAAAATAATATCTTTAGATTAGTGTAAAACATAATTTCATTAAAGTACATGTTTCATATCATAAATAGTTTCATCGGAAATAATTTTAACTTAATATGCTTCTACTCTCTTTACCAATTATCAGCAACTTATTCCTTAAAAAAAAAAAAGTTTATGGGCAACTTAGCAAAGAACTACTCTCATTAAGGCCATGTTCTTTTGGACTGAAACGGATTTGATCTGAACTGAACGGAATTTATATAATCTGAATTAAACTGAATTGAACTTATAGGATCTGAACTGAACTGAACTTATATGATCTGAACTGAACTTAGAGGATTTGAACTGAACTTACACGATTCGAATTTAAATTAACTCAGTACTACAGATACAGGCTATAACAACGGTTAAAAACCGTTGTTATATAAAAAAGCGGACGTTGTTAAAGCGTCCGTTGTTAAAGGTTTTAACAACTGTTGGTTTTTCTAAGTAACCCGTTGTGAAAACTATTAACAACGGTTTAAAGTAGAAAAAACGGTTCTGGAAAGTGTGACTAAATTTTGGTGGGAAAGTTATAACAACGGTTATAGTAGAAAAAACCGTGTTTATAACTAAAGACAACGAGTTTTTTAAAAAACCGTTGTTGTTGAATTTAAAAAAAATTAAATTAAATTAAATTATATATTACTAGATGCATGCATTATTACTGCCCCTTATAATTCTGATGCATGCATTATTACTGTCAAATCCCTGCATATGAAAGGACAATATATGGAATGAGAAGGGTTATAAGATTTGAAGCAGATATGATGGCACAACTTCCTAAACATATATTAATTAAAAAACAACTCAAATGACACATTACTAAGTATAAATTCATGCATTATCTCAATAACCATTCCATTATCTCACTATCTCCAAACCCTAAACTAAAACAAACTCCAAACCCTAAATCTTTAAAACAAACTCCAAACTTCCTTCAACAATGTATGATACCATCCGTAATACATGCATTATGACCGAATACAACAAGAGTTTCATCCGCCGGCTGCTGGACATCGAGGGCAGGTTCATGAGCTACCTTGAGGAAGCTCAGATCGCACTCAAGGACGCCAAAAAAATGGCTTGACAGAGTAGCAAATGTTGCAGCTATATGACGATATAGCAACTGCTGAACGAAACCTCCAAATAGCAAAGGAGGAGAGGATGGATATCATAGAAGAGAATAAGACTCTCTATGCATATCTAAGAATTGCATTTTTAGCAATGTAATTCATTTTTTTTATGTATTTATATATATTAATTAATTAAATTTATTATGCATTCCTCTCCATCATCTTCTTATTTGTTTTATTTTATTTAATTTGCTTTACAAGCTAATAAACGCAGAAAAACAACATTGACAAAACTAAGTAAGCGAATAATACTTCGAGAAAGAACATAATGATCGATAAAAACACATGGAAATGAAATAATTAGAGAAAGAAAATAATGACTGAGATGACAAACCTAAATTAAACCATGTATATTTACCTGATAATTAGAGAAAGTAAGAGACGATGACAACAATAACAGTGACGGAGATGATAAAGCGACGATGAGAAAGAGATAAAGAGACGATGAGAAAGTGTGTGTTTGTGTTTGTGTTTGTGTATGTTTGTGTTTGTGTTTGTGTCTGTAGCTGATCTGTGTTTGTGTGGTTTATATTATGGAATGTATTGACAACGGTTTTTATACATAAACCCGTTGTCATTAGAGAATATATTAACAACGGCTCCTTAGAAAACCGTTGTTAAAAAGTATTAACAACAGGTTTATATATAACCGTTGTAATTACTTTTCACTAACTTTGCGCTAAATTATTAACAACGGTTATAATGTATTACAGAGTAAACTGTTGTTATTAGTTTTTATATTAACAACGGTTGTACAAGTGGGACCCGTTGTTAAAACCTATAACAACGGTTATCAACACATAACCTTTGTAATTAAGTTTAATAAAATTCGCGTCATTCATTCTACAACGTCTTATGGTAATTTTCGTGAATAAGCGTTGTTAAAGGGGCGTTGTAGTTGCCTGGATTTGTAGTAGTGACTAAAATATTATTATTATTATTATTATTATTATTATTATTATTATTATTATTATTATTATTATTATTATTATTATTATTATTATTATTATTATTATTATTATTATTATTATTATTATTATTATTATTATTATTATTATTATTATTATTATTATTATTATTATTATTATTATTATTATTATTATTATTATTATTATTATTATTATTATTTTGCAGAAAGCTTAGGATCATTTCTCATTAATAATGGTAAAATCAAAAGTACAGATCCAAACCAACTACAAGGGAACTAGTTAGGTTACCTAAATAAAGACAAACAAAGAAGCCAAAAGAAATCAATAGAGAGAGTCATTAGAAGCTAGAGCTTGTAGACGGGTTAAGACCAAATACTGCACCTTCCTAATAAGGACACTAGGAGGAGCAGCAAGGTCTTTGAAAATTCTTTTGTTCCGTTCATTCCAAAGCAAGTAGAGGGTGCATAACAGAAGACAACGACACTGCCTTTTGAGCCAGCTTTTGCCCCTATTATGCCCCTTGAACCAGTGCAAAACCTGCGGCAATTGAGTCTTGGGAGGAATCTGCAGCCATTGAGAAACTGTTTACTAGACAGTTGCAGAGTAAGCACAGTCAAAAAAGAGATGAGAGGCAGTTTCAGAGTGGTTCTCACACAACACACAACACACAACACACAACGATTAACAAGCATCATCCCTCTCCTACACACATTGTCCACCGTGGGTAACTTATTCTGAATCGTAAGTAATCCAATTATAACATGCTTAGGGTAGTTAAAGGTGTCACTTAGAGTCTTATACACAGACAGAGTAGGCCCTTTTTCCCGTAAGCCTTCATAAACCTGCAGTTTATAATCAGACAAGCTTAACAATTCCTTAGCCTGAGAACTCCTCCAGTAAGATCAATAAGACTATCCCTGCAAGTGATGATATTACCCCAGAACCATGAGTGGGCTGCAGTGACTTGGAAGTCCCAAAAGCTAACGCCTTTCAAAATGTAGGCATTAACCCACTGAACCCAAACATTAGGAGTATTAGTCTCAAGTTTGTACAACCAATTCATCATCTGGGCTTTGTTCCAGCTTAAAATCTCCTTAATATCCACTCCACCTTCCTTTCTAGGCTTACACAAACTACCCCAGCTCTTAAAGACCATTCTCCGTTGTCCTTCAAAGAATACCCCCGGAGGAAGTCTTTGCACATCTTGTGAATTTTTTTAGCAACTCCCTTAGGCAACAAAATGCTAGCCCCCCAAAAATTTTGAATCCCGAAAATGACAGAATTTATAAGAGCGATCTTACCAGCATAGCTTAAGCATTTATTAGCCCAGTGAGTAATCTTGCTCCTAACCTTGTCCAGTAGAGGGACAAACAATTTCTGTGTCAGTCTAGCTCCAAACAGGGGGATTCCAAGATATCTCACTGGCAAATCTCCCTTAACATATCCAGTAGTAGTGAGAATAAGCTGCTTCAGCTGAGGGCTAACTCCACCAAAATACAAGTTAGATTTCATAGGGTTCACCCGAAGACCTGAATAACCAGCAAACATATTCAAGCAAGCATCCACAGCTTGAATAGAGGGAAGATCCCCTCTGGTAAAAACCAAGAGATCGTCAGCAAAGATTAAATGCGTTAAGTTAACCTTAACACATTTAGGGTGATAAGAAAAACCAGGGTAAGAAGGAAGCTGCCTAAGAAGCCTAGAAAGCACTTCCATACATAAAGTGAATAAGTATGGCGACAAAGGATCTCCTTGTCGAAGACCTCTTTTCCCAGAAAAAACCCTTCAGTAGTACCATTCACACAGAGGGAGAAGTGAGAAGAAGTGACACAAGCTATCACCCAGCTAATGAACTTTGGGGGAAAACCAAACCCATGTAAGCAGCTGGTCAGAAAACTCCAATTAACAGAATCAAAGGCTTTCTGGATATCTACCTTGAGGATACATCTAGGTGTAAGAAGGCTTCTATTATATTTAAAGGCCAGCTCATGAGCGAGCATGGAATTATCAAACAGATCCCTACCCTGGATGAAGGCAGCTTGTTCCAAGCCAACTATGCTACCCAAAACAGTCTTCATTCTATTAGCTAAGATCTTACTCACAGTTTTATAAAAAACAGTGCAGCAAGAGATGGGCCGAAATTCAGTAACAGATTGAGGGGCCTCATTTTTGGGAATAAGAGCAATAAGAGTGGAGTTTGCAGCTCTTGGCATCCTCCCAGTATGAAAGAATTCCATCACTGCAGCAGTAAAGTCAGGGCCAATGGTCTGCCAAGTATCTTTGAAGAATCCTGAAGAGTAACCATCGACACCTGGGCTCTTCTTCCTATCAATGGAAGAAAGAGCAGCCCAGATCTCCTGAGAGGTGACCATACTATCCAAATGAGTAGCATTCTGCAGGGTAGAATGAGAAAATAAATCAGGAGGAAGGGAGTTGATACTCTCCTCAGAGCCTAGCAGGTACTTATAATACCCTAAAAAAGCCTGGACAACTTCTTCATGTCCTCGCAAACAAATCCCATTAATATCGTAATAGAGCCAATAGTATTCCTACTCTTCCTTTCAAAGCAATACGGCATAGAAGTAGCTAGTATTGACATCACTGAACTGCATATGATGGAGTTTAGCCTTTTGAGCTAAAACCTGCAGCTCAGCATTCTTCAGCTTCAAATAAGAGGAGGTAAGAGCCTTTTCCTCAACCAATAAGAGCTTGTTAAGAGGGGAGGGTTGAAGTAAAGATTGGCATTGGGTTAGCTGTTCTTTAGAAAGAAGAACCCTCGATGAAGTCGAGTGAATTCATTAGAGTGAATCTTTCCGAGAGGGTCCTTGAGTCTCCTAAGCTTGGAGAAAAGAATGTGGATCCTATTACCAAGCAATACAGAGTTCCAAGACTCACCGAGAATTTCTTTGGAAACGGGAGAAAGAGCCCAAACAATTCAAGTATTAAAAAGCCTTAGGTTTAGAAGTAGGACCAGAAATAGTCAACACAACAGAGGCATGATCAGAAATGCCTGCAGGTAAAAACGTCACAGAGGAAGAAGGAATCTGAAGAAACCAATTGGGATTGACAAGTAAACGATCCAATTTGGCCCACTTTGGAGTAAGCTCCCTTTTATTATGCCAGGTATAAAGTCCTCCTGTGTAAGGATGATCAGCCAAAGCACAAGCAGCTAAGCAATCCCTAAACTCTTGCATTTCCCTGTCATGGAGAATGCACCCACCCTCTCATCAGCATTGAGAGAGACATTAAAATCTCCCAGACACACCCATGGCAAAGTTATCCCAGTAGAAATATTTCTCAAGCTTTCCCATAGCTCTTTTCTTTCAATAGCCCTATTCAAAGCATAGATAAAAGTAACCATTATCTTCCGTTGACTAGCATGATGAAGTAAAGAACAATGAAGGAATTGAGCCCCCTTAGCTAACACATGCACCGAACAGAGCGGGGTTCCATAAGACCCACGAGTCTCCCACCAAAGATGCATATCATAGTTAGTATCCAAGTGATATTTTTGAAATCTTGTCTTATGAATAAAACCCATTTTACTTTGTTTAATATGAGTCTCAATTATCAAACCACAGTCAACCTTATTAATATTCAGGAAGCCTAAAACCTCCTGCTGTTTTAGGGGGTCAGCCATCCCCCTCACATTCTAGGAGGAAATGATCATTGAGGTGATAGAGGGGGAGGCTGTCCTCCTGGTTCAATTTCCACCACACTGCCTTGCTCCAAATTCACATGAACTTGCTCTTGTTCCACTTCAACACAGACAATAACCGGGGGTTCAGTAGCAAGAGTAGAATACTTGTTAACCAGAGTTGTAGTAACCGAATCAGTAACAATACCAACAGTCTTCTTAGCAGCACTCTTCTTTGGTGGAGTCACCTTGAATCCCTCCTTATCAGTAGAAGGCACTACTACTTCAGCAGGCTGCTTTGGTTTGTACACCTGCTTTGTTTTGTTCCTATTGCACCTGTCCTGGGTGTGCCCAATCTTTTTACAGGAGTGACAGAAGTGAGGCACCCATTCATACTCAATTTTCTGAAGAACAGTACCCCTAAATGGAGTCTGCAGAGTCATGCCCTTTGGCAAGTCCTTAGAAAGATCAACTTCAACCAAGATACGAGCAAAAGCAATTTTACTCTTAGTAGTGGTATGTTCATCAGCACATATAGGGCGTCCCACATAGCTAGCAACCTTACTCAAGGCAGCCTGAGACCAGAAACATGGGTCTAGGTTAGGAAATAGAACCCACACTGGAACTGTAGTAATCTCCGCCAATTCTTCTGCAACAGTAGGAGACCACGATTTAAACACCAAAGGATAACCGTTAACATTCCATGAGTCTGCCTGAATTGTAGCCATATCCTCTTTAGACAGAAATCGAAAATAGTACCAACCACGAGAGAAATAGAGAATTTCAGGGGTGGTGATATGACTCCAATGTTTTGACACCAAGGTATTAAGCTCCACAATAGAGGTCTGCTTACCCATTACCGTACCAACTAACGTGCTACTCCAGTACTCAATTTCCTCAGCAATATCCTCCTCATCAATTACCACCTCCTTATCACTACCCTTGACAAAAGATAGAGACATACCCTTATTGGTTGATTTCAAAGCTTGAGCATAAGGTTTCTTAGGGGGAGGGTTAGGAATACTAGGGTTAGCCACAGGTGTAGGAACAACTGGAGTTACAGAAGGTACTTGCACCTTAGATTTAGCCATGGTTGATCCTGTCACCACAGGAGAAGAAACAGGAACAGTCGAAGAAGTAGAAGCCAAAGACCCACCCACAACCGTGGTACCAGGAGAAGAGATCAAAGAACCTCCATCACTTTTTTTTCCATCAATAGATTTATCAGCTATTCTAGTGTTTCGACCGGTAGTTTTGGGCGGCCGGCCCCTCGGCATGACGGCGACGCTTTCAGATCGAAAGCTGAGTGGACCACTCAATCGCAGTTTTTCAGAGAGAATTTTTAGTCAGAGAAAGAAGAGAGAGAGAGAGCCGTTGTTATTATTATTATTATTATTATTATTATTATTATTTTTTTTTTTTTTTTTTTTTTTTTTTTATTATTATGCGCGCAGCTTTCATTATAATAAAAATAAAAGGTTTACATGAAATTGGTGGGGAGCCGAGAGACAATCTGGGCTCCCACACCCTTAGCAATAGTAAAGCTAATACGAGTAAAAATGTAAGCAGCTACCCGAGCCCCAAAGATCCGAGATACCGAGAATTTCTGGATCCGCTTGAGCAAGGCCACAGCATCCGAACTCAACTCCCCAAGTGAAGAGAAAGAGAAAGGAAGGAAACCATAACCCGCTACCGTGCACAAATCCCCATACTTAGCACACTTTTATTTGAGCAAAGATCGCCGACAACCCGGCCCAAGCACAAAATCGCCAACCCGGCCCGAGTCAAAGGTGAAGAACCTGTCAGGTCGACGCACACATCACGCCCCATGTCCCAAGAATAAAGCAATAAATCCGCAGGACGAAGAGAGCCACCATGCCCATCAACCAAACCGATATCAACCTCCTTCCCCGCAGTAATACCAGATCTATAGCAGATGTCGAAAAGAGTGTCCCGGACAAGGTTATGCCGATGTTTAACGCCCACAGTACCAGTACAAGAAACAGCGTGGTCACCAAAAACATCCCCAGCAAAAACCCGAGAGCAAGCAGGACAGGGCCTAGATACCGTGAATAACGGAACACCCAGACGATACCCCAAAACACTACGGTAAGTCCTCCCGTTCATAGTCTGCCCCAACCCTGAGATAGGAACCGCACGTAACCAATCAGAGGAGTGAGAACCCTGCTGAGACTGCCATAGAGCGATCTGGCGCGGTGTGAAAGAGAAAACAGACTCTGAGGCAGTAACAACCGTCGTGAAATAAAAATCTGCCAATTTCTTCATAAGTTTGGGGGCAGCAATTTCACTAGGGTGACCTAAAATATCGAACTCGTAGTCGCATAAACACCGAGCGGCATCATCAAAAGCGAGTCCAGCCTACAATACGAGAAGGGCCGAGGAGCTTAGCTTGCAAACCAGCAGACTGCAAGCGGGACGCAATAAAAGCATAAAATAAAACATCTCCCGCCGCATAGACACCAAGTCCACCAAGATGAAAAGGGAATGTAGCAAGGCGCCACTGCCAATCCCCAAAACCCGCCCGACGACGCGGTGACAATACGTTCAAGCTAGAACGCAGAGCGGCATCAAAAGGAAGATGGACAGACCCAAAAACACTAGGGGAGCAAGTACGAAGGGAGAAGTAGAGCTTAGATATACCAAAAGACAAGCTCGAAGAAGAAGCAACTCACACTGCGGGTCCTCAATCCTCGCAACCAAGTCCATCAACTCAATGGTCTTAGTTACTCTCGTCGCCACAATCTCACTGCTAAAACCAGGACAAATCTTGTGGTCCTCCCAAAGCGTAACACCGCGCAATGGCCGAGAAATAGAAGTGGGAAAAACCCCCGGAAGCCGGCTCGAGGATCCTCAACAGGCCAAAAGACCTCCGTCTTGGAGACATTTAGGTGTAAACCAAAGCGAGGGCCATCCAACCTAATCATGTCCAACACCTTCCCCACCTCCAAAGTATCTCCCACAATGGTGCCATCATCTAAGTACCAGGCCTGCAAAGTGAGGTCAAAAGTATCCCGGATCTTGCAAACCAAAGGATGCAAAACCAACGCGAAAAGCAAAGGCCCCAAAGGATCACCCTGCTGAACACCCTGACAAGACCACAAGCAGTGCTCCCCATAAAAAAGGCGGGCGGGCGGAATAACATAACTCCACCCAACGGAGAGAGCGGGCACCGACGGCGGACCCTCTGAAGCATGGTCGAACGGTCAACAAGGTTGAACGCATTGCGGAAATCAACCAGCAACATAGAAAGCCCCACTGTTCCCCCGAGCCTCAATGAGCGGTTCAAGGCATGCAAGATAGCCTCTCCTCCACCGGACACACCCACCCCGAACTGAAGCCCATCAAAATAAGAAGATAAGGACGGGCCAACCAAAGAAGCACCAACCTTAGAGACAAGCCGTCTCCAGACCGTACCGACAGCAATAGGACGAACTCCACCACCCGGTTTAACGAGTGGTGTGAGAGGGCGCCGACAATGTACTCACCCGGAGGAAGAGGGCACCGACCCTCAAGAAAAAGATTAACCACCCTAGTAATAGAAGTGATCAAATCATCGGAGATAGCCACGGCAGCGCCACTCAAACGATCCATAAGGTGTCAAGCACGAAAACCATCCCTCCCACAAGAAGTACCACGAGGGAAGCTCCGAATCATATCCAAGACCACCACGGAAGAGGCAACCAGAGGATGATGATCCCCAGACAGAGGAGGCAATGAAGGAGGCGGGGCGACAGGATGCTTCTCACGCAGGGCCACGAGAGTGGCATCGGAGTAGGGGGCGACCCCAGAGGAAGAAAGCACTCGACAAGCGAGCAGTATAATGGCCATCGAAATCTTCCGCCGGCATTGGCGGAGGTTAAGGTCACTCAAGTCGAGATCCTCATCCACAGAAAAAGAAGAAGGACCCTCATCAAAGCACTCCCGTAATAACCGCAAACCCCCCCCCCCCCGGTGTCCCCCAAGCAAGAATAGCCCGGCAATACTCTCCTCCCGATCTTTGCCGACGCCGAATAGCGTCCGACACTCATGATTACTCCGAGGAGCGAAAGTCCGAGCAAACAAAGAGGTAAAGCAAGCAAACGAACCCAGCGGGAGAGATCACTAGGGGCATCAAACACCGCATCCAAGGCCCCTTTCAAAGCCCGAGCAAACCCAAGACGACACTTAGGAGGAATAGATTTCAAAGTCGAAGGCCCAAAGACAAAGAAACGACCCAACGAAGATATAGACCACCGAACGAGCTCCACACTATCATCAGAAGAAACCGAAATAGAAGGAGCCAAAGGTCTCGGAATACCATGAATATGGAAGGTGTAAATGCCATCAACACACTCCGGATGCTCCACAATATCACCCCGATTATGCCGACATCTAGCACCAAGAGTATGGGTCATAAAACACACCCCACACAACCAGAGCCCCATCCGTCTCAAAGAACTCTCGGTATTGGAATAAACGGTCAAACTATCGAAAGAGTCGCGCGTAAGGTCCAACGCCCAAGCATGACAATGTCGGTCTGAAATGTTTCTTCCAAGTCGCCTTTGTAAGGCCCTTACCGAAACCATCCCACACCCATGAAGACTCGAAAAAGGACAATGGTACCGCACAAGCTCGGGCATAAAAGAAATGCCTTCCTCTTCACGCGCAAGGAACCATGCAACACCAACTAAAGACTTTAAAGAAGAAACAAAAACTCAAAAAAAGTGACCAACATGACAGAAGCGGTCAACGTTTCAAGAGTCAACGCAAAGACAAACCAAAATGCACCACGCAACAACGTTAAACGCTACAACGCACCAAAATCGCACACCGCACCCAAGCAACCACGAACCCAACAGCGGCCACCACAGAACCCAAACCCCACGGCCCAAACAGACCTTGGAAAAGCAAATGGCAAAGCAGGACCACCACCGGAGAAGGCAGGCGAGGAGACACAAAGAGGAAAAGGAAAACAGAAACGCCGATCGAAAGAAAGAAAGAAAAAAAAAACAAACAAAAGGAAGCCTTGACACAACGAACCTGGACCGAGACGAGCGATCGGCCGACGATCAATGGCAAATTGCGACCAAGAATTTGTCGAGCAAGAAAGCTATAAGCAAGAAACCAAAGACGAAAACAAAAAGATCTCGAAAACGAAAACCCCACAAAAGACAACACCCGTCGCAGATCTTAAACAAAGAAAGCAACCACACGTAAAACCCAACAAAAGACCACCCAACACCGCGCGCGTGCGTGCGGTTCAAGGACGACCAGGGGGTTGTTGATGGCGAAACAGTGACAGAAAAACCCGCAGGGTAAAGCCCAACGAGAAAACCCACACGCAAACCCGTAACGAGACCCTGCAACCCCACACCGGGACCCAGACAACCGAGTTGATGGCCGGCGCCGTGGTGGCTGGTTATGGCGTAAAGTGGAAGTAATACCCGTAGGGTAAAGCCCGACCAGAAAATCCACAAGCAAACCCACGACGAGACAACCTCACACCAAACACCGGGAACCTGACAGTCGCGTTGATGGCCGGTGTGAGACAGGGGCAACCGTGCCGGAGACGAAAGGAAAGACGTCAGCAGTGAAGGCAGCAGTCGTTCAAAAAAATCGCCCTCCCTCACACTCTCTATTATTATTATTATTATTATTATTATTATTATTATTATTATTATTATTATTATTATTATTATTATTATTATTATTATTATTATTATTATTATTATTATTATTATTATAATAATAAACGCAAACTTTTATTGAGATTAAAATTTTTTTTACAAGAAATTAGCGGGCAGCCAAGAGAGAACTAACAATGATAAAAAAAACATAGTCTAAAAACACAAGATAAAATAATAATATTTTTCCGCTTTATATATATTGGTTTGTTCATACATTATACTACGGTTACATTACGATAAAAAATAATGAGAAGAGTGATAATTTTGTTTTAAAAATAAAAATGTATATATTTCTATCGAATAATTAATAATGTCAAATGTTTTTTGCGTAGGTTTTAAAAATAATACTCTGTATATACATTTTCTAAACTGAATTTTTAGGATCTGAACCGAACTTATAAGATCTCAACTGAATTGAACTTAAAGAATTTGAACTGAACTGAACTTATAGGATCTGAACTGAATTGAACTTAACTAAACTTATAGGATTTGAAAGGAACTTAAATTAAGTGACTTTAAGTCCAAAAGAAAATGGCCTAAGTCAATCTTCTTATTCGACGCCGTCCCTTTAGAGAATGACTAATGTCTTTTGCCGTATTAATTAAAGGGTTTTTCTAACGTGTGCCCTAAGGGCACACATTAAGAAGCCATAAAAGGAAAGATTCTCAGGATAATTTCATTAAAAATGACAATAATAAGTTCATCTCTAAATTTTTCATGAAATTATCCTCAGAATCTTTCTTTTTATGGCTTCTATGTAATGTTAATTTTTTCAATAGTTCATTCACCTCTTCCTCTGGTAGGCCTCTGGTATTATCTCGTCTTTGGTAATTAAAAATTCTATTTTTAAATGCCTTTTGCCCGCCAAAGGGTAAAAATTCTATTTTTCGATAGTTCATTCACCTCTTCGCAATTGTCGAATGGCCGGAGCACCATTCTTCATGTCATCCGTAAATGCCGCGGCTGACTTGTTTCAATATGCCAACTAAAAGTCAAAGTACTATTCTAATTTCTAAATTGTGTAACCTGGCATTTTTAAATGTCTTATGCCGGCCAAAGGGTAAAAATACCATTCTTATTGGTTTATTGAGTAGGAGAGCAATAATTAGCACCGAGATATTATTTATCAGGGGCGGACCTTGCGCACCCTTGATTGGTTTAAATTTTTTTTTTTTAAAATCAGACAGATACACTATGTATACAATTAGTGTGCTATAACAACACCATGGGCAAAGCGGCCCAGCGTATAGATTGTTCCCTGTGTATAGAGGCCGCGTGTTCGACTTCCCCTAGCTACATTTTTTTTTTCCCTTTTTTATATCTACTTTCCATAATTACCATCTAGTTTCTTCCCCTTTTTTATATCTACTTTCCATAATTACCATCTAGTTCCTTCCATTTCTTTTTTTTCCTATCCAATTTTCTAAATTAGCTTGTTAATTTGTAATTCTCTTTGGGTAGTGTTTGGCAACTTATATTTCATTTCAAATTGTTCATTTGAAATCAAAATTTCCAAATCATGAAATCAAATCCAAATTAATCGTTTGGATAGATTGTGATTTTTAAATTCTATATTTATAAATTCCAAATTTATTGTTTGGGAAATTTTAAGATTTCAAAATCTGAATTTATACTCAATGATACGTTAAAAAAAGCTAGCAAATTCATGATCTATTTTATTTTTTACTGTCATTGGAACAATGCAGACTATAATTAATTGTATCATCCAAAAAAATTGAGCTTCATGGATGAAAACAATAGGCACCCTAAAACAAAATAAGAACCCTAATTTTACAAAAATTAACACCGAAAACCCCTAAATTTTGCCTCTTAAATCACAGGAGATGAATAAAAACATTGATAAGTAATTAAATAGTACAACACTTAAAAATACCTGATATAAAGTTTGTGTTTTAATACCATAAAACCAAATTTTGAAGAACGATAAACCCGAAATCGATAACTCTTGACAATCAAATTGAAAATTACTGAGAATTAAATTAAAACTCTTTATAATCGTGTTACTGCATAGAATGGATGTAAGATTAGGCAGCGGAGATATTTTTATAATCTTATCTTTATTAATTCAGAAGACAATGCTGAATGGAGAATGTGTCACGTCATTTGTACAACTTTTTTTTTTTTTTTGGAAATTCAGGTTATGGTGGGTCCCGTTGGTGTGCAAAGAATTTATTTCATCAAATCTTCTGCCAATACAATCATGCGACAATTTCCGTCTTAAAAAAATTATGAAATAATTACATACAATCGGAATAAATGAAATTAATTGCATATAATCGGAATGAATTACAAATCGGAATAAATAAAATAAATTACATATAATCAGAATGAATTACATAATTAATAATAAAATTACATAATTAATAATAAAATTACATAATTAATAATAAAATTACATAATTAATAATAAAATTACATAATTAATAATAAAATTACATAATTACGAGAATAAATTACATTTAATTACGGGAATGAATTACATATAATGAGAATATATTACAGAAATTAATGAAATTAATTATTACAAACAATGCGAATAAATTAAATAACTTAAATAATTTTTAAAACTAGATAGTACGATGTTGTTGAGCGCTTAGTGAGAGATCTATGTACCGAATATGGTGAAACTCTTACTGATGTTAATCCGTCTGTAACTGAAAATGAACATTCACCCGGTAGTTGTTGTTTTAACGCATCCTATTTACGTGGAGAATGTTCATTTCCAGTTAGATCACTGATCTACATTGAACATGTAGATCATTGATATAGAACTATTAGATAATTACAATAGAAATGTAAAAATAAAATATTTATCAAAAAACATTCATATCGTCCTAAATACAAACCCGTGCAATTTTGCATGGGTTTAAAACTAGTCGTGTGTAATTGTGTATCTGTTGAAGAAAGGGGAGAGAGATGGAGCCCTGGCATTTGGAAATACGTGGGGGGTGGGGTGGGAAATGGATCATCTCCATTTCTTTCTCTCCATTTCCTCTCCATTTCCTCTCTTAAACTCATTTAATAATATTTTTCTCACCAAACCTCATTATCCCTTTATTTTTACCCATAAATTTTGAGCCGTTCGATGATGTCAGAATACGATCTGGACCGCCGAAAGGAAATGGCCTCTTCATTTCTTTTTAGAAATGGAGTGAAACTCTCCTCGGTGGGGTGGTATTTGAAATGGATCTTTTTTCTTAAGCTAAGAATTTGACGGGATTTGATAGAAATCCAAATCCTAATATTGTTAACTCTCCAAACATTGAATTTGTCCCAAATGTGGATTTAAGAATGAAATCCTTCTAGTCAAACAGGCCATTGATGAATTATTTATATGAATGTTTTATATTTTTATTTTGAATGTTTATTATTTACTTGTAATTTTGTGTTGTAAATTTTGGATGCCGTATTTTTATTTACTGTTTTTTTGTTCAAGGATGATACTATTTTAGAGGAGATGCTTTTGTGAGTAGGTCTGTAATACCCAGGATATTTAAGGACTCTGATGAACGACTCTCTGACTAAGAAAGATCTTAGGGAGGAATAGGTGAGAGACTAAGATTGGAAGATGTACTATATAGGATTGGTGACTTGACCTAGCAGAGGCTACTCGGCCGAGTATCATCTATACTCGACCGAGTAGAGCCTACTCGGCCGAGTACGCTAGTACTCGACCGAGTATGACTACTGTTGACGCGTTAATATAAAAACGCAAGTTCGCGAGATTCATTTCATTTCTCATTTTCTCGACAGTTCCTCTTTCTCTAACCCTAGCCTACCATTCTCTCCTATCACCCCTACCTCCATACACTCTCATGTACATAGCCTACACCTCCACCATGGGAAGGATGGGATTTGCTTAGGAAGGATGCGTGTGTGGTCGCCGTCCGTGTCATCGTCGATTCGCGTTATTAGGTAAGTTTCTGCCTTGTGTCTCTTTTGGTAGGTTATTGAGGATAGTTGTATAATAGGGGATGGTTATCGTTGTAGGATGCATGTCGGAGTCTTGCTTTGCTATATGTGGATGCTTGTCATGATTGGTAATGAGGTAGGGTTTCCCTACTCAGTTACTGTTAAATTGATTTAAGATTGTGTGGTTTTGTAATTGTTGTTATCTGCTAATAATCGGAGTATGAGTGTTCTGGTGATGGTGGTGATGTGGTTGTGTTGTGACGGTTGTGGTGTTGTGACAGCTGTGATGCTGTGGTGTGGTGATGATTGTTTTGATTGTAGTGGAGTCACTTGCGGGAGTGGCTTCACACTCTAGTTCGCCCTCCGCGGAACCCGTCACGGGAGGGGATGTGCACATTAAGGAACAGGGTTGTCGCTCATTGATGAGCGGGACTTAGGTGGGGATGGGCCGCGGTCCCCCACCGGCGGAGTGGATTACCTGTTGTGATGGGTAATCCGGCAGGGCTACACACTTCGGTGTGTAGTCAGTTACTGTAGAGGATGATCAGCCGGCTACATTGTTTGTTTGACTTTTGTTGATTGGACAGTACTGACCCCGTTGTTGTTGTTGTTTTGTGGTATCTATTGTGATCCATTCGGGGATGGTGAGCAGTTGGCTTTGCAGGTACTGTTGGTTTGTGGCTGCTGGGCTTGGAGGGATCGAGTCATCACATTGCTGGTTTAGAAGTGCAGAATCACGAGTTATAGTAGTCTCTATCATTACATATAATTAGTTGTACTGAGTTTTAAAGAGTACGGTAATGTATTATAAATGTTCTTTTATTGTCTATTTGATCTACTACCTCGGGTAACCGAGATGGTAACACCTTCATATACTGGGACGGTCCTTGGTAATACATCCTGGTGTACAGGGGTGTTACAAAGTAGTATTAGAGCCAACGATTTTGGAACCTGAACCAATGAATCTAATGAATATAGGGTGTCAAACTAAAATGAACCTGGTGTATATGCGTTTGGAGCCCCAGACGATGCTAGATTTTGGGTGAGAAGGCGCCCTCATTTCAAAATCAGGGCCCCATTGTACTTAAGCCAGACACGGGGAAAAAGTGTAGCTAGTAGGAGTTGTTGCATAACGATTGTTGTTGTGTACATCTGTGGATAGAGGAATGTGCATCAATGTGAGTCTTACATGTAGAGTTTATGGTAGTGGAAAGGTCTTGGATTGGTAAATGGATTTGCTGAAATGTATGGCAAGGCCAAAGTGAATGACTCGATTTGCTGGAATGTTATGAATGTTTAGCTTAATGTGAGCAAAAGTGAATTGTGGAATGTGTAGAGTTGTAGTGGTATAGAGTTATCCTTGTAGGTGAAGTAACTAATTGATATATGTGTACAATTATGTTGTAATGGTCGTGATAATGAAGTAGGGAATATAGGTGGAATGATGATTGAATTGGTAATGGATGTGCGAAATTCGTGTTGATGCGTGTTTATGTGGTAGAAATAAGCTCTAACAGTGACGAGACGATTGCACAGAACTCTGAACTATGCTACTTGTTTTGCAAGTGCATTAAAATTCGAAACTTCATTTCTGCTTTTTGGACACTCGACCGAGTATGATTGTGCTCGACCGAGTGCTCATTTTGTCAGGATTAAAATCGCTACTATTCTTGAAAACTCGACCGAGTATTTAGAATACTCGACCGAGTAGTCGACACTCGGTCGAGTAAACCCTATACTCGAGCGAGTACCGCTTTATCGGGATTCATCCGGGTTATACAAAAACCCTATTTTGGCTCATTCTTTTCTTATTTCCGCCTCCTACTTCGTTTCCTTCTTCCCTCAAAAACTTCATACTTCTTATCTCTCAAGCTCTTGAGTGATTTCTTGGTGGTTAATTGTTCTTACTTGCCAAATATCTCTTCAAGGTAAGGTTTTAATTCAATTTTCTCTTTTATTATCAAAGTTATGGTATGATTTTGCCTATATTCCGAATTTCCATCATGAGTAACTGAAATCAAGCCTTTTCTTGTGATTCTTTGAATTTAATTGCATATAAACATCGTTTATACTGTTATTAGAGCAATTTCATGGTTTAAATTGGATTTTTAAGTTTTAGGGTTTGCAAAAATCGAAATACCTCATCCTTTGTATGATTATCATACTGTTTCAAGCTTCTTGATGTTGGAAATAATGTTTTGAGAAAAATACTTGGTGTTTTGATGATAAAATTTGTCTTAAAAGTTCGTCTCAAAATTGTATACAAGCGAAAAACAGTCCATCTTTTGCAAAATTGTTGGTGTGTCAAGTACCTTTGTTAAAATTTGTCTTTTTGCAGTATGGTGAAAACCAGAGGTTTAACAAACAAGAGGACCCGTCCTAATGTTCAACTCGAGACGGGTCAGTCTAGCAGTGAGCCCGTGGTTCCACCGGTGGAGGCATATCCATCAGTAATTTTCTCTGATTTCAAGCAACGCAAAGCTTTCCTAGCTCTTATGAATCGCCCTTTTCGACCCACCCGTTGTATAAACCCCGATATTTTAGAGACCTTGGGGATTAAGGGGGACATATTTCATATCTTTGAGATTTTGGGAATGGAGGGGTTATACCATTTAAGGAAGAAGTCCTACCCCCACCTGACTTTGGAGTTCTTGAGCTCTTACGAGTACAATGCGAAGGGGAAGACTGTCTCCTTCCGTCTCATGAATGAGGATCACGAGCTGACTTTGGATGAGTTTGCGGGCCGTTTTGGTTAATTGGCTCAGGGAACGGGATACCTTAGTGATGTAGCTAAGAACAGTGGTTCACCTCTCTACCTTCCGTATCTGACCGGCCGACCTGCCCCTAGCGCCAGTGCTATGCTGATAAATGATGTGCGGCATGTTTCCCTTCGTATGTTCCTGAGGATGATAACATGCTTGTTGTACGCGAGAGATGACGTGAGCAAGCTTAATTCTCATGAGGTCATGTTGCTTATGTCTTACCTTAACCTGCACCATAAGAAGCCCTTCTATTATAGTGCTCCGGGGATAGTGTGCTCCAGTCTTGAGCGCATGACACAGTCCCCGAACCGGCACGTTGCTTGCGGGGCCATAGTGACCCGTCTAGCTCAGCGTCTGACTGATTTTGAGGCCCCACCTCCATCGGGGGATGAGTATGTTGAGACCGTTCCTACCATGAACGCTCCGTATTGGTGTCAGAACAGATGGTTGAGGAAGATGGATGATGGGTCTTATGCCTGGAGAGTGAGAAGATCCATGTGAATGGTACTTCCCGACCCTGCCCGTCTCCCTCTTGTTGACCACTTAGCTGAGTGGGAGCCTTGCGCTATACCTAGACTTGAGCCCCAGACTTATCTGATTGATCCCACCATTCTCTTGGACTTACCTGAGCCTACCACAGTGCCAGAGGGACAGCAGGCACCTCCCCCACCCCGTGAGCGCTGTAGGGTCAGGCAGTCTAGGGCAGACCCTGTTGTGACCGAGCCCTCCGACTCCATACTCGACTTCTACCCTCACCAGTACTCGCCCTATCCCACCGTGCATGACCCTAGGATGCAGGTGAGTGATTTGACTGAGCGGATCTCCACCACCTTGGTGCTCCGCAATATTGTAGATACCTCATTTCTGCACCTCTCGCAAATCACCCGATGATGATTGGGTCGCATGTTTGCTACGCGGAACGATTTGTGATAGTTCGTAAGTTTATCGTCAAGTGATTGCTCAAATACTAATGTCTACCTCTTAGTTGTCATCTACGTGCCGATACGGTCGTTTTGGCAGTAATTAGAGTACATTTGGAGTCCGGGCCTAAAACCGTCTTCATTTTCTGATAACCGTTAAATCCCGAGTCAGAATGTTCTGGAATGTTCCGGATATTTCTATTCCATATTTTATAAATATTTCACAATCTTTAATCTTTGGTAAACAATTTCTTGTAATATTCACATAAGATATTAAGGAAAACCAAATTATTCCGTCCTTCTATAACTCAAACACGGAAATATTTCTTCCGCAGGAGGAAACCCCTTGGGAACAGACGCAGCAGGTACGTGCTGCGCCTCTTCCAAGAGACGCAGTGACTGTTGCGCTTCTTCCCAGGTCCTTTTCTGCGTAATTTTCGTATCTTTTTCATATCTTTCCGAGATTCACTTCCAAAGACTCTCCGAAACCCTAATTCCTTCTCGTGATTAGTATAAATAGGAGCCTTCGCTCCTCATATTTCTCACGCGAGTGTCCGCCCTTCTCTTCTACATTTGCATTCTAGACCTCTGTTCTTACTTTTTGGCGTCTACGTGCTTGAACATTCGACCATGTAAGCTCGGATCCTTCTGAGTACCAGCCTCGTTTGCATGACCGACCAATTTGACCAACTCCACATCAATCAACTTAATTAATCTAATCGTTTTCCTCTTACGAGGGCACTTTCGTATTTGCATTATAGTTCGAGTCGAGCATCGCTAATCGATAACTTAGTCCTTCTCGTTTCGTCAAACATGTAAGTCTGAGGGTGTAAATCTCTCCTTTTATTTATTGTTATTTATCTTTTTGTACCACTATTGTAAGGTTTATGTCGAAAATACCAATTAAAACCGATTTCTGAAACCGTGCTTTAAAACCTCTTTTTACGGATTTCCAAAAGACAGACCGTCGAGAAAGGACGCAGCAACTGCTGCGCCTCTTCGAAGGAGCGCAGTTCCTGCTGCGCCTCTTCGTGAGGCTGCCGCAGTTCCTGCTTCCTTTCTTCTTCCTTCGTCCTCTGTAATTCGTTCGTCTTTGTTTTGTTTCGTTTGTTTTCTCTAATTCTTCGATACAATAGTCTAATAATTTCATGTATGTTATTTATCATTCATTCATATGTATAATTCATCATTAAATCCGACTTAAATCCCTTATAATCTCATATTCGCGGGTTTTTCATCATAAAATTCAATCCGGGTTGTAGGGATTCGATTTGTTCATATTGAGTTTCTGGAATTCAACCTTTGACATATTTTCATCTGTTTATTGTCATGTTCATCGCATGTTCGCCATTAATTTGTCATTAATTCATCATGTTTAGTCTATTTCATTCACCCATGTCACTAATCAATCATTCTTCCATGTAAATAATTAGTAATATTCCGTCTCATCCATGTTTATTGCTTTTATGACCATTAATCACATGTAATTAACCTGATAATCACTTTCATCCGAGTAAATATCATTAATCAACCATTAAATTAACCCAATTTACATTAACGATTTGCAGTTCCGGCTTCACAGCCAGAACTCACCCTTGGAACAGACGCGTTGCTGCGCCTCTTCGAGGCGCGATCTCTTGCGCTGTTCTAGGATGATTTCTGTCTCTGAACTCCGTTGTTGCCTGACCTAGTTTATTTAGCTTACGTATAATTAACTATTATCAGTATTATCACCTTCTGACTTGTTCGTTAATTTATTCCTTTATTCGTTTTTCCGAATTATCCGTTTTAAAGGTATTTTTGACATAAATCGCCTAATCCATTGTAATTATTGTAATTTTCGTTATTCTAATTTTCTTTGATTGTATTTATCATATTTACTGTATCATTTGTATGTTTTCACATGTAATTGAGCATAAATTCCTACTTCGACATCAATTGTATGATTAAACTACGTGTTAACCGACTTAGCCTAATTCTCACATGTTAGGATTAAAACTTGGATGTTGCATTGCATGCATATAATCGATGATATATCGAGTATAGATGATATCCTACTTCGACATGTAAATCGATGATTTATCATATTTACTGTATCATTTGTATGTTTTCACATGTAATTGAGCATAAATTCCTACTTCGACATCAATTGTATGATTAAACTACGTGTTAACCGACTTAGCCTAATTCTCACATGTTAGGATTAAATCTTGGATGTTGCATTGCATGCATATAATCGATGATATATCGAGTATAGATGATATCCCTAATCATTAGTAGAGGCCGCTATCGAGGCGGGCGGGATTGGGTGTTCGATCAAAAGAGCTTCCTAATACGTACCCTCACCCCTTACTCCAGATCTCTGTGAACATCCGTGTTCATTGGCATCCACGAGAGTCATTCTAGACATAGAATGCTAAGGGTAACTATTGCTTGGTGTTCATGTCTCTACTTTGTGTCTTGACATGGCACGAGGTATTCGAACGGTTCCAATTTCCCATAAAAATTGGTGGCGACTCCAACAAAAATGAAAACGCTTGTTCTCTTCCTCCCAAGTGCCCCCGTGGGCCCCCGCTTTCCACAGTTTGGCGACTCCGCTGGGGAAAATACACTTACGTGTAGCCAAGGGTGAAACTTGAACAAGGTTAGGGAATAGTTTATACAAGACAATTGTCGGTTTTCATAACTCGGTCTTCCTAGACCGTTTCATTCGGCCTTCCTAGGCCCAACCCAACTGATAACAAGAGATTTGTCGTCTTATCCCTTTACCAAAACTATTTATAACCCAATTAAATGTAGTATTTAGTCGGGGTCGAACACGAAGACGGCGGGGGTTTCTACTAGGTCCGACTTAGAGTCAAGTTTAATCAACAATGAAAGGAGGGGTTTTGGTTTTAACTACTAGAGCAAATAAACAAACAATCTAGTGAAGATGAATTCAAATGATTAAAGGCTAGGGCTTTCGGGTTCATCTAAATGGTTTAAGGGCAAACATGATGATTTAAGGGGTTTATGATAAGAGTTTATCCTAAGATGCAAAATCAATGTCTTGATTATCCTAAAGGTGACAACTAACTCTCATTAAGTATCACACTTCTCTTGAACATACAACAAGACCACCACAAACTTTCATTCAATGGGGGAATTAAGCAATAATGAAAAAAGGGCATAAGCTTTCACTCATGCAATTAATCAAACACCTTGTGTGCATGAACAAGAAAGATAAACAATCCACCAAAGACCCAAATAATCATACAATCATGCCCATAAAAACCATATAGACTCCCCCTAAACCCTAGAAGGAAATCTACTCACTCATATTGGGGATAATTATGCTAATAAGAGGGGAAGAACAAATAACATAGAGAGAAAGCATGATGATTATTTTAGCAATTATAAGAGACAAGATAAGTGTAAACAAATGATTAACAAGCAAATAAGAGAGGAGATTATACTAAAAGACACAATCTTTAACACAAACAACTCAAAGATAGAATCTTTGGGTGGAAATAACAAGTATGAACTAAGAAAAGATGAACAAAAGTGGAAACAACAACAATCAAACAATAAGGATGCAATTTTAACAAAAACAATAAAACAAACTAGAAGGAAAAACAATATGTAAACTAATGAAAATAGGGAAAGAAACAATACCAACTCAATAGCAAAGATGAATTAGGATAGAATAATAAAGAAGGAGAAACCTTCAATCTTCTTACAACCCAAATTCTATTGCTAACTTAATTCAAGAACTTATCTAATTAGGGAATGATTAACAAAATGATTAATAAAGTTTTGAACTTGGAAAGGGAAATATTCTGAGATCTAGGGTTCTGTGTACAAGGGGTTTAAGGAGGGGGGTATATATAGTTTCCACTAGGATTAGGGTAGGATTTGAAATGGGCTTGAAAACACGAGTCTGCACTCCCGGCCGGTCTTCTGGCCGGCTGGGAGATCCCTAGAAGTTGAAATAAATTTGGGAAGTCATCAGGTATGCATGGCCGGTCAACCGGCTGCCGGTCACTGACCGGCTGGAGATACGCTTGACTTTGGATCTTGACTTCTTCGCTTGGAGGAACTCCCAGCCGGCTGGCCGGCTGCCGGTCATTTGACCGGCTGGGAGATTCCTGTAACATCCTTCAAAAACTTGTAATTCCCAGCTCATATGTTCTCCCAGCCGGCTAGCCGGCCGCCGGGCCACCGGCTGGGAATGCCCCTTGCCTTGTTTCTTTTTCAGTTGTATACGAATGCAGTCCCAGCTGGCTGGCCGGCTGCCGGCCTACCGGCTGGGGATCCTCCTCAGCATGATTTCTTTCTTCTTCCATGCAAAGCTTAGTAAACACGTCTTCCTTGCTTCTTTTCACCCATTCCCGCCTCAATTTCTGCACGGAGGCCACAATGTCATAGCAAAGGGAATTGGGACACGAAATTCGAGAAAGGAAGTACAAAACCGACTCAAATGGAGTCGGCAAGCATGAAATTAGAGGGGAAAAGGGGGCAAAAGAATCCTATATCAAACCTCCCCACACTTAAACCTTACTCGTCCTCGAGTAAGTCCAAAATCCATGTACAAGTCCCTACTATAATAGATATGGAGAGTGGGTGCACAATATAAGCATCACTCAACTAAGCTACTAACTAAACCGATTGAGTATTAGCGCACTCAACGCCCCTTCAACTCGCAATTTGACACCCATGAGGGGAGAGTGCCCTATTGCAAGGCAAGTTGGGTCTTGCTACAAAACTTTTGACACATCCAACAATTAAGCATGAATCAACATATAAGATGCATCACAAAAAGTCAAACCGCTTTCCTCATCTAAGCGGCCGTTTTACTTTAAACATTTAAAGGCTTCGGTCGGGAGATACCGTCTCATAGTCTCGGCGGGTGTCAAAGCCCTAGTGGTGGCTCAAGCAACCTTTATGCAACAACCAAATGCCTAAGAAACAAATTCAAAGGCGGGAAAGGGGGAAGCAAAGCCTAACCTTCGAGAATCATATGACACACTCAAGATTCAACCAAATTGACCCATGACTAAGGGGACCAAGATTACCGACTTCCTCACGGTTTTCACTAATCTCTCATTTTGTTTTTGGAACGGGTGATTTTTGTGCAAAAAGTAACCGAAATCACTCATCTACCCGACTCGTGAGACATGCCCGCAATCTAACATGGAATCTTCTCCTACAAGACCATTAATGAGATGCAAAAAAGGAAGATATGCATAAAAGAAACAAGGGTTGTAACGGGGCTAGGTGATGGGTCGAAACGGGATTGGTGCAAGCACCGTTATGGATCATTTGGAGTTTAAAATCAAGTAGTTGTCAAAATTCCGCTTCTTCCACTTTTATTACAACAAATGAGTAACGTCTACACCCTAACAAAAACCGGTTTCCCGAATTAATGCAAACATTGTGCAAACCCGACTCTCTTTGGAAAAATACAAAAATCGTCACCTTATTGCAACCAATGAGTAACGTCTACACCCTAACAAGAAATTGGCTTGCCAAAATCAAGCAAAAAATGTGTAAACCCGACTCACTTAGGAAAAACATCAAGTCCCCTTTTATTCTTGCAACGCCTTTTTCTACTCCATTGATGAAGGAGTGTTGCTTGGCTTTTTCTCATCAAACAAAGTAATTGTGCAAATTTTTTTCTTTTTCATTACATTTTTCTCCTTTTCTATTTTCTTTTTCTTTTCTTTTTCAAAACCTCTTTATTCAAAGCAAACCAAACTAAACCATCATTCCAACTCAAGTGGATTGTGCACATCCACTAAACCAAGATTCAAATCCCCTTGCTTCATACTACCAAAACTCATAGACAACTTTCTTGATCAAGGTCGGTTGTTTTTGGGTTGTAGTTAGTATCGTAGGTATCAAATGAAAGGTCAAGGCTCAAAAGGGGTAAACAAAATCGGTCCTAGTCTAAAGGGTCGAAAAATTAGGCTTATTTGGCAATGTGAGGCTTAAAAATTGAAATGCAACTTGTTGTTTCAAAATATGCATATAAATGAACATCTCATGGTCTAAAAAGGAAAGGACGCCATGCTTGTGCGTCGTGATGTAACATGCCACGCAAGGAGCCTACTCGCACCTAAAGGGGGACCGGGTATGGATGTACCGATCCCAAGGAGGCTCTATCCTCACCTTTGAGTAGCTATGTCGAAATCTAGGCCTAGTCTACGGTCTTGGTCTCACAAGGTGGTCAAAACTTCCCGGTCTAGCCTCATTTCCCGGGTATTTGCATGCAAACACCCTAACAAGGAGGTCACAAGGTGCAAGCCACCAAGAGGGGAAAGACACGACCTAGACAATATCATCATAGAGGGTATCATACTCCCTTCCTAGACCAAATTTTGTTCAAAAGTTTATGTACAAACTCAATGCAACAAGAAGGTAACACAACATATATATACAAGAGAAACAAATGCATGCGAGAAATGGGAACGAACATAAGGTAAACATGCAACAATTATCTAAACCTAGCAGCACGTAAGCACACACACCAAGTTCCAAAATGGAACATCCTCATCAACATAGCCCATCCTCCTCCATATATCCAACAATATAAAGGAAAAGAATAGTAAAGGAGAAAGAGATAGGAAATATTCAACCAAGCGGTCTTCTAGTCTCCTAATGCCTCAAATGTCCCGTATGTGCCTGTGCCACTTGTTAGACCAACATATATATACAATGCAATATTTTTGTAATTTTTGAAATTTTTCAATTTTTAGGCATTTTTTTGAATTTTTATCAAATTTTAAAGGTATATACAAATATAAACAAATATTCACAAAGTGGATATTTCCCTCCCCACACTTAAACATTACTCGTCCCCGAGTAAGTCTCCAAGGGAACAAGTCTAGGGAGAGAATAGGTAAAAGAAAGGAACACATTTTTGTAATTTTGAAATTTAAGAAAATAAAAATAACATATTTTTGGTATTTTTGTTTTTGGAAATTAAAATGCATGTTTTTGGTTGTTTTTTTTTTTTTTTTTTTTTTTTTAGGCCCTCCCCACACTTATTCATTTACATGGGAGGGCAAGTTGGAGAAATAAAAGAACTTAATTTTGGGTTTTTGAATATTTGAAAAGAAATAACATGTTTTTGTTGATTTTTCAAATTTTTTTGTGATTTTCAAATAATTATGCAATGCATGATCTAACCTATATGCAATATTGAAATACGATGCAAGCTACACTATATGAATGCAATAACTAAATGTGACAATATATTACAAATTTGAAATCTAATGCAAACCTATATGAATGCAACTAAATGAATTACCAACTAAATGCAAGCGAATAATTTAAATATGAATGAGAGAATTTGGATTAAGGGAAGAGGCATACTCGTCATTTTGGATTGAAAGGGATGGAGTGGAGCCCTCATTACTAGGCTCTACTCATAATCTTCATCACCATCACCGTCGCCATCTCCATCATCATCACCGTCTCCATCATCATGACTCGCCCCGAACTCGGACCCTCGAATGACATCGTCCGTGTTCAAAAGGGCATCCGAGCCAAAGTCACTCATCCCCGAGCTCATGCCGACGAACATCCCCGTATTCCCTCCGGCACCACTAGAACCTCCCTCATTGAAGATGGAAGGGGCACTCCCGAACCACCTCGTGTCTTGGCCCTCCCCTTGAGTGGAAGGCGGGGTGGGGAAGACTGGGGCACTAAAATAGTCGGGCTGCAAATTAATGTCGCCGTAAACAATCCTCCCGTCATCCGGATGTCCGCCATCCGGGAATAAATAGTAAGAAGGGTGGAGGCCGGAGGGATGCTTGTATTGGTGCCTCATCATGTCATCATAAACCGGAAATTGACCAAGGGAATGGTCGTAGTAAATCCGGTCAAGTCTCTGCTGAAGCCCAAGCCGCTCACTTGCGGCGTTTGCCATAGTAATCTTCATATCCTCCATGAAGGAAATGAGGTCGGCGTGGAGAGGGGGTGGTTGTTGCGATTGTTGACTAGAGGACCCCTCCCCTTGTTGGAAGGGCCCGGCAACGAAAGGAGTGGAGGGTGTAGCATACCGCAAGGCAGACCTCGCGGGAATGATAGGTCTGCCACGAATATACCAAAGATTTGGGTTTATTTGTTGGGGAATTGAGGGGTCTTGAACGTTTTCAATTTCAAGCAAATAGTGCTCCGAGTTAGGCACTACTTTCATCTTGTCGGGGTTAGGAAGAGGGATAGAGTTTCGGTCAACTCCGTCTACCCGAATTTGCCAATAGTCAAGGCCATCATCCGGGTTGGTCTTCAACCAATTGAGGTTGTGGTGGATATAATTCTTTAACAACATCGTATCACCAATCATATACCGCATACCACTCAAGTTGACTCTCCTATTGAGCCTCTTTATCAAATGGGTGATGAGTCCACCCACAACAATTGTCGTCGAAGAAGCCGGAGAGTTGCTAAGTCTTTGCAAAGTAAGGGCCAAGTGGTGGGCAATGTCAATTTTGAAGGTAGTGGGGTTGGAACGAAGATAAGAGCCGAGAATTTCTAATTCCTCGTTTCGGAAATTGTGATTTTCCTCACGGCCAAAAACAGTCCACCCCATAAACCGATGCCAAACCCGAATAGCCGCATTATGGACAGTGTTAGCGGCTCTCTTGAAACCCGGAACATCATCTAAACCCGTAATGGCCTTCCATAAGGCCCCATGGTCAAAAATCTCGGGTGCCTTGTGTGGAGGGCTTGTGTCAAGCCCAAAATGGGAAGCAAAGGTCGGGAGGGTCAAGGAGTAGTCCTTGTTCATCAATCGTAAATGCAAAAAGGCTACCTTTTGAGATTGGCGATGCTTGTCAAGACGAAGGGAGCTCAAAAACTCCCAAGTGAGACGGGCATAGCTAGGTTTTCTCATGTATCCCGTACATCAATTTCATTCCTACCCCATCAAATAAGTCAAGAGTAACTTGGTCTAGCCCTAGCTCCCGCATGGATTGTCTATCAATAAATCGGGTTGGGGCAATGGGGCGTTTTTTGAATAAAACAAATTTACCTTTCATGGTGATTGAAGTGAATTGGACGTCCGGGAAGTCGGGATCGGTGCTCATGTCGGTTGCCGCCGCCGCCATCGCCTCCGCTTGTTGGAGTGCCAAATCTCCCTTCTCACTCTTTTCTTTGGGGCCATTTTTGTGGTTTTGATGGAGGGAAAGGGTTGGGAAGGAGGTTGAGGGTGTTTGTTGGTGGAGGCGAGGTGGTAGGGAGTGGTGGGAGGTGGTGGGAGGGGTTGTTGGTGAGGTTGGGGAAAAGGGTTAGGGTTTAGAGGGAGAGTAGAGTGAGGGAGAGTAGCGGGAAAAAATGAAAGGAATTGGGTGTTTTTTCGTGTAAATTAAAGCGTCAGAGTGTTCCCAGCCGGTCAGAAGACCGGCCGCCGGTCACCCGGCTGGGACAACAGGCCAAGTTGAGATTTTCTTAGAAATTTACAGAGAACTCCCAGCCGGTCAGAAGACCGGCCGCCGGTCACCCGGCTGGGAGGACACCTATACAACAAATCCTTCATTTATGCATTCCCAGCCGGTGGACCGGCTGCCGGCCTGCCGGCTGGGACTTCCCTTCTGAGTCAATTCAACATAATTCCCATATGAGCGTGCTCCCAGCCGGTGGACCGGCTGCCGGCCTGCTGGCTGGGACAACATATCCTTCAAAATGTCAAAATTTAATTGAAGTTACAGGAACCGGCTGGGAATACGTTCCAACACACTTTCTCCAATACGCCCCTATTCCATATCCCTTCACCTATTGGCCTCGACTTCCGTGTTTTTAACTTTCAAAGCCGACTCATGACATCGGATAAAGGCCAATAGTTGGTAAAACGTTTGTTCATCATACAAAATCCCCAAATGCTTCGACAATTGTAGCCGACATCAATCAAAATGACAAGTATCATCCGTCCAAAATTCCTCATTTTCTACCTAGAATGCATGCTATATACAAATGGTGGTTCTTGAGGAACTCCACCAAACCGAGTTTCTTTCAAGAGTTTCAATTTGTCCTCTCCTCGGGGAGGGGTTCCCCGAGGTAGAGCACTTCAATGGGACCTTTGTTATCACCGTCATAGTAGCGCTTGATTCTTTGACCATTGACCTTAAACGTTCCTCCTTCTTCACTCCAAAGCTCGAAAGCACCATAAGGAAATATTTTCATCACTTTAAAGGGTCCCGACCATCTTGATTTGAGCTTGCCCGGAAACACCTTGATCTTGGAGTTAAAAAGGAGGACAAGGTCCCCAACACTTATCTCTTTCTTCATGATTTTCCCATCATGCCATTTTTTCGTTTGGTCCTTGTAAATTTTAGAGCTCTCATAAGCCTCCAATATCAATTCCTCAAGCTCATTCATTTGGAGAAAACGTACTTCTCCGGCGGCATCAAAATCAAAATTCATTTCTTTAAGAGCCCATCAAGCTTTGTGCTCCAACTCTACCGGCAAATGGCAAGCTTTCCCGTACACAAGCTTATACGGGGTGGTGCCAAGGGGTGTCTTGAAGGCGGTTCTCAATGCCCATAAGACATCCGGGAGCTTTTGGGACCAATCTTTCCGGCTCTTGTTGGTGACTTTCTCCAAGATGGTTTTAATTTGGCGGTTAGAAACCTCCACTTGCCCACTAGTTTGAGGGTGTAAGCAAGGGCGGTTTTATGCCGCACTCCATGTGATTCAAGTAGAGCTTTGAAAGTACTTTTGCGAAAATGAGATCCGCCATCACTTATGACTACTCTTGGTGTTCTGAACCTTGGGAAAATTGTGCCTTTGAAAAGCTTCATCACAACCTTGCTATCATTGGTGGGGGCGGCAACCGCTTCAATCCATTTGGATACATAATCCACCGCAACCAAGATGTATTCATTTCCACAAGAGTTGGGAAAGGGTCCCATGAAGTCAATGCCCCAACAATCGAAAAGCTCAATCTCCAATATATTAGTCAAGGGCATTTCACTTCTCTTCCCAATGTTCCCAACCCTTTGGCAAGCATCACAAGATTTAACCAAGTAGTGGATGTCTTTGAACATGGAGGGCCAATAAAACCCACCTTGGAGGATCTTGGCAATTGTTCTAGAGGTGGCCAAGTGTCCCCCATAGGCGGAATTGTGAACCCGGTCGACAATCTCCAAGCCCTCCTCTCTTGAAACACATCTCCGGAACATTCCATCCCCACACTTGCGGAACAAATGTGGGTCATTCCAAAAGTATCTCCTAGCATCATTTCTTAACTTCCGCCTTTCTCTTTGTTCCATTTCATCCGGCAGGAAACCACTTACAATGTAGTTTGCAAGATCCGCAAACCAAGGGGTCTTGACGGTAACTTCCATGAGTCCATCATCCCGCAACCACTCATTGATGGGTCCACTCTTGTCTTGTATCCCATGGTCTTCAACGGTCAATCTAGATAAGTGGTCGGCTACAACGTTTTCCGACCCGGCCTTATCCTTAATCTCTAAATCAAATTCTTAGAGAAGTAGGACCCATCTCAAGAGTCGGGGCTTTGCATCTTTCTTCACCATCAATTGTCTCAAGGCGGTGTGATCGGAGTAAACCACCACCTTAGACCCAACAAGGTATTGTCGAAATTTCTCCACGGCATGAACAATTACCAACATTTCCTTTTCGGTCGTAGCATATCCACATTGTGTTTGGTCGAGAGTCTTGCTTGTGTAATAAATCACATGATGCTTCTTATCCACAACTTGTCCAAGTACCGCACCAACCGCGAAGTCCGAAGCATCACACATTATCTCAAAAGGAAGGTTCCAATCCGGGACCGGATTATTGGTGCCGTGACCAATGCTCTCTTCAACCTATTAAAAGCTTCAAGACAAGAATCATCAAACACAAAGGGGGAATCCTTAAGGAGTAATGAGGTTAGGGGCTTTGCTATTTTTGAGAAATCCTTGATAAAACGCCGATAAAACCCGGCATGGCCTAAAAAACTTCTCACTCCCTTAACATTGGAAGGGGGTGACAAGTTCTCTATGACCGCAACTTTGGCCCCATCGACCTCAATACCCCTACTTGAAACGATGTGACCGAGGACAACCCCTTCCTCCACCATGAAATGGCACTTTTCCCAATTAAGGACGAGGTTATGCTCCTCACACCGTTTCAACACACAAGCCAAGTTCTCAAGACCAAGCTCAAACGAGTCTCCATGGACACTAAAGTTGTCCATGAAGACTTCCATGCTTTTTTCAAGGAAATCGGAAAATATTGCCATCATGCACCTTTAGAAGGTGCCGGGCGCATTACAAAGCCCGAATGGAATCCTACGGTAGGCATAGACTCCTATTGGGCAAGTGAAGGTCGTCTTCTCTTGGTCATCCGGGTGGATGGGAATTTGGAAAAACCCGGAATAACCGTCTAAGAATCAATAGTATGCATGGCCCGCGAGCCTTTCTAGCATTTGGTCAATGAAGGGAATTGGGAAGTGGTCTTTGAGGGTGGCGGCATTGAGCTTGCGGTAGTCAATACACATGCGCCACCCGGTCACGGGTCTAGTAGGTAGGGTGGTGCCATCCTCTTGTTCAACCATTTGTATCCTCCCCTTCTTTGGTACCACGTGGACCGGACTAACCCATTTGCTATCGGTAATTTGGTATATAATACCGGCCTCTAGGAGTTTCAACACTTCATTTTTCACCACCTCGGCCATCTTTGGGTTAATCCGCCTAAGACCGTCAACCTTGGGTTGACTCCCCTCTTCCAAAACTATTCTATGCATGCACAAACTCAGACTTAAGCCCTTGATGTCATCAATGCTATACCCAAGTGCCCCTCTATGAGTTTTCAAAATTTCCAAAAGCTTCTTTTCTTGGGACTCACTTAGGTTAGCGTTAACGATCACCGGGTAGGCCTCTCCCTCATCAAGGAAAGCATACTTGAGTGAGGGAGGCAAGGGTTTGAGTTGTACCTTTGGAAGGAGAAAGCCCTCCACTCTCTTCAATAGTTCCTCGTCAACTTCATGATCCTCTTTCATTGCCTCATCATGCAAAGAGATTTGAAAAACCTCTTCCATCTCCGCTTCTTCACGGGCTACTTCGTGCACTACTTCATCAATTACCTCAATTGTGCTCAACCTTTCTACTCTTGGACCTTTCATCAAATTTGGGAGGTTAAACTCGACATTGTTGCCCTCAATTTGAAAGGTTAGCCGCCCATTCTTCACATCAATGAGAACTCCCCCGGTAGCCAAGAACGGCCTACCGAGGATGATGGGAGTGTGGCAATCCTCCGGAATATCGAGGACAACAAAATCGGCGGGAATTAAAAGCTTTCCAACTTTGACGGGTACGTCTTCAAGCACCCCCATAGGGTGCTTGACGGACCTATCCGCCAATTGGAGAGTCATTTAGGTGGGAGCAAGGTTTTGAATGCCGATTCTCTTAGCAACCTTCAAAGGAATAACACTTACACTTGCTCCCAAATCACAAAGAGCTCTAGATATGGGCACACCACCTACTACACATGGGATTGAAAAGCTCCCCGGGTCACCAAGCTTAGTGGGCATTTTATTAAGGATATGAGCACTACATGCCTCTTCCATAGCCACTATTTCTTGGCCACCCAAGACTCTTTTCTTTGTCAAAATATCTTTTAAAAATTTTGAGTAGGTTGGCATGTTTATTATCACCTCCGTAAAGGGTAAGGTAACCTCAAGTTTCTCAAGCATGTCACAAAACTTGGCATACTTAAGGTTTTCCCTACTCTTTATGGCTCTTGAAGGGTAAGGAATTTTAGGAACAAGTTGGGAATTTGAAGATACCTTAGGAGGAGCCGAATTTCTTGTTACCTTTTTAGATTGTTGCAAGGGTACCTCTTCAATAGCTTCCTCCTCATAAGAGAGGTCTTTAACATACCCATCAACATCCTTGCCCTCTTGAATTACCTTTCTAGACAAATCTTCACACGCTTTCTTCCCGTTCTTGTCTTCTCTAGCCTTACCCAATTGTTCAACGGGTGAGCTTTCCTCTTCATCATTTACTTCCAACTCATCCCTCATCGGATCTTCATCCATTTCTACCACAAGGTCCTTGTAGGGGTCCTCAAGCTCTACACCACTCCTTAGCACTACCGCATGAGCATGGTGGCTATTTGAGGAATCTTTGGAGCTTTGTCCTTGAGCCAACAAACCACCGGGCGGCCGTTGAGGGTTAGCCATAGCATGAGAAGCCATCCTAGATTCCATTTCCCTCATGTCCTTAAGGAAGGTAGCCCTCAAATTTGCTTGTTCTTGTTGAGTAGCTTTAGCAAAATTAGCTATCTCTTGGCTATGTTGAAGTTGCATGTTCTTTATCATCTTCAAAAGCTCAACTTGAGAGAGCTCACCTTGGGGTTCTTGATGAGGTTGGTTGGCTATGGGTAAAGGGAACCCATAGTCATACCGAGCATTGGGACCTTGGTTGTTGTTTTGCCCCACTTGAAAGTTAGCTCTAGGACCGTGTTTGTTGAAGTTTGATCCTTGACCTTGTTCTTGAAACCCTTGAACATACCCTTGCCTGAACCCTTAGTTTGCTTGGTTCACTTGATTCCCTTGGTAAAACCCTTGATTTCCACCAAAATCTTGGTATCCTTGTGCTTGGTTCCCATAATTTTGGTTTTGGTTCCTGGGATTAGGTCTTGGGTTGGGGAATATTCCCCTTTGTTGAGCAAACCCGGGGGGGTTGGTTGGGGCTTGTGGTTGAAGGTGTTGTGGGTTTTGAACATTGGTGCTTTTGTAGCTAAAGTTAGGGTGGTTCCTCAAACCGGGGTGGTAGAAATTGGTATTTGGATTGTAGACGTTCGGGTTGTTGTAAGGTGGTCTTGTGGGTCTTGAATTGTTGTTAAAACCTTGAAAGGCGTTAACCTCTTGAACATTCTCGTCATAGACCCCATTGTAATTGTTGCCACACAAGTCATAAGTATGACCACTTCCTCCACAAAGTTCACAACTCGCGACTTGAGCCACTTCTTCCATGGGTGCCCCATATGAGGTTGCGGCTTGATTCACTTGATTTCTTGAAAACTTCTCAAATTGTTTTGTGAGTAAGTCGAGCTTGGCATTTGTCTCGGAGTTGGAGGCGTTTTCCTTAGGAAACTTCCCATTCCTTCTTAGCATGTTTCCTCTAGAACCATAGTTTGCCTCCGAGTCTACCATTTTCTTGATCAATGTCGTGCCCTCTTCATCATTCAAGTGATCAAATCCTCCCCCCGCGGAGGCATTTACCATCTCTTTAGTCCTTGGTAGCAAAGTTTGGAAGAAAGTTTGAGTGATGTACCATTCCGGTATTCCATGGTGGGGGCAACTTGCTATCAAGTCTTGATAACGGTCCCAAGCTTCACCCAAGGACTCCCCATCCTCTTGTTGGAACGTATGGATCTCATTACGGAGCATCGCGGTCTTGGAGGAAGGGTAATACTTGGCCATGAATGCTTTAGCCAAAGCATACCAAGTAGTGAAAGTATCCGGTGGGTGGATGTTCAAACATCGGTCCGCTTTGCCCGTCAATGAAAACGAGAACAACATCATTCTCAAGGTGTCTTCGGACACCCCATTCTTCTTCATCATTGAAACTTTCCTCTTAAACTTCCGGAGATGAGCATGGGCATCCTCTTCAATATGACCCCCGAACAAGTCCTTCTCAATTAACCCGACTTGGGCGGGATGCATTTCAAAGTTGTTTGGGGCCAAGGTGCCAAAATTGATAGGGTTACATGAATCATTATGGTTAGGCCGGTTATGATCTCTAAGAGCCATTTGTGGTGGTGGATTTGGTACTTGATGTGGTGGTGTTTGGGGTGGGCTATTATAATTAGGGAAGTTATGAAAGGGGTTTTCTAGTAAAGTCTCAATTGTGAGGTTTGGTTGAAGTGTGGTTGTGGTATCAATATTTTGTGGGATGTGTGAATTTTGTTGGTCTAAGTTTGCTTGAGGGGAACTATTCCTAACTCTCTCAAGGGTCCTTGTCCTCAAGGTTCTAAAAAGCCTTTCGGGGTCGGAGTTGAAGAGAAGAGCTTGGTGGTTCCTTCTAGGCATGCACTTGACAAATCGTTAGTCTCCTAGTGTTTTTACACACTAGGGGAAGGCAAGAAATCACACACTCTACAAAGAACACACAACTACTAAAACAAACTAACAATTGAGATAAGACTAAAGCAAAGACTCTAATAAAAAACTAAGCATAACCTATCGCCATCCCCGGCAACGGCGCCATTTGATAACAAGAGATTTGTCGTCTTATCCCTTTACCAAAACTATTTATAACCCGATTAAATGTAGTATTTAGTCGGGGTCGAACACGAAGAGGCGTGGGGGGGGTTTCTACTAGGTCCGACTTAGAGTCAAGTTTAATCAACAATGAAAGGAGGGGTTTTGGTTTTAACTACTAGAGCAAATAAACAAACAATCTAGTGAAGATGAATTCAAATGATTAAAGGCTAGGGCTTTCGGGTTCATCTAAATGGTTTAAGGGCAAACATGATGATTTAAGGGGTTTATGGTAAGAGTTTATCCTAAGATGCAAAATCAATGTCTTGATTATCCTAAAGGTGACAACTAACTCTCATTAAGTATCACACTTCTCTTGAACATACAACAAGACCACCACAAACTTTCATTCAATGGGGGAATTAAGCAATAATGAAAAAAGGGCATAAGCTTTCACTCATGCAATTAATCAAACACCTTGTGTGCATGAACATGAAAGATAAACAATCCACCAAAGACCCAAATAATCATACAATCATGCCCATAAAAACCATATAGACTCCCCCTAAACCCTAGAAGGAAATCTACTCACTCATATTGGGGATAATTATGCTAATAAGAGGGGAAGAACAAATAACATAGAGAGAAAGCATGATGATTATTGTAGCAATTATAAGAGACAAGATAAGTGTAAACAAATGATTAACAAGCAAATAAGAGAGGAGATTATACTAAAAGACACAATCTTTAACACAAACAACTCAAAGATAGAATCTTTGGGTGGAAATAACAAGTATGAACTAAGAAAAGATGAACAAAAGTGGAAAAAACAACAATCAAACAACAAGGATGCAATTTTAACAAAAACAATAAAACAAACTAGAAGGAAAAACAATATGTAAACTAATGAAAATAGGGAAATAAACAATACCAACTCAATAGCAAAGATGAATTAGGATAGAATAATAAAGAAGGAGAAACCTTCAATCTTCTTATAACCCAAATTCTATTGCTAACTTAATTCAAGAACTTATCTAATTAGGGAATGATTAACAAAATTATTAATAAAGTTTTGAACTTGGAAAGGGAAATATTCTGAGATCTAGGTTCTGTGTACAAGGGGTTTAAGGAGGGGGGTATATATAGTTTCCACTAGGATTAGGGTAGGATTTGAAATGGGCTTAAAAACACGAGTCTGCACTCCCGGCCGGTCAACCGGCTGCCGGTCTTCTGGCCGGCTGGGAGATCCCTGGAAGTTGAAATAAATTTGGGAAGTCATCAGGTAAGCATGGCCGGTCAACCGGCTGCCGGTCACTGACCGGCTGGGGATACGCTTGACTTTGGATCTTGACTTCTTCGCTTGGAGGAACTCCCAGCCGGCTGGCCGGCTGCCGGTCATTTGACCGGCTGGGAGATTCCTGTAACATCCTTCAAAAACTTGTAATTCCCAGCTCATATGTTCTCCCAACCGGCTACCCGGCCGCCGGGCCACCGGCTGGGAATGCCCCTTGCCTTGTTTCTTCTTCAGTTGTATACGAATGCAGTCCCAGCCGGCCTACCGGCTGCCGGCCTACCGGCTGGGGATCCTCCTCAGCATGATTTCTTTCTTCTTCCATGCAAAGCTTAGTAAACACGTCTTCCTTGCTTCTTTTCACCCATTCCCGCCTCAATTTCTGCACGGAGGCCACAATGTCATAGCAAAGGGAATTGGGACACGAAATTCGAGAAAGGAAGTACAAAAGCGACTCAAATGGAGTCGGCAAGCATGAAATTAGAGGGGAAAAGGGGGCAAAAGAATCCTATATCACCAACCCATTCGGCCAATTGTCCCGTCTAGACGGTCCTAATTCTTATTTGGGCCTAAGGATGGATAGCGATTGACGTCATCCATACCACTATGCTTACTCTTGTTTGTATCAAGGGCCTTCACTACTTGAGGAAATGGACTAGGAATCGGCCTTACTCTTGTTTGGTACGAGCCTCTCCACAGACTTCGAGTTTGATGGTTCGGTATGGCAAGCCACCCTTTAAACCAAAACCCTTTTAAATGCACTTAGCATCCCGTTATAATGCTTGTATAAATGTTTATACCTTACGTGATCACCATTTCGAAAAAGGCCATTGGATTAGTGTAAAACCCAGTCGAAAATCTGTCCATTTGTCGAGTCAAAATTCGGGCCATAAGCCCATTTCAAAACCTCACTTCGAGTCCACTCCTACAGCTACACTATAGTTGACTAGAATACACATTTTTCAAAATTTTGTCCTTTCTTCAAAGCTCACTCAACACAAGTGGCACACACCCACTTCACGAGTCAAAACATTTCTTTTTTTAGCAAGTGTGTTAGAATGGTCGATCATGTTTTGATTCGTCATCGACCTCTTATCCAGTTTTCAAGATGCCTGGAACCAGCGAAACAAACCTCCACCAACTTCAAGATGGTAATGATCGAATCCTAGCCGCACTAGCTCAAATCCAAGTTACTCAGGACCAAGTGTATGATCGCCTTGACACCATCGAGGGTCGGATCTACGCCGTAGAGGGGAGATTGCCTCCTCATGAAAGTGAAGTAGTAGGTGGCTACGCGAGTGAGTCCAAAGACGAAAATCCTCTCATGGGAATGACTGTAGCTGAGAAAAGACTCCAATACTTAGAGGAGCAATTGATGTACCTTAAAGGGGATGGTATTTATAGGGAGAACAACCGCAAGTATGAGGCCGTCAATTCCAAATTGCCAACCAACTTCAATATGACGGATATCCCTAAATTCAAGGGGCACGAAAACCCTCCGAACCACATCCGTGCCTTTAAGGATTACATGTCTATCAAAGGCATAAAACCTGAGATGTTCTTAAGGATCTTTCCTTCATCTCTTGACACCATCCCAAAACAATGGTTCTACTCTTTAGAACACAAGAAGATCGCTACTTGGGAAGATGCCGCGATCGAGTTTGCCAAGCAATACGCGGATAATGCTGAGATCCAAGTTAACATGCGCACTCTAGAGGTTCTTACCCAAAATGACAAAGAAGGATTCACCGACTTCCTAAGTAGGTGGAGGAAGACTAGTACCCAACTAGTTGAACGCCCGGATGAGGCTACCCTTGTGGAGAAGTTCGTGGACAATCTCAAACCCATTTATGCCAACCATTTGAGATATCAAAACATCAAAACTTTCAAGGACTTAACCGTACTAGGGACAAGGATTGAAGATGACATCCGTAAAGGGCTCTTGTTCAAAACGGTAGGTCGTGGATATCAAGGCTCAACAAGTCGTTCTTACGGCTCCACTAGCAAGACTGATGAAGTTACCCTTCTCGAGCCATCCAAGAAAAGTACCTCACCAAGGAAATTCACAAACCTTGGGGATACTTACTCCAATGCTCTTAAAAGGTTAATGAAGAAAGGCAAACTCCAACCCATTGGACCTACTCCCGAACCCGAAAAGAAGTCCAAATTCTGGGACGAGAACTCGTACTGTGAGTACCATAGGGGCAAGGGGCATGACACAGAAAAATGCTACAAATTGAAAAATGTGCTTCAAGACATGATTGAAGATGGTCGACTACCAATACCGCCGGGAGGTAAACCCAACAACACTCAGAATCCTCTTGGAGTTCTAGTGATTACAAGTGACGAATCTACCTTAAATTGTTCTCACCTTATCCCTACCATTTCCGACTTCAACACATGGGCAAGGAGTGTGGATAGACAAGTTTGGGAATTAGAAAATGTGGTGACAACTTTACGTGATCCCAACGCAACACCCAAGGAGCATGTGCCACTAATCTTCTCTCAAAACGCTACTATGCAAGAAATAGTCGCCGTGGTTGATAAACTAGTCGACCAAATCATACGACTAGAAGATGAAATCATGAGAATGAGAGGACTAGCTACAATCAATGGAGTTTGGGCCGATGATGATGAAGACGAGTACCTCATCGAAAACTCCCTAGTCAAGGAAATAGTCCAAAATGGTGAAGACCAAGATGTGGACCACCTAACTCGTTCGGGACGTCCATATCAAAACACTACTCAAAATGGTCCAACCAACGTTATCACACCAAATGATAACGAAGATGACTCCACTGACCATTTGCTCAAGCAATTACAGAAGACGAAGGCTGATCTTTCAGTCTGACAATTAGTAGCAAGCTCATTCCCACATCGCCAAGCTTTACTTCAAGCTTTGGCCAAAAAAAATGTAGCACATAACTCGACACCCGAAGATGTAGTCAACTTGGTCTTCCAAGAATCACCGAAGCTAAGTAATCCTATTACTTTATCAGACGAAGATTTGCCACCTTTTGGCGCTAGTCACAACTTAGCTCTTTACATCACTGTCATTTGTCTAAAGAAAAACGTGCCAATGACCTTGGTAGATGATGGCTCTGCGGTCAACGTTATACCCCTCAAAACGGCATACAAATTAGGCATGAAAGAGTCGGATTGGACCCCTACCAATCAAGGTCTTCGCGCATACGATGGTACACGACGAAAGGTAGTAGGACTTGCTAACCTAACCATAGCCATAAGGCCAATTGAGTGAAAGGTTAACTTCCAAATAGTGGACATCGAAGCTTCTTTCAACATACTCCTAGGAAGACCTTGGATTCATGCTTCCAAAGCAGTGACATCCACCCTTCATCAAAAGATCAAGATCCCACTAAATGGCAAAGTGGTGACGATCACTTCGTCACCCATCAAAGCAATAATCGAAAAGAAGTCGAACAATCAAGTCCCTGAAGATCCAGTATATGAACTTGGGGGCTTCCAAAGCATAAGTGTCATAGAAAGCGAATTGGCACCCTTATACTACGATCCCTACTCCAACTTGGTGGTCAACCACATACTCAAATCTCAGGGATACTTCCCTGGAATGCCTTTGAACCCTATGCGAAGAAACACCTTCGCACCATACAAGTAAGGCAACTCAAAGAGGATACCACTTGGACTAGGATACAAACCCACTAAAGAAGAGGTTCTCGAGATGCTCCCTCAAGTTCAAAACCGTAAGTATGTAGGAGTCCAAACGCGACCCTATCTCCCTACCCTAAATGGGTACTTTGTTAAAGAAGGAAGTCTAGAACTCTTTCACGGATTTCCCGGGCCTTGGCATTATCTCGAGAGGAAGCTAGCCGGAATCGAGATCTTTCACGATTGCTACTTAATCCCTCCAGAAACGGTTCCTACCGTTAAAACCCGTCAAACACCTTGCTTAGACGAACAAGTTGCTAGCCTATTGTTCGGAGAAGATCGATTTGTTAGAGCCGCACAGGATGAGATCATTACCATGATACTTCAGGACGATCACTTCAACCCTACCGCGTTAATCACAGAAACTAACTCAGCAGAAAGGATGGAGAAAGTCAATCAAGTGGACAAACAATCAAGGAAGACTCTTCAAGCTCACCACTGGAGAAGGAGAGATGTTCAAAGGAGAACCAGAAGACGATGAATTCGAGTCAGAGTCGGAGTCAGAGTCGGAGTCACTAGGGAGTCTCCTCCTGTCGTCATCCCCATTCCCTTTGTTTCTCCTAGCTTAGCCTCGAGTAGTCACAGTGGTTCGGGAAATGTCCCAACCACTGTCCCTTTGCCGCCACTGACCATGGATCAGATGGCTTCTTTGTTTCAACTTTTCTCAAACTTTAATATCAATAAATCAGGTTCTGCTTAGTCTTTGTGTTATCTTGAGTGCAATTCTGTTTACGATGATACTGAGGATGACCAAGACCAAGACTCAATCGAAATGCCTCCCTACGTAGCCAAAGAAATACTACAGGAAAGGGAAGGGGGACCAGTAATAGAGGACACCGAACCCATCAATGTAGGAACCGAACTAGAACCCCAAGAACTTAGGATAGGGACTACCTTGAGCTCAACCGAAAGGGCCGATTTCATAGACCTCCTAAACGAGTTCAAAGACGTTTTCGCTTGGTCCTACAAAGACATGCCAGGGATCGACAGGGATATCGCCGAACATAGAATCCCGATTAAGCCAGGTTTCAAACCTGTAAAACAGAAGCTTCGACGAATGAGAACGGAATGGGCTCTCAAGATTAAGGAAGAAGTTGATAAGCAATTCAAAGCCGGGTTCATCAAAGTTTCCGAGTATTCTGACTGGGTAGCGAATATAGTACATGTACCCAAAAAGGATGGGAGAATCCGTGTTTATGTTGATTTTAGGGACTTAAACAAAGCAAGTCCTAAAGATGACTTCCCTCTACCACACATCGACATATTGGCGGACAATACTACAGACCACGCATTACTATCCTTCATGGATGGATATGCGGGTTATAACCAAATCAAGATGGCCATAGAAGACATGCATAAGATCGCATTTGTCACTCAATGGGGAACCTATTGCTATACGGTCATGCCGTTTGGATTGATCAACGCCGGAGCTACATATCAACGCACCGCAACTACACTCTTACATGAGATGATGCACAAAGAAGTTGAGGTATACGTAGACGACATGATTGTCAAATCCAAAGATAGAGAGGGGTATATTGTGAACCTTCACAAATTTTTCGCAAGGCTACGAAAGTACAACATGAGACTCAATCCAAAGAAGTGCGCATTCGGAGTTAACGTCTGGCAAACTCCTGGGATACGTCTTTAGCCAACGAGGTATAGAAATAGACCCTTCCAAGATCAAGGCTCTGATCGAAATGCCACAACCTCAAACAGAAAAAGAAGTCAGAGGATTCCTGGGAAAAGTGCAATATATAAGTCGATTCATATCGAAACTCACCATGATTTGTGAGCCTATCTTCAAGAAGCTCAAGAAGACAGACCACACCATGTGGGATGATGATTGTCAAAAGGCATTTGACCGAATCAAAGAGATATTAGCTAAACCACCAGTGCTCATGCCACCACAACGAGATCAACCTCTTGGTTTATATCTCACGGTAACCGAAACACCCATGGGTGCCATGTTAGCTCAAACCGTAGGAAGTGAAGAAAGGGCTATCTACTACCTTAGTAAGAAGTTCTTGGAGTACGAGTGCAAATACTCACAACTAGAAAAGACATGCCTCGCTCTTGTGTGGGCAACTAAGAAGCTACGACATTACATGCATAGCTACTCCGTCAAAATATACTCCAAAATGGATCCAGTCAAATACCTCTTCGAGAAACCCATCCTCAACGGACGCCTAGCAAGATGGAATTTGATGCTCTCAGAATTCGATCTCAAATACGTACCTCTGAAAGTTATAAAAGGTCGCGCCGTCGCCGAATTCGTCGCAGAAAATCCCATCAATGATGCACAAACAATAGATACTTGGTCATTTCCAGACGAGGATATACTTCAAACTACTGATGTCGACTCCTGGGACCTTTACTTTGATGGAGCATCAAACTTAAGAGGATTTGGAATAGGAGTGTTGCTCATTTCTCCTGAAGGCGAGCATACACCAATCGCTGTCAAACTCGACTTCGAGGTGACAAACAACGCTGCAGAATACGAAGCTTGTCTAATTGGACTATAGGCGGCAGTGAGCTTAGACATTAAGAACCTCCGAGTACACGGGGATTCATCCCTGATCATCAATCAAGTTACGGGATCTTAGAAAATTCGAAGCGAAAGCTTAGCACCTTACCAAGTCAGAATAGACCAAGTTGCCCAATTCTTTGATCACGTGACATATCTACACCTACCTCGGGAAGAAAATCAATTTGCAGATGCTCTTGCAAAACTCGCATCTTTGATTAATATGCCAGATGACATGGTGGAAATGCCTTTATGCATCGCACGACGGTCAGAGCCAGCTTATGTACACCAAATCACCAATGAAGAGGAAATCATTCAGGAACCCTGGTTCCAAGCAATCCTGAATTTCAAGCTCAATGGTACCTATCCACCCGATATGGACAAAAGGGGACAACGTGCTATACGCCTACTAGCTTCCCAATACGTTCTCATGCAAGGAGAGTTATACAAAAGAACACCTCTTGGTGTAATCCTACGTTGCCTTGATCATTCACAAGCGCGGAAAGTGATGGAAGAAGTCCACGATAGAGAATGCGGTCCTCACATGAGTGGGCCCATGATGGCAAAGAAAATCACACGTTTGGGGTATTATTGGACCACAATGGAATCCGATTGCATCAAATACGTAAGACATTGCCACAATTGCCAAATCTTCGGGAATGTACAGCACGTCCCTCCTTCATTGCTCTATACGATGACATCTCCTTGGCCATTTTCTGCCTGGGGAATTGACATAATCGGGAAGATAACCCCGGCCGGAACAGGAGGTCACTGTTTCATCCTAGTAGCGATCGACTATTTCACCAAATGGGTGGAAGCGGCTTCCTACACTAGTCTCACGGCTAAAAATGTGGCAAAGTTCATATAAAACAACATCATCTGTCGATATGGTTGCCCACATGAGATCATTAGTGATAATGGATCACATTTCCAAGCTGAGACTGAGCAGTTGCTAGCCAAGTATAAAATTAGGAATCACCACTCTTCGCCCTATAGACCACAGACTAACGGCGCGGTAGAGGCAGCAAACAAGAACATTGTCACTTTCCTCAAGAAAATGATCGACAACTGTCGAGATTGGCCAAGCAAGGTACTCTTTGCTTTGTGGGGATATCGTACATCTGTTAGGACGCCCACTGGGGCCACACCTTTCTATTTGACCTACGACATTGAAGCTGTACAGCCAGTCGAGCTAGAGATACCATCCCTGCATATTTTACTCGAAAGTCAAATCCCAGAAGCCGATTGGAAGAGGGATAGATACGAAGAACTCATCCTCCTGGATGAACGTAGGCTACGCGCCTTGCATAATGTCCAAACATATCAAGCACGCATCAAACGAGCTTTCAACAAAAGGGTTAAGCCAAGAAACATCAAGGAAGGAGACTTAGTACTCAAATCGGTTAGAGCTCTTTTACCTGTTGACCCACGGGGGAAATTCAAACCCAATTGGGCCGGACCATTTCTAGTCAAGTCCATACTTCCAGGGGGTGCGGCTAGAATCACAGACCTAGACGGGAATGAGTTTTCCAACCCAATAAACCTTGACCAACTAAAACGGTACTATGCCTAGAATAGGAACCAAAACGCGCCTCGCGTAACCTCACGTGTCGCTCTTGTGGCACTGAATAAATGGCCCCTGGCCAAGCTGAAATAAGCTAATGTCATTATGCTCTTGCATTCTGACAAGTTTGTCGTCCTCATATCGTCAAATAAACTAAATTTGCACCTTCAGAGTAAGCAAAAGCTCATGCTTATTTTCTAAGTTCATTACAAGCTCTTGCTTTGAACAATTATTCTTTTACATTTACTCGAACTACGCGCAAGGGTTTGATTTCATTTTTAATGAATACGTAGGCAATCCTTCACAAGATACAACCCATTATTTTAAAATGTGAATAGAAGGACATTTGCATTGCCTTTGGAATTCGACAAGAATAATAAATAGAAAATCACAACGGTTTCATAACCATTTAACCTTTTTTATTTCATTCATTTTCTAGTAATAGTACGCTACATAATAAAAATAAAAATAGGCTAGGATTCTAAAAACCCCACTTCTTTATTACAACAATAATAATAATAATAAATAATAAATAAATACTCGGGCTATTCTTCCATCTTCCCTTTGCCCTTGTCATTTTTGTCATATTTCTTGTCACGACCTCAAGCCGGACGCTCTTGCGCCACTTCGGACCTAATCACCAACGGTCTTTCTCGAGGCCTAGACTTCCCATTCTTGCCAATCACCATCTCCACGACAGGAGAGGTCTTCGGTTTCTTCGAAGGATGAACGACTCGAAACCCGGCTTCCTCCTCTCCCTCGGTCAGATGTTTCTCCTTCTCTTTTTTCCACCTCGCACACCTTGTAGTCGACGGGCTCGCGCTTCCTCAATCTCTCGCGCTCTTCCGGAGTAGTAGCTTTCCTCTATCGCAGATAAGAATCCGACACCCATAAGGCATTAGCAGAAGAGTTCAAGAACCATACGTTTCTTTGGGTCCATTTAATGGCCCACTCCCTTCGGCTCTCTGTAGTAAGCGTCACGGCTGTCTGCGGAACAGTATCAAGCTTCGGGATCGTCTGTTTTAGTCCAACCTGTCTCATCAGCCTTTCCGGGAAGATGCACACCATAAATTCCAAGCCATGAATGCGCACAGATTGGGTAGAATCCAAAGAAGACACTCTAGTGACAGATTTGAGGTGCCACCATGGTACAATCCACCTAATCAAAGGGCCATCATCACTCTTCAGTTTGTTCTCCCAATAATTGCAGACTCGAGTGAAGTCCACCATGTAAAGCCTGGTCCTCATCGCAATTGAACGAGCGTGATAAGAAGGAACGTGAACTGGGGGCTCGATCAATCGAAGCCGTTCCATAAGCCAAACCTATCCAAAAGCAGGTATTAGACATCAAAAAAAAAAAGAAAAAAAAAAGAAAGAAAAAGAAAAATAAGCGTTCTTTTACCTGCAGAATGACGGGACTTCCCAAATACGGTAGGTCGCGGTTGGCTTTTCTATTATCCAAGCCCAACAGGATCTCTCCTAGACATAAGCAAGTTGGGCTCCTGCGTAGCTTCATTTGCTCAACAAGGCCCAGAAGACGGGGATCACCTCTCAAGTCTTCATCAACATGCCCTTGAAAGACATACACATGCAACAAGCAAAACCCAAATGCCCTTCGCCTAGCAACATAAGAAACGGTGGGGTCGGCCTGGTTAATAAATCGGTCAATAAAGTCCAACATTCGCACTCCCTTCGAGGTCACTAGACGGTCCACCTCGAGTCTAGTCAACCCAAGCAAGTCTCTAAATTTGCTTTTATACCCTTGAGAAGTAGAAGGAATGGCAGGCAAGTGTTCAGGGTCCCACCCACCAATCGTAGCAATTTCTTCAGGAAATGGACAAATATCGCCTCCAGGGAACGCAAAAACATGGTAATTCGGGTCTCAATAATCAAGACAAGCATCCAAGAATGGTTTGACAACCTTGATAAGCTTCAAACTCAACAATGATCCAAGATTATAGGCGCACATATCATATTTCTCCACGTTTGAAAATTCGTTGGTCCATTCTTTTACGCGAATCTCCAAAGTATTCATGATGAGGAATTATTTTGAGAATTTTATGTAATAAGAAGAAGAAGAGACAGAAGAATTGTGGGAATAAAAGCTCTATCGACGTCTCTATTTATACTAATTTCTGTTTCCAAAAATCAGCCAGAACGGAACCACCTGGGAACAGGCACAGCACCTGCTGCGCCTCTTCAAAGGGACGCAGTTCATGTTGCGCCTCTTCCTCAGCTTGATTTCTGTGATTTTCCGCGTTAGATCTTTCCTAATTCCTCGACGAATAATTTCCTAATCCTACGGGTTATTATTTTGGTAAATACGTGGAAGTTACCATATTTCGTGTTTCCTAATTCCGCAGGCACGCATCTCGAGACGACATCGACATTTTCGTCATTTTACCACACTTGTACATATTCATTTTAGGAAATAATTTTCATTATAATATAATTCGTTTCAAAATTTATAGATTTATTTCATTTATATTTCTTTCATTTCTTTTTTAATCATTTCATTCCTAACTTATAGGTTTCTATTTTTTCCTTTTTTTAGAGGTAACCCTCCCTACCGTCCGGTCACTTCCGGCAAAATTTTTGCATTTTTGCGTGCTTTTGAGTCAGTCGTTTTGCGCTAATTCAGGCCACGTGTATATACAAATGTATGTTTTGCGTGATTTCTATGTAAATTTCGGCAGCATGACGGTGTAAATCGTCATCTACCAAACCTGTTCAAAGCTAACCTGCAGATACAAGCAACACAACCCAGCAGCAAAGGCACTCAGGCCATCTTATATACAACCAAAAAGGGAAATGTACAACAAACTGGGGGCTCGAGCTCCAAACAAAGTCCGGAAGGTTCAAAGTGAAGGTCCAAAATGTACAAATGTGCAAAATACGGCCAACAAACAAACAAAAACTACACAAAACTACTGCCGGTCGCCCTCCAACTCCGCAACTCTTGCCGTAAGATCAGCAATCTCGGCGTCTCGAACCTCGAGCTCCCTCAACAAGCGAGCTGTCTCCTCCCGAGACTGAGCCAACTCTCGCTCCAGCTCGCGGTCCCCCTGTAAACAACAAAATTGGCTCATGTCAATCATTTCAAGCAATTAAAAGAAAAGTTGGAAAATCAAAATTAAAAAATGGAACAGGCACAAGGTTCATACCTGACGGCCTCAACCGCCGACAAGTGCCTCGACGGCAGTAGCTCGCAGCCGGTTGGCCACCCTCCATAACGCCACGAACCGAGACGGCGCAACCTGCATCTTCATAAAACGAAGTTCTCAATAACTGAACAAACTCAATCACATGTGTTCCTACACAAAAATTATGCAAAATTAGAGGCTCACCCTCCGAATCAGATGCTGCCAGTCGTCCAGGCCAGCATCCGTCACGGCCACGTCAAAGTCACGCAGCTCGGAGATCGGCGTCCTCCCAGTCGCGTCAGTGTACTCGAGGGTCTCGGGGTACTCTGGGGGCTCGATGCCCGCCGCCTCAACCTCCTGCAAAACAAAATATTTCTCATTAATCGATGATCTTTCATCGTAGTCTCAAAATCAAGAATAAGGAAGAGTAAAGATGCTCACCACTACCGGCCAGTACGCCAACCTTCCGTAGAGGAACGCCGAGTAGTCCTCGCCGGGAAGAAGGAGGGCGTCACCACCGACGCCAGCCAAGTCAGCCTCCCTCTCAGCCTCAGAAGGCTCCCTGAACATCGTCCTAGGAGGATCGATGGGAACCGCCAACACGTCCCGAGAGCACTGACGAGCCAAGCGCTCGCCCAAGTACCACTCCTAGGCCGAAGAACCTCAGCCACAAAAGGAGGCGCTCCAGCGTACTCCGCCCAAGGCCTGGGCACCCACTAGGAAAAGACAAACAAAGGAATCATTCTTATGATCGAGTTTAAAAAGCAATATAGAAGCAAATGAATATAAGTGAGATGCTTACGCTGTCTAGCTGAAGAGCGTTCACGTCCCGCCAGTAGACACCGTGAGAAGAACGCTTGCTCTTCGTCCTGCACATGACCCAATCACTCACCACGGGATAGGCCTTCTCCAGCGGCTCAGTCCTCTTGGGCGCGAGGCCCGAAAAGTAGGAGTACACCCACGCCTGTGAAGCAAGATAGTTAATAACGATCTTTCGTAATTTGACAAAGAAAGAAAAAGATTTTAGTCTAAATAAAGGTTCATACCTCCAACAGTAGTCCAGGTCCGACAGCGCCAGGAGAAGTCCCTTTCTCCATCAACTCCGGACGATCCATGGCCCTCATGAAGCGGATGAGGGCCGCAAAACCAGCAGTGACCCAGTCCCAACGCCCTAGGGAGCTCAGGTCAGAAAGGAAGGGAAGAAGCTTCGTCGATAGCCTCTCTCCCTTATCTCCGAGGTAAATCGAAGACAGAAACCACCAGAGCCACAAACGAGCCCTCTGCTCAGCTGTACAGGGAGGAGGAGCTGTCTCCCTCCCGTCAATCGTCACCAGCGCCGGGATATTTCCCGCAAAGTAGTCTCGAACGTAGGAGCTTTGTACCAAACCCGGTACTGTGACAGCCTTCGGCGACAAGTTCCAGCCGATCAACCTCCTAGCCTCGGCCGAGTCCACCCTCATGGCAGTCTCCGGCCACTCCACAGCCTCAGACCCACACGGCAGACCAGAAATCATGCCGTAGTCCTCCAGAGTGACTCCCACCTAACCAAAAGGCATGTGAAAAGTGGAAGTCGTATCCCAGAATCGGTCCAAGAAAGCGCCGACCAGGCTAAGGTTAGCCCGTAGCTTCCTCTTCGCGATATCCCTCTAGGTCTGTACCAAGGCACCGAACGCTCCGCTCTCGATCATGGCGCGCTCCTCCGCCGACAGCTGCTCGTATCAGTCCATCGCTGTCGTGTAACCCGAGAACGACCTGATGTTCCCGGCCTCCTATTATGATTTGAAACAAAAGCTATCTTTAGTTTTTGAATGAAAATTGGAAGAAATATGAACAAATAAATGAAAGAAGATGAGTGATGAGTAGTGAATTCCTAATTACCAAACTCTTCACCGTCCTGTAGGACAAGTGACCCTCTGCAGCCCAGAGCAAGTGCCTGCTCTCCCAGGTCTCAGCCCATGCGGGAGCTCCCCTCAGCTGACGACCTCCTCGTCCGACGTTGGCCTGTCTCGGGGCCTCCTCCTCCTCAACAGCCTCCTCCTCGTAGACCTCGTCCCCAGCAGCCATCACCGCAACGGTGAAGGCCTGCTCCAAAGCCTCCTTGACAACAGCAGCGTCTATCTCCATGGGACCTCTCCCAGAAGTAGAAGCCTCATCACCTGCAACATTAAAGCAAATTTAGGCCGCGTCACGTGACGGCGAGCCTTGGTTAAGGGATTTTCGAGCCTTCGGAAGCCCCGAAATTGCTCTTTTCTCGCCATCTTTGGCCATATTCTCACAAAACCGATCACTCATGTGGTAATTTGGGTCAAGTCAAGCCTAAGTTGAAGCCTAATTCTGGGTTCGAGTCGAAATTTCAGCAACATTTCGTTATAACGACGATTATGCCCTAGAAAAAGTGTCCTGAAAAAGCTGTCACAAACCAAAATTCCGAGATGGTAGGAAGTTTACCCATCATCCAAGGATCCCAAATATCAAGTTTCATCGCAAATGGGCAATCCTAAGGCTATTTTCGAAGCAATTTACGGTTTAGCTGTGAAACCGTCTCAAATTCACTCAAATGCTCAAAACTCAACGAAACTTCGAAACAAATACATGGTTATGTTCCTTATATTACCAATTATCCATTTCTAATACCAATTTTACAAGGGAAATGCATTTGGGGGAAAAGCCCCAAATTTTCGATTAATTGGGTCATAAACCCTAATTTTTTCGATCCAAAATTGAACAAATACAGAAGATTAATGGAAGAATGAGACACATACCTCGATTAGTCATGATTAATGCAAGCTTTTGGATCAAACCTTGGCAGAAATGGTTAAGATTTGAGAGAGTATTGTGTGATTTGTGTTTCGAAACAAATGAAATAATCCCTCTGTTTATCGCGTTTTTACGCAGCAAATACACCCTTAGAAACAGACGCAGCAGGCGCTGCGCCTATTCCAAGAGACGCAGCTCTTGCTGCTCTTCCTGGTGTTCCCTCCATACGAGTTTTCAAAAATTCGTTATTTGTGGGGCCATCTTTGGTGCGCCTCTTCCCCGATGCTATTTTATCCTTTTGGTCCGTTTGACGATTATCTTTCGTTCCGACCCGTATTTCTAAGCCAACAGCAGACTATTACACGTTATTTATTGCTTCCAAGACCCTTGCTTGTCACAACGAGCAGATATTCATTCACAGGTGTTTCGACACGCCTTCATTATATTTCCCCAATGAGAGTAAGCGGATAGACTTTCCCTCTCGAGACATGGAGATTAATTCCCGATTATGTTCCCCAACGAGAGTAAGCGGATAGACTTTCCCTCTTGAGACATGGAGATCAACATCAACCCCTATTTCTTCCGAAGTTTGTTCCAAGCTGAACACGAACAGATTTCTCCCAGCAGTTCCCGACTGTGTCCTGCCGTCTTTCCTCAGAACCATCGTTTCCTTTTAATCCTTCAGATACCCCTTTTCAGTATAAGCCGTCATATCTTCAGACACCAAGTTATCTTCATGCCCAAGAGTTTCGCCGAAGCACCTTCAGTCCCGTTTCGTCCGGAAGTCTCAGGTATGGTCTCTTCTTATGGCTGGCGAGCCTCCTTACGTAGTCTAATGGACTTTAAACGACCCTCCCCGATAGTCGACAGACTCTAAAATGTTCCCGACGACAGGTCCTTGGTTCAGACCCCTTGAACCGCCTCGCGTCGCCATAGTCGTCAGGTTGTAATCTTCGGTTGACCTGATGGCTATACTTTGACTTTCGCCTTGTCCAAGCCTCAGTCAAAGTGGGGGCTCTGTAGATACCTCATTTCTGCACCTCTCGCAAACCACCCGGTGATGATTGGGCCGCATGTTTGCTACGCGGAACGATTTGTGACAGTTCGTAAGTTTATCGTCAAGTGATTGCTCAAATACTAATGTCTACCTCTTAGTTGTCATCTACGTGCCGATACGGTCGTTTTGGCAGTAATTAGAGTACATTTGGAGTCCGGACCTAAAACCGTCTTCATTTTCTGATAACCGTTAAATCCCGAGTCAGAATGTTCTGGAATGTTCCGGATATTTCTATTCCATATTTTATAAATATTTCACAATCTTTAATCTTTGGTAAACAATTTCCCGTAATATTCACATAAGATATTAAGGAAAACCAAATTATTCCGTCCTTCTATAACTCAAACACGGAAATCTTTCTTCCGCAGGAGGAAACCCCTTGGGAACAGACGCAGCAGGTGCTGCGCCTCTTCCAGGAGACGCAGTGACTCCTGCGCCTCTTCCCAGGTCCTTTTCTACGTAATTTTCGTATCTTTTTCATATCTTTCCGAGATTCACTTCCAAAGACTCTTCGAAACCCTAATTCATTCACGTGATTAGTATAAATAGGAGCCTTCGCTCCTCATATTTCTCACGCGAGTGTCCGCCCTTCTCTTCTCCCTTTGCATTCTAGACCTTTGTTCTAACTTTTTGGCGTCTACGTGCTTGAACATTCGACCACGTAAGCTCGGATCCTTCTGAGTACCAGCCTCGTTTGCATGACCGACCAATTTTACCAACTCCACAACAATCAACTTAATTAATCTAATCGTTTTTCTCTTACGAGGGCACTTTCGTATTTGCATTATAGTTCGAGTCGAGCATCGCTAATCGATAACTTAGTCCTTCTTGTTTCGTCAAACATGTAAGTCTGAGGGTGTAAATCTCTCCTTTTATTTATTGTTATTTATCTTTTTGTACCACTATTGTAAGGTTTATGTCGAAAATACCAATTAAAACCGATTTCTGAAACCGTGCTTTAAAACCTCTTTTTACGGATTTCCAGAAGACAGACCGTCGAGAAAGGACGTAGCAACTGTTGCGCCTCTTCGAAGGAGCGCAGTTCCTGCTGCGCCTCTTCGTGAGGCTGCCGCAGTTCCTGCTTCCTTTCTTCTTCCTTCGTCCTCTGTAATTCGTTCGTCTTTGTTTTGTTTCGTTTGTTTTCTCTAATTCTTTGATACAATAGTCTAATAATTTCATGTATGTTATTTATCATTCATTCATACGTATAATTCATCATTAAGTCTGACTTAAATCCCTTATAATCTCATATTTGCGGGTTTTTCATCATAAAATTCAATCCGGGTTGTAGGGATTCGATTTGTTCATATTGAGTTTCTGGAATTCGACCTTTGACATATTTTCATCTGTTTATTGTCATGTTCATCGCATGTTTGCCATTAATTTGTCATTAATTCATCATGTTTAGTCTATTTCATTCACCCATGTCACTAATCAATCATTCTTCCATGTAAATAATTAGTAATATTCCGTCTCATCCATGTTTATTGCTTTTATGACCATTAATCACATGTAGTTAACCTGATAATCAGTTTCATCTGAGTAAATATCATTAATCAACCATTAAATTAACCCAATTTACATTAATGATTTGCAGTTCCGGCTTCACAGCCAGAACTCACTCTTGGAACAGACGTAGCAATCGCCGCGCCTCTTCAGGGCGCTTGATCTCTGCGCATTGTTCCAGGATGATTTCTGTCTCTGAACTCCGTTGTTGCCTGACCTAGTTTATTTAGCTTACGTATAATTAACTATTATCCGTATTATCACCTTCTGACTTGTTCGTTAATTTATTCCTTTATTCGTTTTTCCGAATTATCCGTTTTAAAGGTATTTTCGACATAAATCGCCTAATCCATTGTAATTATTGTAATTTTCGTTATTGTAATTTTCTTTTATTGTATTTATCATATTTCCTGTATCATTTGTATGTTTTCACATGTAATTGAGCATAAATTCCTACTTCGACATCAATTGTATGATTAAACTACGTGTTAACCGACTTAGCCTAATTCTCGCATGTTAGGATTAAAACTTGGATGTCGCATTGCATGCATATAATCGACGATATATCGAGTATAGATGATATCCCTAATCATTAGTAGAGGCCGCTATCGAGGCGGGCGGGATTAGGTGTTCGATCAAAAGAGCTTCCTAATACGTACCCTCACTCCTTACTCTAGATCTCTGTGAACATCCGTGTTCATTGGCATCCACGAGAGTCATTCTAGACATAGAATGCTAAGGGTAACGATTGCTTGGTGTTCATGTCTCTACTTTGTGTCTTGACATGGCACGAGGTATTCGAACGGTTCCAATTTCCCATAAAAATTGGTGGCGACTCCAACAAAAATGCAAACGTTTGTTCTCTTCCTCCCAAGCGCCCCCGTGGGCCCCCGCTGTCCACAAACATGCACGAGATGGCCCTTAATCAGGGCATAGGGGCACAGCTAGCTCAGCCTGTCTGGTGGAGAGGACCTGGAGTGGACACGGGAGTCTACCACAGCTACGGAGTTGATCCCGGTTTTTGGAGGCCACCTGAGGAGACCGAGTTTGGCTGACTCGCGGGACCGTGGGGAGCCAACTACGGCAGCCAGCTAGGAGAGGACTATTCAGTAGCAGCGGGTTTTCAAGGAGCAGGTACTTTTGGTGCAGGTGGTGATGAGAACATGGAGGAGGGTCCTAGCTTCTGATCCTTTTTTTGTATTTCTTGGATTCGTTTCATTTGTGTTGGATACTTATCTTCCGGATTTATCTTTTACTTTTGGATGACTGTACTCGGCCATAAGGCCGCTACTTATTTAACATGCTGTGTGGTGACTTATTTGATTTGGATATGCTTGGTAGTGTGGTAGTTAAGTTTGGTTGCAGGTGAATATGTGGATGCATTGTGTCGAATTGCCAGAAAAAGCTCTCTGCCTGTAAAAACTCGACCGAGTATAGGTACTACTCGACCGAGTAGAGCTTACTCGGCCGAGTATGCTATTATACTCGACCGAGTAGAGCTTACTCGACCGAGTAACCACTTACACTCGGTCGATTATTACTGTTACAGGAACTTCTTCTGTTCATATTTTAGATCAACAGATTTCTTTTGGATATTTATATATATATATATATATATATATATATATATATATATATATATATAAGCTTGCGGGTGCCTAATAGTGTCGTTTAGCGTAACCGATTGTCCCGGTATGAAATGCGATCGTGTTATATGGATGTATGTGCTTTGATAATACGTCAAAATATGAATGTTTTGTCACCTTGCCATGGCTAACATGAATGCTTTTTACTTTGTTCAAAGTGCTGCATTTGGGTGTACATATATAAGTTGTGTGGGTAATGACTATATAATGACAAGAGAGTATTGTAGCTGTCACGAGTACTATACATGTATATGTTTGGTTATCTAACGTAATCTTTCGTGGTGTCTATGATTGATTATCATTATAACAGGTCAAATTGGATGAGTGAAACTCAATGGCTATAATTTTGTAACATGAATTACGTGACTAAATAACAGATAATTGATAAAATTACTATTATTCAGTAATAACATCTCGAGAAATATATTACCTAATTTTCGTCAGATTCTGTTGTTATGAATTGTGGCTGTGTAATGTCATAGTTTAGATTCCGTCAGCAGGAATCAATGTTGGTTGCAGTTTGCGAGTAATGTCAGTAGACGGATATAAGTGTCAATTTAGGATCGGAGAAGCGGTTTTGTGGTAAACTTCGGGGACGAAGTTCCTTAAAAAGGGGAAGAGTAATGTCGCAGAAACAAATGATGAAATTATGTCTATGTTATTGGAATTGTATTCATGTCATGTCTATGTTATTGGAATTGTATTTATGTTACGTGTTATTGTAATTGTATTTATGTTACAGTGTTTTGGTACTTGGTGGCATTTTGAGTTATATGAACGAGAGTTTGAACAACTTTGTATGATCGTTAGTGGTTGGTGTTTAATGAAACATATTTTGTCAAGAATCTATGATAGGATTATTTTGCTGTATGTTTTGGTAAGTGATAGTTGTTGGCCGGTAATACATAGAGGTATAGTTCTGTGGTCGTATGGACGTTTTTCTGAATAATGGGATGTAGTGGTGGTATAAGTGATGGCCAAAGTTCATATGTCTTCATGCATGTGGATCGTGTTCATGATGCGTGACCTCGCTGTTGGAGTCGTGTGGGTTGAACTTTGGGGACGAAGTTCTTTTTAAGGTGGGAAGATTGTAATACCCAGGATATTTAAGGACTCTGATGACCGACTCTTTGACCAAGAAAGACCTTAGGGAGGAATGGTGAGAGACTAAGATTGGAACATGTACTATATAGATTGGTGACTCGACCTAGTAGAGGCTACTCGGCCGAATATCATCTATACTCGACCGAGTAGAGCCTACTCGGCCGAGTACGCTAGTACTCGACTGAGTATGGCTACTGTTGACGCGTTAATATAAAAACGCAAGTTCGCGAGATTCATCTCATTTCTCATTTTCCCGACATTTCCTCTTTCTCTAACCCTAGCCTACCATTCTCTCCTATCACCCCTACCTCCATACACTCTCATGTACATAGCCTAAACCTCCACCATGGGAAGGATGGGATTTGCTTAGGAAGGATGCGTGCATGGTCGTCGTCCGTGTCATCGTCGATTCGCGTTATTAGGTAAGTTTCTACCTTGTGTCTCTTTTGGTTGGTTATTGAGGATAGTTGTATAATAGGGGATGGTTATCGTTGTAGGATGCATGTCGGAGTCTTGCTTGGCTATATGTGGATGCTTGTCATGATTGGCAATGAGGCAGGGTTTCCCTACTCAGTTACTGTTAAATTGATTTAAAATTGTGTGGTTTTGTAATTGTTGTTATCTGCTGATCATCGGAGTATGGGTGTTGTGGTGACGGTGGTGATGTGGTTGTGTTGTGATGGTTGTGGTGTTGTGACAGCTGTGATGCTGTGGTGTGGTGATGATTGTTTTGATTGTGGTGGGGTCACTTGCGGGAGTGGCTTCACACCCTAGTTCGCCCTCCGTGGAACTTGTCACGGGAGGGGATATGCACATTAAGGGACAGGGTTGTCGCTCGTTGATGAGCGGGACTTAGGTGGGGATGGGCTGCGGTCCCCCACCGGTGGAGTGGATTACCTGTTGCGATGGGTAATTCGGCAGGGCTACACACTTCGGTGTGTCGTCAGTTACTGTGGAGGATGATCAGCCGGCTACATTGTTTGTTTGACTTTTGTTGATTGGATAGTACTGACCCCGTTGTTTTTGTTTTGTGGTATCTGCTGTGATCCATTCGGGGATGGTGAGCAGTTGGCTTAGCAGGTACTGTTGGTTTGTGGCTGCTGGGCTTGGAGGGATCGAGTCATTACATTGCTGGTTTAGAAGTGCTAAATCACGTGTTATTGTAGTCTCTATCATTATATATACTTAGTTGTACTGAGTTGTAAAGAGTACGGTAATGTATTATAAATGTTCTTTTATTGTCTATTTGATCTACTACCTCGGGTAACCGAGATGGTAACACCTTCATATACTGGGACGGTCCTTGGTACGACATCCTGGTGTACGGGGGTGTTACAAGGTATCCCTTACGGTCTTATCTTAAGACTAGAAAATGCCAACATTTTTTAATAGAAAGTAACTATTTAATGATATAATGTTATAACTGAAATTGTCACTTTTAATAATAAACTGATGTAAATATTTTATCAGGAAATATTTATATTTTCGTAAAATGGTTTCGTCAAAAACAAGGATTAGCCTTTTATGGAGACATAGTTAAGCGTTTTCAGAACATGAGATCTCGCCGGGTTTGTATATGTAACTTTTTTTTAATATTTGTATTTTTCTTTTGGGCGTGTCGTTTAATATTTAATCACTTTATATTAAACGAATTTTTTTTCCAACTGTGCACTCCCATTCTAAAAGCTCTGGGTCCGCCACTGTTTCTTATCCCCTCCATATCACACAAATGGTAACACTGAGAATCTTGACATTATTCATGGTCGTTAGAGAATATTCGATATTATTCTTAATCTGTAAGACAAAATATACATGTGAAATCTTGTTTGATTTATCGTCATGAATGCTATAAAAATATCAAATATTTTTAATTTTTAATAATGTGTAATTAAAGATAATCACGTTGTAAAACGTGTCCAAGTGAGAAAAAGTTAATGTTACTATTGGAGTATTATTCTCTCTACTAAAAGAAAAAAATAAAATGGTAACAACTGCCAAATTAACATTTAATATTGCTTTACAATCAAAATCTCCCATTTATTTAAGAATACAAATAATGTATAATGGTTTAAAAAACATTACTAGTATAGTTTCCGTGCTAAAGCATAGTTTTTTTAGGCTGTACTGATCGAGATATTAACTATTAATTAATTAAAATTTTAATGTTCTTTTTATCTTTAACATTTATAATTGATGACGCGTTGTATTATGAGCTAGAATAGATAAAATTTGACTATTTTAACAAGAATAAAATTGACCCTTTAAATTGTATTAGGCTCAATCATAAAACCTTTAATATTAGGACAACTTATATCTAGATTAACCCCCAACAAATAAGGCCAAACTTCTTGCTTGATACTTTAAGCGCGAAAATATCTAACTTTTTTATTCTCTTAATATTATAGAGGATTCTTCCTTAAACTAAGAGTATAAAATCGCTTTACAAAATAAAATCATTCAAAAGAAATATTATTTTTCCTTAAACTAATATAAGAATACAGTTAAGTTTTTGCCAAACTCAACTACCGTATAATATATAATTTGATTTTTTATTTAAAATTAATATAAAATAACTTCACAAAAATAAAATTGTACTTTTGTTACTGTAAAATATATATATATACTAGTTTTCTTACCCGTGCGTTGCACGGATATTAAAATAATGTGTGATAAATTTCACAATAAAATGGAATATAGACATATAGTACATCGTTCATGTCTAAAATTTTATGTATGCCGCATGACCAACAAATAATTCCCGTTAACATAATATTGACATAAGAATAAAATAGTGTTTGATTAATAAAATACTTTTTTTAGGAAAATAAAACCAATATGAAGTTTATATATATGATACTTGGACTGATAGTTTTAAGAATTTGTTCATTAATACCTGTTTATTTTTCAATTGGTCAAGGAAAACAATAATATCTACTCTGCATAATCAACTCAATGATGCAACAAATCTCCTTCTTTCGAATAACAACCATAATTTAATCATTGCTGGATCAAATTGTAATTATGTAAAAACATTTAGAGGTAGTTAGATGTTACATCTCCCGGTCAAACTATAGAAGTACGTTTGAATGTGAACCAAATTCTGACGCAATACTACATGCTTAGGGCTGCATATGACCCCCCTCTCTATAACAATAGTCTTGGCCTCCATCTTCTCATTTGAAACAAAATATTTCACGCAGACCCCTATTTTTCTTCCATATTCACACACATGATCTAAAACAATCTTATCCCTTGAAAGATCGATCCTTGTCTCCGAAACTTATCTCATATTTATCCAATCAAGTGAAAAACTAAACCCCTACTTCTAGAAAAATTCACCATCCAATGGAAACTAACCCTTGCTCTCGACAATGTTGTTTTTTTAGGAAAATAAAACCAACATGAAGTTTATATATATGATACTTGGGACTGAGAGTTTTGAGTTTTTAAATTTTGTTCATTAATACCTGTTTGTTTTTCAATTGGTCAAGGAAAACAATAATATCTACTTTGCACAATCAACTCAATGATGCAACAAATCTCCTTCCTTAGAATAACAACCATAATTTAATCATTGTTGGGTCAAATGGTAGTTACGTAAAAACATTTACAGGTAGTTAAATGTTATATCTCCCGGTCAAACTATAGACGTACCTTTGAATGTGAACCAAATTCCAACGCAATACTACATGGCTGGGGCTGCTTATGACACCCCCTTATAACAATAGTCTTGCCCTCATCTTCTCATTTGAAACAAAATCCTTCACGTAGACCCCTATTTTTCTTCCCTATTCACACACATGATCTAAAACAATTTGATCTCATCCCTTGAAAGATCGATCCTTGTCTTCGAAACTTCTCTCAACTTTATCCAACCAAGTGAAAAACTAAACTCCTACTTCTAGAAAAATCTACAATCCAATGAAAACTAACCCTTGCTCTAGACAATGTTGTTAGAATTAAGATTTTACTTTAATTTGGATTGATGGGGTCAAGATTAAGTTTATCAGTATGATATTTTGAGGTTTCTGGTTATTATTCATGTTACCTATATGTTTTAATGCAAGCGATATTTTGTTGATAAATAACCTTATTTATTATTACTATCCTCATTAAACTCATCACCCTCCACAGATGCACCCTCCCTCCACCCCACTAATTTACCCGCAAAATAAAACATCAGCCACTGTGATTAGTTCTTACTACTTGAAACAACCTTGAATCCACTACCACTATCACTACCTTTCTGCCACGTTTTACATCTATGAAGTCATAAATCACATTCACCTTTATGAAAATATGGATCCCCGTCTCCCTTATCGAAGACAATTTATTTCTCCTTCAACAAAGAAAAGTTTAAGAAGCAATCTTCCCTCTTATCTCTCTCCTTTTCCCTTCCTAGTCTTTTTCTCGACCCCTCCCCTACCTCAATTCCATATACTCAAACAAAGTGTTTGGGTACTATGTTTGTAAACTGAATAAGTTTGAATATTATATATATACACGAATTTTGCTATTTATTTCATTTTTCATAAATAAATCTTACTACCTCCATCTCATTTTTATTGTCATTTTTTCTTCAAATTTTATTATCTCATAATTATTATCCTCTTTCTAGATCTAGTAAGGAAAAACTTTAGTCAACCAACTCGTCGCAATGAACCTCATTCCCACTCAAAACAACCTTTAGCCCACTACTTAATCCATTCGGTTCACACATAAAACGGTCTAAAATGCAAAACTTTCATCTCTCTCTTGAAAAGTCCATCTAACTAACAGAAACCTAACCGCTACTTTATGAACTTCATCATTTTTACATCCCGTAAAGATTAAGTTGAACATGACAAAAAAAATGCAGAAACTTAGGTTTTGTTTGATAACACGACAGATTGAACATTTTTTTTAGCATTTTGAGAGTTTTTGCACTATTTAAATAATAAATGTGCTATTTTGAGTGTTGATCATCGACATATTGAAATAGTTTTTTTTTATCTCTCAGGAAATTAAAGATCAAACTTTATCTTTATCATATTTATAATTAATATTCTTCACTTAAAATATATAAATTTAAGCAAGTTCAAATAAGTTAGCTAAAAATTATAAATCACACATTGTACGAAGCTGTATAATCATTTTTTTATTAATATGAAATAAATGTCATAAACTTCATGAGAATATTAATGCGGTAGAGAACTATAAAAGAGTTGGCAAGTACGTGACCCCCTTTTATGCATAATCAACTTAAAGTAAAACAATCGCCCAATAAAGTTTTTCAAAACATTTACTCATTTGTTATAATATGATATTTCGATTTGCAAATTAGCGACAACTTTCTTTATCTTTTAATACTCCTTGAAAAATAGATACTAAACTTTTTACTTATCAATAATTTGTAATATCTTATTTATATTTTGATTAATATACTTTTATATAATGACAAATGAATGTAAATAATATAATAATAAATTATCAATAGAAGTTGAGTGTATTGTGAGAGAAATAACTTTAAAATTAGTAGGGAAAATACATATGACATTTGAAAAATAAACTTCGTATTATGTATAATTAAATATGACATTAGCAATAACAAAAGACGTAGGGGCATATTTCAGCGTTCATTTTACTCTTTACATGAGTAAATTCCATGTAGTACGTATTATGCATGCACATTTTGTCACAACCCAGTTCGGCCTAGAGCCTTTTAACCTCATAATACCTCATTTTTTTAATCGGAAGTTGTTATAAAATTGGATATTATAAATATATCAAAGGTTTTTTGGCCTTCTAATTTAATAAAACGTGAACAAATACTAATGAATAATTTTTTAATATTAATAAATTGAAGATAATTAATTTATTTCCTGTTTTTAATAATAAAATTGTAAAATAATTAATTAATTCTCATTTCTAATAGGAAATCATATTCCTAATTATAATAGAAAAATTTTAAATAATTATTATCTCCTAATTCTAATAGTATAATTAGGAAAAATAAGCCTTAATAAATTGTTACTTTATTTCCTATTTCTAATAGGAAAATTGTAAAATAATTAATTAATTCTCATTTCTAATAGGAAAATTATATTCCTATAGAAAAATTGTAAATAATTAATTATCTCCTAATTCTAATGCTAATAGTATAATTAGAAAAAAAAGCCTCCTTTAGTTATATACTAGATTTAATGCCCGTGCAATGCACGGGTCTATTTGTAGTATTCTATATATAATATACTCCGTTATAACTGTAAAATGTTAAAGTTTATTCCTAATCAGATGGTTGTTTATTTTCGCAACACATATTTAGGACCACTTAGATTTAAAGTCCTGTTCTTTTGGAACTACTTTTGATGAACTGATCAACTGAAATTATAGGAGCTTAAATTTTCTGAGCTGAATTTATTATAGGAGTTGAATTGAACTTATAGAGATGAGTTGAGCTATGCACCGAGCTGAAATTATAGGAGTTAAACGGAATTTATATGAGTTGAACATAACTTGTATGAGTTGAACTGAACTATTATCCTCTTAATAGTAAGAGGGGTGTAAATTGTAGTCTAATCACTTTAATGTAGAACTCTACTTTCACATTTGTACTAAACTTAGGATTCGAAAAAATTAAGAAGTCATTTGGTAGTATATGTTACGTAACTATTAAAAAACTACTATTACTCTAATCAAATTAAGATCACATCATGCATAGTGTACACCCTTTTTATGAATCGTGCGTGTGATCAATTGTCCAAATTCTTTATTCTTAGTTGTTAACTAAACAAAAGAAACTACTTCATAAATTACTTCGTATTTGTCTAGCACTCCGTACTTTTCTTTGATACTTTTATTTTCTATACATACTTGAAGATATCTAATACTCCGTATTTAATGTAAGTGAATGTTTCTAACATAATTAAAAATATGAGAATTTGTAACCCTATTAGGGAAAATACTTGTGTCCTCCGAAAGAACATCCTCCTTATATCCAAAGGAGGAAGACCATGCTCCCGAGGGACACATCCTTTGGGTGTAAGGAAGACGTCCTCCCGGAGAACACAAGTATTTCTCCCCTATTAGAAGGTTTTATATTTTTATGGCACTTTGACCATTTTATTCCGCATACATATGTTACTTTTTGTTTGCCTTGAAATACGAAGTAATATTTTGTGAAAGATGTTCATAATAAATGTAAATATTTCAATTTTGATAATTTCTATAAGTAGGAGGGAAAAAAAAGAATAGAGTGTGTATAAACAATACTCCTAATATCTTACAAAGGAAATATGGTTTCAAAGTTCAAATCTAACTGTCACATAGCTTGTTAGCTTCCCTACACATTAACCTAAGCCTTATAACTTGGTTCCATCATGATTAGCACGGGACAATGAAGGTGAGTAAACAAAATCAATATGAAACTAAGTCGATCAAAGTAACTCATTGTGATAAGATTGGAAAAAGTGAAAACCCTTACAAAAATAAGGGGCAATATACTCCATATACAGTAGTTAGAGACTCCAAATTAAAATATATAATATGATTTACATACTTCAATCCCATGCACGGATTAGTAACAAAATCTATTGTCTTCATCCTAATGTACCCTCCAAAACACAGTCCAAATAGATAGTCCGTATTACTCTAATATTTTGATTTAGACCTACAAAAAAAAGAATCAAAGTGTCAGTATATTTAACAAAAACCAATGCAAACTCAAAGCTTTAATTAAGTAACACCAATTACAGGTTAAAAACAAAATGTATAAAATATTGCACAATGAAATATTGAATTAAACAACATTAATAACAATTAATAAATACAGAAAAAACGGTTAATCCTTAAAAGTTGGGTGTTGCGACTTGCCGTCTTGGTCGACCTATTTATAGTGGGAGAGAGTTAACATAATAGTAGGGCACAATTACTCCAAATATTATGAGGAGATGAGGAGTTTTTATTAAAAAGAATTAGTTACTAAACTCTATCCTAACAAAGTAGGTCTCGAATTAGTTACAGAAGTCGGTCTCCAACATAATAAGGAGTATAATGCATATGAAATACAAACAATAAATAACGTCTCAAGAGATAGAAATTCTATTTAATATCATTGAAACTCTATCGTATAAATCATTTAGTTTGTATATCTTTCAAACTCTATCACATAAATTATTTATTTATTAAAATTATTAAATAAAATAAAGATTTATTTTATGTGGCATGCTAAAATTGGACTCTCTATAAACGCTCGAAAAAAGCTTCCTTTATTAATATAAATAGATATTGATTTTGTTAGGGTTATTTGATAGGAATACTCTGAACTATAAGAGTGCTTCTCAAAATACTTCAAACTTAAGTTTAAGTACCAATAATCCCAACTTATACACACCTTCTCTTATATTAGAATATGTGGATAGACTACCTGTTGAGTAGGTAAAAATGTTTTAATGCCTTCGTTAACCCCTCGTTTTCTTTTCTAATATCATTGTCTTTCCTTTTCTTTTCCTGTACCAATGATAATAAACAGTGACACATTATCCCTCTCTCTTCATTTTCCCCAATTCAGACCACCATGTCGTATCTTCCGGCTCTGTCCTCCTCTTCCTCCATCATGTTTCTCTTTTTATGACAAAAAAAATTATCATCTCTTTCTTTCTTTCAAATTGCAAACCCTAGAAATCAAATCCAAAATCAAAAATAAAATTTTCCTTTAGTTGAACTTGTATATTTTCCTTTGCATCTCCTATCGTACCAATTGTATTCGTGATTTCTTCAATCGAAGTTGTAAATTGTGTTTCAGACCCTTTTATCTAATTTGGGGAAAGTTAACTACCGAGTTTTTCAATTTAGGGTTTCCAAAATACAATCTGTGCATAAGTTCTATATATTTGAAGTATGGTGCTATATTTATCAGGTTTTATTTGTAGCTTTAATTGGGTTATGTGGATGTGAATAAGGAGTAGAATGATTAAAATTGGGAAATTTGAGGGAAATGATGTCGTCAGTTCTAGTAGTTGCTAGTAGGACGGATGAATTTGTATTGGCTCTTAGTTGGTGGTGATGATGGTGGTGGTTTTGTGGGAAAAGTGTCAAAGAGCCATTATTATAGGAGTTTGGATGTGTTTACAACTTTACATGTACAAACAAGTGATTTATGATAGTCAGCTGGCTAGAATGTATCCGCGTAGTAGAGGATACCTTTAGTTTGATTTATTATTCTAGAAACTTTTTGTATTTTGTGATAATATGTGCATGCCATTATTATACAGCAACTGTTTTAGCTTCTTTTCGTCATCCTCATCATTTTTTTTAAATTTCCAGAATAGTCCTTTCTCTTTCAATATAGAGAATACACGATCTGATTAGGAATTATGATTGAAAAACATGGCAGCTTGCAATGAATGTAAGTGTGCGATGTTTTTAGTTTAATGATTTTTGAATAAATGTATTTGGATGTAAAGAGAAAGAATCACAAAAAAAAATTAACATGAAAGTTTACAGAGAGAACAGTGGGAGATGAAGACAGATTAGAGGGATAATAGTGGGCCAGTGCAACAAATTACCTGCTACACCAAGTTAACAAACTACCTATTCTATTCATAGAGGACGGGGGTAAAAGTTTGTATTATTAGTAATTAAAATAGAGTTTGGAGTAATTTGAGAAGCACCCTAATAGTTCAGAGTATTCCTATTAAATTTTATTAAATTAAAGAAATGTGCCTCATGTCCTACGTATCACGGGATGCCGTGTCATGTGTATGTGTTTATATTATTTTGGTGCTCCCTACATTATTTCTACTCTATTATCTCGCTTTAGTAGACCTATATTATTACAATTGGCCTCCCTTTTGACGGGTTATCATTTGTGGCGGATATTTTGTGAGATAAAATGGTAACAAAATGGGTTAGTGGAGAAAGGGGACCACATGAATAATGTTGCAGAGAGAGAAAAAGTGGGTACTTTGTGAGGTAAAATGATATCCATCACAAGCTTGTGACGGATATGTCATGTCTTCAATGAGATTTTGTGATATTATTATTATTATTATTGTATATGGATATTAAGTTATTTTTTAACATTATCTTCAACCCGAGCACGCTTATAAGTGAAGGTGGCTAATTAGGAAGTCCCCAAGAAGATGCAACTGCGATAGATGATTTACCGAGCTTGTTAGGCATAAAAGAAGGCGGACTTGCCGGATAGATGTTGAACAACACAAGGTGAATAAGAAGTGTCTCGATAAATTGGGAAGCACGGAGGACGGGAAGGCACCACCCACTCACCACTAATGGATGAAATTGTCAATATTTCATAAATTTTAATGCTATTATATGCCCACCAATCTCTTATAATAATTGTTTTCACACTACTAGTCATCTACATTGTCATTGTTTATTTGTGGTCGTAATAATAAATTGTTATGTATGCTTGGTAAACGGTTTGTCCAAGTAACGTATGAGCTGGGTCAATTATGAGAACATACGTACAACTAACTACTAACATAGAAAATAATAGCAAATAAGTTTAACTCAATAGTATAAAAGATGGTGTAAACAAATGCTAAATCATTTGTTGGAAACACCTAGCCAAATTCGAGTCCTCGCTAAATCGTTGTAACTCGTGTCTATACTTGATATGTATTGAAGTTCGTCATAAATTAATTGATAAATTTTAATACATAACCCTTGGTAAAGGAGAAAGTAAAAAATATAAAGAGATAATTGTTTATTATTTGATGCATATCAATACTATATATTAAATCCAGAAACCAAGGGACTTCAATGTAATTAAAGAAAGTTATACAAATTAATTATATTATATAGTTTTAAATCACTAGCACCGTGTGATGGACCCGATTAAGGGATCTCAATGCAAATATTATATAGTTTGAGTTAAAATTAAATTATATAGAAGCTTGGTAATTTTCCTAATTGTAAGAGACTAAAACATGGTTAATTTCTTAAAATAAAATAATTAATTAAGGTCAATTCCTTTAAAATAAAATAATTAATTAAGATGGTCAATTTCAATGAGATTAAAAGAAAGAAGATGCTTGGTAATTTTCCTAAATATTTATAGAAGACTAGAAGATGGTCAATTTCCTTAAAATAAAATAATTAATTTGTATAAACATGTACACTTATGATATTAATTATTATCATCATAAAATTATGTATTAAATTTAAAATCTATCCCATTTTATTAAACTATATAGTTTAATAGATGTATAGATGTTAATTATTTAACATACAAAAATATAATAAGTAGGTTATAAATAATTCAAGTTAGATTTCATAATATATAATATTGCATAATTTTTTCGATTTGATTTAATGCATAATCCTCTTAAAATTGCATGACTAAGTAGTAAAAGTAATTTCGTCAGTAAAGAAAAGAATTGTAGTAACATTGGATATAGTTATATGATAGTAATCACTCATTTGAATAGTAAAAGTAACAATATTATCAGCAAGATTAGTGAGAGTGGTAGAAACAACAACGGGAGTAGTGAAATAATCCATATTAATACGGCAATAGTTAGTGAAGGTAAGAATAATTACGGCGGGAGTGGTGAAATTATCAATATTAATCCGGCAGTAGTGAAAATAACAATAATTACGGCGGAAGTAGTGAAAGTAATAACAATAATTACGGGCAAGTAGTGAAATGTTATTACTATTGTTTCTTTAATAAGAGTAAAATATAAATAGCAGGAGTAGTGAATTGTCTCAAAATTTATTTCTGTAATGGATATGTCATAGAAAATATATTAATGATTAATTTATGGGTTATATAACTTTAAGTAATTTTATTTAATGAAGAAAAATAATAATGGTAAGTAGAGGTAGCCCGGGCGAAGCCGGGCACCAATACTAGTTACAAGTAAATTAGAGGCCTTTATATAGCCTTACATATGACATTTTAACGTAGAAACTAAATATATAAAATAAATACTTCTACGTTTCTATCATAAACTATAACTTAATCTCAACATTAGCACACTAACTCATAATATCAATAACTCACCTTTATACTAACGCATTATTATTGTAATAACTTATTTGAAGCATTATTCAACACACCCCCTTGCTTCAAAGCTTGCAAACACCCATCTGTGATCGGAAATCATCAACTTTTTCTATTGAAAGTGACTTCGTTAGGATATCTGCTACTTGTTGATTTGTTCCACAAAACTTGAGCTCGATCATTCCTTTTGCAACCATGTCACGAATGAAATGATGACGAATATCAATGTGCTTAATTAGTCCTGCTGTAAAAAACGGCATTCTTCGACAGTGATATTGCCGCTTTATTGTCACAGTAAATAGTTGTAGGAGACTTTCGCTCGGAGGAGATCTTTTAGCAACCGTCTAAGCCAAATTGCCGCATACTCTGCTTCAGATGAGGATAAAGCTACCGTCTCTTGCTTCTTTGAACTCCATGAAATAGCTCTTTATTTTTGAAGGAAAATGCCCAAGGGCATTACTCAATAGAATTACGGTCGAAAATTACAGCAGCATTCACAGACGGCGGTAATCTCGCGTCCCAAAGAACCTTACCTACAGCACGTGGAAATAAATGAGCTAGCTCGTGCGCAACACAATTGTTTGTTCGACTTACATGTAACCAAATAATAGACTCAAGCTGTAAACTAAGATCGATAATTTCGTCAATATACAAAGAAAAGACACTCCGACCAGTCCTCCGCTCTCTAATAGCATCCACCACGGGCAAACAATCGCTTTCAACTTCGACTTTGGTGATCCCTCGGCTAGCTGCTTTCTCGAGCCCATCAAGAATCGCCATAGCTTCCACAAAGTGAGCCTCCCATTCCTGCAAGCGAGTAACAGACAAGCCCCATAACACCGACCCTCTTGAATCTTGACACACCACTCCCGTCCCCACCCCTTCACCCTCTTTCACACCCGCGTCCACATTTAGTTTCACATAGCCTTCCTTCGCTGGTTTCCATCCTTGCTCCTCCCCATTGCTCCTCCATCTTTGTTGTCGGGCAGAACGCAGACCACCAGCTCCCTCCCCCGAGTCTCTCACACCCTCAAGAAGCACGTCCCTGGCTCGTCGAATAATCATCTCCGGATCCACCACCACATTATCAAACACAACTTTATTGCGGAATTCCCACATCGCCCAGCAGCCGATCATAAACTTCACACATTCGTCTACACCCATATTCCTCCAACAGTCCTCCACCCATGACTTAACATCACCCCCCAGCCGCCGTCACTCCCTCAACACCCAACCCATCCCACACCCAATTAGGGACCCCACAATCCCTAAATAAGTGAAGACTTGACTCAATATGTGAAAGACAAAAAGGACAAAAAGAGAACTCACCTCCAATTCGAGCTGCAATGTTTGCTCTTGTCGCTAAAGCTTCGCTACACAGTTGCCAGACGAAAAGTTTGATTCGGGGCCAAACCACAGTGCTCCAAAGTCTGTTCCAAAGCCAGCGTTCTCGTTCCCAAGTCGAACCACCCGCCATATCCCCTGGGTCTCCAGCGAGCATTTTGTAGGCACTCCGAACCGTGTATAACCCATCTTTTTCGAAGCACCAGTACCATATATCTCTCCGACTAACATTTCTAATCCGAATATTAAGGACTCGTTCACGTTCAAATGGTAGAAGAAGGCCCAATTTCTCCATGTCCCAACCCCCTCCATTCGGCAAAAGCAACTCCGCCACCCGCATGCTCTCATAACCTCGTAAACACGGTGAAATATTCCTGCCCGATTGAGTATTAGGAACCTAGGCGTGCCCCCACACCATCGTCTCCATCCCGTCACCAATCCTCCTTCTCAGGCCTCGGCTCAAAACTTCTCCCGCTTCAAGAATACTACGCCACGTGTAGCTCGGATTATGTCCCAAATTAGCAATCATGAACTCCCCGGTTGGAAAATATTTTGCTCGCATCAATCTCGCCCAAAGACTATCCGTGTTAGTGACCAATCGCCATGCTTGTTTAGCTAAGAGCGCAAGATTGAAAAGATGGAAATCACGAAACTCAATACCTCCCGTGCCTTTTGGTCTCGCCATTTTTCGCCAAGCCACCCAGTGAATTCCCCTCTTGTTCTCGTCATGTCCCCACCAAAAACGAGCCACCAAGGATCGAAGTTCATCACAAAAATTTAGCGGGATGTTAAACACACTCATCACATAGGTAGGGAGTGAATTGGCCACGGCCTTTATAAGAACCTCATTACCAGCCCTCGACAACATTTTCCCACGCCATCCTTGTAACATTTTACGCAATTTATCGCAGATAATATCCGTGATAATTTTCTTCGATCGACCTATTACCGTGGGGAGACCAAGGTACCTAGCATGCTCTTTCACCTCCCTTACCCCCAATCTGGACGCCACCAAGGTGCGTTGGGTAGCCCCCACCCCCTTGCTAAACGAGACCATCGTCTTCTCCAGGCTCACTAATTGTCTCGAAGCTTCCTCATATTTTCGAAGAATAGAATTAATGATATCCGCCTCCTTTACATTAGCTCGCACAAAAAATATACTATCATCCGCAAAAAGAAGGTGAGAAATGGCTGGGGCCGAGCTCGAGATACGTATGCCATGCAGAGAATTGTTCTCGACCGCCCTCCGTAACATATTAGATAAGGCCTCCGCACAAAGGAGAAAGAGATATGGGGATAACGGGTCTCCTTAACGTAACCCACGGCTTGGCTGAAATTCATCGCTAGGGGAGCTATTTATAAGGACCGAGAATGTCACAGTAGATACACAGCTCATAACTCGTTGAACCCAATGAGAATCAAATCCCATAGTCACCAAAACCCGACGCAAAATTCCCACTCCACCCTATCATAAGCCTTTGGCATATCAAGTTTGATGGCCATATGTCCCTCCGTTTGTCTATTGTTCTTCATAAAATGAAAAAGCTCAAGCGCAATAAAAATATTATCAGAAATAAGACGGCCCGGAGTAAAAGCACTCTAATTTTTCAATATAATTTCACCAAGAAAAAGCTTCAAGCGATTGGCCAAAACCTTCGAGACGAGTTTATAAGCCATGTTACACAAGCTGATGGGTCTAAAGTCCCGGATTTTGTCAGGTGCTTTTTTCTTCGGAATTAAGACAATATTGGTTTTATTTAATCTCGCGGGCGATTCATGTCCCCGTAAAATAGATAAAGCTTTACTCACCACATTGGGTCCAATTTCATGCCAATATGTCTGGTAAAAAAGACCATTCATCCCATCCGGACCGGGAGCTTTGAACGGGTGCATTTGATTAAGTGCTTTAGTAACCTCGGCCTCACCATATTCATCCCGCAGAAAAGTATTCATCCTATTCGTCACACGCCCCTCAAGACCCGTAAGGACCTCATCGAAATCCGAGGGTGCAGCCGACGTGAAGAGTTCCTGGAAATAATTGTTAGCCACCCTCGCAACTTCATCATTTCCTGTACATTCCCGGCCTCCATCGTCAATAAGCATACCAATAAAATTCTTCGTTCTTCGCTCCCCAGCTCGTGTATGAAAAAACTTCGTGTTTCGATCCACATCCTTAAGCCAAAGAGCCCGCGACCGTTGCCTCCAATATTGCTCCTCCTGTTTGAGTAAACCTGCAATTTCAGCAATAATCTTTTTTCGCTTCTTTACATTGTCCTCAGACCTCGGTCCTTCATTTAATCGAGTCAACCGTCGCCTCTTGTTTTCAATGGATCGATTTATTTTACCAATGCTAATCTTTTTCCAGGCACAAAGCTCCCTCGCACAAGCTGATATGGTATCGACCAAGTCCCCATTACCCCGTTCAATACCTCGTATGACCGTTTCCTCGCACCCCTCTTCCCCAACCCACACTTGTTCGAAGCTAAAGCAAGATCTCGTTTTGCTCCCAATTTCCCGTCTATCAAAAGCCAAGCGTATAGGAGCGTGATTGGACCATTCTCTGTCCAAATGAAAAACTTTTGCATAAGGAAATAAATCAAGCCAGGAATCCGAACACAAAGCTCGATCTAGTAAGCATTGTCGGTTCACATCTCCAGCCTGCCCATTGTCAAAAGTATAAGCATAACCTTCCCATGCCACGGTTCGAAGGCCACAATCATCCATGGCCGCTTGAAAGTTGTTCATTTGACATTGAGCCCGACTCCTTCCTTTCATTTCAGGGAATATAAGATCTCATTAAAGTCCCCAATGCAAATCCATGGTAAAGCTGATTGACTATGTAACAAACGAAGTAACGACAACGAAAGGTGACGGTCCGAACCAGAAGGCCACCCATAGAAGCCGGTAACCCTCCATTCCTTACCTCCCTCCTTAACATGGAAATCCATATGATGAACGGAAGCAGAAATAAACTGACAATCGATTTCCTTCCTCCAAAGAAAAGCAAGACCCCCCGAACGCCCCACACTATCCACTTCCATACCATAATACCCATCCAGTCGTTCTCGCACCCTCCGCATATCACGACCACATAGCTTCGTCTCGCAAAGAAACAACATGGCCGGGGCTTCCTTACGCACAAAGGTACGCAAGGGAAACGCCGTGTCGGGGTTGCCCAATCCCCGACAGTTGAGACTTAAGAGATTCATTGGGCCCGACAGGGTTGAGTACTCTCAACCACCGCCTCAGGTATCAAGACGCCCCCGTCTTCCATTAATTAGAATTTTTTCGTTACCCCGTCACCCTCCTCCTCTGACCTTCCACACTTACTTCCACTCGTGTTCCCTATCATCTCACAATTATCATCCCGTCCCTGCACTCGTGCAAGCTTCTTCCACTCCCTGCATTTTGTCGTCCCCAAACCCATATTCTCTCCCTGGTTCGTACCCACCACAACAGCTCTCTCCACCCTCTCAACCTCGCTATCCCCTCCTATCACCCCCTGTTTTCCAGCTGATCAATACCATTATCCCCCTCTCCCTACTGCTCACAGAAATCGTCTGCCATACACTCCACAACCTGTTTAGAATTCACCTCCTCGCTGCAATTCCCATTGTCCTCAAACCTCTTACCTCGCACATCCCCCTCCCCAGCTTGCATCTTGTCAGAATTATACATTTTGGTACCACTTCTCTTGGTTTTGAAATCAATAGCAATAGCTTGCAGGCGCTCAATCATTAAGGAAATATCCTTCGCCGCTTCACGTTTCCTCTCTGCTTCGAAACCCGGGTTTAAATCCCTTTTAGCCTTTCCCGTCCCTTCACTAACAGTTTTTGTTACCTTCCATAGAAACGCGCGTAACCATTCTCCGTAAACAAGATCCTCATCATCGTATGGGCCATTTTCGCAATCTTTCTCCCCATGTTCCATAACCCCACAGCCATAACAGAAAATAGGCAGTCTCTCGTACTTAACATCAAAGTTAATAACATGACTCTTGAACCAAGAGTAAAAACATAACCCGAAGTGCTTTTTTGATCATCAAGACAACCAGCCCAATCACTATCTGTGTATCCGACTAACTTAAAGTGTGATACTTTTGAATAGAAAATTCCATAATCGATAGTGCCGACTTTATACTTTAAAATTCTTCTAACTGCTCCAAGATGTTGTTTTGACGGATTATGCATAAAACTGGAAACCACACTCACTGAATATGCAATATCAGGCCTAGTGTGACTTAAGTAGTTTAAACCACCTACCATTTGTCGATAGTATCTGACATTAACATCACCAGTGTCATCATTTGATGACAATTTCTCATTTATATTCTTTGGAGTGCTTGAAGTTTTGCAACCCAACAAATTAAACCTTTTAACCAAGTTCACTGCATATTTCTCTTGAGATATAAAAATGCCATTTTCATCTTGCTTTACATCCAAACCAATAAAATAATGTAACAATTCTAAATCCGACATCTCAAATTTATTCATCATAAAAGATTTGAACTCGGCAACAATTGAGTCCGACGATCCCATGTAGATCATGTCATCAACATATAGACATACCACCAAAAAGTCATTACCACATTTTTTCATATAAAGAGTCGGCTCATTTTCGCTCCTTGTAAATCAAGACTCATGGAAATAAGAGTCGATTTTATTATACCATGCGTGCGGAGCTTGTTTAAGACCATACAAAGCCTTTCTCAACTTGTAGACTTTGTCTTCTTCTCCATTTTTCACAAAACCTTCCGGTTGGTACACATATACTTCCTCATTCAATTCTCCATTTAAAAAAGCTGACTTCACATCAAACTGAAAAACAAGCCAATTAAGTTGCGCAGCTAAGGCCAAGAAAGTTCTCACCGTTTCAAAGTGAGCCACGGGTGAGAATGTTTCATCAAAGTCAACTCATCCATATTTTTGTGTATATCCTTTAACAACTAACCGTGCTTTGTGCTTTTGTACACTTCCATCTGTATTATACTTTGTTCTAAACACCCATTTCAACCCTATCACATTCTTCGCTTCGGGTGGATTTACCAACTCCCAAGTAGCATTTTTCTCAATGGATTTCATCTCCTCGTGCATTGCATCCTGCCATTTTTTACTTTCTGCAACATTATCATAAGTAAGAGGATCTGAGGCATATAAAGCAAAATTACAATTTGTGTACACATCTCGAAGTGATCTAAAATGCCTAGGAGGTGTCTCTTCTGACGAGCTTGAAGATGAACTCGTAGGAGATGAATTATTTAATGGTGAGCTGGGCGGTGTTTGAATTATGCTAGCAGAAGGATTTGAAATTGGTGAATTATGGCTAGAGCCACCACCATTTTCCAATGAAGAAGTTGAATTCTCAGGCTCCTCAATTATTGCTTTTGGTATTTCATCATCTTCGGAAAATAGAACCAATATATCATCAGTAATGTTCCATGGCCAGCTAGCATCTTCATTAAACACCACATCTCTACTTATAATAATCTTGCCACTAACAGGATCATATAACCTGTATGCTTTAGATTTCATACTATAACCAATAAACACACATTTCTCAGATTTTTCATCAAGCTTGTGGCGATAGGATTTTATTAAAGCATATGCTACACAACCAAAAACCTTTAAATGACTTACCCGAGGCTTAGAACCTCGACATGCTTCATAAGGTGTTTTGTTAAGAACTGCTTTTGTGGGTGATAAATTTAGAAGATAAACTGTTGTAGCAACTGCTTCTGCCCAGAACTTATTTGAAACCTGTTTTGCCTTTAACATACTTCTGGCCATTTCAACAACAGTACGATTTTTCCGTTCAGCAGTGCCATTTTGTTGCCGAGTACGTGGTGCAGTAAGTTCCCTACGAATACCACGCTCTTCACAAAAGTTATCAAACTCTTGCGTGCAAAACTCACCTCCCCTGTCTGTACGGGGTATCTTTATAACCTTTCCTGACTGTTTTTCTACAAGCACTTCAAAAGAATCAGATTTTAAGGTTAAGAAATATACCCAACTCATTCGACTATAGTCATTAGTATACAGCAAGAAATAATAACTTCTATTCATAGATGGAGTTTTCATTGGTACACACAAATCTGCGTGCACTAGTTCAAGGCATTTAGACGCTCTCCACGATTGCCCAACGGGAAATGAACTTCTGCTATGCTTCCCAAGGACACACCCTTCACAAAATTCTAGGTCAGCAGCCTCTGGCAACCCTAAGACCATGTCTTTCCTTTTTAGGATTTTTAATCCATTTTCATGCAAGTGACCATATCGTAAGTGCCATAATCAGCCTCACATAACTTCTTAGCCATAAGAACCTTCTTTTCAAAACAATTTATGTCTAACGGAAACATCTTATTTTGGGTCATACTAATAGTAACTACAGTTTGCCCGGATTTCTTATCTAAGATTGTGCAGCTATCATCATCAAATAAGACCTTATACCCACTAGACATCAACTGTCCCACACTCAATAAATTATGAGCTAAACTAGGCACAAACAACACATTATGAATTAATTTCTTCTTACCAGGGCTAGTGGAAAGAGTAATTGTACCTTTACCTTCGACTTGTACTACCTTGTCATCACCAAAGGCGTACTTCTGATTTTTGTGAGGTATATAAATCCATGAACAAACACTGTGAACCAGAAATATGGTTTGAACAACCACTATCAACAAACCAGACATCACCCGAGACTGCATTGTCATGAAAGTGTGCCATTAAAGAGTTTCCACCTCTTCTTTTTCTTCAAAATTTGCTTGATTTTATTTTTGATTTTGTGCCTTTATCCAACAATTTGCTTCTTTGTGACCGAATTTAGTACAATGATGACATTGAATGGACGACTTTTGTCCATGTTGTCGCTGCCCAAAATGTTGGCCACGGCCTCTGCCACCACCACGACCTCGACCGCGGAAACCACCTCTATCGTTTCCACGTCCACCAAAATTATTATTGTCATTTTCTTTTGAAGATTTTCCCTTCACCTGAAATGCTTTTTCTTCATTCTTTTGTTTTGAATGATTTAATCGTTCTTCATGAACTTGCAAAGAACTCATTAATTCATCAAAAGAATAAGTTGACATATCATGAGTTTCTTCAATTGCAGCGACAATAGAATCAAATCTAGAAGTAAGACTTCTCAAAATTTTTGGAACCACTGTTTTATTTGAAATATTTTCCCCATAAGACTTCATTTTATTCACAATTGTACTAGCTCTAGATAGGTAATCCTGCACGTACTCATTATTTTGCATATTTAAAGTTTCAAAATCGCGGCGTAGCGTTTGAAGCTTAACAGCGATTACCTTATCCGAGCCTTTGAATTCAGTTTTTAAAATTTGCCATGCCTCCTTCGAAGTTGCTGATGATGCAATTCTGGAGAAAATATTTTCATGAACAGATGATTGAACAAATAGGAGCGCTTTTGCATCTTTTTTTCTATTTTCTTTCAATCTTTGTTGTTCGATATCCGAGTCGTCAAAACCGTCTTCAACTAAATCCCATAGCTCTTGAGATTTAAACAAAGTTCTCATTTTAATTGACCAAAACTCGTATTTATCCCCATCAAAACTGGGAATTAATGGTTGAGAAATGAAGACTCCATTAGTGGCCATGACACTCTAAAAATTATTTTATGGGAAAACTCCGTATATTTCACTCACTAATTTTTTATTTGATCTTACCTGATTTAGACAGAGAGGAGCTGCGTTGCTCTTCAAATTCCTCTCTTGCCTATAGTGCTCTTGAGACCAAAACTTGTTGGTAAAGGAGAAAGTAAAAAATATAAAGAGATAATTGTTTATTATTTGATGCATATTACAAGTAAATTAGAGGCCTTTATATAGCCTTACATATGACATTTTAACGTAGAAACTAAACATATAAAATAAATACTTCTACGTTTCTATCATAAACTATAACTTAATCTCAACATTAACACACTAACTCATAATATCAATAACTCACCTTTATACTAACGCATTATTATTGTAATAACTTATTTGAAGCATTATTCAACAATAACAAGTACTTCCTCCGTCTCAATGAATAATTTACGTTTGTTTTATTTTATGAGGGAAAACTAAAACAATTGATCGGGACAGAGGGAGTATTCCCTACATTCAATTCCAAACACATTATTTATCTTTTTTTTTTTTTGAGGAAAAAAGATGTATTATTAATTAGCTAAAGGACGACATGAAATCAGCTGATACAATATCTGCGATTAACTCCGGACACGAGGCAACCCATATTCTAGTCGAGTAATCTAAAGGGGAGTAGTGAGCCATGCTATGAGCGGCCTTATTTCCATTCCGCTTTACAAAACTGAAAGCACATGACCCAAATTCTTCACTTAGCCTAAGGATTCCTTGCACCACATTTCCAAGATTGCTATTCTCTACCTTACGAGTCTTAAGTAGCGTAACTAGGACCAGAGAATCAGACTCCAAAATGACGGACTCGATACCCATTTGACGTGCCATTTGCAGTCCTAAAAACGCCGCCTTCGCCTCAGTGATGTTTACCTCCCACTGAGCCCTCACCTGCTTCACCCTTGCTTTTCCAACCGAGCCTTCGTGATCCCGAATAACCACCCCCATTCCACATCCCTTCTCATTAAAAATTGCTGCATCCACGTTGACTTTCCAAGAGCCTTCCGGTGGTGGCGACCATTGATTTGTTGCTGCAATGCAGCCCCCATGGTTTCCTTTTTTCTCCCTCATCAAGCCTGCAAATGATTCTAGATATTTCAAAGCGTTATCGACGATAGTAGATGGGTTGTTAGGCTCACCCCCATGAAGGACATGGTTTCTCTCGTTCCAAATAGCCCACAATAATATGAATTTCTTACTCGCTTCAGTTTGATCACTGCGCTTCACGACAAGCCGAGCCCACTCCTCCATATTATGCACCCCACTCCATTCATCATCAACATCTACTCCAAAGCACTCCCATATTAGTTTCACAGTAGGACACAAAATAAGGGCATGTAAATCAGTTTCCTCAACAAGTTTGCATCTGCAACAAGTAGGATCCATTTCTTGTATGCGTCTGTTTAAATTTGCACCGCTAGGAAGAGCCCTAGAGCAAGCACGCCACAACAACGTTCTCACCTTCGCGGGGGGTGGGGGGGGGGGGGGGGTGGGGGTGTTGATTTTCCAAATATTACTCCAGAACATATCCATGGCAAGGCTACTTCCCGAAGCGATTTCGTGCTCCATCTTCCATCTTATAAAGGAATAATCGGTCTTAACCGAGTAGTCTCCATTCTTAGAAAAATGCCACACCAACTCATCGTCTCCCTCAAGATCATGTATGGGTATTTTTAAAATATCTTCTACCTCCAAAGCCATAAGGTTTTGACGTAGTTTATCTTCATCCCACCCATATTCGGACACCCATTCATTCACCAAGCTATCTGGATTACCTTTACATGGGGACCAAATACGGAAAGTAGGGGACGTGAGAGTCCATCTATCATGCCAAAATCGGATATTATGACCGCTTCGGACCAACCATCTGCACCCCTCCTTTAAAACCCATTGAGCTTCGACAAGGCTACGCCAAATGAAGGACGGGTGATGACCCAAACTGGCCCCAATACTTGGGTAATATCGAGCCTTCATTAGCCTAGCCGCGAGGGAGTTCGGTTGATTTATTAGCCGCCACAATTTTTTTGTAAGAAGAGCCATATTAAAAGTCTCAATGTAACGAAATCCCAGCCCTCCTTCAGTCTTGCTCTTACAAAGGCTTTTCCACGCGACCCAATGTATATGCCTTTTATCATCTTTATGCCCCTGATCGGTCCGTTTCGTGTTCACAATTAAAGGTGTGGTCGTTGGGTCACGTCCGAATCAAAACACAATTTATAGCTTCACAAACAACTCTACAATTAGTAAAGAGGCAAGTAAAGGTCGGATCCCAAGGGACGGGTATTGAAATGAGATTTCTATTGCAACTAGTGGTGTCTAAGGGGTGTCACAAATTGGGTTGGTGTAGAAGGTCACTAAACTAAAATAGCAATAAAAATAAACAAGCAAGATGAATTAAAGGGGTGTAAACAATTGATTAAAAAGCACTAGGGTGTCATGGGATCATAGGGGAATCATGGGAATTGATCATACAAACATGTTCTCAAATTATAAGCAAGCAATTATTGTTGTGATGGATTGAGTTGGGTTATATCTTACAATCCTAGGAAAGTTTGGGTCGGAGCCGAATCGATTAGATTGTACAACACCTACAAGTCGACTTAATCTTCCCTACTCAACAACATGCATGGTCTAATGAGACTCGAGTTGGGTTATGTCTTACAAGTCTCATTGAAAAGATAGAAGATGATAGTAAATGCAAGGATTCATAGGCTTAGCATTTCATCAAATATAACATGTGCATGAGTTGAGATCAAAACAAGCAAGCAAATAAAACATGAAAGCATATTAATTTAAGCATGAATCATTCCCCATGTTGGTTTCCCCTAATCACCCATTTAACCCTAGCTAAGAGACTACTCACTCATTATCATGTTGATCATGCTAGCAAGGTTGTCAATCATACCAACAATATGAAACATGATGAATAAATGAAAGTAATTAACAATAATTAAAAGGGATTAAGAGAATTATACCTACTAATGATTCCAATAATAAAGCAAAGATAAAAGAAGTACTTGAATGCTTGATTGAGAGGTTGTCAATCTCCCAACAATAACCCAAATAATCTTCAATTACCCAAAATAAAGGATGAACAAAAGAGAGATTAAGGAAATAAAACTTGTATTAGAACTTGATTAATTTTTGATTACAATACTAAAGAGATATTTGATTGATATTAACTACTCTAATTATTGATAAGAAGAACATGCTCCTCTAATTAGACTAATGGGGTATTTATAGTGGAAATTAGGGAGGATGCATTAGGGTTAACTAAGGGCTAAACTAGTAATTACACTTTTTAGATTGAGCAAGGAGGAGCCGGTATTTTTCGAAGGAAGGGCTTCTTTCTTTTTAACTTGGAGAAGAGGAAATCACGCTGTGCTGGAATCTGGGCGGAATAAGGTCGGGACGGGCGGATTCTGGCGATGGGGTCCGAGCGGATTTGAGGGAATCCGGGCGGATTGTGGAGGTGGAATCCGAGCGGATTAGAGGAAAGCCGCACGGATTGTGCAGCTGGGGGACGGCCGGATTGGGGACAATCCGCACGGATTGTCACTTAGCAAGACATCTTCTTCTTTTCTTCCCTTTTCTTCATAAATTCCTTGGGGATTTCCTTGGGGACTCAAGAATCCTTTCTCAACATTGCTCTTCTACTATAATATGTACAAAGGCCTTCTAATCTTGTCTCTCCTTGATGCTTGGTCATTGAATTCGATCAATTTAGTCTCGTTTTGCCATGAAAATGCAAGATTCTTACTCCTTTCCTACCAAGGGATCAAAATCTCAAAGAATATGCAAAACAAAGAACTAAAGATAAGAAATGACCCAAATATGCACTAAAAAGCATGGGAACAAGGCTAATTCGGGGACTAAATATGCGCTAATTATGGTCACATCAAATATCCCTAAACCGAACCTTTGCTCGTCCCGAGTAAAGAGGTGACAAAGACTAGGACCAATACTAACCTATCCTAATAATATAGCCGATATGAGACAATTAGCGGGTCTCACTCCGCCCCTTCAACTCACAACAAGACAACCATGAGGTAGGATGCCTTCTTGCAAGGCAAGGTGGGTCTTGCCAAAATGGCGACACATCCAAACATTAAGCACACAAAATCACATAATGGATGCATCTACAAAAGAATAGCCACTTCCTCATCAAGTGGTGGAGGCACTAAAGAGGAACAAATTTAAGAGCATGTAATCCTTCACAAATACTAGTTCAACAAATTACTAAGTCTAAGAGGATGGCACTAAATCACCTCCAAATGGTGTTAAACTAGACTACTTTCATCCTCAATTTCCAAACGCTTTCGTCAAGAGCGATCGGATGGTGGTGGAATGATGATCCCTATGATGCTAGTAGCATATGACATGACAAGTCTCGAATTCTCTACAAAAGTAAAGGTCATGGATCGTCCCAAGCTCGACCAAGTGGCTTGACAAAAAGGCTTTTTGGGAATGAAATGCTCAAATCTTTATTCACAACGGGTGGATATGACTACTATTCAAAATTGTCCTCATTTCACTTTCACATTTCAAATTTAAGATGGGGTTTGTCCCTTCCGGTCTAGTGTCCTTTGCTTTCGCCAATCGCTTATTAGGCAACCGGTTAACCTCTAGACAATAGCTTTTCGGGGTGATAGTCACTCTGTCTCTGGGCAGCCGAATTCACAGCCGTATGGGGGGCCCAATTCAATGGATCCCGCACCAAAGCACATCGAAGTGGTACGCCTCTATCAAAACAACTTAAATTTCTCAACTTTCAACAATTCATAACATTTGAGGTTCCTTGGCATTAGATTACTTCCACATGACAAAATTCTTTGAAATGAGCACTTCAAGCTTATTGATAGAAAATATTTTTGGGTTGCCTTACCACAAGGTCAAACAAGGTCACCTAGACAAGTTAACCAAGTCCACATCGCATCACGGGGTTGGATAGGTGACTCACATGCAAACCCTTGACTAGGCTTTGGGTCATGGGTCAAAAGATACTAGTATGACACTATGTAGGGTATTTTACAACCATTCTTGTAGGCAAAGTCTTAAGTTGAACAAGTATTTGTAATGGCTTAGTTGCTCTTGTCAAAGTTCCTAAATAGACATTTTTCAAAACATTTCTAACATGCAACTACATGCCATGATGCAACTAATATAAACATCCTAATGCAAGTGATTCTATCAACTAATATGACATATAAACTAAATGCAAGTCCTAAGTTCACATTGTTATACCGCATCAATCAAAATAAAGCCACATAGTCATTAACATAAAGAGGAAAAAGGAGGTTGGAAAGATCATACCATGCGGTCTTCATAATCCTCATGTCTCGGATGTGGCGTAGTCAATCAATGTGAACAAGGATAGAACAAGCACAATATATACAATATTATATATACAAGACTACAAAAGGAAATAAACATGTTTTTTTGGGTTTTCAATTTTCAAATTTTTATGATTTTTGAACTTTTTTTCAAATTTTTGGATTTTTGAATAAGAGTTAAATGTTAGAATTCCCATCCCCACACTAATATGGGCATTGTCCTCAATGGCCAAAATGATGGAAATTATGCAAAGATGATGCATGATTTCTACACTAAATGCAATCTACACTAAGCTACACTACATGATGCATGGTTTTTGTTACGACGGAGAGGATAATTTAGATTACCTCCCGTTGTGTATGCATTAACTTCCCCAAACCGAGTGAGACACTATTGCTAATGTCCAAGAATGGGTGTAGTTCATGCACACACTATGCAATGCATGAAACTAATTTGTCATTTTGGATTTTGAAAATGGGAACAATAAAATGAGAACACCTCAATGGTACCGAGGTGTGAGTCCTTTATGGTGCTAGGACTACTCCAACAATGATCAAAATTAATGAAAATACAAGGTAACAAGACACAAACTTCTTTTCATGAAACTTTGAAAAATAAAGAGGAGAGATGAGAAAACTTCACTTGAACTTAGGTGGGTGCCTCTTGCCCGCTCCACCTAGTGATGAAGTAGTCTTCTAGACATCGGCATCATCTCCCTCTATATCGCTATCCCAAATATCCTTTGAAGCATCACTCAAACTTGGGTCCATGAATTCGTCTTCCTCACTCTCAAGTTCCACCGTGTAACCTCCACAAGAATTGCCACTCTCCCCCTCTTGTCTACCGTTCGCCCCTTCATTAGCTCTCTCCGAGTTGGGGAAGAGCAAATCCATTTGAGCCCATGAGGGGAAAGCTCCTTCCTCACTAATCCGTCCTTTTCGAACCATCTCATGGTATTGGGGGTAAAGAGCATAGTAAGTGTCCACGGAGGTCTCGTATTGACGGTAGTGTAGATCTTATAAGATTCCCGTGACAAAGTCGTCACGGGGGAGGATGAAGGGATTTGGATGGTTATACGGTTGGTAGGGAAAGGGGTAGTGAGGCACTTTTATCTTCTCATTTTGGGTTTGTTGTTCTTGTTGTTGTGGTGGTGGATTTTGGGGTGGTGGTGCTTGCCTTGTTCGACTTGGGATGAGGTAGGAGGGCATTGGAGACAAGTTTCCTCTTCTTGGGGAGACCCGTGGTAGATCGGTCATTGAGAGATAAATCGGATTGCTTCCTTTTGTCAACCACTTTATCCGCTTATCGACCCCCTCAAGGGTTATCCAATGGTGTTGGACGAGAAGGAGATCTTCATTAATTCTCGTGCTCCCCGTAAGTGGAGTGTACTCATTGTTCTCATTGAACCTTGGGTTGAAGTGGTTTGCAAGTCTAGTTATGAGTCCTCCATTCACTATGTGCTTCATTCCATCATCGTCCCCATTTCTAAACTTTGCCCATTTCTCTAGCAAAACTAGAGGTGCATTGAAGTGATACCCATCTCTCCTTTGAATGTTGAGGTAAGATTCCATAAACACAAGGTCTAATTGGTTCACGATGGCCGGATCTCGGCGGGCAAGTAGAGTGCCCGAAAGAAATCGATATGTAAGCCTCAAGATCGGGTTTTGGATATGAAAAGCAAGACATTCCTTGGTAAGAATGAAATCCCGGCCCGTCATGGCCCTCCACAAAGGTGCAACACTATACTTTTTGGGTTTCGATGTTCGGGTAGGCGAAACATCAAGTCCAAACACATTTGCGAATTCTACAAGGGTCATCATCCTAGAAACATTCTCCAACCTAAACTCTATGCATATCACTTTGTTCAAGGTTCTAATCTTCAAAAAGCTCAAGCATTCAAGCACAAGGGACCGATAGGTTGGTTCATACATGCGAAAAAGGGTTGAAAGACCAAAAACCTCAAAGAGAGCTTCCACTTGGTGATAAATCCTAAGTTTTCTCAAGGTAGCATGACATAAAAATTTAGTGGGAAGAATATTCTTATTTAGAAGCCGGTGGAAGACTAATCTCTGCACATCATTGAGGAATTCCACATTTGAGAAATCATCAAGCCTTGTGAGATCTACAATCTCTTCATGTTCCCTTCTAATGGTGTTGAGATGGGAGGTAGAAGAACTTCCCATCATCCTTGGTCTTCTCGCACTCCTAAAAGAGGATCTCCTTGGTGCCATTCTTGATTCTTTTGTTGGGTTCTTTTGATTTGTGAAAGGGTAAGGATGTTCCTTGTTGATTTAGTGTTGGAAACCCTAGAAAATTGGGGCTTTTTGATTTTGTGGGTAAAGAGAGTGATTTGGATATGTATGGGAGTCATAAGGAGGTGGGTTTTATAGTGCAATTGGAAGGAGTAGTGATGTGTCACTGTATGAGTGGTGGGGTGTATTTTAATTAGGGAAAAGTCGGGTCAAAACACCGTGAGAAGACGAGCGGATTCGAGCTGAAGACGCTCGGATTCGTGCTTCTCGGGACGGGCGGATTCTGGGCAATACGCCCGGATTCTGTCACAGCGAGAATTTCCAAAATTTGACACCTCAGAGACGGGCGTCCCGAGCATAAAACGCTCGGATTCTTTTATGATGGGACGGGCGTCTTCTTCTGAAGATGGACGGATTCTTCTACAGATATTTTCTTTGAAATGCACAGGTAGAAAGACGGGCGTCTTTCTTCAAATCCGGCCGGATTCTACAAGACGGGCGTTTTTCCTCTTTGGACGCTCGGATTCAACCTCAGTCCAAAAATCTTCAAATTTTCAGCGTAGCTAGACAGACGGTTTCTCCTCAGAACGCCCGGATTCCAGCAAGCCGGCCGGATTCCAGGGAATCCGCACGGATTCAGGCTGCGAGTTTTGACTTCTTCTCCTCTCTTAGATGCGTCCCCACACTTGAGAATTCGTTCCTTCCTTCATTCAAAATTCATTAGTAACCCTCCCTCACTTAAGCTCATGAAAAGAGTTCATGCTTTTTATTAAAACAAATGCAATAAATACAAGTTAGAGGGTTAGTATATTTACATGTGGTGGTTTAGGGAGGATTCCACCAAACTCTCCCTTAGATGGTCCTATCAAGGGGAAGGAGGCCCGAGGTAGGTAGCCTCGACCTCTCCAACAAACGCTCCTTCATAGTATGGCTTCAACCTTTGACCATTTACCTTGAACTTGCTTCCATCTTCCGCCTTGAGTTCGAAATCTCCATATTTTCTAACTTCGGTTATCACATAGGGACCCATCCATATAGAGTTCAATTTTCCCGGAAATAGTCGATAGCGGGAATTGAATAGAAGGACTTTGTCTCCCTTGTGCAAGGCCTTTTGTCTAATTCTCTTATCATGAAGCAATTTTGTTCTTTCTTTGTAAATCTTTGCATTCTCATAGGATTGTAGTCGGAACTCCTCCAACTCTTGGATTTGAATCATCCTCCTTTGACCGCTCAATTTGAGATCAAGATTAAGTGCTCGGATTGCCCAATAAGCTTTGTACTCCAATTCGATTGGCAAATAACATGCTTTTCCATAGACAAGCTTGTAGGGGGAGGCTCCTATGGGAGTCTTATAGGCCGTCCTATAAGCCCAAAGAGCATCATCAAGCTTTGTGCTCCAATCTTTCCGAGTCTTGTTCACAACTTTTTCAAGGATTTGCTTGATCTCTCTATTTGAAATTTCAACTTGACCGCTTGTTTGAGGATGATATCCCAAGCCGGTTCTATGTTGGACACCATATTTGGTCAAAAGGGATGCAAGTTTTTTCTCATGGAAATGCGTTCCTCCATCACTAATGATCGCTCTAGGAACTCCAAATCTTGGGAAAATTATCTTCTTGAAAAGCTTGGTGACCGTTTTTGCATCATCATTTGGGGTGGCAATTGCCTCCACCCACTTTGAGACATAATCTACGGCCACAAGGATGTATTTATTCCCATTGGATGTCACAAAGGGCCCTTGGTAGTCGATTCCCCAAACATCGAAGATCTCCACCTCTAGAATGCCCCTTTGTGGCATTTCGTTCCTCCAAGAGATATTCTCCGTTCTTTGACAAGCATCACAATGAATGATGCATTCTCTTGTATCTTGAAACATTGTAGGCCAATAGAAGCCCGATTGGAGAATTTTTGCAACGATTCTCCTTGCTCCATGGTGCCCACCGTAGGGTGATGAATGACATCCTTCCAAGATTCCTTGGATTTCCCATTGAGGGATGCGTCTCCGGTAGAGCCCATCACTACACTCCTTGTAGAGGTTTGGGTCATCCCAAAAGTACCTCTTCACTTCGAATAGGAATCTCTTCCTTTGGTTGTGGTTCAAATTTGGAGGGAGTACCTTTCCAACAATATAATTGGCATAATCGGCAAACCATGGGGTGATGTGCCTCTCAAGTTGTGTTTGAATAGCCATCAAAATATCGTCGGGAAATGAGTCATTGATCGGGGTTTCTCCATTTTCATCATGAAACCGGATCCTTGACAAGTGATCCGCCACTACATTCTCGGCTCCTTTCTTGTCTCTTATTTCCAAGTCAAATTCTTGAAGAAGCAAAATCCATCTCAACAATCTTGGTTTTGCCTCCTTATTTATCAAGAGGTGTCGGAGAGCACGGTGATCCGAAAATACAATCACCTTGGATCCAAGTAAGTAGGAACGGAATTTATCCAAAGCATATACAATGGCAAGAAGCTCCTTTTCGGTTGTGTCATAATTCACTTGGGAGGGGTCGAGGGTCTTGCTTATGTAATAGATGGCGTGAAGAGCTCTCCCTACCCGTTGGCCAAGAACCGCTCCAACGGCGTAGTTGCTAGCGTCACACATAATCTCGAAAGGTAACTCCCAATTCAGGGGTTGGATGATTGGTGCCGAGATTAGTGCTTCTTTGATCCTATTAAAAGCTTCAACACACTCATTAGTGAAGAGGAATTGGGCATCTTTAAGCAAAAGTTGAGTGAGAGGTTTCGCTATTTTTGAAAAATCCTTTATGAAACGACGATAGAAACCCGCGTGACCGAGAAAACTTCTCACCCCTCTAACATTCACGGGAGGTAGGAGTTTCTCTATCACCTCAACTTTAGCTTTATCGACCTCGATGCCCTTTTTCGAAATCAAATGACCTAAGACAATTCCTTCATTGACCATGAAGTGACACTTTTCCCAATTTAAAACAAGACTAACATCTTCACACTTTTGCAACACAAGAGAAAGATTATGCAAACATGAGTCAAAGTCCTTTCCATAAACACTAAAATCGTCCATAAAAACTTCCATTATGGTCTCTAGGTAATCGGAGAAGACACTCATCATGCATCTTTGGAAAGTGGCGGGGGCATTACATAAACCAAAAGGCATCCTCCTATATGCAAAAGTGCCATAAGGGCATGTGAAGGTGGTCTTATGTTGGCCATCCGGGTTTATAGGGATTTGGAAGAATCCCGAATACCCGTCAAGGTAACAAAAGAATTTGTTGGAGGCTAACCTCTCAAGCATTTGGTCAATGAATGGTAAGGGGAAGTGATCCTTTCTTGTTGCGGAGTTTAATTTCCGGTAGTCAATGCACATACGCCAACCGGTGATCATTCTTGTGGGTATTAATTCATTCTTTTCATTTGTCACTACCGTAGTACCTCCTTTCTTAGGTACCACTTGGACGGGGCTAACCCACAAAGAATCCGATATGGGATATATGATTCCCGCATCAAGTAATTTCATGACTTCTCCTTTGACAACTTCTTGCATGTGGGGGTTCAATCTTCTTTGGGGTTGAATGGTAGGTCTATGGTCTTCCTCTAGATGAATTCTATGCATGCAAAAGTTGGGACTTATCCCCTTAAGGTCATCTAGACTATAACCTATAGCCTTCTCACGTTGTTTCAACACATCAAGCAATTTTCCCAATTGGTCATCATCAAGTCTATCATTAAAAATCACGGGTTTGGTCTTTGATTCATCAAGGTAAGCATATTTCAAATTTGGGGGAAGGGGTTTCAAAGTAGGAGTTTGTACCTCACTCTCCTCCTTTGAAGTTTCGTTGAGAATTTGCTCCATCTCCATTAGACATTCCATTCTCATAGCATACTCAACTTCACTTTCATCAACCTCATCATATTCAAATTCCATGACGGATTCCTCTTGCTCTTGAGCTTGTAAAATATCCTCTAGGATGGATTGCTCATCCTCTATGGGTTGACATGCTTCCACTAGAATATTATGCACTAATTCGTATTGTGCACGAGTAAGTTTCTTGTTAGCTAGAGCGGCCTCAAAGAGATCCACCTCCAACTCCCAATACATGCTCTTAGCCTCACTTGCTTCCAAGGCTTCCAATGCTTGCATGGGATCCTTGAAGTAAGGTATACTCAAGTGGTCCTCTACAAAACAATCTATGAAATCCATCTCGCAAAATATCAAACAACTTGAAAATGATTAGAGCAAACCTTGAGGGGTTTTACTTCCCCAAGGCGAAGAAAGACACAACTAATAACAATAAAAAGGAAATCTAAATCAAACAAACACCGTCCCCGGCAACGGTGCCATTTTTGATCGGTCCGTTTCGTGTTCACAATTAAAGGTGTGGTCGCTGGGTCACGTCCGAATCAAAACACAATTTATAGCTTCACAAACAACTCTACAATTAGTAAAGAGGCAAGTAAAGGTCGGATCCCAAGGGACGGGTATTGAAATGAGATTTCTATTGCAACTAGTGGTGTCTAAGGGGTGTCACAAATTGGGTTGGTGTAGAAGGTCACTAAACTAAAATAGCAATGAAAATAAACAAGCAAGATGAATTAAAGGGGTGTAAACAATTGATTAAAAAGCACTAGGGTGTCATGGGATCATAGGGGAATCATGGGAATTGATCATACAAACATGTTCTCAAATTATAAGCAAGCAATTATTGTTGTGATGGATTGAGTTGGGTTATATCTTACAATCCTAGGAAAGTTTGGGTCCCGGAGCCGAATCGATTAGATTGTACAACACCTACAAGTCGACTTAATCTTCCCTACTCAACAACATGCATGGTCTAATGAGACTCGAGTTGGGTTATGTCTTACAAGTCTCATTGAAAAGATAGAAGATGATAGTAAATGCAAGGATTCATAGGCTTAGCATTTCATCAAATATAACATGTGCATGAGTTGAGATCAAAACAAGCAAGCAAATAAAACATGAAAGCATATTAATTTAAGCATGAATCATTCCCCATGTTGGTTTCCCCTAATCACCCATTTAACCCTAGCTAAGAGACTACTCACTCATTATCATGTTGATCATGCTAGCAAGGTTGTCAATCATACCAACAATATGAAACATGATGAATAAATGAAAGTAATTAACAATAATTAAAAGGGATTAAGAGAATTATACCTACTAATGATTCCAATAATAAAGCAAAGATAAAAGAAGTACTTGAATGCTTGATTGAGAGGTTGTCAATCTCCCAACAATAACCCAAATAATCTTCAATTACCCAAAATAAAGGATGAACAAAAGAGAGATTAAGGAAATAAAACTTGTATTAGAACTTGATTAATTGTTGATTACAATACTAAAGAGAGATTTGATTGATATTAACTACTCTAATTATTGATAAGAAGAACATGCTCCTCTAATTAGACTAATGGGGTATTTATAGTGGAAATTAGGGAGGATGCATTAGGGTTAACTAAGGGCTAAACTAGTAATTACACTTTTTAGATTGAGCAAGGAGGAGCCGGTATTTTTCGAAGGAAAGGCTTCTTTCTTTTTAACTTGGAGAAGAGGAAATCATTTGTCTTTGGAATCGGGCGGAATAAGGTCAGGACGGGCGGATTCTGGCGATGGGGTCCGAGCGGATTCGAGGAAATCCGGGCGGATTGTGGAGGTGGAATCCGAGCGGATTAGAGGAAAGCCGCACGGATTGTGCAGCTGGGGGACGGCCGGATTGAGGACAATCCGCACGGATTGTCACTCAGCAAGACATCTTCTTCTTTTCTTCCCTTTTCTTCATAAATTCCTTGGGGATTTCCTTGGGGACTCAAGGATCCTTTCTCAACATTGCTCTTCTACTATAATATGTACAAAGGCCTTCTAATCTTGTCTCTCCTTGATGCTTGGTCATTGAATTCGATCAATTTAGTCTCGTTTTGCCATGAAAATGCAAGATTCTTACTCCTTTCCTACCAAGGGATCAAAATCTCAAAGAATATGCAAAACAAAGAAGTAAAGATAAGAAATGACCCAAATATGCACTAAAAAGCATGGGAACAAGGCTAATTCGGGGGCTAAATATGCGCTAATTATGGTCACATCAACCCCCACCAAAACTTCGCCATCAAACCATTAATCGACGTACACAGGGTCTTAGGAAGTTTAAACAGTCCCATAGTATAGGTAGGAATCGCTTGGGCAACCGCCTTCAAAAGGATTCTCTACCCAAAAATGAGAGATATTTCTCCTTCCAACCCTTTATTTTCTTCCAAATCCTCTCTTTTAACGGATTAAAGGCTGCGTTTTTTTCCCTCCCAATGATAGCAGGTAAGCCTAAATATTCTCTTGGTTCCGTAACAATCTCGGCATCCAAAACCTGGCTAACTTGCTCCCTGTGCACCAATGATGCGATCCCGCTAAGTGTTCACAATTTAAGATGTGGTCGTTGGTCACGGTCGAATCAAAACACAATTTATAGCTCCACAAACAACTCTACAATTAGTAAAGAGGCAAGTAAAGGTCGGATCCCAAGGGACGGGTATTGAAATGAGATTTCTATTGCAACTAGTGGTGTCTAAGGGGTGTCACAAATTGGGTTGATGTAGAAGGTTACTAAACTAAAATAGCAATGAAAATAAACAAGCAAGATGAATTAAAGGGGTGTATACAATTGATTAAAGGCACTAGGGTGTCATGGGGTCATAGGGGAATCATGGGATATGATCATACAAACATGTTCTCAAATTATAAGCAAGCAATTATTGTTGTGATGGATTGAGTTGGGTTATATCTTACAATCCTAGGAAAGTTTGGGTCCCGGAGCCGAATCGATTAGATTGTACAACACCTACAAGTCGACTTAATCTTCCCTACTCAACAACATGCATGGTCTAATGAGACTCAAGTTAGGTTATGTCTTACAAGTCTCATTGAAAAGATAGAAGATGATAGTAAATGCAAGGATTCATAGGCTTAGCATTTCATCAAATATAACATGTGCATGAGTTGAGATCAAAACAAGCAAGCAAATAAAACATGAAAGCATATTAATTTAAGTATGAATCATTCCGCATGTTGGTTTCCCCTAATCACCTATTAACCCTAGCTAAGAGACTACTCACTCATTATCATGTTGATCATGCTAGCAAGGTTGTCAATCATACCAACAATATGAAACATGATGAATAAATGAAAGTAATTAACAATAATTAAAAAGGGATTAAGAGATTATACCTACTAATGATTCCAATAATAAAGCAAAGATAAAAGAAGTACTTGAATGCTTGATTGAGAGGTTGTCAATCTCCCAACAATAACCCAAAATAATCTTCAATTACCCAAAATAAAGGATGAACAAAAGAGAGATTGAAGAACTAAAACTTGGATTAAAACTTGATTAATACTTGATTACAATCTTAAAGAGAGATTTGATTGATATTAACTACACTAATTATTGATAAGAAGAACATGCTCCTCTAATTAGAGTAATGGGGTATTTATAGTGGAAATTAGGGAGGATGCATTAGGGTTAACTAAGGGCTAAACTAGTAATTACACTTTTTAAGTTGAGCAAGAAAGAGCCGGTATTTTCTGAGAGAAGGGCTTCTTTCTTCGTAGCTTGGAGAAGACAATCCGTGCTGTGCTAGAATCCGTGCGGAATAGGGTCGGGACGGGCGGATTCTGGCTTTGGAATCCGAGCGGATTCAGGGGAATCCGAGCGGATTCAGGGGAATCCGGGCGGATTGTGGAGGGGGAATCCGAGCGGATTGTGGCATAGCCGCTCGGATTGTGCTGCTGCGGGACGGACGGATTGGTGACAATCCGCTCGGATTGTCAATCAGCAACAAATCTTCTTCTTTTCTTCCCTTTTCTTCATAAATTCCTTGGGGATTTCCTTGGGGACTCAAGGATCTTTTCTCAACATTGCTCTTCTACTATGATATGTACAAAGGCCTTCTAATCTTGTCTCTCCTTGATGCTTGGTCATTGAATTCGATCAATTTAGTCTCGTTTTGCCATGAAAATGCAAGATTCTTACTCCTTTCCTACCAAGGGATCAAAATCTCAAAGAATATACAAAACAAAGAACTAAAGATAAGAAATGACCCAAATAAGCACTAAAAAGCACGGGAACAAGGCTAATTCGGGGGCTAAATATGCGCCAATTATGGTCACATCAAATATCCCCAAACCGAACCTTTGCTCGTCCCGAGTAAAGAGGTGACAAAGACTAGGACCAATACTAACCTATCCTAATAATATAGCCGATATGAGACAATTAGCGGGTCTCACTCCGCCCCTTCAACTCACAATAAGACAACCATGAGGTAGGATGCCTTCTTGCAAAGCAAGGTGGGTCTTGCCAAAATGGCGACACATCCAAACATTAAGCACACAAAAACACATAATGGATGCATCTACAAAAAGAATAGCCACTCCCTCATCAAGTGGCGGAGGCACTAAAGAGGAACAAATTTAAGAGCATGTAATCCTTCACAAATACTAGTTCAACAAATTACTATGTCTAAGAGGATGGCACTAAATCACCTCCAAATGGTGTTAAACTAGACTACTTTCATCCTCAATTTCCAAATGCTTTCGTCAAGAGCGATCGGATGGTGGCGGAATGATGATCCCTATGATGCTAGTAGCATATGAAATGACAAGTCTCGAATTCTCTACAAAAGTAAAGGTCATGGATCGTCCCAAGCTCGACCAAGTGGCTTGACAAAAGGCTTTTTGGGAATGAAATGCTCAAATCTTTATTCATAACGGGTGGATATGACTAGTATTCAAAATTGTCCTCATTTCACTTTCACATTTCAAAAATTTAAGATGGGGTTTGTCCCTTCCGGGCTAGTGTCCATTGCTTTCGCCAATCGCTTATTAGGCAACCGTTTAACCTCTAGACAATAGCTTTTCGGGGTGATAGTCACTCTGTCTCTGGGCGGCCGAATTCACAACCGTATGGGGGCCCAATTCAATGGATCCCGCACCAAAGCACATCGAAGTGGTACGCCTCCATCAAAACAACTTAAATTTCTCAACTTTTAACAATTCATAACATTTGAGGTTTCCTTGGCATTACATTACTTCCACATGACAAAATTTCTTTGGAATGAGCACTTCAAGCTTATTGATAGAAAATATTTTTGGGTTGCCTTACCACAAGGTCAAACAAGGTCACCTAGACAAGTTAACCAAGTCCACATCGCATCACGGGGTTGGATAGGTGACTCACATGCAAACCCTTGACTAGGCCTTGGGTCATGGGTCAAAAGACACTAGTATGACACTATCTAGGGTGTTTTACAACCATTCTAGTAGGCAAAGTCTTAAGTTGAACAAGTATTTATAATGGGTTAGTTGCTCTTGTCAAAGTTCCTAAATAGGCATTTTTCAAAACATTTCTAACATGCAACTACATGCCATGATGCAACTAATATAAACATCCTAATGCAAGTGATTCTATCAACTAATATGACATATAAACTAAATACAAGTCCTAAATTCACATTGTTATACCGCATCAATCAAAATAAAGCCACATAGTCATTAACATAAAGAGAAAAAAGGAGATTGGAAAGATCATACCATGCGGTCTTCAATATCCTCATGTCTCGGATGTGGCGTAGTCAATCAATGTGAACAAGGATAGAACAAACATAATATATACAAGACAATATATACAAGACTACAAAAGGAAATAAACATGTTTTTGGGTTTTCAATTTTCAAATTTTTATGATTTTTGAAATTTTTCAATTTTTTTGGATTTTTGAATAAGAGTTAAATGTTAGAATTCCCATCCCCACACTAATATGGGCATTGTCCTCAATGGCCAAAATGATGGAAACTATGCAAAGATGATGCATGATTTCTATACTAAATGCAATCTATACTAAGCTACACTACATGATGCATGGTTTTTGTTATGACGGAGAGGATAATTTAGATTACCTCCCGTTGCGTATGCATTAACTTCCCCAAACCGAGTGAGACACTATTGCTAATGTCCAAGGATGGATATAGTTCATGCACACACTATGCTATGCATGAAACTAATTTGTCATTTTGGATTTTGAAAACGGGAACAATAGAATGAGAACACCTCAATGGTACCGAGGTGTGAGTCCTCTAATGAGGCTAGGACTACTCCAACAATGATCAAAATAAAATACAAAGAGAGAAATAGACAAACCATGAGAGTGTAGGAGTCTCCAAGGCTTGCTAATCTTCCATCATGCTATCACCATCACTTCCCTCATGAGAAGTGGTCACATTGCCACTTTCCTTGTGATTTGCTTCTTCACTTTCTTCCTCATCTTCCTCATCATCATCTTCACCATCCTTTTCTCCTTCACTTGCTTCTTCCTCAATATTATCATCAACTTCCTCATCATTTCCAACAACCTCATTGTCACCCATAACGACCCTAGATGCACCCGGAAATAAGACTTCTCTATCCGCCCAACTAGGCAAAGGACAAGATGGATCAAGTAGTCCTTGCCTAGCTAAATGTAGGAGGGGTGGATATTGAGCCAAGTAGGCATTTTTCCGATCTTCATAGGCTTGCTTGTGCCTTGCTTGCATGAGAAGAGTCACATAGTCTTTCCCAACTTCAACTCCTTCCGGCTTGAACTCTTCATACTTAAAGGGGTAAGGTGGTATGACAATGGAAGAGGAGGGCATTTCAAGATCACCCTTTTGTTGTTGAATTATATACTCGGCTTCTTTGGAAAGGGGAAGTAGATAATTGGTCCGGTGGACGCTTAGACGGCAAATCTTTGAAGGCAAGGTGAACGATCTAGCTTCACTAGTGAGCCATCCATACTTAGTGTCAAGGGGGTTATGGCAACCCACTTGAACTTGTGAATCATAGTATGCATATCAACAAGATGGCCACCCTCCTTTGCTTTGTACTTGTTATCCTTATTGAAGTTAGGATCAAAGTGCTTAGATAGGAGTGTGACTAGGCCGCCATTGACAATAACGGTCGTGCCCTTCTTCCCACAATCGATGTTGAGCCATCTATCTACCAAGAGCCTCAAAGAATTGTAAGGCTTGGTGTGCACTCTTCCGATATTCAAAGCCGATTCAAGGAGAATAAAATCAAGTCTTGTGAAATGGTTGGTATCTTTCCTAGCAATTATGGTGTTACCCACGACCTTGTGCCATACTCTTATGCCCGGATGGTGGACCAAAAGAGCACGACTCGCATGAAAATCCTCAAATTTCTTCCCGGAGATTGCCTCCCAAAGAGGTTCGGGGTCATACTTTCCATAACTCTTAAAATAACTCGGTTCATCACTAAGACCCAAAATTTCACCCAATTCCCTAAAGGTAATGCGTCTACTAACATTAGCTAGACGAAACTTGATATTCTCCCTATTCTCAACTTTGGTGACTTTCAAGGAACTTAAAAATTCCAAGGTAAGGGAGGGGTATGTCAATTCCCTTGTTTCAAACAATTTCTTCAACCCCATGGCATTGAAAAAGGCTTTTGTTTGTTCAAGAACACCCAATTTTTCTAAGGTATCTTCACATATGAATTTGGTGGATTGTAATGACTTCATAGCAAACTTGACAAAGGTATTTCTATGGGTATCGGAAATAAAAGTTACCTCCGGATAATGCAAAAGTTGATCAATTACCGGAGTAGAAGGTGTTGTTGCTCCCATAGAAGGTTGTTGTTGTTGTTGCACTTCCAAGTTTGGTGTTGCTACCACCATAGCGAATGCTTTCTTTGTTTGAAGAGCCTTTTGCCTTTGTGAGAGTGCCTTAGCCTTTGGTGCCTTTGTTGCCTTTGTTGCTCCCTTAGTCCTTGCCATTGATGAACTAACCAAGTAAAGAATGAAAAATCTTCAATTTGTAGTATGCCCAAATCGATTTGAAGGTGAAAGGCTTTGCCTTTATGAAATCAAAAATCGACTCAAAGGTTGAAGATTTTGTGCTTGGTTTTGATTTTTGTTGAGGAAGGAGTGATTAATTTGTTGTTGGAAGGATGGTTTGATTTGTATTTGGTGAATGTTGTTGAGGGTTTTTGTTTTTGTGATGGAGAGGATGAGGGTTTTGATGTTGTGGGTAGTGTTTATGAATGAATGAATGAATGAATGAAGGTGGGAGGGGTTTTAAAGAGACCAAAATTTTCGAATCTGCAGGGGCAATCCGTGCGGATTCTGCCCAATCCGTGCGGATTCTGCTCTTTCTGAACTTTGCAAAACTCGCCTAAAGACGGGAGGATTTGTGACAATCCGCTCGGATTTGCTGAACACGGGACGAGCGGATTTGCTTGAAGACGGACGGATTTCAGTCCAGAAAATTTTGCTTGTTTTCCTCAGCTGCAAAGACGGACGTCTTTCTTACAAGACGGACGGATTCCTCAAGACGGGCGGATTCTTCACAGGACGCGCGGATTCACTCACAGTCAAGAAATTTTCAAAATTCAGCTCAGTTCAGGACGTGCGTCTTTTCTGCAATACGCTCGGATTCTGTAAGACGGGCGGATTCTCAGGAATCCGCTCGGATTCTTCCCCTGTGTACACGGATTCAGTTCCATCCGTGCACACTGCATTTCCCATACCGTTCTTCCATTCTTTCTTCAAGTCTTGTGTTCGTCGTTGTGGGGGCACTACTAAGGCATGGATAGCCTAGGCAATTGCCATCCCCACACTAAGCTAAAAGTACTACACATCAATTGAAATCGTTAGTCCCTCCCTCACTTCTCTCAAACATGTCAATTATTTTGATCAAAGTAAATAAAAATCCAAAGATGACAAAAATGCAATACAAGAATTGAAATGTAAGTTAGGGAGTTAGAAATATTTACATGTGGTGGTTTAGGGAGGACTCCACCAAACTCTCATTCTTGATGAGATGTCAAGGGGGCATGTCCAAGGTGTTGTTGATGTTGCTCAACACCTTGAAGAAGTAATCAAAAGCTTGTTCATTATCATGGTAGAGGTTCTCAATAGACCTTGGCCCTTGTTGTTGATCTTGATCGATGGCATTACCAATGTAGGGATTAAAAATCCCTTCAAACTCGTCGTCCCAAAGACCACAAACTTCATTGAGTTGATCATTGAAAATCTCTTGCTTAGATGGAGACAATTCTCCCAATTTCTTCTCTTGGCCAATGAGGCCGTCCTCTTCTTCCTTGGTTGATTTTGATGAGCTTTGCAAGCTCTCCTTGTCACAATTCACTTGCTCTTTGAATGGAGCATCTTCAACTTTCTTTTTCCATTGGAGTTCCGATTTCTTCCTTTCATCCTTTCGGCTATAATGATCAATCATGAAACACGGCTCATGCAAACGAGGAGCTCTCATGGTCTTGTCAAGATTAAAAGTTATGCTTTCATCTCCCACTTCTAGAGTGAGCTCACCATGTTTCACATCAATCACCGCACTGGCGGTGTGTAGGAAAGGTCTTCCTAGGATGATTGGAATGTTGGAATCTTCCTCCATATCAACAATGACAAAGTCCACCGGGATGAAAACCTTCCCAATTCGCACGGGGACATCTTCCCATATCCCTAACGGTGTCTTCGTCGATCTATCGGCTATTTGGAGTGTGATGTTGGTGCATTTAAGCTCTCCCATCCCCAACCTTTTACTTACCGAGTACGGCATGACACTCACACTAGCCCCTAGATCACATAAGGCTTTGTTGATCGTTGTGTCACCAATGGTACACGGTATTGAGAAGCTTCCCGGATCCTTTAACTTTGGAGGTGAACTCCCTTGAAGTATTGCACTACTCACCTTAGTGAAGGCGATAGTCTCAAGCTTCCGGATCGACTTCTTCTTTGTGAGGATATCTTTCATGTATTTCGCATAGGTAGGGAACGTGATTGATTAATTCCGTGAAAGGAATTGAGACTTCCAAATTCTTCACAATTTCCATGAACTTTCCAAGTTGATCATCAAATTTGGGCTTGGCTTGACGACTTGGGAAAGGAAGTCTAATCATAATGGGCTCCTTCTCCTTGGCCTTATCTTCATTTTTCTTTGAACTTTCTTCTTTTGATGATTCTCCATCTTTGGAGTTTTGCACAATTTCTTCCTTTTCACTAGCTTCCACAACTTCATCCTCAACTTGCTTCTTCGGTGCTTCATACCTTGTACCACTTCTCAAGTGAATGGCACTAACCGTTTCATGTCTATGAGGATTACTTTGAGGTGGTAATTGCCCCTTTTGTCTTTGTGAGCTTGAAGATGCTAGTTGAGTCAATTGTGTTTCCAACATCTTGGTGTGAGCTAGAATGTTGTTGATGGTGGTTTCCTTTGCTTGGCTATCTTTTTGCATTTGAGTGAAAAATTCTTGTTGATTCTTTTGCATTTGGAGGACCGCTTTTTGGACATCAAAACCTTGGTCATTTTGGTGATTGTATGGATTTTGATTTTGGTAACCTTGGTTTTGATTGTAAAAGGGTCTTTGATTTTGGTTTCTCATGGGTGGTGGAGTGTATGTTGTTTGAGGGTTTTGAACATTTTGGCTTTTGTATGAGAGATTTGGATGGAATTTGGTGTTTTCATTGTAAAAGTCGGAATAAGGGGTACCCCTCTTGTATGCTTGGAAAGCATTCACTTGTTCATTTGTTCCTCTACATTCACCTTGGTCATGTCCCAAAGTTCCACAATTCTCACATATCCCACTTGGGATTGATGAGGATGCCGTCATGGCATTAACATGATGCTTTGATGATTTTGAGTTTTCCTCAAGTCTAGCCATAGCTTGTTCAAACTTCAAGTTGATTGTGTCAATGTGAGCACTAAGTTGAGCACCCAATTGAGTAACGGAGTCCACTTCATGCTTTCCTCCTCTAGTAGCCTTGCGAGGTCTACTATATTGTGAGTTATGGACCGCCATTTCCTCAATCTTGTTCCATGTTTGATTGTCATCAACTTCGGTGAACATTCCATTTGATCCCATATTGAGAATGTTCCTAGAATCTTCATATAAACCATTCCAAAATTGTTGCACCAAAAACCATTCGCTAAGTCCATGGTGAGGACATGAGCGACAAATTCCCTTGAACCGCTCCCAAGCTTCATACAAAGACTCTTCATCCCTTTGCTTAAAACCCGTAATTTGAGCTCTTAGCATGTTAGTCTTTTCCGGTGGGTAGAATTTTTTGTAGAAAGCTAGAGCCAACTTCTTCCAAGAATCTATTCCAAGGGTGGCCTTATCAAGGCCCTTCAACCATTGCTTCGCGGTGCCGATTAAGGAAAAAGGAAATAAGACCCATCTAATTTGGTCTTGAGTCACGCCCGTTTGAGAGATAGCATCACAGTAGTCGCAAAAGGTTTCCATATGAGAATGAGGGTCCTCACTAGGCATCGCCCCGAATTGGCTCCTCTCAACTAATTGGATGAAGGCGGACTTGGCAATAAAATTTCCGGTTAGATGTTGCAGTGTAGGAGTACCATTTGGTAGATTCTCCTCGGTGGGTACGGAGTGTGACGAGAATTTTGGCATTATAGGTGGATTTTGTGGGGTATTGTGTAATGGGTTTTCTTCTCCTTCTATTGCGAAAGGATTGACAAACTCACTAGTGGGTTGGACAACTTCACTAATACCTCTTAAATTCCTCCTAACAACTCTCCTATTGTTCGTCAAGGTTCTTTCGATTTCACGGTCAAAAGGTAACAAATCACCTTGTAACCTTCTAGACATGCAAAATATCAAACAACTCGAAAACAATTAGAACAATCCTTGAGGAGTTTTACTTCCTCAAGGCGAAGAAAGACACAACTAATAACAATAAAAAGAAATCTAAATCAAACAAACACCGTCCCCGGCAACGGCGCCATTTTTTATGCGATCCCGCTAAGTGTTCACAATTTAAGATGTGGTCGTTGGTCACGGTCGAATCAAAACACAATTTATAGCTCCACAAACAACTCTACAATTAGTAAAGAGGCAAGTAAAGGTCGGATCCCAAGGGACGGGAGTTGAAATGAGATTTCTATTGCAACTAGTGGTGTCTAAGGGGTGTCACAAATTGGGTTGATGTAGAAGGTTACTAAACTAAAATAGCAATGAAAATAAACAAGCAAGATGAATTAAAGGGGTGTAAACAATTGATTAAAGGCACTAGGGTGTCATGGGGTCATAGGGGTATCATGGGATATGATCATACAAACATGTTCTCAAATTATAAGCAAGCAATTATTGTTGTGATGGATTGAGTTGGGTTATATCTTACGATCCTAGGAAAGTTTGGGTCCCGGAGCCGAATCGATTAGATTGTACAACACCTACAAGTCGACTTAATCTTCCCTACTCAACAACATGCATGGTCTAATGAGACTCGAGTTGGGTTATGTCTTACAAGTCTCATTGAAAAGATAGAAGATGATAGTAAATGCAAGGATTCATAGGCTTAGCATTTCATCAAATATAACATGTGCATGAGTTGAGATCAAAACAAGCAAGCAAATAAAACATGAAAGCATATTAATTTAAGTATGAATCATTCCCCATGTTGGTTTCCCCTAATCACCCATTAACCCTAGCTAAGAGACTACTCACTCATTATCATGTTGATCATGCTAGCAAGGTTGTCAATCATACCAACAATATGAAACATGATGAATAAATGAAAGTAATTAACAATAATTAAAAAGGGATTAAGAGATTATACCTACTAATGATTCCAATAATAAAGCAAAGATAAAAGAATTACTTGAATGCTTGATTGAGAGGTTGTCAATCTCCCAACAATAACCCAAAATAATCTTCAATTACCCAAAATAAAGGATGAACAAAAGAGAGATTGATAAACTAAAACTTGGATTAAAACTTGATTAATACTTGATTACAATATTAAAGAGAGATTTGATTGATATTAACTACACTAATTATTGATAAGAAGAACATGCTCCTCTAATTAGACTAATGGGGTATTTATAGTGGAAATTAGGGAGGATGCATTAGGGTTAACTAAGGGCTAAACTAGTAATTACACTTTTTAAGTTGAGCAAGGAGGAGCCGGTATTTTCTGAGAGAAGGGCTTCTTTCTTCGTAGCTTGGAGAAGACAATCCGTGCTGTGCTAGAATCCGGGCGGAATAGGGTCGGGACGGGCGGATTATGGCTTTGGAATCCGAGCGGATTCAGGGGAATCCGGGCGGATTGTGGAGGGGGAATCCGAGCGGATTGTGGCAAAGCCGCTCGGATTGTGCTGCTGCGGGACGGACGGATTGGTGACAATCCGCTCGGATTATCAGTCAGCAACAAATCTTCTTCTTTTCTTCCCTTTTCTTCATAAATTCCTTGGGGATTTCCTTGGGGACTCAAGGATCTTTTCTCAACATTGCTCTTCTACTATGATATGTACAAAGGCCTTCTAATCTTGTCTCTCCTTGATGCTTGGTCATTGAATTCGATCAATTTAGTCTCGTTTTGCCATGAAAATGCAAGATTCTTACTCCTTTCCTACCAAGGGATCAAAATCTCAAAGAATATGCAAAACAAAGAACTAAAGATAAGAAATGACCCAAATAAGCACTAAAAAGCACGGGAACAAGGCTAATTCGGAGGCTAAATATGCGCCAATTATGGTCACATCAACCAACTTAGTATTAGGGTTGAAGTACATTTCAGATAATTTAAACATATTTATTCTCTGCCCCGATGCTTTTTCGTATATGGATATAATGGACTGAATTGCTTCCGCATTTCGCTTATCTGCTTTGGTAAATATAATTGTATCATCTGCGAAAAATAGATGAGATATCACCGGGGCATTTCGACAAATACGAACTCCTTCCAAACTTTTATTGTGCACACCTCGTGTTAACAAACTTGCGAATGCCTCTGCACACATAATGAATAAATACGGCGACAACGGGTCACCTTGTCTCAATCCCTGTTCCAACTTGAAAGTATCCGTGGGAACACCATTCACCAACGTCCGAGACGAGACCGTGGTTACGCACCTCATTACTTTATCGACCCATGCCCTGTTAAAGCCCATTCTCAACATGACCCGCTCCAGAAACGGCCATTCTAGACGGTCATAAGCTTTAATTTACTCATATCGAGCTTGAAATCCATGAACCCCTTGTCCCCATTATTATGAGATTTCAAGTAATGAAAAACCTCAAAAGCAATAAGTGAATTATCAGCAATAATTCTACCTGGGACAAAGGCACTTTGTTCCGCTGAAATCAAATTATCCAGGAACTCTTTCATGCGGTTCACCAACATTTTTTATCCTATCTTGTATATAACTTTGCACAAAGATATTGGACGAAGATCAGACATGGCTTAAACTTCAGCCACTTTTTGAATAAGGACCACGTGAGTTTTATTAATATGTGCCATGCTCAGCCTTCCTTCCAAACAGTCCAATACAAGCTTAGTAATGTCCTCTCCCACAATATACCAAAATGTTCTATAAAAATTCGCATTCATACCGTCCGGGCCCGGAGCTTTGCTAGGATGCATCTGGAAAAGCGCGAAGCGAGCTTCTTCAGCAGTGAAAGGTTTCATCAGATTGTCATTCATCTCGGTAATGACTTTTGGTTGAATGCATTCAATAACCTCATCATAATTACTTGGCTGGGTGGATGAAAATAAATCTTGAAAATAGTCATGAACAATTTTTTCAATGTTTTCAGGCTTCATTACCCAATTTCCATCATCTGTTAGCAATTTAGTAATTTTGTTTCTTCTCCGTCTCGCAGAGGCTTTAATATAGAAATATTTAGTGTTTCTGTCCCCTTCCATCATATAGAAGATTCTCGAGCACTGCCGCCAATACACTTCCTCCTGTGTCAATAATTTGTCCAGCTCGACACTCAAAGACCTACGCTCCGCAACCATATCTGATGACGGGGGGTATGTATCAAGAAAACACATATGTTTTCGCACATCACCCAGTTTCTTTGTGATCATTCCAAATTCAGTTTGCTCCACGAAATAAGCTTCTTTGCGCAGATGTTAATTTTATTTAGAACGTCATCCCCACTCAGCACTTCACCAAGCCCCTCCCAAGCCTCTCTAACAACGCTTTCGCAATTCTCCGAGCTAGTCCACATATCCTCAAATCTGAAAATTTTCTTTTTCTTCCTACCGTGACCCTTATCTCGACATAGCTTCAACGGGACATGGTCAGATCGCTCCCGCTCAAGATGTTTAAGAGACAGGGCAGGATGCATATCTAACCATTCGGGTGAAGCTACACCGCGGTCAAGTCTCTCAAAAATAGCATGTGGTTCAGGCCTTTTATTCCACCAGGTGAACATATTGCCCGAGTATCCAATATCCAGCAGTCCGCAATCTCCAATAGCATCTCTAAACTCATCCATCTCTCCTTGCGCCCTAGGTGCACCTCCCTCTTTTTTGGTCTCAAAAAGAATCTAATTAAAATCCCCAATTACAAGCCAAAGTAAGTTCGAAAAATGCTTTAATTCCCTAAGAAGGGCCCATGAACAACTCTTTTTCTCACTACCCACCCATCCATAAAAACCCGTTAGTCTCCACTTGTTTTCACTGAACAAACCTTCAATTTCCACATCAACATGATGAGCTGAGGTGGATAAGAAGTTTACTGTAACACCATTGCGCCAAATAATAGCAACGCCAGCCTTTCGTTCTATCGAGTCTCCAAATATGTCTTCAAAATTCCCGAGTCTATCTACTAATCCAGCCATTTCAACACCACTGAGCTTTGTCTCCGTAAGAACTGCTACGTCCACATTCTCTCTATTCAGCAACTTGCGTAAACTTACAACTGTCGGGCCGTTGCCAAGCCCTTGACAGTTGTAGCATAGGAGATTCATGGCGACCGGCGGGGTTGCATCATTGCAACCTCCGCCGATTTAGAATTGTCATTACAACTCCCCTAAGAATTATGGCCTGAGTTACTTTTCTCCTCATGTTCCCCGTCCGTACCACCCTCACCCTCCATTTCTCCACCGCCCTTCCACCCCCATCTATTCTCCTGCGCTTCACCCATATTCACGTCAAACGGTTCGGCTGAAAAGTTCATACGCTTGGAATTGGTTTGGCAATCATCATTTTCCCATCCTCTAATTCGTTTCCCCCCTCCCTTACTCTTATCGAGGAGCGCCACACCATCCTGATCAGCCCTATCCCACCGCTTCCACGTGCTCCCCTTATGTTTAACGCTATTCTGTAATGGTTGGGTCTTGCTAGCAAAAATCGTATCGTTTACATCAGGTCTTGCTTCATTAGAGCTCAGAGGGTCGTCTCCTTGATCCGTCTTATTTTGAGTAGAGATAGGGACCATATGGCACCCCTCCACCAACGTCCTTTCCTTTCCTTTTGCACCATTTATATTATCATTTATAATAATGGCCTCCTCCTTCTTCTTCTTCTTCAAGGACAAAGATATATTTAGAAGTTTAGTCACCATATTCTCAATGGCCTCAGATTCCTCCTCAGCTTTGATCTTCTCAAATTCTTTGCTAAGGTCCCTTCCACACTTAGGATGATCATTGTTATCTACTCTTTTTGGCTTCCATGGTGAAGCTCGAATCCATGCTCCAAACTTATGAGTTCCTTCTTCATAAGGCCCGTTCTCGCAATCCTTCTCGCCGTGCCCCATTAAACCACAATCGTAACAAAATAGAGGGAGTCTTTCATACTTTATGGCAAAGTCAACAATTTTTCCTCCTTTCATTCTAATAGACACATGCTTCTTCAGCTCTTGCCTTACATCATGTAACACCCGAATTCTTATCGCTCTATCCAACTTAGGGTAGCCTGACATATCGCGGCTAACAAATATTCCCACTTGATTCCCGATTTTACGACAATTCTCCTCATTGTTCCTCCCCTCCAATGGCAGGTCATAAACACGTACCCAAAAAGGTACAAATGTGAGTGGCACATCCCGTAAATTACCATTATTATTGGGTTCGTTTAGAGACCAAACAAAAGAATCAAAATGCGAGGGTTGGCCTTCCATAACCCTAGTCTTGTCTTTTAAGTCCTTAAAATGAAATATAAAAGTTTTTGATTTGTTATTAATGATGTTACCTGTTACCTCTTGCTTTACTCCCCAAAGTTTGCACATGGTTTCTATCGTAGCTTTTATGTTAATAGATTTTTGCCCCCATAGTCTACCTATGAGCGACAATGCAGATGGAGCCTCTTGACCAAAATCTCCTCCAGCATCCCAATCAAACGCGTTTTCCTCATTTTCCTCCTGTTCTCTTCCATTTACGTCGCCAGCCATAGTTTTTGATTTAAGGGCGACGTTAGACTTAAAGTGCAGTAGTGATTTTTGATGAATCCCAGAAAGAATGAGACGAAAATACCAAGACAGAAAGGACAGAGGACACGCTCACAGAAAAAACCCTAGAGCGACCTTCACATTATTTATCTTTTGCACATTTGTCAATGCACATAATGCATTTTATAAAAAAAAGGGAAATGATAAATACAGCCCTTAGGGCTGTATTTAATGTAACAAAAAAGGAAAGAAAAGCTTAAATCAAGCATTAATGAGATCAATTTACGCGTAATTGTATCATAAATTCCGAATTTAATTCTATTTTGGGAAGTAATTTAGTTCTTAAATATACAGCCTTTAGGACTGTATTTATCATTACCCAAAAAAAATTAGTATTTTTGTTGTTAACTTAAAGGCAAATCAAGAAATATCTTGCAGAGTTGCAGGGCTATACTTTTTTCTTATACATTGTAAGAAATCGTAAACATTTTCTTCGATCATTAATAGTGTCATATCGCAATTGGTGTATTCGAGTATGAATGAATAGAGTACTCCGTTCGTATAAGATTACAATTCCAATAGCAAAAAGATATTTTAAAATACTCCATATATTCCATATATAAGAGAGAATTATTATTGACACGTCTGTCGCGTACCTGTCAAAAATAACCAACTGGCTCTAACTAATATAGCTAGGGAAGTCGGGTCGAATCCACAGAGAGGTAGGAAATTGTCAGCTAAATCTAAGTTCGTCAAGGTAACCAAATTGGGGGGTTTTTAAATGTGATATTCTAAACTAATAAGAATAAGGAAGAGAAAATAAGAAAAAAGAATTAAGCAGACAAAGAGAAACAACTAAGACAAACGGTTCACCATAATCATTCAGTCAAGTAATCTAGGTCTCAGGTCAATGCAAATACGGTCTAAGGAGCAGTGAATATCTCCTTTCGGTCTCAATTCGCCCTAAAGCGTAAATAGCTTAGCTTTCGCCCTCACTACAATACCCTATTGTTCGCTACTAGTCTTGCCTTTTTCAACCTTTCGGTCCAGGTCAAGGATCACTGAGATATAAATGCCTAATCGCGTCGACTCAATTAGACAGATACAGATAATTGCAGCATTTAAACAACAAAGACTATACCAGCATTAACCCAATAAATCAATTACCATCCCTTCATAATTATGGATCCCCTATAGTCTTAGCAGAAGGAAATTAGCCACTCATCGCCATCGATGTATCAATAACAACAAATAGGTAATAAAGAGAATTAAACATGGTAGATAAACTTAGCAAGAATTGAATTAAAGCAAGAATGATAACAATAAAAGAGAGAAGGAAGTTAAAGCAATAAAAAGGATTAAAAGTTCAAAGAAGAATAATAATCCCAATCCAATCTGAATCCGAGTAGCGGAAATGTAAAAGAAGAACAAAATTCAACGAACAGTAACCAAGTATAGAGTGAAAGTGCCCAGATCCCAGAGAAGAGAGGAGTAACGTAGTCCCTATACTCTATCTTATACGAAAAATCCATCCTAAACCTAATCTATGGACTAATTACAAAATCCCATAAATTAATTAGGCGGAAAATAACTAAAGCAGGACAAACCACTCGATCGAGTAGAAATAAACTACTCGATCGAGCCAAACTAACACCAGGCCACTCGATCGAGTAGAAATAAACTACTCGATCGAGCACTTCTTGCTTTGTCTCCTCTTGTGTATACTCGAAAGTGGTCGATCGAGCATCCTTAGGTATATAGAGCATTCGACCGAGCATAAAATCTACTCGATCGAACTGTTTAAGCACGTTAGACCTTGAAACACTTCTCGAATCCAGCTCACGCGTCTTCCAAGTGTTAGATTTCCAAACTCTAACTCCTCATTCTCCATAAATGCATGCAAATGGGACGGATTAAGGCTCGGTTTAGATCCTCTTTGGTCAATTCCTACAAATTACATAAAACGAATCAAAGTAGGATATTCGGGGGTATTTGTAGCTAGAGGCTACATAAAAAGTACAGAAATGCGTGTAAAAATGAGGTAAAAACCTTATATAAAAGAGACGCATCAAATCTCCCCAAACCAAACCTTTGCTTGTCCCCAAACAAAAATGAATGCAACTAAGAATAAACAATGGAACGGGACCAACGCATCAGCTACAAATCACCCCCTAAAACCAATTTAATGCAACAGCTGATAGAGTGGCAAAAGAAAAGTGCAAACGAGTTAAATCAATGTTTCAAACTTACTGAACCGTCGACCTTGCAAGACTCAAAAGATATCGGACTCTCACGGGTCGCTCGTCACTCAAAAATAGGCACTGGGTGAGTATATATGTGAAGGATAGAAAGAAGTAAGACACTCACCTAACTCGACCTATAAGAGCATGCATGCAGTTAACATGAATAAAGTCTCTACAACCGTACATATGCATTCCAACCATACTAGTGACCAAGACACATGTCGAGGACTTGCATTTGGGTAAGCAAGGTAATGGGTAAGAAGGGGCTAAGATGAATTTGGATATGTGGAGTTAATAGCCAGGCTAGCAACAACGGATCCAAACATAAACTGCATCCCAACTTCGTACTCAATATAACAAGATGAAACGGTGCAAAAACCATGCACTAAACTCACAAAACACTAAGAACTCGTCAAATCCCCGTAAGATATAAGTAAGGCATGGGAGTGAACATCATTATACAATTCTCATTTTTCTTCACACAAGATTTTTTCTTTCTTTTTCTTCTTTTCTTATTTCGCTTTTTTTTTCATTCTCTTCTCTTTTTTTTTTCTTTTTCGTTCCATTTTTTCATCATTTCTTTTTTCTTCAACAATTCTTTTTCTTACATTCCCTTCAATTCTTCCACCATCTTCTGAAATCAGATAAAATAACCATACTTCAATAAAGCATTCCAACAACTACTCGTCACTATCTCGGCTAGGGTAGGAAGTATTATAGAAAGTAGTTAATAGGACAAAAAGGCAATTTGGCTATGTGAGGCTCATGGGTAGAATGAAATAAAGGGAACTGCCTCTCCTAACATGTGTCACCATCCACAGACCGAATGCATACAGGTATTAAGAAGACTAGACTCATGCTTATGCAAATTGATGTTACATGCCTTAAAGAGAGTACTACTCACATCCTAAATGAAACCGGTCATGAATGTCACCAGTTTATAAAGCTCTAACCTCAGAATCTAATGTAGCTTGCCGACATAATGAATCAAGTCTATTCGTTCAGATAAAAAGGAAACAAAAACTCGTAGATTATGCACATAATCACGCCACTAAATGTCAAGAATATGCAAGGCTCAAGTAAGGGTTCAAAGCAGCGTCAATGTTCAAACGTTCCGACTTAAATTAAACGTGAATTTTTTTTTAATTTTATGACTTTTTTTTTTTAATTAATTAAAACAACAATGCATGTGAAAATAATTAAACGTGCAAGCGAAAATGCAAGAAAACATGCAGACAGACATAGATATGGATGCATACCTCCCCAAACCAAACCGTACAATGCCCTCATTGTACCAAAAATAGAGAAAGAAATGCAAACTGAAAAGAAAAGGAGAAGTGGAGTCGGAAAACTTACAAAACGTCATATAGAGGGACCTCCCCAAACCGACCATGATCATGAGAGGTCAAAGAAAGCCAAGCAGTAGCTCAATAGACGTAAAACGGCCGTTAGAAGACGAAACTGCTCGATCGAGCAACTTCTAACAGCTCAATCGAGTAAACTGGCAAATGGAGGGACTCGATCGAGTAGAAAACCAGTCGATCGAGTAAATGCATTTTCTGCTTTGGTCGATCGAGTAAAATACCACTCGATCGACTGACAAATTCCTCAAAAAGCGCTCGATCGAGTATAAAACTACTCGATCGAGTGAAGTAACCAGCAAAACACGCATTTCAAAGCAAAGAAAGCATAAAGAGTTCGTAAAACAGCGTCTAAAGTTCAACATAAAGCTAGAGAAAAATAAATAGTTCAACAAAAGTACAAAAAACAGTCCGGGCTGCCTCCCGGAGAGCGCTGGTTTAAGAGGTCCCGCACGACCTTTCTGGCATCAAATAACTGGCGCGTTGATGCGTGTCTTTTATATAAGGTTTTTACCTCATTTTTACACGCATTTCTGTACTATTTATGTAGCATCTAGCTACAAATACCCCCGAATATCCTACTTTGGTTCTTTTTATGTAATTTGCAGGAATTAACCGAAGAGGAGCTAAATCGAGCCTTTTACCGTCCTTTTAGCATGCATTTGGAGGAAGAGTGAATTTGGAGCGGGAATGTAGCTATTTTGGGATGTGCAAAGAAGAAAGATAGCTGGGCGAGCAAGGGAAGAACTTCAAATTGCTAAGTGCCTAATTTGGAGAGCCATATCTCGAGTTCTACAGCAGATATTCAGGTTATTCCAATTGGAGATGAAAGTTTGTCCTTTTAGCTTTCCAACGCCACCGGAATCGCCCTATTTTCCCAAGTAACGAAGAAATGGCAGCCGTTTGAAGTTCAGTGCGCAAAGCAGGGAATTGTTGCTGAAAACTACTCGATCGAGTAGTTTCATTTTAGGACTTGCTCGATCGAGTCCTCTTTCTCCTCGATCGACCAGTTTCATATTTGGGTTTGCTCGATCGAGTCCTTTTTCTACTCGATCGAGGGGTTTAAGCTCTAGTTTGGTCGATCGAGTGGTTTTAATCCACTCGATCGAGTGGTTTTGATGGGTTTGGGCTTTAATTAGCCCGCGTGATGTTTTATTTCGCTAAACTTGTTTCTTTTGCTATTTAAGCACACTTTACTAGGTTAATCAGGATCATCTTTCCATATTATAAAACACTCTACTGTAAACCTTGTTACGTTGCTTCTTCCTCTTCTCTGTTACTTTATTTCGGGATTGATTTCACTTGGAATTTGTGTTCTTTACGCCGGATTCGCTTGGATTGTAATTCCTTTCTCCTTCTTAATAATAATTAATCATTTGGTTGCTTTAATTTCTCTATGTTATTACTTCTTTTGCCCTAATTTACTTTTATGCGATCTATTGCTTATTTTATAATGTTTATTGCTGGAAATTTAATTGCTGTTAGTTTAATCAGCGATATGAGTAGCTAATTCCCCTTATGCTAAGACTATAGGGGATCCATAATTATGAAGGGAGAGTAATTGATTTATTTGGTTAATGCTAGTGTAGTCTTTGTTGGTTAAATGCTACATTTAATTGTATCTTTCTAATTGAGTCGACGCAATTAGACATATCATTCCTAGTGACCTCGACCTGGACCGAAAGGTTGGAAGAGGCGAGACTTGTAGCGAACAATAGAGTATTGCAGTGAGGGCGAAAGTTAAGCTGTTTACACTTTAGGGTGAATTAAGGACCGAAAGGTGACGTTCGTTACCCCTTAGACCGTATTTGCATTGACCTGAGACCTAGATTACTTGACCGGATGATTATGGTGAACCGTTTGTCTTAGCTGTTCCTCTTTATCTGTTTGCTTCCTTCTTTTTATTTCCCTCTCTCTTATTCTCTTTAGTTTAGAATATCACTTTTATAACCCCCACATTGTGACATCCGACAGACCAAATTAAACAGATAGATAGCAACTTAGCCTCCCTGTGGAGATCGACCCTACTTACCGCTGACTTCTGTTAGTAGTAACTTAGGTATTTATTTTTGGTACGAAACGACAGTATCAAATTTTGGCGTCGTTGCCGGGGAGGCGACGCTTTTTATCTGTTTTATTTTGTCTGTTTTTCACCTCAAGGGAAGACTAAGTACCTTGAGACCGTTCTAATCTTTTTCTTCAGCGCTATTTTGATAGGTCTACAGGTTTATTAGTCAGTTTTTAGAGAAAGATTATCGAAGGGAAGGCTTGAGTACCTTCGATTCTTTGCCAAGATGACGTCCGTTTCCCGACTTATTGCTCAGTTTGAAGCTCAAACTGAAAAATCTGCCAATTGGGAGAGGAAAGATTCTTGGGGTTGTGGTAATTACTATGATGTCGCTCCTCGACCGCAACCGTTGATGCAACAAGGCTATCAACAGCCTTGTTATTTGTTTCCACCGCAACCAACCCCTTCACCTACTAGGAATGATGAGGTGGAAGAACTGAAGTCAACAATATTGGCACTTGCACTACAGTGTCATAATTCTAGTGCGGAATTTGATAGCCGTATGAAGAAGCTAGAGACTTGGTATGATCAATTAATTACCGAGCAAGGGCAATGTGAGACGGTGTATGCTATCAACACCGACACCATTCCGTTTCATGAAGATACCCCGGAGGATGATTTAGACGAGTTTTTGGAATTAATACTTGCTGCGTGCAATGCAGACACTCGATCGAGTGAAAAATCAACTCGATCGAGTGAACTTATTCATCCCATCACTCGATCGAGTGATAATTATGGTCGATCAAGCATTACAGAAATTGAGGATGGTCGATCGAGTGGAATTTTTACTCGATCGATGAAATTCTTGAAGAAATCACTCGATCGAGTGATAAAACCGGTCGATCGAACGAGGACGATCTTTGTAACCCTCGATCGAGAGGATGTAAACACTCGATCAAAGACTCTTGAGGAAGAAGCGTTCATTCAGCCAGTCACTGATCCTCAACCGACTATAGATGATGAGGAAACTACTCGATCGAGTAGTATTACGGTTCAGTCAATTCCTTATCCACAACGACTGATGCCACACCGTAGATTTCTGGACCGCATACGAGCTTTCAATGTCGCTGCTCATTACGATGAGATGATCACTCAGGTACCTACTTATGCTAATTTTATTTCTCAAATTGATTGGTCTGAGAGGGATGCTAGTGAGACGGTAATGAATGTTGCTATGACTGAAGAGTGCAGCGCACTTCTTCGAAATGGGACCCCGCCCAAAATGTCTGACCCAGTTCGTTTTTCTATACCATGTTCTATAGAGACCCATTCGTTTGATAATGCTTTATGTGACCTCGATTCTAGTGTCAACATTTTACCTTTGTCGCTGGCGTTGAAATTGGGACTGACTAAGTTTACGCGCGCTAGAACGACTGTCCAGTTGGCTGATTACTCCTATGTACGGGTCAAAGGAGCTTTACATGACGTACCTGTTAGGATCGGGAATTTCTATATTCCCGCAGATTTCATTGTCTTAAACATACCCGAAGACCGTAATGTTCCCATTATTTTGGGACGACCATTTTTGTGCACTGCTGGCGCAATTATCGATGTCGGGGTTGGGACACTTACCTTTCAGGTCGGAGGGGAGGACTTGGTTTTTACTAAGTCTGATGACCCTAGGGAACCCATGCACATCACGCCATGTGAGGATGTCCCTCATGAAGAGTCCTTTGATATACCGTCTGATAGTCCTTCTGAGTCACATATTGTCGCTGCTGTTGTAACACCTCTGCCCCATTCTGGGAGCGAATTGGAGGAACATTTGTTTGTTTCTCTTTCTACAGGTCGCGACAAGTCCAAAGACCCGGGAGGTGAGATGGGTGCTCTTAGCATGAAGTCTGGAACTGCCTGGATAGACGACCCAGGAGGAGGTGTTGATAAAGCTACACCGTCTAGGAAAAATCTGCGTGATGAGGTGATAGATTGGGACCGGATCTTTGTGGGAAGTCTTTGTTCTTACATTGCCAAGTGTGGAGGCGGATGTCCGCTTGACGATTCTTTGAAGCTACGCGTCGATCGAGGCCTAGTAGTAGGCCGATGATTTGTGGTTTTGGATGATCTGGAAAAAGGTCGTGCGGGACCTCATAAACCAGCGCTCTCCGGGAGGCAGCCCGGACTGTTTTATTGTACTTTTGTTGAACTATTTATTTTTCTTTAGCTTTACGTTGAACTTTAGACGCTGTTTTACGAACTTCCCAAGTTTTTTCCTTGCTTTAATTGCGTGTTTTGCAGGTCTAAGTACTCGATCGAGTGGTTTTCAGCTCGATCGAGCACTTTTTGAGGCAGCTTTCACTCGATCGAGTGATATTCTCCTCGATCGACCAGAACCAGACTCACTCCTACTCGATCGAGTGGTTTTTCACTCGATCGAGCCCTTCCAATGCACTGGTTCACTCGATCGAGCTGTTTCAAGAGCTCAGTCGAGTGGTTTTGACTCCCAGCTGATGTTTTCCGTCTATGGAGCTACTGTTTGACTTTCTTTGACCTCCCATGTTCATGGTCGGTTTGGGGAGGTCCCTCCTTATGACGTTTTGTAAGTTTTCCGACTCCACTTCTCCTTTTCTCTTCAGTTTGCATTTCTTTCCCTATTTTTGGTACAATGAGGGCATTGTACGGTTTGGTTTGGGGAGGTATGCATCCATATCTGTGTCTGCATGTTTCTTGCATTTTTGCTTGCACGTTTATTTATTCTCGCATGCATTGTTGTTTTAATTAATTCAAAAAATCATATAAAAATCATAAAATTCAAAAAAAAAATAAATCCAAATTTCATGTTTAAATTGAGTCGGAACATTTGAACATAGACGCTACTTTGAACCCTTACTTGAGCCCTGCATATTCTTGACATTTAGTTGGCATGATTATGTGCACAATCTACGAGTTTTTGTTTCTCTCTTATCTGAACGAATAGACTTGATTCAATATGACGGCAAGCTACATTACATTCTGAGGTTAGAGCTTTATAAACTGGTGACATTCATGACCGGTTTCATTTAGGATGTGAGTAGTACTCTCTTTAAGGCATGTAACATCAATTTGCATAAGCATGAGTCTAGTCTTCTTAATACCTGTATGCATTCGGTTTGTGGATGGTGACACATGTTAGGAGAGGCAGTTCCCTTTATTTCATTCTACCCATGAACCCCACATAACCAAATTGCCTTTTTGTCCTATTAACTACTTTCTATAATACTTCCTACCCTAGCCGAGCTAGTGACGAGTAGTTGTCGGAATGTGTTATTGCAATATGGTTATTTTATCTTATTTCAGAGGATGGTGGAAGAATCGAAGGGAATGAAATAAAAGAATTGTTGAAAAAAAAAAAGAGAACGAAAAAGAAAAAAAAACGAAACAAGAAAAGAAGAAAAAGAAAGAAAAAAAATCATGTGAAAAAGAAATGAGAATTGTACAAAGATTTTCACTCCCAAGTCTTATTTATATCTTATGGGGAGTTGACGATTCCTGGTGTTTTGTGAGTTTAGTGCATAGTTTTGCACCGTTTCATCTTGCTATATTGAGTACGAAGTTGGGATGCAGTTTATATTTGGATTCGTTGTTGCTAGCCTGGCTATTAACCCCACATATCCAAATTCATTTTAGCCCCTTCTTACCCATTACCTCACTTACCCAAATGTAAGTCCTCGGCATGTGTCTTGGTCATTAGTATGGTTGGAATGCATATGTACGGTTGTAGAGACTTTATTCATGTTAACTGCATGCATGTTCTTATAGGTCGAGTTAGGTGAGTGTCTTACTTCTTTCTATCTTTCATATATATACTCGCCTTGTGCCTAATTTTGAGTGATGAGCGACCCGTGAGAGTCCGATATCTTTTGAATCTTGCAAGGTCGACGGTTCAGTAAGTTTGAAACATTGATTTAACTCGTTTGCACTTCCCATTTGCCACTTTGTCAGTTATTGCATTAAATTGGTTTTAGTGGGTGATTTGTAGCTGATGCGTTGGTCCCGTTCCACTGTTGTTTCTTAGTTGCATTCATATTTGCTTGGGGACAAGCAAAGGTTTGGTTTGGGGAGATTTGATGCGTGTCTTTTATATAAGGTTTTTACCTCATTTTTACACGCATTTCTGTACTATTTATGTAGCATCTAGCTACAAATACCCCCGAATATCCTACTTTGGTTCTTTTTATGTAATTTGCAGGAATTAACCGAAGAGGAGCTAAATCGAGCCTTTTACCGTCCTTTTAGCATGCATTTGTAGGAAGAGTGAATTTGGAGCGGGAATGTAGCTATTTTGGGATGTGCAAAGAAGAAAGATAGCTGGGCGAGCAAGGGAAGAACTTCAAATTGCTAAGTGCCTACTTTGGAGAGCCATATCTCGAGTTCTACAGCAGATATTCAGGTGATTCCAATTGGAGATGAAAGTTTGTCCTTTTAGCTTTCCAACGCCACCAGAATCGCCCTATTCGCCCAAGTAACGAAGAAATGGCAGCCATTTGAAGTTCAGTGCGCAAAGCAGGGAATTGTTGCTGAAAACTACTCGATCGAGTAGTTTCATTTTAGGACTTGCTCGATCGAGTCCTCTTTCTCCTCGATCGACCAGTTTCATATTTGGGTTTGCTCGATCGAGTCCTTTTTCTACTCGATCGAGGGGTTTAAGCTCTAGTTTGGTCGATCGAGTGGCTTTAATCCACTCGATCGAGTGGTTTTGATGGGTTTGGGCTTTAATTAGCCCGCGTGATGTTTTATTTCGCTAAACTTGTTTCTTTTGCTATTTAAGCACACTTTACTAGGTTAATCAGGATCATCTTTCCATATTATAAAACACTCTACTGTAAACCTTGTTACGTTGCTTCTTCCTCTTCTCTGTTACTTTATTTCGGGATTGATTTCACTTGGAATTTGTGTTCTTTACGCCGGATTCGCATGGATTGTAATTCCTTTCTCCTTCTTAATAATAATTAATCATTTGGTTGCTTTAATTTCTCGTTTGTGTTATTACTTATTTTGCCCTAATTTACTTTTATGCGATCTATTGCTTATTTTATAATGTTTATTGCTGGAAATTTAATTGCTGTTAGTTTAATCAGCGATATGAGTAGCTAATTCCCCTTATGCTAAGACTATAGGGGATCCATAATTATGAAAGGAGAGTAATTGATTTATTTGGTTAATGCTAGTATAGTCTTTGTTGGTTAAATGCTACATTTAATTGTATCTTTCTAATTGAGTCGACGCAATTAGACATATAATTCCTAGTGATCCTCGACCTGGACCGAAAGGTTGGAAGAGGCGAGACTTGTAGCGAACAATAGAGTATTGCAGTGAGGGCGAAAGTTAAGCTGTTTACACTTTAGGGTGAATTAAGGACCGAAAGGTGACGTTCGTTACCCCTTAGACCGTATTTGCATTGACCTGAGACCTAGATTACTTGACCGGATGATTATGGTGAACCGTTTGTCTTAGTTGTTCCTCTTTATCTGTTTGCTTCCTTCTTTTTATTTCCCTCTCCCTTATTCTCTTTAGTTTAGAATATCACTTTTAAAACCCCCACATTGTGACATCCGACAGACCAAATTAAACAGATAGATAGCAACTTAGCCTCCCTGTGGAGATCGACCCTACTTACCGCTGACTTCTGTTAGTAGTAACTTAGGTATTTATTTTTGGTACGAAACGACAGTATCACGCGTCAAGCGTGTCGAAATACAAGACTTCAACACGATCGTCTGTTTCATTCGCCTCGTGGTAATGCTTCACATATTGGCCATTCACCTTGAACCTATGACCTTCGGAATCTTAGAGCTCCACGGATCCAAATTTGGTAACAGCCGTCACTGTATAAGGACCACTCCACCTGGACTTCAGCTTGCCAGGGAATAATCTCAATCGGGCATTGAAAAGCAGCACCTTTTGCCTAACATGAAACTCACGAGGTAGAATCCTCTTGTCATGCCATCTCTTCGTCTTTTCTTTGTAAATGCGCGAGCTATCATAGGCATTAAGCCTAAACTCTTCCAACTCATCTAGCTGCAAAAGACGATTCTGACCACACAGCTTAGGATCATAGTTAAGCTCACGAATTGCCCACCAAGCCTTACATTCCAATTCAACAGGTAAGTGACACGATTTTCCATAAAATAGCCTATAAGGTGATGCACCAATTGGTGTCTTAAAGGCAGTTCTGTAGGCCCATAATGTGTCATCTAGCTTAAGACTCCAGTCCTTCCGTGATTTAGAAACTACCTTAGACAAGATCTCTTTCAACTCGCGATTAGAGACCTCAACCTGACCACTAGTTTGGGGATGATACCCCAAACCACGCCGGTGTTGGACACCAACTTTAGACAGAATAGAAGTGAGTTTCTTTTCTTTAAAATGCATTCCCCCATCACTAATGACGAAACCCTAGGGACACCAAATCGGGGGAATATGATCTTTTTAAATATCTTTATCACGGTCTTAGCATCACAATGGGGTGAGGCAATTGCCTCAACCCATTTTGACACATAGTCTGACCACTAAGATATACCTGTTACCTTTTTGGATGGGAACGGTGCTTGGAAATCAATGCCCCAGACATCGAAAACCTCAACCTCTAAGATGCCGTTTTGTGGCATCTCATGTCTCTTTGAAATGTTCCCTGATCGTTGGCAAGCATCACAAGCTGAAACAAAAGACTTAGCGTCAGCAAACAAAGAAGGCCAGTAAAAACCAGACTGAAGTACCTTAGCCACGGTGCGCGATGGACCGTGGTGACCACCATATGAAGAGGAGTAACAGCCCTCCAGGACTACTTTGTTCTCCCACTGCGGAATACACCGTCTGTAGAGAGACGCCGCACATTCCTTAAACAAGTAAGGATCATCCAGTAGTATTGCTTAGCGTTGTGAAAACGCTTCCTTTGCTGGGATGAGAAAGGTCGGTGCGACTTTGCCACCGACAACGAAGTTAGCTATATCGCATACCAAGGTTCTTGGTTAACAATAGACGATATAACATCAATTAAAGTATCGTCAGGAAAAGAATCATCAATAGGTAGAGAATCTTCCCCTTCTTGTCGCATCAGTCGCGACAAGTGATCACCGCGACGTTCTCGGCTCCTTTCTTGTCCTTAATCTCGCAAATCAAACTCCCGAAGGAGGAGTATCCATCTCAATAGCCGTGGTTTAGCCTCCTTCTTAGCAAGGAGATGCCTCAAAGCTGCATGGTCAGTAAAAACAGAACTTCCGACCCAACTAAATAAGTACGAAACTTCTCTAAGGCATAAACTACAATTAGCGACTCTTTCTCGATGGTAGTGTACTTCACTTGAGCCTCATCCAGAGTTCGGCTCGCATAGTAGATAGCATTCAAAGCTTTGTCTTTCCTTTGGCCTAGCACCGTTCCTAGTGCATAGTCACTCGCATCACACATAATCTCAAACGGCAAGTCCCAGTCGGGAGGCTTTATGATCGGCGCAGGGACTAAAGCCTGCTTTAACTTTGTTAAAAGCGAGAAAGACAATCATCGTAAACACAAAAGGGGCATCCTTAAGTAGCAGTTGTGTAAGTGGTTTAGCAATTTTTGAGAAGTCCTTGATAAACCGGCGATAAAAGCCAGTGTGACCAAGGAAACTCCTCACCCCCTTAACATTAACAGGAGGTGGTAATTGCTGAATCACTTCCACCTTTACTTTATCAACCTCTATTCCCCTATCAGAAACTAAGTGCCCTAAAACAACTCCCTCGTTGACCATAAAGTGGCACTTCTCCTAGTTCAGCACAAGGTTAACCTCAATACACTGTTGCAACACTTTCTCAAGGTTAGACAGACGTTAGAAAAATCACTTCCATATACACTGAAATCGTCCATAAAAACTTCCATAATAGACTCAATATACTCTGAAAATATCCCCATCATACACCTTTGAAAGGTGGCAGGGGCATTACACAAACCAAAAGGCATCCTGCGATAAGCAAAAACGCCCTGAGGACAAGTAAATGTAGTCTTAGCCTGATCGTCTGGGTGGATAGGGATCTGAAAGAACCCGAATACTGTCTAAATAGCAGAAAAATTTATGAGAAGCTAACCTTTCTACCATTTGATCAATAAAAGGAAGGGGAAAGTGATCTTTCTTAGTGGCGGCATTGAGCTGTCTGTAATCTATGCCCATCCGCCACCCAGTCACTACTCGAGTAGGTATTAATTCATTCTTCTCATTCTTAACAACAGTTGTCCCTCCTTTCTTCGGAACCACCTGTACTGGACTCACCCATTTAGAATTACCAACAGAATAAATAATACCTGCATCCAGCAGTTTCATTACCTCAGCCATCATAACATCCTGCATCTTCTGGTTTAGCCGATGCTGACCCTGCCTACAAGGTTTGTGATCTTCCTCCATCTCTATCCTGTGCATACAGACATCGGGACTAATCCCCTTGATATCGTCCAGTGAGTAACCCATTGCTTTCCTGTTTTTCTTAAGTACAGCTAACAAAGAAGTCAGCTGATCGTTATCAAGCTTAGCACTAACAATGACTGGAAATTGCTCAGTATCATCTAAGAAAACATATTTAAGATGAGAAGGGAGAGGCTTACGTTCCGGTACCTTTACCTCAATGGAGCAAAGAGTGCTAATCATTTGTTCCACTTGCTCTCCCTCATGCTCATCTAAATCATCAACAAGCAAATCCAACGCAGCGTCATCGTCGTGCCAGGTTATCTGCAGACTCATCAAAAAGCATAAGAGCTTCTAGTGGGTCCTTCATAAAAGAACCCGACCAGAAGTCATAGATAGACTCGTCAATAATGTCAACCGAATAGCAAGTATCCTCTATCATTGGCCGAGCCAAAGTGCTAGACAGATTGAAGGTGATCGCGTCATCCCCTACTGCAAGAGTCAAACGTCCTTGTTTGACATCAATAACGGCCCCAGCTGTACAAAGGAATGGTCTTCCTAAGATAATTTGGGTCCGGGTGTCCTCAGCTATATCTAAAACAATGAAATCAACTGGGATAAAGAGCTTGCCTATTTTCACAGGCACGTCCTCTAAGACACCTAAGGGCTTCCTAACAGATCTATCAGCCATCTGTAGGGTAATGTTAGTCACTTTAAAATGACTCATGTTCAGTTTCTTGCAGACAGGAAGAGGCATGACGCTAACACTGGCTTCTAAGTCACAAAGAGCCTGATCAATGACCAATTTGCCTATAATACAGGTAATAGAAAAGCTGCCCGGGTCTTTCATTTTTAGAGGAGCCTTATTCAAAAGTAAATTACTAGACTCTTCCATAAATGAAATCGTCTCAAATTCACTTAAATTTCTCTTACGCGTCACAATATCTTTCATAAACTTAGCGTAAGTAGGTACCTGAGTAAAAAGTTCGGAGAAAGGGGCAGTTACCTGGAGATTCTTCACGACGTCCACAAACTTACCGTATTGTCGCTCGATCTTTGCGTCCTTCAGACGACCTGGGAAGGGCACTCTGGTAGCAATGAGTGGACCCGCAACTTTCTCCTTACCTTTATCATTGTGTGACACCTCCACAGCAGGGGAAGGTGACACGGTAGCGGGATTAGATAGTAAAATAGGATCTTCGCCACTTCTGGTACTCGATCGAGCAGAATTACCACTCAATCGAGTGGTTTCACATTGCAATATACTCGATCGACCATCTTTATCACTCGATCGAGTGATTTCTCCAGCAGATTCAGTCGATCGAGTAAGAATATCACTCGATCGACCATCTTCAATTTCTGCACTACTCGACCGACCAGTATTTTCACTCGATCGAGTGATGGGATGAATTGATTCACTCGATCGAGTAGATAAATCACTCGATCGAGTGTCTTGATTACACGCAGCAAGTATTTCTTGCAAAAACTCGTCTATATCATCCTCCGAGGCATCTTCAGCTATCAAAGCCTCGTTCTCTGGTACTTTTGGCCCTTCATAAGTAAGGCCAACTTGGAAATTCGTTGCACTAACTGGATTGCACGTCGGTAAAAGCTCGGCTTGGTCTTTCACGAGTGTTAACTGCGCGACTTGTTCTCTCAATTCCGCTATAACCGTTTCTTTCCTATTGCACTTTTCTTCAAACTGTTGTGATATGCTCATCACAATGGATTTTAATTCGGCAATTTCTTCATTTGCGAAGGAGGAACGGTTGCGTTTGGCGTGGAAGGGGTAGAGACATTCTTTATTTCTTCATACAACTGAGAGAAAGGAACTCCCTGCTTGTATTTCTGGTAAGCAAGGACGCGCTCTACACTTTCCATGCATCCAATAAGGTCATGCCCTTCCGTGCCATATCTACCACATGGCTCTATATGCTCAGTAATCGTAGGCATCCTGGCAAATAGACTTTCAAAGCAACGACTAACCTGCAAAACTAAACAAAACTTTGCAGAAATGAGATCAACCTCAAGGAATAAATTCCTTGAGACGAGAGCCAAACTTAATTGAAGCAACAAAATTGCGCCACCTCCCCGGCAACGGCGCCAAAATTTGACACGTCTGTCGCGTACCTATCAAAAATAACCAACTGGCTCTAACTAATATAGCTAGGGAAGTCGGGTCGAATCCACAGAGAGGTAGGAAATTGTCAGCTAAATCTAAGTTCGTCAAGGTAACCAAATTGGGGGGGTTTTTAAATGTGATATTCTAAACTAATAAGAATAATAAAGAAAAAATAAGAAAAAGGAATTAAGCAGACAAAGAGAAACAGCTAAGACAAACGGTTCACCATAATCATTCAGTCAAGTAATCTAGGTCTCAGGTCAATGCAAATACGGTCTAAGGAGCAGTGAATATCTCCTTTCGGTCGCAATTCGCCCTAAAGCGTAAATAGCTTAGCTTTCGCCCTCACTACAATACCCTATTGTTCGCTACTAGTCTTGCCTTTTCCAACCTTTCGGTCCAGGTCAAGGATCACTGAGATATAAATGCCTAATCGCGTCGACTCAATTGGACAGATACAGATAATTGCAGCATTTAAACAACAAAGACTATACCAGCATTAACCCAATAAATCAATTACCATCCCTTCATAATTATGGATCCCCTATAGTCTTAGCAGAAGGAAATTAGCTACTCATAGTCATCGATGTATCAATAACAACAAATAGGTAATAAAGAGAATTAAACATGGTAGATAAACTTAGCAAGAATTGAACTAAAGCAAGAATGATAACAATAAAAGAGAGAAGGAAGTTAAAGCAATAAAAAGGATTAAAAGTTTAAAGGAGAATAATAATACCAATCCAATCTGAATCCGAGTAGCGGAAATGTAAAAGAAGAACAAAATTCAACGAACAGTAACCAAGTATAGAGTGAAAGTGCCCAGATCCCAGAGAAGAGAGGAGTAACGTAGTCCCTATACTCTATCTTATACGAAAAATCCATCCTAAACCTAATCTATGGACTAATTACAAAAGCCCATAAATTAATTAGGCGGAAAATAACTAAAGCAGGACAAACCACTCGATCGAGTAGAAATAAACTACTCGATCGAGCCAAACTAACACCAGGCCACTCGATCGAGTAGAAATAAACTACTCGATCGAGCACTTCTTGCTTTGTCTCCTCTTGTGTATACTCGAAAGTGGTCGATCGAGCATCCTTAGGTATATAGAGCATTCGACCGAGCATAAAATCTACTCGATCGAGCTGTTTAAGCACGTTAGACCTTGAAACACTTCCCGAATCCAGCTCACGCGTCTTCCAATTGTTAGATTTCCAAACTCCAGCTCCTCATTCTCCATAAATGCATGCAAATGGAACGGATTAAGGCTCGGTTTAGATCCTCTTTGGTCAATTCCTACAAATTACATAAAACGAACCAAAGTAGGATATTCGGGGGTATTTGTAGCTAGAGGCTACATAAAAAGTACATAAATGCGTGTAAAAATGAGGTAAAAACCTTATATAAAAGACACGCATCAATTATGAATAATATTCTTTTCAAATATCTTTTTTTTTTTTCCATATACGTGAATAAATTTTTAATGTTGTAGTCTGTAGACAATGGATCCATGTTCGATAAGAAGTAAAATTGTTGTCTCGGATAGCAATCTATTCTATACCACTAAAAACATACTCTCTCCATTCAAATTCAACATCTAATGAATGGATATAGTTAAGATATAAGCAAACATAATGATGTACATAGTACACTATATCACACATAGATAGTCCATTTTGTCTTTCAGCATAATTTAAATAAGAAAAAAACAGTAATTAGTGAGTAAAGCTCGTATGATCTCTACTACTGCCAAAGTGCCAGGGTAATAAGGATAAATTAAGAGCATGATATCTTCTGTGGTGTCGATTTACTCCGTTATCTTCTGTAGTGTTGATTTACTCCGTTTTACCGGCGATATCTTTTTCAGTTGTAGATGTACTACCATTTCCCTGAAAGTGGCAATTCAATTACAACAAGGAAAATTGCTAAACAAACACATACATATTTCAAAAGACGAATATTCTGAAAACGATTAATTAATTGTGTGTTATAAAAACGGTGAAACGATTTTCATACCTCTTCAAGCGACCGCATTTTATCCTGTTTTTCTCTATTTGCAGCAGGAACTAACCACACAATCACCTTATGAAAAATAGTCTGATTTGCCGAGATTCCAATGAACGAACACATGACAAAGATAACAATGGCTGCCCTTAAGGAACTCTGTTCTATTACAGTGTAGATTCCGGTCATAAACGCTAACAAGGTGGCATATAAGGACTGCATTAATATGAACACACTTCGATCAACCAATAATCGTGCCATGCTGGGTTTAGAAACCATAGACCAGACCAAGCAAAATAGAACCAACATGTAATTACACATTCCGTATGCATCTGCTAATAAAAATACTAAAAAAGCTGCTTTCTTTCCGAAAAGGGCCTCCCCATTGTTAATGTTAATGCCACCGGGCAGAGTGACTCCTGCAGCAAACGTAATTGTCGCTAAAAGTGCTGCAATAACAAAGAGCGTGCTTCTTATTTGATCTAAATTAGTCCCTGCTAGTACATATGTTGTTTTCAGGTCTGGATTCACATTGATTAACTTGGACATTTTGTCCTGCAAGTTGTTTCAATTCAAATATCGTCATTTCTATCCAAACCTCAGCGAGTAATCACATAAATTAGGTTGTTTAAACATACCCATTCGCCATTTTCCTTACAAAGCTTAGAGAGTAAATCCATGGCTATTCTGCCATTATAGTCTGTGATGGTATGTTGGACTTCATCATCAAATAGAAGCGCCTTAGCAAAATACATATCTTTTCTCTCTAGTGCACGATGCAACGGTGTTGCACCATCATGATCGGTTGTATTCTTCAGCTCTGCACCCTATCACGCAGCACTCCAGCCACAACGGCTACTTCCCTCAACGGCTCAATGCACCATATCAAGCCATATTATTCTCCTTCCCTTATTTGATGTATTATTATTATTATCATACATATTCTTTACTGTAAATACCATATTAGATTGTATGTATAAATAGCTATCCCCTCAATGTACAGAACATAACTTTGGAATATATTACAATTACATTGAACAATCTCTTATAACATGGTATCAGCCGTCTAGGTTATTTCATCGACTTCGATCTCGAAAAAAAAAACAAAACACCTTTCGATGACCAACACCATCAATTGATCGATACCACCAAAACTGCCATTTACTCTTATGCACATGTTGAAAATCCCGGTATCAAAATCACAAAAACTGTTTTCACATGCCACAATTATGACGAATGGGCTCAAGACTTCCAACTTGCCCTGCTAGCCAAGGGTAAGAGAGGTTACATTGACGGTACAATTGCAAAACCCGACTCTACTTCCGCCGATTTCGAATCCTGGAAGTCACAAAATGCCCTTGTGACCGCATGGATTTTCAACAACATCGACACAACACTTAAACGATCGATCTCGAAACGCCTTGAAGCTAAACAGGTATGGCTCGATATTCGTTCTCGTTTCTGTCAAAACAACGATGCCCGTATATATCGATTGCAGGCCGACCTTCTAGCCTGCCGCCAGGGACCAACGGAGACAATAATGACATACTATGGCTGTCTCATAACTCTCTGGGACGAAATCCTCGAAGCCGATCCCCTGCCTGTTTGCCCGTGCAACCCTTGCACATGTCCATGGGTTTCACTTCTCGATACGCGGCGTGAACGAAAAAAGGTACGCGATTTTTTAATGGGGTTGGATGATCGGTTTGACAACGCTCGCTCTCAATTACTAGGCATCAATCCCCTGCCCAGTTTGAATGTTACTTATAATCGCCTCCCCCAAGAGGAAAGCGTTCGTTCTATTAGTACTCCGAAACCCGAGTCTCGTCCCGAAACTATGGCTTTTGTTGCACGTATTAATTCTGGCCCACGACATTCGGCGGGGGGGGGCGTGATACTCGCAATATTAAACCACCCTCTGACGACCCTAATCGACCTTACTGCATAGCATGTCGTCGTTATGGCCATCTTTACCCGGTTTGTTTTCGGGTCACGGGTAACTTTCCCGATTGGTGAGGGGAAAGGCCACGGGACAAAATCGTCATTAATGAAAAGGATATGAGTCGGACTGTTATACCCGATGTCCAAGGTCGAGCACGATATGAGCAACTTAAGCAAACTCAGCCCAATACTATACCCCGTGCCCATATGGTGTCCGGCAAGGCTACTAATCAGGCGCCATCTCACGTGATGACGGGCAAACACGTTGACCATGGCTCCGGCTCTTCGAACCAGCTTGATCGTGTTGACCGCAATAATCTCAATCCCACCGAGTTAGACGAGATAACCAAACTATGGCAGGCTCACAAAAATCAATCAGTGGAACGACTCAATGGTAATATCCCTTCTTCTTACTCGTGGATTATTGATACGGGTACGTCCCATCATATGTCCGGATGTCGATCTTTCTTTACTAATTTATGTATTATTACCCCGTTATCTGTGGGCTTACCTAATGGTGATTCCACAATGGCTACTCATATAGGTGATATTCAATTCTCGACACGACTCATTTTATATAATGTTTATTTTGCCGAAAATTTGAACTGCAATTTAATCTCTGTTTCTAGACTTTTACGTGATACTTCTCTTACCATTCAATTTTCGCATAAACTTTGTCTTATACAGGACCGTTCCTTGAAGATGGTGATTGGTGCGGGTGAGCAAGTTGATGGACTCTATTTTTTAACGGGGGTACGCCCCACAACTCCTCGCGTTAACACTGTGGACGTCACGCATTCCCATGAAATATGGCATCGGAGGTTGGGGCATCCCTCTTCAGCTACTTTACGTTTTCTTCCGCATTTTAATAATACTAAAACTATTTTTTCTAGCACTCACTGTGATGTTTGCCTGCGAGCTAAACAAACTCGTACGCCTTTTCCTTTAAGTTCAAGTATTGCGAAAGGTATTTTTGATTTAATTCACTGTGATTTATGGGGTCCATACTCCGCTAATGCGTCGTGTGGCTCACAATATTTTTTAACTATCGTAGACGACTATTCTCGATCTACATGGGTTTATTTACTTCAGCGCAAAAGTCACACTCGAAAAACCTTATTAAATTTCTTCGCGATGGTCGACCGACAATTTCAAAAGATAATTAAAATTTTAAGAAGCGATAATGGCACAGAATTTACTTCCTTTCACGATTTTTTTCTCGAAAATGGCATTATATTTCAAAACTCCCAAGTTGACACTCCTCAACAAAATGGGAGAGTCGAACGAAAACATCGACACATTTTAAACGTAGCCCGCGCCTTACTTTTTCAAGCAAGTCTACCAATTTTTTTCTGGGACGAATGCATTCTCACAGCTGTCTATCTTATAAACCGAACCCCATCATCCATCCATCAGGGTAAAACTCCCTACGAAATCCTCTTTCAAAAACCACCATCGATGAACCACCTACGCACCTTTGGTTGTCTACGTTACGCACGAAACATAAACAGCGCCAACGACAAATTTGCCCCTAGAAGCACCAAATGCATTTTTTTAGGGTACCCCTATGGCAAAAAGAGATGGCATGTCTATGATCTCGATACCAGCACCTATTTTTCTTCTCGAGATGTTGTATTCATCGAAAACGAATTTCCATATCAATTTATGCATCTCGATGATAACACACCAGCCTCCTCGCCTTTTCTTGACGAGTCACCTACCTCCCTTGAGCCCATCATCATCCCGTCACCACAACCCACAAACAACACCCCGCCAGAACAGCCCGATCCCACCTCGAAACCCACACCACCACCCACGACCGAACCTGACCCATCACCCATCTCAGCCGACTTATCTAACCCGACAACCGAACCAGTATCACCCTCCACCGTCCCTCCTTCCACTCAACCTGATCCCACCACAATGGGAAAAGGGCACCGCACAAAATTTTCTAATTCCCGATTATCCGGGTTCGTCCAGCCACCTCGCCGTCCATCGACTCACCTCACCGCTGCACCACCATCATCCTCAGGTACGAAATATCCAATATCTCATTTTATTAGCTACGATTAATTTTCGGCTAACCACAAATGTTTCCTAGCGGCCGTGACTAAAAATCACGAGCCTAGCACCATTCGTGAAGCTATGCAGGTACCACAATGGCGGGACGCCATGCGACATGAGCTCGACGCACTCGAAAGAAATCAAAAATGGACGCTCGAAGAACTACCACCGAATAAAAAGGCGATCGCTTTAAAATGGGTATATAAAATCAAATATAACGCCGATGGTATCCGTCACTCCAAAGTGACGGATACGTGCCGTCACAAATGAGATTTTGTGATAGGAAAATTAATTACCACTTCCTATAGGAAAAGTAAGGTTAGGCTTGTAATAATATACTCTCTCCTATTCTAAATAACTTTCCCTATTTCCTTTTTCGTTTATTCACAATACTCTTCCTATTTCCTTATTTGGCAAACTTTTATACTTATTTTAATCACCCCACCCCACAACAATACCCCCACAATACTCATACTTTATCATATTTTAATCATCTTACCCCACAACAATACTTATTTTAATCACCTTACCCCACAACAATACTTATTTTAATCACACAATACCTTCTCTCTCTCCAATCTCCTACCCCACTATAATACTTTATCATATAATACTCCTCTCCCTTAATTCGCATGCCCTCCATAAAAGGGGATAATTATTAAGAATAGGAAGGAGTATTAGATTAAGGGCATCATAGTAAATACCCTTGTAATTATTTTTGTTATTAAGCTTAAGACCATAGTGGATAAGTATAGTTGTTATTGATGGTATTTTGGTAATTTGAAGTTTTGTTGAGGGTATAAACGTAAAACTGCTCTATAAAGGTCATTTAGTATGTGGGGGGTTACAACCAAAATTTCTTATGGATAAGATAACAATGGTAACTTTTGTAAGTGATGTAAAAATAACTTTTTAAATTTTATTTTCTATAAAATATATTTCGTTAAATTTGGTTAGTATATATATTTATAATTTATATCTTGAAATTTAGATGAGATGTAAAATTAATCAACAAATTATGTGACGCGTTCATCATTCTCGTTGTTAATATTATTACTTTCATCACATCCCTGTTAATACTATTAAGTTCACTACTTCTTCGGTTACTGTTGTTTGTTTAACTACTCCTGCTATTTTTACGGTTAACTCGTTAGTTTTGTCAAACTCATATATTTAAATAAATTAATATTTTCTTAAAATCGAATTATTAGTTAATTTTGCATACTCTCTCCGTTGTTCCTACTGTTACTTTCATTACATGTTTTGTGACTAATATAGTACAATTACTTCCAGTTCTCCCGCCATCATATTTTTTTTCTTTCACAACTCCCGCATTTATTATTGTTAATTTCACTACTCCCATTACTGCTAGTATGACTTTGCTATTCCGGTTGCTATTATTGTTGCTTTTACTAATGAATTATAGAATATTATGTTTTTTTGGAAATCAAGATTGATTTATTTATCTTTTAATAGTTTTAAAATATAAAATACTTATATTTTATTATATTCGTGTATGTTAAATAATTAACATCTTTATACTAATTAATACCATAAGTGGGGTATGTTATTTTAAGGAAAATAACCATATTACATTGTTCTCTAAATTTATACTTCAACCAAAACTATATAATATTTACATTGAAATCTCTTGGTCGGGTCCATCACACAGTGTTATGATTAAAACTATATAGTATAATTAAATTGTATAGATTTATCATATATTATATTAAAGCAATAACCGCCACCTCCTTTGATTGCCACGTGTCAGAGCCGCTTCAGATGCCGTGTGTCACCATCCACTTTATTAAAAAAAAATATAAAAAAATAAAGAAAGGCAATCCCATAAACATTGTTAAAAAAACTGGAAGTTGTTGATTTTTTAACATATTTTTAAATATTTTCGGTATAATCTTTTTAAGGAGATATTTGCTCAAGATTATATTTGGTACCCAATTTAACTGGTTGAAAGTATAATTTTCGGTATACTTGTAAGGAGATATTTGCTCAAGATTATATTTGTTACCAAATTTAACTGGTTGAAAGTATAATCTTTTTAATATTTTTAAAATATCACATATATGCCAATTTTATTTCGCCAAAAATTTCGCCCAAATCAAATCGTTTATCACACAAAAAATATTGGCCTAATAATTAATTGCCTTAATGAGAGTGGGTAGAGGTCGTCGTACCCAATCAAACAAGTTCTCAACTAGTAAGGGAAGTCGAGGTCGAACAACAAGGAGATCAAGTATTGAGTACTGGTTTTGTCTTAAGTTATAAGTTAGCTACGCGGATCAAGAAATTGGTTTTAAACTAATTAATTAATGACTAACTAAGATAACTAAAATAAGAAAACAAGTAATCGAAATAACGGTAGTCTTAAACAATAAAGGAAAGGGTAGGGTCCGATTTCTCCTTGAACACACCATGTTTACACTCGTAAATCCCGTTAATAAGTCATTGGGTAATAGTTAGGGGGGAGACGCCTCTACTTCGCCTACTAACTCCCTCTCAGGCTCATAGTAGGATACTAGTAATCCCGACCTATCTCCCTCTCGGGTTCGCAAGTCGGACACCCTAATCCAAAGCCTAAGGTCCTTTAAGTCCACCTTATCTTCCCGGTCATCCCAATCCTTTTCCCAAAGGTAGAGTTCAAACCGACAATTAAAGGTACCATTCCCAAGTTCCCCCTCCCGGGTTCAACTCGAGTTGGCTACTAGTCTAGGTGAGGTGAGTCGACTCCCAACCTAATCAATTCTCATTGATGGTCAAGGATCAAAATCAACAACAATCCGAAATAGAACAAAAACAAGTCAAATCCTCTAATTAACCCAAACCAATTACTCAACAACTAATCAAAATGGGATTTAATTATGTAAACTTGGCATGTTAGGGATTAATCAAACCCTAATGAAAATACTACTCACTAATCATTACTAATCTAACACTGAATACATTTATAATTACTTTAAGGGTTTTTCTAACCTATGCCCACTAGGCATAGGATAAGAATACAAAAATGGAAAGAAATAAATGTATTTATTGTAAAGAAAAGTAAAAGTAATAGGATATTCCAATTTCCCATAAAAATATCAATTAATTCTTTCCATTTTTGTTTTCTTATCCTATGCCTAGTGGGCATAGGTTAGAAAAATCGTTACTTTAAACATAATATTAAGCATAATTTAAGAATAAAGTTTGCAACTTTAAACTAATCTAATGGCTAAATATGATTAAACTAATGCTAAACATGATAAGGGGATTAAAGACTAAAACTTTAATTAATTTAAGAAGGCTAAGCTAATTAAAAACATAACATTAATTTAAATAATAATAAGTAAAAGGGAGAGAATAAATCAATACAAAACTTGCATTAAAAATGATTAAGATTGTAGATCTCCACACAATTTGTAAACTTGAAGAGATAAAAGTAATCTAATCTAAGAACAATGAAGATGAGATTGGAATATTGTGTTTTTTATGAACAAAAGAAATACCCTAAATCTACCTACTACTCCTAAATCAATACAAAACTTGCATTAAAAATGATTAAGATTGTAGATCTCCTCTTTTTTGTCCAATTCTTATCATTAAATTAGTAGCACAATGCAAATGGACTACGGCTAAATGGAAGTAGGATGTGGCCCAACATAAAACAGCCCAGGTGTATAATTGTTGGTCTTCATACGGTCCAATTTCATCTTGCTCCTCCTTAATCCGATTAGTTTACTCAGTACTCGCTTGACTTGGTATCTATAAGATAAAAAGACAAAAACAGTATCGTAAATACTAACAAATAAAATAAAATAACTTTATTTAACTAATCGTCTAATGAACGATATAAGACTAAAATGAGCCGATAAAGCTACCTCGAGTTATTAGTTTGATCAAATAAGATATAAAATGTGGGTCAAAAATACGTAAAATAAAGCGTTATCAAATCTCCCCACACTTATCTCTTACTCGTCTTCGAGTAAGCTCTAGAATGGTCAAAAATGCTAATCAAATTGGACCTCTAATACTAAAAGTGGATGTACGATATAAGCATTACTTAGTTATTTAACTAATAATAGCCGAATGAGTTTTAGCGTACTCAACGCCCTTTCAACTCACGTAGTTTTGCTCATGAGGGAAAAACAAAGCTCGCAAGGCAAGTGAGATCTTGCACAAAACTTAGACACATCCAATAATTAGGCACAAAGAAACAAATAAGGATGCATCAACAAAATGAATAGCCACTTTCCTCATCTAAATGGCGGAGTCAACTAAGAGGGAACAAATATAAAGGCATATACTTCGTCACAAATACTAGTTCAACAAACCACTAATTATAGTCTAAGAGAATGGAACCAAATCACCTCCAAATGGTGTTAAACTAGACTACTTTCATCCTCAATTTCCAAATGTTTTCGTCAAGGGCGATCGGATGGCGTGGAATGATGATCCCCATGAAACTAGTGGCATATGACATGACAAGCCTCAAATTCTTTACAAACGTAAAGGTCATGGATCGTCCCAAACTCGACAAGGTGGCAAAACAAAAATGTTTTGAGAATGAAGTGCTCAAGTCATTGTACAAAAAGGTGGATTTGACTATCATTCAAAATTTGACCTCATTTCAACTTCCGCATTTCACATTTCAAAGTTTTAAGATGGGGTTTTCCCTTCCTTGCTAATGTCCTTTGCTTCTCCAATCGATTAGGCAACCTGTTAACCTCTAGATAGTAGCTTTTCGGGGTCATAGTCACTCTGTCTTTGGGCGGTTGAATTCACAACCGTGTGGGGGCCCAATTCAATGGATCCCTCTCCAAAGTACATCGAAGTGGTATGCCTCCATCAAAATAATAACTTCGCAAAATTTGAACATTTCAAAACACTTTGAGGTTTCATTGACATTTAAAAAATTTCCACATCACGAAATCTTTGAAATGAGCACTTTAAACTTATTCATGAAAAATATTTTTTTGGTTGTCATACCGCCAAGTCAATCAAGGTCACCAAGACAAGTTAACCAAGTCCACATCACATCACGGAGTTGGATAGGTGACTCATAAGCAAACCCTTGACTAGGCTTTGGGTCATGGGTCAAAAGACACTAGTATGACACAACTTAGGGTGTTTTAAATCCATTATAGTAGGCAAAGTCTTAAGTTGAAAAAGTATTTGTAACGGCCCTAAACGCTCTTGTCAAAATTCCCAATTAGGCACTTTTCCAAAACATTTCCCTTAATGCAACTATATGCCATGGATGCAACTAGTATATACATGTTATAATGCAAGTGCAACTATCAAACTATATGCCAAGTAAACTAATGCAATCTAACCCTAGCAACACATAGGCACACATCACCAAGTTCCAAAATTGGAACATCCTTCTCAACATACAAAGCCCAACCTTCTCAATTAAAAATAAGAGAAAAGAGAGGGAGAAAGGAGAAGAGATAGGAACGATTATACCAAGCGTCTTCTAACTCCTTAGCATATGCCTCTGATGTTCCAAATGTACCTATACACTTTATTTCACAAACAATATTATATACAAGACATGTATGGAAAGTTTCCTCCCTACACTTATTTATTTACATATGGAAGGAAATTAAAGACAAACAAAAACATGCTTTTTGAAAAAATTTCAAATTTTTGAAATTTTTTGGATTTTTTTTTTTTTCAAATTTATCAAAATTTGCAAGTTTGTTTACAAATGTATAAATATATATAAATATATACGAAGTAGATATTTCCCTCCTCACACTTATTATTCACATCGTCCACAATGAGACTAGTGTAAGGAGAAGAATGGTGAAAATGAGTAACATATTTTTGTATTTTTCAAATTTTCTTAAAAAGAAGAACCTATTTTTGGCTTTTTGAAAATGAAATACATGTTTATGGATTTTTGAAATATAAAATTTCCTCCCCACACTTATTTGTTTACTATGTTTCAAAAAGAAACAAATGTGTGGAGGAAATTGAAATTAAATGCATGTTTTGGTTTTTCAATTTTTTTTTTCAAAGAAAAGAACGTGTTTTTGGGTTTTTAGAAAAATTTATCAAAAAGAAAAATAATGCATAAAAAGCTTGGGTTGCCTCCCAAGAAGCGCAGTTTTAAGGATACCGCCAAACCTAAGCTTGGTCCCAAAACTAACCGGGATCCCACATCCTATGGGTAAGGCCACCCATATCCTTCTCATTATCGACCAAGCTCACATCTTTGAGCTTTCGCACATTATCGAGGATTTGATCATTCTCCAGCTCACTCTCAAATTCAATGGTGTAAAATATATCCTCTCTTGTGGGAGGAGAATGATCAAACCCTATAACACTTGGACGATCAACAACATTGGAGACTTCACTAGTCTCCTTGCCCTTCACTTCCTCTTCACTCTTATCCTCAAAATTCCCACTCAAATAATCATTAAAAGTCAAACAAAGAGCCAAAACAACCTCTTTGGTAGGATCTCACAATCATCCTCAATAAGCATGGGCTCAAGTGAAGAGGTACGAAAGTCAAGTGGATGCAAAACAATGGGAATAAGAGAGTCATCCTCAAGTATAGAGGTAGTCACGGTTGCTTCCTCAAGGAAACTCTCAAAAATGGATTCTCCTAAAAAGTTAACATCAACAACACCATCTTCCCACTTTACCTCAAGGATATCATCAAGATTGACAACGATCTCCTTATCCCAAGAATCATTAAAGACATCATCCTCCTCAAAACAATCTTCTCTTGATTCTTTCTCACTCAAAGCATATTCTTCTTCACCACTAACTTCACCTCTCAAAGGCTTAAAACCTTCTTCAAAATCCTCAAAGTTCTCACTAAGAAGACTATTTGTCTCACCAAAGCACATATAATCATCATCATTCATCACATTCATCTTCTCAAAGGGTATGGATGTATAAGAAAAACATGTATCAAGATCATGTTTCACATCACCAAAAGATTCATAAGAAGATGAAAACTCATACATATCATTCATAATGTCATGGGAAAGGGGAGCATGAAGATTAGCAACATGAGATTGAACATAAGGCGCATCCACATAAGAAGAGAAGTCCACATTTCCACTTATAGCATCAAACATAGAATAATCATTACGTTTAAGTCTACTTTGTGGCCCTTTCTTGAATGTAGCCCAAATAGAATTTCGATTCTCATCGGCATAAGGCATATTCTTAATTAAATCTTTAGCCTTATCAACGCTTAACTTATCAAATGCCCCCACTCCGGATGATATAGTCACAAAATTTTTAAGAGAATGAAGCAAATTATCAAAGAAAATAAGCATGACTTGGCAAGGTGAAATACCATGGTGGGGACAAGCTCTCAACAAACCCTTAAACCTATCCCAAGTCTCACTCAAAGTCTCAAACTCGCCTTGTTGGAAATTATAAATTTCACGTTTCCTAAAGGCGGTTTTAGAGGGAGGGTAAAACATGTTTAAAAAGGTTTGAGCTAAGTCATCCCAAGTGCAAAAGGTGCTAGAAGGGTGAGAATGTAACCATCTCTTAGCTTCACCCTTAATACTAAAGGGAAAAAGTAAGAGTTTAATGGTTTGGTCTGATAATCCCTCCTTCATAACAAGGTCACAATTTGCCTCAAAAGTCTCTAAATGGTCAATTGTTTTATCACTATCTAAACCACAAAAGACATCTTGTCGAATCAACTCAATAAGACCTATATCAAACTCATAATCAACTTCCACCACCCCAAAATTAATAGGTTGGTTAATATGAGTAAGGTTTGGTCTACAATGATCGCGTATGCAAGAAATTGCCATGTGTGCTCAAAGAAGTGACAAATAAGAGACAAGTCACAAGAAAACAAGTAATGCAACACTAAAGTAACATGCAACAAGTTTCAAGTAACAAATATGTAGCCTAACAAATCTAAAACTCAACTAATATCAATCTGTTAATCTCCTCGGTAACGGCGCCATTTTGATAGGGGGTAGTAGTCGTCGTACCCAATCAAACAAGTTCTCAACTAGTAAGGGAAGTCGAGGTCGAACCACAAGGAGATCAAGTATTGAGTACTAGTTTTGTCTTAAGTTATAAGTTAGCTACGCGGATCAAGAAATTGGTTTTAAACTAATTAATTAATAACTAACTAAGATAACTAAAATAAGAAAACAAGTAATCGAAATAACAGTAGTCTTAAACAATAAAGGAAAAGTTAGGGTCCGATTTCTCCTCCAACACACCATGTTTACACTCGTAAATCCCGTTAATAAATCATTCGGTAATAGTTAGGGGGGAAACGCCTCTAATTCGCCTACTAACTCCCTCTCGGGCTCATAGTAGGATACTAGTAATCCCGACTGACCTCCCTCTCGGGTTCGTAAGTCGGACACCCTAATCCAAAGCCTAAGGTCCACTAAGTCCACGTTATCTTCCCGGTCATCCCAATCCTTTTCCCAAAGGTAGAGTTCAAACCGACAATTAAAGGTACCATTCCCAAATTCCCCCTCCCGGGTTCAACTCGAGTTGGCTACTAGTCTAGGTGAGGTGAGTCGGCTCCCAACCTAATAAATTCCTATTGATGGTCAAGGATCAAGAGTCAACAACAATCCGAAATAGAACAAAAACAAGTCAAATCCTCTAATTAACCCAAACCAATTACTCAACAACTAATCAAAATGGGATTTAATTATGTAAACTTGGCATGTTAGGGATTAATCAAACCCTAATGAAATTACTACTCACTAATCATTATTAATCTAACAATAAATACATTGATAATTACTTTAAACATAATATTAAGCATAATTTAAGAATAAAGTTTGCAACTTTAAACTAATATAATGGTTAAATATGATTAAACTAATACTAAACATGATAAGGGGATTAAAGACTAAAACTTTAATTAATTTAAGAAGGCTAAGCTAATTAAAAACATAACATTAATTTAAATAACAATAAGTAAAAGGGAGAGAATAAATTAATACCAAACTTGCATTAAAAATGATTAAGATTGTAGATCTCCACACAATTTGTAAACTTGAAGAGATAAAAGTAATCTAATCGATCTAAGAACAATGAAGATGAGATTGGAATTTTGTGATTTTTATGAACAAAAGAAATACCCTAAATCTACCTACTACTCCTAATCTCCATTTCTCTCGTCCTCTGCCCAGCTAACACAAGAGTGATACTCCCCCTACTTTACTTTTATTGTCCTATTTTTTCTTAAATTTATTCCAAGTTAATTGTCCTCTTTATTAATTTATTATGGTAAATAATTAAACTACGGATATTGCCTTAAGTGACCAGCACTTCCTTTCTCAAAGTGACATTGGTCTCATTTTTTATAATACTAAGGGATAAGATTTTAATTTATTCAATTTTTTAAATCCTTTCAAAATACTCTCACCGTTCTGATCAATAGTTATCTATTTTCTTTTTTGGGTGTGTCGGTCAATAATTATCTATTTTCATTTTTGGCATATATTTGTATTTGACATATTAATTTTAATTTTTATACATCCACCCGTATAGGAATAAGGGTTTTTCCATGTGCCTTATATATAGATTAGACAAATTATTGTATTTTATTAATGAATCACCATTAATGCATAAATGATTATTGTGATTCTTCTCAACCAATTCCATAAAATATATCAGATCACGAGTAATTAATAGATAATATAGAGTCATTAGAAAATTATTAAAAAATCAATTTAAATACTTCATATTATTTTCAATTTATATAAGTTGAAGTGACTTCAAAAAATTATCTAACAATTAATGCATAACATTACGACATTGAAAGATAATGAGTAAGTAATGTGTTAGTAAATAGAGAATGAATGGGTGGTGTTAATGGTGGGAGGTTATGATAGAGGAGGGGTCACGATGGGTAGGTAATAATGGGGTGGGGAGTTGCATAAGGTTACGAGAAGGGTTGGGAGTCACGCATGGGGTGGGGCCGGGCGAACGTAGGGGATGGTGGAGGCAAGAGAGGGATGAGTAGTCGGAGGATGTATGATATGGATTGCAGGGTGATGGTTAGTTGTGAGGGTTGATATTGGAGTATATAGAGTTAGTTAGGAATCTGTTAAGTATAACTAACTCTAAGCTAACTACAGTTAGTTGATTGACTAAGCTATAATTAGGCAGTATGTCGGTTAAGAGTTTGTTATAAATACTCAACAAACTTATTCATTGAAACTACTTCTGTATGATTGTAATCAATACATCAATACATCAATAACAAATATTCTCCAAATTCTCTTAATCAAATACAAAGTTCTATCTTCTTTTATCTCTATCTACATTCGTTCATATTCATAATATTGTTCCTCATTCTTAGCTTCTTCATCTCTGTCACTGCACAACTTCATCTGAAAACTTCATTTCTTGGTTCTTCATACTGTTCACAACCATAAGATTCAATATGGTATCAGTTTTCAGTCTGGTTATTCTGGGAATTTTTGGTCTGTTTCTTGCTTGAATATATCAAGAAATAGAGGTATATTCAGAAACGCTTCCGCACTTCATTACATATTATATCGCATATACAATCTTTCTTTGTTTTTTTTTATCTTCTATAAACAATGCCTGAAGTAACATCTGCTGAGTCAAATTTTGACTATTATGATGATCCATTGTATTTGTCTTCCTCTGATCAACCCTCTGCCACTCTTTCTTCCTTTCTTTTTGAGGGTCATGATTTTATGGGTTGGAAACGTGAGGTTCTCATGTCTTTAGCGGCCAAAACTAAGGATGGTCTGCTAGATGGCACTTGTCCTATGCCTCCTTCCACTGATAAACGTCATAAACAGTGGAAGATGTGTGATTTCATGGTTATGAGATGGATCTCAAACTCTTTGGATAAGGGTATTAGGGAGAATTTTAAGTATGTCAGTACTTCTTAAGAATTCTGGTATGAGTTGGTTGAGAGATTTGGCCAAACTAATGCTTTGGAGGTTTACCAATTAACTAAGGACCTAGGGGATATTGCACAAGACAATCTATCCCTGGTTGAGTATTACATTAAAATGAAGAATTTATGGGAGACCCTTGACTCCATTGATCCATTACCAGCTTGTTCTTGTGGCAAAATTGATTTGTGCACTTGTTCTTTGGTTCAGAAGATGATTGACAGGGAGAACAATGCCAAGATAATATAGTTTTTAATGAATTTAAACAATAGTTATGATGGGATTCGTACTCAGATCCTTTCCTTAGAACCACTGCCTTCTATCAACAAGATCTTGGCCTTGTTACAAAAGGTGGAGAGGCAGAAACAGATTACTGAAACTGTTTCCACTCTAGCAGACTCAAGTGCTTATACCAGTTTCAGGCCATCTGAGCAGAAGAAAGGATACCAGGGTTCCAAGAATGCTACTTCTGTTACTGGAAACACTGATAAGCATTGTGATCATTGTAATAGATTTGGGCATACCAGAGACACCTGTTTTGGTTTAACCAAATGTCCACACTGCCAAAAGACAGGTCACAATCCTGCAAACTGCTTTGTAATCCGAGGTTTTCCTGGTGAGAAGGCTAAGGGAAAAGAAAAAGTGAACTTTAATAAATCTCGTCCTCCACAAAAAGGGGCTCATTCAGCTGATGTTCTTCCTGATTCGCCTTTAGACAGTCCTTATGCGGGTGATCTAGGAGAAAAAGGATGTAATGCTGCAACTGTTGGGTCTGATTCTCTTTCTGGTATAAACTCAGCAGCTTTGGATGGCATAATCACTTCTGTTATTGATCAGGTAATGAAAAGAATTACTGATCAGCAACCAGCTCTCAATTCTCTCAATTTTGCAGGTAAATTCACTCCTTCATCTTATGTTTTTACTACCACTAGGACTAATTTTATGCATAATTGGATCATTGATACAGGAGCTACTGACCATATGACCTATGATTGTTCTTTGTTGTCCAATATTCATGTGTTTAAAAAGCCTATTAGAGTAGGATTGCCTGATGGTAGTGTCAAACTAGTTCATAAGATGGGTCATGTTGTTTTAACTGATAAGATAACTTTGCATGATGTTTTTATAATTCCTGATTTTCAGCAAAATTTGTTGTCAGTCAGTAAATTGCTTGACAATAATAAAAGGACTGTTTTGTTTACTACTAATGACTGTATTTTTCAGGACATTTCAAGTAATCTGGTTGTTGCTAAAGGCACACGAGTTGGAGATTTGTATAGGCTTCAAAAACAGTCAATGCTTGTCAATAATGCAGTTGTAACTCAGACTGTTAGAAAAGCTATAATCTCTAAGATTCAGTCTATGTTAGGCAATAAGAGTTCTCATGTTCATACTGCTAAGTCTCATTCTGTTGATTTACTACATGCAAGGTTGGGTCACATGTCTATTGAGAAATTCAAGTTTGTACCTAATTTTGATAATATAATAAAGAAGGATTCTTTTTATTGCAAATATTGCATTTTAGCAAAGCACCATAGATTACCTTTTCCTATTAGTAGCAGTAGGGCTTCTACTTGTTTTTCTTTGTTGCATATGGATGTTTGGGGTGCTTATATATAGGACACCTTCTTTAACTGGAGCCAAGTACTTTCTAACTATTCTTGATGATTACTCTAGAAATACTTGGACTATTTTGTTTCAGTCCAAAGATCAGGTTTATAACTTGATTAGGGATTTCTTTGCTTATGTTAAAACTCAGTTTCAAGGCATAATTAAAGTTATAAGATCTGATAATGGGACAGAGTTTTTACAAGATCATTGTGGCCAGTTGTTTAAGAATAATGGGATTGTTCATCAAACTAGTATTGTTGGTACCCCACAACAAAATGGTAGGGTAGAGAGAAAGCACAGACACCTTCTAGAGACAGCCATGGCTTTGAGATTTCATGCTAACTTACCCATAAAATTTTGGGGAGACTGTTTATTAACAGCTACACACCTTATAAACATGATGCCTACCCCTGTCATACATGATAAAACACCTTTTGAGCTTTTATTTGGATCTCTACCTTCTTATTCTTCCTTAAAAACTTTTGGTTGCCTTTGTTATGCAACAATGCCACCTACTTTTACTGACAAATTTGGAAGTATGGCAAGGGAATGTATTTTTATAGGTTATCCAAATAATCAGAAGGGATTCAAACTGTATGACTTAAATTTACATAAACTTTTTATAAGCAGAGATGTGTCCTTTAAAGAACAAATTTTTCCTTTCCACAAGGATAAACCATATGAGGATTTAATTATCACAACAAGTGGCTTGGTTAATCCTGCCACCTCATCTGTTATCATTCCTGTTACCACTGGTGCACCCACAGTTACTGCTGACTGTGGTCCAACAGAGGATCAGTCTACTGAGACTATTCCAAGTCCAGTAATTATCCCTACTGCAGAAGGGGACAGACAGCAGTCTCGAGTAGAGGTTCCTCCTAGGAGGTCTACCAGGCCAAGACAAGTGTCTACATGGTTGCAAGAATATCAGTGTAAGCTACCTGGGCACTCATCTGCTAGTCTGGTCCAGGCTACAGCATTTCAGACAGAAGTCTTAAATGCTCTTGAAGATTATCATCCAGAATATATTGGATCCTTATTTACAGCTCTACAAGAGCATGGACCATATTCTTATAAGCAAGCTCAGTCAGATAACAGATGGCTTGAGGCTATGAGAAAGGAGGTTATAGCATTGGAAGAGAATAATACTTGGGAAGTTGTCTTGCTATCACCTGGTCAGAAGGCCATTGGTTCCAAATGGGTATACAAAATAAAGTATAAACCAGATGGAACAGTTGAGAGGTTCAAGGCAAGGTTAGTTGCCAAGGGTTTTAATCAGGTGAAAGATAAGGACTACAAGCACACTTTTTCACCTGTGGCCAAGTTTACAACAATGAGAGCTTTATTGGCTATTGCTGCAGCTAGAAATTGGCCACTATTTCAATTAGACATAAATAATGCCTTTTTACATGGGTTTTTGGATGAGGAGGTGTATATGAAGGCTCCAGAGGGATATTCAGTTGATGAAGGCATGGTTTGCAAGTTAAAAAGGTCACTGTATGGACTTAAACAAGCCTCCAGACAGTGGAATAGGGAGTTAACTAAGTTTCTACAGCAGCATGGGTATGTTCAATCAAAGCAAGACTATTCTTTGTTTACCAAGAAGAATGTGGTTGATAAGTCTTTCACTGCCATATTAGTATATGTGGATGATGTTTTATTAACTGGAACATCAGTGCAAGAAATAAATACTGTAAAAGAAGCATTACACAAGGCTTTCTCCATTAAGGATTTAGGTCATATGAGATACTTTTTGGGGTTAGAAATTTCAAGAAATGAATCTAGTTTGATGATTAACCAGAGGAAGTATATCATGGATATCTTAAAGGACTTGCAAATGGAAAATTGCACTGCTGCTAAGTTTCCTATGCAGCAAGGTTTGAAACTTTCAGTTGATCAAGGGGAAATTTTGGACAATCCTGAGCAATACAGAAGGCTTGTAGGCAGACTGTTATATCTGAACATGTCTAGACCTGATATATCCTATAGCATATAGCATCTAAGTCAGTTTGTAAGTCAGACTAGGTTGCTTCATTTGCAAGCAGCTCTTCATGTGGTAAAATATTTGAAAGGAACAATCAATGCTGGGTTATTTTACAGTGCACAATCTGATCTGCAGCTCACAACATATAGTGATGCGGACTGGGGTAAGTGTTCCTATTCCTGCAGGTCCTTAAGTGGGTACTGTATTATGTTGGGGCAATCCTTGATTTCTTGGAAAACCAAGAAACAAGCTACAGTCAGCAAAAGCTCAGCAGAATCTGAGTACAGGAGCTTGTCCTATACCACTTCTGAGATGGTTTGGTTGCATTCTTTGCTGCAGGACTTGGGTGTGTCTGTCTCACAACCAATCAGTTTGTATTGTGATAATAAAGCTGCAATACATATCTCTGAAAACCCAGTCTTCCATGAAAGAATCAAGCATCTCAGCATAGATTGTCATTTTGTTCGAGATAAGCAAGATCAAGGGTTTTTGATTACAAAATATGTCAAGACAACAGTTCAGCTGGCAAATATAATGACAAAGCCCTTGGGATCAGTTCAGCACTATTTTTTGTCCTCTAAGCTTGGATTAATTTTTTTAGGATAATCCAGCTTAAGGGGGGAATATTGGAGTATATAGAGTTAGTTAGGAATCTGTTAAGTATAACTAACTCTAAGCTAACTACAGTTAGTTGATTGACTAAGTTATGATTAGGCAGTATGTCGGTTAAGAGTTTGTTATAAATACTCAACAAACTTATTCATTGAAACTACTTCTGTATGATTGTAATCAATACATCAATAACAAATATTCTCCAAATTCTCTTAATCAAATACAAAGTTCTATCTTCTTTTATCTCTATCTACATTCGTTCATATTCATAATATTGTTCCTCATTCTTAGCTTCTTCATCTCTGTCACTGCACAACTTCATCTGAAGACTTCATTTCTTGGTTCTTCATACTGTTCACAACCATAAGATTCAATAGTTGCTGAGATATGGGTTGAGAGGGATGTTGTGGTTCGAGGTGTTTAGTGCACTGCAATCATCACTGTGATGAAAGGTCTGTTGGTGGGTTTCGAGGTTATCAAGTCAGTGATGAGAGAAAAGGTAAATAATTGAGAGAAGAACAAACAAGCGGGATAATATGATATAAAACGTACAATAACGAGTAAAATTAAATGTATATTGCGTAAATAAACAGGTTATGAAATCTACAATAATTTTATATTTACTTTTCAAATTTTGCTTTTCATAAGTTAAAATGTCGAGGAAAAAAAAGCATAGTGAAAAGCAAAATTTGAAAAGTAAATATAAAATTATTTGTAAAAAAGAACATAAAAGTAGTTTAAAAAGTGCATGGGTAGACCATTTTCTAAAGTTTAATTAGTAATTTACTAAATTTAAAAAGTAGTTTACTTTTAATAATACTTTACGTTACCTCTCGTGCAGTGCACGGGTTCAAAAACTAGTTTAATTATATTGAAGTCACTCGATTTCTGTAATTAATACATAGTATTGATTGATTGATATATATCAACATGAAGTTTCATTATGATAAAACTATGGTGGCGAAAATACTATGAAAACCTGAATCATTACCAAAAACCAAACGATTTTAAAGGAAATTATTTGATACAATTTGGAATGTCCATACACACCCACAAAAACATTATAATGTTATTAAAATAAAATCAATGTTATATAACTCCGTAAAATCATCACTTGAAATCTCAATCAAAGCAAACATCCACCAAGAGCTCGACTTAACCACCATCTGCCCAACACAACACAGTACAAAGGGTTCTAAGACGATTATTCAAAAAGACTTCCTCCCAGTCACTTTATATTTCAAATGATGAGAGGAAGCCTGCATTGATGCATATTACTCTGTAGTTATAGTATGCCTAAACTACGTAGTTGGGAAGGGCAGTTTAGCCATAGTACATAAGTTTAAGTCGTAATATTATATATAGATCGAGATTTATAAAAATCGTTAGCGTAATGAACATTTGGTGGTAACTTTTAGAGTTAAGTGATATTTAAGGTGGTAATTCGTAAAAAAGAACATAAAAGGGGTTATTTGTAAAAACCGTACATAAAAAGGGGGCTATTTATAAAAACACTAAAAACATTGTTACAGCTCAAGAGAGTGTTACATCAAATTAAGTCGGGAGAACTAACAGAACAAAGTCTAAGGCCCTGTTCTTTTGGACTTAATTTTAGTTCTAATAAGTTCAGTTCAGTTCAGTTCAGCTCTATTAAGTTCAGTTCCGTTCAGTTCAGTTCAGATCAGTTCAGATCAGTTCAGTTCAGTTTAGTTCAGTTCAATTTATTTCCACATTAATATTCTTATTCTTATTTTATATTCTAATTATTATCATTATTATTATTATTATATTAATTTATTTACTATTGTTATTATTTTATTAAAATTTATTTTTAATATTTATTATATTTCTATTTATATTTATTATATTTATTTATTATTATATTATTATGATTAATGGCAATATTAGGGTATTATTGTTATTTATTATTATTATTATTATTATTACTACTACTACTATTACTACTACTACTACTACTATTATATTGTTATATTATATTTATTATTTTATTAATATTCATTTTGATTAATATTATTAATAACATATTTATTATTATTATATTAAATAATTATTATATTACATCTATTATTATTATTATTTATATTAATTATTATTATTTATAATATTTATAATATACTTATCATATTTTTTTTAGTTATTATTATTAATATATTATATTATTTAATATATTATAATATTATTAATAATATTATTTATATTACTATATTATTATTATTATATTTATTATTATATTAATATTTTAGTTTTATATTACTTATTAGATTATTATTATATTATATTGATATTTTATTATTAATAATAATAAAGAATAATATTATTATAACATTTATTATTATTATTATTATAGGTATTATTGTTGTTGTTGTTGTTATTATTATTATTATTATTATTATTATTATTATTATTATTATTATTATTATTGCTACTACTATTACTATTATTATTATTATCTTTTTATTTTTATTTGATTCGATTCGATTCGATTGATTGATTCAGATTAAGATCAGATCAAGATCAGTCGAATCGATTGATTGATTGATTCGATTGATTAACTTCATTAACTTGATTCGATTGAGACAATTTTCAAATTCAAAAGAACAGAGCCTAAGTATCATACTACTATGAAATATGTTTTACTATTGGTCAAAGTTCGGAAAAACTAAAAAAAAAAAAAATAATAGTATCATTGTTCATTTTTTTCTCTATAATTAAATATCACATTTAATAAATTTTGATACTTATTTTAATTTAGTCACATGCACAAAATGTAGCAATCTACTTCCGCCGTTGGATTTGATTATATTATGTTTGCTTTATGCAGAACAATTAAGAAAGTTGATTATAAAGTATAAAAAAGCAAAAGTTAGTGAGTTGAAATGTTAATGTACTAAATTATCCTTATATTTTTTTTATTTTTTTTGGTGTAAATCATCCAATTTAATTCGGATTTGAGCCGGGTAGGACCATTAGGACGGTAAAACTCTCCCTCATGAGTTTTAACACTATTGCGTTCCCTTATACTTATTTTATATGAGCCCATATATTTATATAAATGAGTTGAAGGTATGTTGGTACTTTCAACTTTTAACAAGTGGATACAAATTACCTAAAATAAAAGTCTATGAGATCAAAACGAACATCCCGAAATAAAAAATGTATGGAATCTAACTGATCAAAGCGTCACAATTTACATAGTTATCGTACAAAGTTAATTAAAGAGATTTAGTGTTGAATAGCAATTTTTTCCTCTCAAATCAAAAACCAACTACAACGCATGATATAATGTTAGAATATTTAATAATATTCGAGTGGCCTATGTGTTTCGGGTTTAAATACAAGTTAATTTTATATTAAATGTTACGAAACTTTAATATAAAAGACGACATCGTGATGGATCGGTCTCGATTAAATGTAATTAAAGTTCCTCCTCTCTCTCTCTCTCTTACTCTCTTCTCTCTAAAAAAAACATAGCCTCCATCAATCAAATCTAGGGCTTTAATCGACTATTAACCGATGGTAAGCCCTCCAAATAGCTTTATTTATCAATTTTTAGTATGAAACTTTATGTATTAATCAATAAAAGTCTCCCTTTTGGTAAGATCCATTTGGCTGTCTCTATTTTCGGAGTTTTTTCAGTCCTTATCTTTCTAGGTTTTAGTTCTATTGGGAATATAGACAAGAGTTCCTTGGTCGTTCCTCATATGGTGAAGATTCGGAAGATCGATTTCGTAATGGACCGTTACATGGTATTACATATGTTGTCGATTTGTTGGTTGCACTCAATTTGGTCAGATGAAATCGTCTCTCGTCAAGGCTCAAGATCCTATGATCCTCTTGTAAAAAGTTGTTTGTGGCAATATAATAGAGGACGTGCTTTGGAGCGATTCAAGTTTACAGATCTTTCTTTGAACGATATTTTATTTTATTTGGTTCTAGTCTAATTGTATCCGATTAAATTTGACGCATGTTGTAGATGTCTTATGACTATTTATTAATGCATTGATCTTTTCTTTCAAAAAAAAAAAATGTAATTAAAGTTCAGAAATTATTATTGTGTAAAAATGTACGTAATCCATTATATATTTTGGAACTTAAAAAAAAAATAGGGTTATTTGACACGAATAATCCAAACTATTACCCACCTTCTCAAAATAATCCAAATTATCTTTTACCTTGGAATAAACCAAACTATAGAGGACTTCTCTCACTAAAAAAAGCTCTCTTTTCTCTCTACCTTTTCCTCCCCCATTAAGAAACCCTAGATCTACTACCACCGCCATCCTCCTCACCTCTCTTTCGTCCCTCCGGCGCCGCCGGAAATTCGGTTGATCTCCGGCGGCCTTAAACGCTTGGTGTTTATGTAAGTCCTCCAGCTTGAACTTAGCTATTTCTTGGATCTTTCTTTGACTGACTAGTTTCAATATGATCGTTTCCTTCTTTATCTGTTTTTGAAGAGTTTATGTAAGTTTTGTTTGTGTCTGGTTTCTTCCAAGGGTTCTGATTCCGAATTTAACTTGCTCCAGCGCCATTTTCAGTCCTCAAGCTTGAATTTTCTGATTTGAGTTGTACTGTGATGAATCAATTTCGGGGTCTTAAGTTCATGTTGATTTTTAGACGCAAATTTGATTTGTGGTTTATGAGTTTATGTTGTTTCAAAGTGCATTAGTTCATTCCAATCATAACAGAACTCTTTGTCTCAAATAATTTATTTCTGGTGGTTAAATTTGATCTATATTTCAGTATTCACATATCATCTGTTGGTTACATCCGTTTTGTTTCGTCATCCAAGGGTTTGTTGTCTTGATGGGACCTGTGTGTTCCGAGTATGTCGTGCTCCAGTGTTTTGGTTTGTGGTGGGTTCCGACTCCTTCTGGGAGTTTGGCTGTAGCTACATCTTTTTTGAGCTCAGTTATTTCTTTATTTCCTTCTTATGTGGGGAAGTCCTGTTTCTTAGAGGTTGTCGAAGTTGTTGATGAAGGTGGTGTCTTTTCTGTATGTTTCACTTTGGTCGAGAGTTTGCCGGAGATCGTGTGATTGGGTTGGTTGTGTGGATGGTTGGTTGTAGTAGCTTTTACTCTTCGCTTTTACCTTCTTTCACCTTCTTTGCTTAAGTTTTTTTAGAGTACCTTAGTTTACCTCTGTAGTTACAATATGTCGTCCTTTTCAACTTTTTCTTCCTTTTCCACTACCGAGTTTTTTGAGTACTTCGTCCTTATTTATGGTAATGAGAAGCTGTCGGGTGAGGAAATTGAATTTCTGAAGGTCCTTAACCAGTTGAACTTCTCATCTTCTTCTCAAATTCAAGCTCTGAAAGATTTGGGCAATACCCTTTTTCGCCAACATCAGTTTGATCAGGCGGGTGATTGTTATGATAAGGCATGTCGTTTACTCAGTTCGTCTCTCAAAGCAAGAAGTGAACTTGATTTAAAAGCAACTTTGCCGCTCGCTGTTTCTTTGTGTTTAAATTTGGCAGCGTGTGTGAATAAGCTTCAAGCTTCTGAGGTGGCTTTGACATATTGCTCAATGGTTTTGAACTTCTTTCCACGCCATGCTAAAGCTCTTTTTCGTAAGTCTGCTGCTCTTAAAAAATTGGACAGGTTATCGGAGGCATGTGCTACTTTGGAGGAGGCAAGTTTGATTGAGCCTAATAATAAAGAAATTATACATGAGCTGGAAGACATTAAGCAGTCTTTAGTGATAAACAAAAATGGTAAGCGAGTTGTCATTGACTCCTTAGATACTGATGATGCTCGGGCAGGAAAGCTGTTTGTTCCTTCTCTTCATAGTCAGGAATTAGTTTCTTCTCTCCAACCTCAAGTTGCTGAAGTGGCCGAAAAGATAACCGAGTCTGTAACTAATGCATCGTCGCTCTGTTCTGAAGTTGAAGCGACTGGCAAGAAGATCTTATCGTATTCAGCTACGTCTCCTGCTGTTTGTGATATTTCTAGTTCATCAGATGAGCCAATGATGGATTCTGATTGTGGCAACGTGACCGATGAAGCCTCGAATGATACAAAGGTCTGTAATTCTTTCTCTTCCTGTACCACAAAATCTCCTCAATTCCGCTTCACCAACCAGAAGCGATCTCATAACACACTTCATTTATCATCTCATGATTACGATAATTTGCTACATGGCACGAATTTGGGTTTCTACTACCCAAGGTCTATGTGTTTTATGAGGGTTCGTCCCCTCATCTCTAAAACTATCCAGATGGGAACTCCCCATGACGTTATTCATGGGACAGCAGAAGTTCCCAACTCCTCTCCTCCACAGGAGAGCTTTTCGTTCTCATGTTCGTAATGTTGACCAGCCTAAAAATGATGCATTGGTTAAGGAGGAGATTGACGTTCAAGTTGATAAAAAGACTCGACTTAATTCCGACTCTCCCTATCCTACTAAGATCTCATCAGTCCAGTTCGAGTTCGCTGCTGTCAGAGCTGTTTCACTTACCACAGTCCCAAAGGATCGTTCCCTCACTAAAGATTATATGGGTCGCGCAACTGCCACCTCAAAGAAAAGGTCTATGTTGTCAGTTTCTTTTTGCAGGTACACCCGCAGTATAATTGCCATTAGGAGAATGAAGCGGAAGGAAGTCCACTTTATCGAGTTCGACGCCCATTACCATCCACCGTTTAAAAAGAGACGCCTTGTTTCTTCGCTTGAAACTACTTGTACTATTTCTTCTGTTACTTGGGTATCAAGTAGTTTTATATTTGGTTCTGTTCCTTTGTTTGTACTTTAAGGTAACCAGACTATAGATACCTTTAGCTCAAAATAGATTCAAACATTTTTGACCTATTATTTGAAGTTAACATTCTATTGTTTTAGGTAAACATTGACGTGGCAATGAAGGAGTATGATGTGGCGATTACGGAGCATGATGTGTTATTATTTACAATAAAAAATAAAAATTAATAATGAATAACATATGCACGCACCATCGCTTCATCGACATTCATCCTGTCATCCACCTCCACAACACACCCACCTTCCCATCCACCCTAAATCAGCCACCATCTTCTCCCCTTTACCAACCAATCACCTTCACAATCATCACCTCCTCCCAATCATCCCCATCAAAGTTGCGATCACTAACGACATACCCAACACGCTCTCCTTCAAGGACAAACCTTCCTGCAGCCTCTATTAACTCGATTGAACATACAAGGATAAGATCATAGAAACTAAACTGATCACCTTTATCAAACTTAACATCTGAGGTTTCATCAATGGCGGTGGTGGCAATTACTCGTAGCATCAATGGCAATGGTGGCAGTTACTGACAATTAATCATCTGAAAGACTGAAACTCTATAGTTATTCGACCTCCAAGGCCCTTATTGCCCTTGATGGTGTTCCGGAACCCTAGGAGAGATAAAATGGTAATTTGGGAGGAATAATAATTGGGAGATAATTGTGAGATGGAGAATTGGGGGTTTGAAGTTGGTATTTACAGGAACAGGAGTGTGCTGCGGTATTGTGATTAGGTGATAGGTGGTACGATGGTGGAGGATGGAGACGGATGCTCGAGTGCGGAGTGCGGAGTGCGGAGTGCGGAGTGCGGCGGTGATGAACAATAACAAGGATTTTGTGAGTTGAAGAATCAGTAGTTCTCGCATGACTGAGGTTAGGGGGCCGACGACCATGGTGTTGCGATGGTGCTTTCCAATGGCGAGGTTTGGTGGTGGAGTATGTGTGGTGGGCTGGTGCGTGATGAATGATGTATGGTGAGGAGGATATGTCTATTTTTAAGCTAATTTATTTCATAGTTAAGAAAACAAACCTGTTGACCAGGTTGTCAGTCACCGGGTTTAGTTTGAGAAACGATCCTCTAATGGTCGGTTTATTCCTAGTTAAAACCTAATTTGGATTATTCAGAGACGGTGGTAATAATTTGGATTATTTTTATCAATTAACCCAAAAAAAATATGAATCATCCAGACAAAAACAAAACATATGTAGGATTAAAGTGAAAGGGTGAATGACATTTTCTTCCTCCATTATCAAGAAACATCAAAGAAAAGGACTAAGGAGGATAATTAATCTGTTATACTTCTTATTATTGTATTGATTGTGTCTGTAAGACATGAACCAAGGTTAACCTTTTACTCCGTCTATTGATTGTATTAGGGTTGAATTAATTCAAGTCTATATTGATTCTTGGAACTGATTTCATTATTAAAATCATAAAGTTTATCTTACATATAAAACAAGAAATGTAAAACTCGAAAAGGATTGTTACCTTATTGACATAGAGAAAATAAGAACTGTAGAAATCTACTTGATTGTCTTCTCATCATCCTTCAATTCTTACGTCCAGCAGTTTCTTCAAATAAAAAGAAAAAAAAAATATGATCTCCAATTCTCCATTGTCTTTCAAAAAACTATACAAGATAATGTACTCCGTTTGTCTTAATTATTTATTTTTTTTTTAAGAGATTTTAATTAAAGATAAGCAAATAATTGAAACGGAGGTATATATCGATATATCTAAGTAAGGAAAAAAAGAAACGGTAGAGTTTGTAAAGTTTGGAATCCAATATGGAAATAAATATTTATCTGTTGATCAATTGTTGTTCTTTGGTTTTTGCACAAATACCAAGGAAAGAGAAATGGAACAAATTGAGTGTGAATGATCAAATTGTTCATCAAGTTCATTTCTTAAAATAGAAAGGACAACAACTCACTGGGACACCCTAATATGAAAAATGATAACAAATGACCGGGATAGAGGATTATTAAACACAGGTAAAATGTTGCTTGTATAATGAAAAATAACAAAAAAATATAGTAAGCTGTCAGGTAGTTTGAAAAATAACAAAAAAAATACATCTTCTTACCTGTCCAGGCATCTCCATGTGATATTGGTTTTCTCTGTCCGCTCCAGAAATTAACAGGTAAATCACCCTATACAGAATGGTTCTATTTGCCAAGATTGCAATGATCGAACACATGATGAAGATTACTATAGTTGCCCATAAGGAAGTGTGTTCTATTACAGCGTAAACGCCGGTCATAAACGCTAATAAGGTGGCATATAAGGAATGCATCAATATAACCACACTTCTATCGACCAATAATCGAGCCATGTTGAGTTTAGAAACCATAGACCATACCAAACAGAAGAGGACCAACATGGAAGTACACATAGCATATGCATCTGCCAATAAAAATACTAAGAAAGCTGCTTTCTTTGCAAGAAGTGCTTCTCCATTGTTACTGTTAATGCCACCAGGTAGAGTGAATCCTGCGGCAAATGTAATCGTTGCTAAAAGTGCCGCAATAACGCACAGAGTGTTTCTCATTTGCTCCAAATTGGTCTCTGGTTGAACATATTTTGTTCTTACGTATGGATTCACATTGATTTGGTAGCACATTCTCTCCTACAAGTATTTGTTTCAAATTTCATGATCATAGATGAATTGAGATAAGACATTATTGTCACTTCCGCTCAAATAATGTCGTGATACAATCAATGTTTATAAAACATAGACAGAAAATTGCAGAAAAAATTGATAAGTTTCTCATTCCTTAACTGGTTTTATGTGGTTTACACGAACCAACGCACGAACCAACGATGACTATTTGTGTAAACCACATAAACTGGCCTCGACAAATTCGTTTGTTGACAAGAATAGAACAAGTCAATTTTTTTTCTTCATGCTTGTCTCATTGAGATAAGATATTTAAAAAAAAAAAGCGTAAAAAATGGACAGTCGAGCACAAATCTATGGTTGTTTAAAGTTTTTTCGTTATTAATCATCATCTTTTGTCCTAACTTAAATTGTTATTAATGGTTGTTGTTATTGGTAATTATCAATCAATAATATACAAAAAGTTCGTTAATTCAAAGTTCTTTTGCTAATTCATTGTTAATTAATATGGAAATTCATTGTTATAAGTTTTTTTCATTATGTTGTAGCTAATTAATACTCCTTAGAATACTAGAGTAGATTCCGTGCTCATGCACGACATTTTACAGATTTTCTTATGTAGAGTAGTTTTAAATTAAACATAAAAACTTTGAAGACACGGTCTCTCAATAGCGTTATTGAGAAGCCTCTCACATAATGGGGGGATGGGGTTATTTAATTTCTATTTTAATTTAATGTTGTAATCTACTAAATTTAATATATGTATAATAATAGTATTAAGAGGTAAAAGAACAAAGAATGTTTACTATCATTAGTTAATACTTAAATTATCTTGTCTTAACTTCTATTATTATTATTATTATTATTATTATTATTATTATTATTATTATTATTATTATCCGAAAATGTAAACCTCGTGTAGCGCCCCATCGATTATTGGACCATGTTAACCAAGTTTTTCCCTTAACAAATAGTGAGATAGTTAAACAGAGTAACATACCCAGTCAGCATTTGCCTTGCAAAGATCGGCAAGCATGTCCATAGAGGTAAAACCATAAGAGTCTCGAATGATACGATTGACCTGATTGTCAGAGAGAAGTGCCTTAGCAAACTGCATATCGTTTCTCTTCAGTGCACAGTGCAATGGTGTTGCACCGCGATCATCAGTCGTATTCTTAAGCGCCGCAATCAACGGATTTTTGAGAATATTTACGTAATCTTCATAAGTGGCCATGGGTAGTTTTACATGGTGCAGAAGATTGTCTTTTCCTTTGCTACAAAATCTTTGTAAGTCCGGACAGCTATAAATGAAGGCAAGAACGGCGTTGCTCTCTTCTCTTTTCAATGCCTCCATCCAATCAAATTCTTGTTTTTTTATAAGATAAGGGTTTGTCAACAAATTTACTAGCCATTCAGTCTTTTCTTGTTTGGCATAGTCAAGGGCCGTCTTTCCTTGGCCATCTCGCAAGTTCATAACCCACCAATACTTTTCAATCAACAATAGGCCGGTTTTCTCTGCATACATATACACTTTTCATAACTATATAACATAATTAAATTAAACCACAACAAGAAACACGTGTTAATAAACTGAGCAAGAAGCAAGGTAGATGAACCTTATTTGTACATGTATCATAAAACACGTACCTGGGCAGGCGGATAAATTATGAAGCACAGTAGTTCCGTCATTGCGACGAATCATTTGGAAACGTGGCTCGTCAATTCTCATTATCTCATCCACAACTTTTTCATAGCCACATTTGACAGCGAGAAAGAAGGGACTTTCACCTCTATTGTTGCAAATCTTACACAAGCCATGATAGGTTAACAGCATTTCTAGTGCATGTTCTTGTGTTGACGTTGTTGATTGTAACGCGGAATGCAATGGTGTATTTCCATCATTGTCCAAATAGCCATATTTTTTCAACAACCTCACTACATTATCTGTTTTTACAATTATTATAGAGTTAGATATCTCATGAATCCATCATTTTCAAACTTATAAAACATAAGTTAAAACGATTGGGCAATGACGCATATTGCATTACAGGGGTGTCTCAAACAATGTGGAGGCCCGGTACAACAATCAAATGGAGGCCTTTAAATTGCTAAGATGTGTTATATCTACATTTCTTACCAAGTATACTATAAGTAAAAGACAAATTTTCTAATATTTGCTTATACGTATCTGAAATATATGACAAAGTTACAAGAGTGCCTAAACTTGCACAAATTCTCATTAAAGTCGGGCATATCCGTCACAAGTTGAAGACGGATCAAGTAATATCTGAGAAGATAAGATAAAAGCAGGATGTTACTTCCTAATATTCTGCTTTTGTCTTATCCGAATATTACTTGACGTGTCTTCAACTTATGAGAACATTTGCTACTCAACATGTGACATAGTCACATAGACGAAGTTACCCTCTAATATTTATTAAGTACAATGTTGACACAACTCTTCTTGAATGGGTAATATTTTGTCAACCATGCCATTAGATAAAACTTTTAAAGAATTAAACATTACAATATAATATTTGTTTTGAGTAACTGATAACTACGTTATTTACTCATTTTTGGTGCCTAAAACTTTCACTTGTAGCTCAATTGCATGCATATTATCTGCATATTAATGACTTAATTGCTTAAATTGCTCAAAACCCACCTTTTGGATATACGGTTCAGTTTTTCTCCCGTTGCATTGCTTTTGTAGGAGAAATGGAGGCCCGGCAAGCATATACCATGATATAGGAGCAGCCCAGGGTCGCAATACCAACCCATGACCCGACATATGTCAATAAAGTGCATAAGACAAAGAAAGAAGAAAAATTGTCGAAGGCGTTGTCGTAGCTGTGTCGTTCCCCTCCAGACACTAAGGCACCGCACCCCCTAAGTGCGGTGCCATGCGGTTCTTAGCCGTGTCGTTCTCCTTCAGATACTAAGGCACCGTGCCGTAAGTGTCGCGCCGTGTGGTTCTCACCGTGCCAGCTCTAGTTTTGGCGTGGCTCACCTACTACCTAAACTAAGTCGTTTTGTGCATTTTAAACCTACTATTTAAATAGAAAACTCAGGAATTTTATAGATCTAGACATATATATTCATATCTTAGTGAGAGACTGAGAGAAACTCAATTTCATTGTAATTTGCGACTCAACCTTCATCAATCCAAGCTTAAATCTTTCATTGTTCTTGCTTCTTGTTGTTTTCCTCTTCTTTGTTGGTATTATTTCTCTGTCTTTCTTTACTTTCTTTACTTTGTTATTTGTTTACATATTTGTTGATTCCAAGTTTGAATATTTGGATAACTTATTCATAAAGGTTATTCCTTTATACTTAGTTGTTGAATCTTAATCCTATTTGTTTCTCATCTCTTTTAATTTTTTTATTGTAAGATAATTAGTAAAAATCCAAACTTTGTCATGTTTTTGTTGGCAAAGGTAAAAACTTTATAATTTATATAAGCTTAATAAACATGACTAGTAAGTAGTCCTGTAACTAGGGCCCAACATGAGGTGGTTTGTCCAATTGATTCCTACATGTACAGTTGTTGGGGAGGATTAGTAAGGGATGGCTAGAGGAATTGATTTTTTTTTTTTTTTTTTTTTTATGGGCTATGTTGGTTTGTGGCTCTTGTCCATCGACGAGAGTCGGTTAGGTCAGGTACCGACCCAATTTAGACCTATTGTCAACCAAGGTTGGGACCGAATTGAAAGGGAGAACCAAGGGAGCTGAGGACACCTCTAGTCTTGAGTTTGAAAGCGGCCTTCGAGAGGAGAAGTGAGATGACTCGGAATATGACGAGAACTTAATTACCTTAGTTGATGCTTGAGTATCTTGGGGATGTGCACACTTCTAAGGTTGTCGGGTATTACATTAAGGGTTCCGATTCCGATCCCGAAAGGGAGGGTAGTTGGGAGGATTAATGTCCTAGTGCGAACCCGAGAGGGGGAGACGAATTAGAGTCATCTCCTCCTTACATATCATCCCAATAGCTAGTTAAAATGAATCATGATGATAAATACAAATTTTTGGTGGGAAATCGGATCCTAGGCTTTTTAATTATTGATCACAACCTTCAAACAATCTCTTGCTTATATTTCGCATCTAGTTAGCTTGCATTTCATCTTAATTAATTTAATTGTTAGTGAAAATATCAAACCATTTCTTGCCGACTTAGCAAAACATCATAGCTAGAATAGCTAGTATTTCATAACTTGTTCCCGATGATTCGACCATCAAGTGTTACAACAACACCGTACACTTGCGGTTATTTAGTACACATCAGTAACCTAAAATGCTTTAAATTAAGTTTAGTAAAGATGTCGCAAATATTTTATTTTTACCTTAGACTCCTTAGATGTACATTGAAGAGGATAATTTCATCCCCTTATTTCTTTTCTTTCCCGTCTAAATTTTTGGTACATCAATTCTCTTTGATATACCCAACTTTTTATTATTTTCATCCTCTTCCTCTATTTTTCGCTACATAAGAATATGATCACTTCCTCTCTTTTTTCAACCAACAAACCTTTACTGCCACTCCTTAATTCTCTCCTTAATTTACCATGTGATTGTTTGTACTCAATAATGTACACCTAAATTGTAGCTTTGTTAACTCTTTTCTAAGATTTGTTAGCTTGCTTAGCTTGTACGCTAGGGTGTTGTTAGCAGAGGTCGCGTTAATTAGGTTGCGATCCGATTGTACTCTTAATCACAATTTATTTATTTTGACCTACTTTTACGCTAAACTCAATCGTTTTCCACTACACAACATTCCGAATTATGTTTGCTTAATTATTATATACTTTTTCTTATTGTTATTTTTATTATTCAACCACTAGAAATTGTACACCTACAAGGTCACCAAGGTGGTCAATTTTGTTTTGCAATGGTCACAAATTGACCTTTTAATGTAGAAGGTCACAAATCAACCATTAAAAGTCACCAATTATGCTTGTCTAATTATGACATTAGCATGACTAATAAGTAAGGTCATGACCTATTAATTGACCTTGTTTGGGCATGATCTTAGCATTATTTGTATAAATAATACCCAGCCCTGTCTAACTTATTATCATACAAAGCGTCTTGTTTGTGACAGGCTAATCCCGTCACAAGCTGAAGACCTCTCACAAAAAGGGAGAGAGGACAAGGTGGGGCACCTTCCATGTGCTTTCTCACTCACCTCTCATGGGTATTTTGTAAGAGGATACGGTATCCGTCACAAGCTTGTGACAGATATCGCCGTTTTCAATGAGATTTTGTAATTATCATACGACCGTTCCAATTCTTACACACACATTTTGATTTTTGACACACATCTTTAACTCCGCAGATTTATGTAGCTTACTTTAACTTTTTCTTTATTTTCAATGTTTTCTCATACTAGAGTTGTTTGGTCAAATTCGCCTATTTAGAAAGTTTTAATGAAACGAAAATGTGCGCGCATTGCTAATAATTGAGACTAGTATTCCAACATATAGTCCCGGGATCACTAAGAAAGTACTATAGTAAACGGTCCTTCACTAATCCTTATCCCTGGAGCTTGCAATCTTATCGTAAGATTAGACAAGGGGTGCTGACGTTCCCCTACTGAATTTAAGACCTTGTTTGGGTATGTCTATCATCGTTTTAGTAACTAGACAAAAGCAATTACTGTCGTAAATCAGTCTCGGAACTAGCCATTAGTAGGGGTAAATATTTGAAGGCCAAACTACCAAGGTTACAAATTGGTAAAAAAGGGTGATAAATTGACCAAAAAAGTTTTATTTTAAAAAATTGTCTATTATTTCAATTATACTTGACGAAACCCTTGGCCAAGTAGTAACTCGTAAAAATATTAAGCGAGACTCATGATTATCAACTATTAACCGAAATTTTAATTGGACAAACATAACCCGAATTCAATCCAACTTTCTTAAACCTAGTAGGCTAATACTTCTCTAAATTTTTAACAATTCGACCAAAAAAATAAAATTCGACATTCATTTTCAAGCCAGATCGTGCTTAATTTTGGGCCTCAATTTTAGCCCAAACTCTGCCCAATGATATGAGTCGGCCACCGATCATGGGGTCACAACTTTTTTTTTGGCTGATAAGACACCGAAAATCTGGAACATGTCGGGTTTGCCTTGCAGGCTCCATTTAGTCCCCTCTTCCTATTTGTTAGGTTTTCAGTTAGATGGTGTGAATACCTACGTGATATACTGATATCTTAACATAAATATTAAACCACAAAAGAAAATATACTAGAGTATAAATTTTCAAAGAATAAAATAGAGTACTGACCCGAGTGATTGGTAAAACAATTAGTCTTGCTGAAGACGGGTCGGAGCAAGTGACGGATAATGCCACTCACAAAACGAATGGGGGGGGGGGACAAGGTGGTGCACCCCCATGTGCCTCCCTCTCTCCTCTATTTGGGTCATTTGTGAGGGAAAATGGTATCCGTCACTCCAAAGTGACGGATACGTGCCGTCACAAATGAGATTTTGTGTTGGTAAAAAGGGTGGAGAAATCTGGGTGCGAAACAAGACAAGTGGGATCGAGGGGAGACTTTGTCGTTTGGTTCAAGAAGTGGAATGGAATGGATTAAAATGCCATATCATAGAGGTATGGAATTTAGACATGAGAAAACGGGTTAATCGGTCGGGTTCGGGTCGGGTTAGTTCGGGTTTCTCATTGATATTCCGGAATAGCGAATTGGGATACGGGTCAATGAAGGAACAAATTCATTGAAAGTCGGAAATCAGTTTAATCATTCCCGAGAATTATTAAATGTATTTCGAGCTTTCATTGAATGTGTAAGCTTCATTCGATGTTACGAAAATAGTAGCTACTCAAAATATGAACTCAAAAGTAATATGGCTGCTCGAAACCTCTGATCAAACTGATTTCCTATTATTAAAATCAACATTGATAAAATACAAAGAGGCGGTTTGTTAGAATATGACTCGTCCGAGTCGTGTTCGGTTATTGGGTATGTGAGAGTGAGATTAAAAGATGGAGTAAAAATAAACCAAGCAAAAGACAAAGAACTCTAACGGATGGACAATGCGTGCGTTTTAGTTGCGAGTCGCGTAGTTCACTAATTTGCAGTAGAGTTCGTTGGGTGCCAACTTGGATTTGGAAAGTCAACTGATGCCTTCTATCTTTCCTTAAGTTAGTGGGGTTTTTTTTACTTTCCAAATTGTTTATGTCTTTGCCGTCATTAGTCATTGTATTTGGCTAAGGAATTTAGTTTGTTTAGTATTCTAATTAGTTTAGGTATATAGTTATGGGTGGAATAATACTATATAAAGACCCAACTATATTCTAGGTTAATTAAGAGAGAAAGATAGAAAACTTGGTGAGGCAAGTTTGAGGGCACGTCTTTGTAATCTGTAATTCTCTCCCTACATAGTGAAATATTTCCCTGGCCCTTGTGGACGTAGCTATCATATTGATAGTGAACCACGTAAATTCTTGTGTTCTTTATTTTGCTATTGTTATTGCATCGTCTCAACACGCTTCCGCGCATAACAATTGGTATCAGAGCTAGGTTATTTGATCTGGGAGAGATGATGGCAACGATTAGCTACAAAGATCGCGATTTACGGGAAGGAATAATTTTGGACTATGGCGAGATAAAGATGAGAGCTTTGCTTAACGAAGAAGTGTATCCGGAGACCGTTGACGCAGGGTTTCTCCACAAAGGTGACAAAGACTACCGCGGGGCGGTGGCAGTCTTTGAGTCGTCGATCACGGTCGAGGATCCCGAGTTGGTAACAATGGAGGAGAGGGCTCATACTACAATCTTGTTATGTCTGGCAGACGACGTTATTACAGAAGTTGCAAGTGAGGAAACTGCAGTTGGCTTGTGGGCAAAATTGGAGAGTCTTTATATGACTAAACCACTCACCAATAAATTGTTATTGAAACAACGTTTGTTTGGCCTCAGAATGCAAGAAGGTATGTCACTTCGGGATCATCTAGATAAGCTTAACTCTATTTTACTAGATCTACGTAATATAGATGTTAAGATAGAAGATGAGGATGCTGCGCTTATTTTGTTAGTTTCTTTACCGTTATCATATGAGAACTTTGTAGAGTCACTTGTGGTGGGTAAGGAGACTTTGACCCTAGAGGAGGTGAAGTCGTCGCTTCACACTAGGGAGTTACGCCAGAAGGCAACTAATGTTGTGGTAGATAATCAGGCTTTGGGATTGGTTGCTAAAGCTGAAAAGGAAACGGTTCAGACTGGAGGGAAAAAGAAGAAGTCTTATAGGCCTAAGTCAAAGGGACCAAGTTCTAGTGATTATTGCCATAACTGTGGGGAAAAGGGTCATTGGAAGTTAGAATGTCCTAAGCCAAAGAAGGGAAATTTTGCTTCTTTTGCAGCTGCACAACAATCAAAAAGTGATTACGACTCTGAGGATGATCTAGCATTGGTGGTCCAAGAAAAGAAGCATCTAGGTGATAGATGGGTTCTTGATAGTGGATGCACATCTCACATGTGTTCTAAACGGGGGATGTTTCTGACATATAGTCATCATAGGAGCACTGTTACCATGGGTGATGGAGCGGTTTGTGAGGCTGTTGGAGTAGGCTCCGTGAAGTTTTTAATGCATGATGGAAAGGTTAGATATCTCAAGGGTGTAAGGCATGTTCCACAACTTAAGAGTAATCTTATTTCTCTTGGAATGTTAGACAGGAGGGGTTTTCAATTTCAAGGAAAAGGTGGAGTATTGAGTGTGTGCAAGGGTCCATGAGAGTTGCTTCGTGGTGTGAAGTCAAGTGCAGGTAACTTGTATCTTTTACAAGGTAAGGCATTGGCTAGGGGGATGTCACCATCTAATCATTGTGGTAATGTAGAGATGAATCATACTAGGCATATTGGTCTAGAGGGGTTGAATCTTGCTTCTGGTTTGATAGTTGATGATGTCGAAGGTGAGGTGGAGCTTGCCGAGGCTCTAGTGGTCGATGGATCAAGATCAGCAAGAAGAAATTCAACAACCGGATTGAAGAGTTCGTCTTGTGTTGAGGATGATTGTGTCAACGGGAAGGTGGAGTTAGAGGATACTCCTAAAGGCCGGGTTGATAAAACAGATCGTCAAGAAGAACAACAAAGAGTCTTTCAGTTGCGGAGGGGTATGATAAGGTTTGGAAATTTCGAGCCTTGTATACTAAAAGGTAGCTATTTTGTCTCGAGCAACAAGTCTAAGCCAGAAGATGTTGGGTCGAGAGGTGATTTTATGGGGAGTCATCAGTTAGCTAGCGCGTCCCGGTGAGGGCGCGGGATCACCCTGGCGAGGGTGTGAGTGCTCCGGCGCGAGCACAGGTAAGGAGCCCCGACGGGGGTGTTCATGCCTCGGCATAGGCATTAGACTCCGGCGTGGGTCAGGTTCTGGCTATAGTGTAGCTCATCTTGGCTAAGGTGGAGCTAGCACGGTGTCTCGTGGTTTGAGACTGGTATCGGAGGTGGGCTCAGTTGACTGGAAATTGTTCGTAGATCCGACTGTCCGAGTTAAGGTGGAGATTGTTAGAATATGACTCGTCCGAGTCGTGTTCGGTTATTGGGTATGTGAGAGTGAGATTAAAAGATGGAGTAAAAATAAACTAAGCAAAAGACAAAGAACTCTAACGGATGGACAATGCGTGCGTTTTACTTGCGAGTCGCGTAGTTCACTAATTTGCAGTAGAGTTCGTTGGGTGCCAACTTGGATTTGGAAAGTCAACTGATGCCTTCTATCTTTCCTTAAGTTAGTGGGGTTTTATTTACTTTCCAAATTGTTTATGTCTTTGCCGTCATTAGTCATTGTATTTGGCTAAGGTATTTAGTTTGTTTAGTATTCTAATTAGTTTAGGTATATAGTTATGGGTGGAATAATACTATATAAAGACCCAACTATATTCTAGGTTAATTAAGAGAGAAAGATAGAAAACTTGGTGAGGCAAGTTTGAGGGCACGTCTTTGTAATCTGTAATTCTCTCCCTACATAGTGAAATATTTCCCTGGCCCTTGTGGACGTAGCTATCATATTGATAGTGAACCACGTAAATTCTTGTGTTCTTTATTTTGCTATTGTTATTGCATCGTCTCAACACGTTTCCGCGCATAACACGGTTCGTTTAATACAAAAGGCTGCTCGATAGTCGATACCTCAATGGGCACTTCAATGCCATGCACATCTTTAATATAAGTAGTGCAATGAATCGTTAATTAGTTTTCAATTTTTAATAGTAGTTATTAAGTAGCTTTAATTAGGCTTTTTCATTTCTGTCTTTTGATTAGCAATTCGTCTATATATAGCCCATAATGTAACCGTGTAAAAAATATACAGAGAATGAATTAAAAAGAAATCAAATTGTTTCAATAGTATCGTTTTATTAACGTTCGATTGTTCTTTGAATTGACGCGTTCGATTCCACAAATAGGATTATACATCCAGTTGTACCATGAGCATTGTACAACCAAGGTATAAGAATTCGAGCTTATATGTATTTTTCCTGAGCTAATTCAAAATTCATGTTTTTAATGTCTAAATGGATGAGTTCAGTATTTTCTACTAAAGCTCATATTATTTAACATAAAGCTCGAATACTTTATCACAAAACTCAGATTCTACACCGTACAACATATACAACTAGTTGTATAATCCATGAATTGGTTCGATTCACTCTTGTTATTGTTTGACGCGTTTTCAAACTTTAGCCCGATTCGTATTCAATAGGTCTTGAATACAATCACCCATTATCAAGCTATAGGTCTAGTTTGATAAATATCCAGTTACTCTTTATTATTTCCGCTGTCATTTCGCATCAGGTCATTTTCGGGTCAATAAATAATAGAGAAATAGTCATTTCAAGTTTTTTCGGTTCAATTAGATTTATTTTTTTTCGGGTGATTTTTGGGTTTGGTGGTTTCCGGGTCATTTACGGGTCAAGAAAGTCGGGTTGGGTCGGGTTGCCTTTGCTAGGTCTAGTTTGGATGGAGATCCCCAAACCAATTTAATCTTGTTTGGTATGTTTATTTTTTATTCTACAAGGGAATGAAATTGAAAACTTGAGTGGAGAAGCATCCACAATAGAGAGGATGTGATGTCCTCTTAACACTCTCTTTTCTCTAAGAGCATCCGCAAATGTGGGGAAATGCCTCCCCATATGTCCTCTCTCTCCTCAAATGGGGAGCCTCATTATTGCACACACTTCCCCTTAATTAAAGGCTCCACCATTTATAGAGTAGGTCCCCAAAAAAATAAGAAGGATAAAAAGTGTTATTTTGGGGAGGTTCCCATATATTTGGGTGTGTGTTGGGGAACCCCATTGTTGTATAGATGTAGATATGAATTCGGGAGGATAAATGTAAAAGTTAGTGGAAAATGAGGTGGACGAATAAAAAAATGAAAGAGAAAATATGAGGAGCCTCACCTTTGCGGATGCTCTAAGAGGACATCCTCTCTATTGTGAGACACACTTCACATGTCCTCTTAGCAAGAGCAAGTTGTTTACTTCCTCTAATTTCAAAGGAAACTAGAGGAAAACTTACCTGACCCTAGTGCCCACCAAGCAATTACTATTTGTCTTTTATATCATAATACTTTTGCTTTTTTTTGTTTTTTAAAATTTTAAAGATTATTTAAAGTATGAGAGGTAATATAAGAGGATTCTCTCTATTGTGGGGAAAAATAATAGAAGAGGATGATGATGGTGAGAAATGAGATGAATGAAAGAGAAAAAAAAATAGAAGGAAAGAGAAAAATTAAGAGGAAAATAACATACTCTATAAATAACATACTCTCTATTGTAGATGCTCTTAGGTATGAGATTTTATGAGGTTAGAATGGAGTTAGAATACATTAGGTATCTAACTCCATTCCAAAACAAGTCAATCAAACACTAAGGGGGTGTTTGGTTGGAGCTTTTGGAATGGATTGGAATGGATTCAGGCCATTCCAATGTTTGGTTGGAGCATTTTGGAATGGAGTTAGATACCTGATGGATTCTAACTCCATTCCAACCCCTTGAAATCCCATACTCATCTATCTCCCCAAGTTTCCAACTCCATTCCACCCAACACATTATTATTCCCATACCCGGATTGAACCAAACAACTTTAAACATGTATGGGTTCTAACTCCATACCCCCTTGAAGTTAGAATCCATTCTATTCTATACCTAATGTTTGAACCAAACGCCCCCTAAATTCGTCCAAATCCATTCTTATCCATTCCAAACACCTCCTTCAAACAATGAATTTTGCATCCCCAAATTTTCCTAAACCCTTATTTGCTATCAAAACAATAAATTTTAAATCTGCTACTCTAACATTATGGTGTTTAATTTACTTCTAGCCCTGCACAGGATTTTCCATAGGGTAGATCTAATTAAATAGATAGAAAAGAGAAGAGTATAGTAATTAACCTGAGCAATTGGTAGTAGCAGGAATAGAAAGCTCCAAGAAACATGATGAACTGATAATAGAAGTGGCAGGGTATGGAGACTTCAAGATGTTCTCAGCAACTAGATCGAAACCATTTTTGAATGCATAGTAGAGCGGTGTGTTGCCATCCTCATCGGCAATGGTGCAGCTGGTTAGTTCGGGATCCATTAACATTATCTCCGTTACACATTCCTCATCCATCACACCTGATTTCAAGGCAAGATGCAACGGCGTTTCTTTATCCTTAGTCAACGCTAACCACGGCTTCACATGTTCCTCATCGTCAACCCACGACAATGACGCGTACATTTCTGTAATATACTTGACCAAGGTGACGTCTCTGTTTAGAACCGCACGGTGGAGTACGGTGTACATATCTCCGTCTGTGGTCTGGAGGAGGGGTTGTTTTAGGGTAGCTGTGGGCAGAATATTGATAGCTTCCTTCAAAAACTCAACGTTGCCTTGATCTACGGCTACATGGAAGACGTTTTCCCTCGTGGATTGAGCGAAGAAGTAGTTGGAAGCTTGTACGGGGACTTCTTCTTTTAGAAATTTTAAGATGTTCTCAACTACAAGATTGTAACCATTTTTGAGCGCATGGTAGAGCGGGGTATTACCATACTTATCAGCAATGGTCCAGCTCTTATGTTCGGGATCCATTAACATTATCTCCATCACACATTCCTCATTCATCCTATGTAATTTCAAGGCAAGGTTCAACGGCGTCTCTGCACTCAGATTCAATGCTAACCACGGCTTGATATGATCGTCGTCATCCAACGACAATGATTCGTACATTTCTTTAATACACTTGATCACCGAGATGTTGGTATTACTGCCAGCCGCTGAGTGAAGCAGGGTATTGCCTCCCAAGCCGGGTCTCTTCTTGAGGAGTTTATTAAGCATATCTGTGGGCAGGATATTCATAGCTTCCTTCATAAACTCCACCTTCCCATTCCGCGCGGCAATGTCAAAGATGGACCATATATAGTTGGCTTTACGGAGGAAGTATTCCGAAGGTTCTATAGCCAACGCTTTTTTCAGAAACTCCACATCTCCCTCTTTAGCCGCTTTCTCCAACTGCGAATTCATCTTTGGGGGGAGTTTGGGGATCCGGAAATTTTTGGGGAGTTTAGGTATATTCATAACTTCTCAAGTTGGATTGATTTATTTTTCAACTCTAATTTGTGTTTGATTCATACTCCCTACAACTCCTGCACACTATATATATTACTATGTCCACTTGCCCACTACTACCTCCCTATTCATAATTCATTCATTTCCATTTCCATTTCCATTTTCATTTTCATTTTATTTTTAAAATATTATTTTAACACTATTGATCGTCTACCTAAGTCATTTTTTATTTCTGGTCGTAATAAAAAAATTATCTTCTATACACGGTAACCAATTTGTGATTTGCTTAAGCCATGAGCTGGATCAATTATGATGTATTATTCTACTCCCTCCTGTTCTCCATATTGTTCCTTTTGCTAAGGGCACAAGAATTAAGGAAAAGAATAAAATAGGAGTAAAACGGTTGTGTGGGGTTTGATGATAGAAGAGAGGAATGAATAATTAGGAGCTAAATAACAAATTGTGGGGACAAAACATTAAGGAAAGTAATAAAATATGAGTAAAAGAGTTTAGTGGGTTTGGTGATAGGTGAAAAGAAAATAAAATACGCGTAAAAATTTCAAAAATAAGAAAGAAAAAAAAATTTGAATAATCCGTTTAAGGAAATAAGGAAGAAAATAGTAAACGGGATGGAGTATATAATACTACATACGTATAACTAAGTGTATATAACCATCGTTACAAAAACCACAAAATCTCATTTGTGACGGCGATATCCGTCACAAGCTTGTAACAGATATCATTTCTTCTCACAAAATACCCATGAGAGGTGAGTGGGAAAGCACATGGGAGATGCCCCACCTCATTTCCTCTCCCTTTTTGTGAGAAGTCACAAGCTTGTGACGGGCAGTCACGCAAGATGCTTTGAAAAAAAAAATGCATTATTCTCCAGGCAACTTGCGTGCATTTTGTCAACTCTTTGCTTAATACGACTAAAGTATATAATATGTCCACTTCCTTTTATTGTTTCTGTCAAGATCGAGGTACCTTTAGTACTTTTATACTAAGGCCTTGTTTTTTGGACTTCAAGTCACTTAATTTAAGTTAACTTCAGATCCTATAAGTTCAGTTTAGTTCAGTTCAGATCCTATAAGTTCAGTTCATATCATATAAGTTGATTCGATTCGAGATCCTATAATTTCGATTCGATTCGAGATCCTATAAGTTGATTTGATTCGATTCGAGATCATATACTCACTTAATTTAAGTTCAGTTCAGATCTTATAAGTTCAGTTCAGTTAAGTTCAGATCCTATAAGTTTAGTTCAGATCCTATAAGTTTAGTTCAGATCCTATAAGTTCAGTTAAGTTCAGATCCTATAAGTTCAGTTAAGTTCAGATCCTATAAATTGATTCGAGATCCTATAAGTTGATTCGATTCGATTCGAGATCTTATAAGTTGATTCGATTCGAGATCCTATAAGTTTCAGTCCAAAAGAACAGGGCCTAAGTCGAGTAGTCGACCATCATTAATCCAAACAAAACATAATACGTCTACCATTTCTTGTACGAGTATATACGGTTTGAGTTATACGGATTTTTGTATATACGATACGAAAATTCGTATATACGATACGGTTTTCATAAAACTGTACCGTATCCGGGTCGGGAAAAAATGAAACCGTATATACGGTTTCTGACACGGTTTGAAGTTTTTGTATAAAAAAAAATTAAAAAATGCAAAGTTCCTCTTTCAACTCCACTCTTTTAATGTTTTTTATGACTTTTTTTTTACTAACTTATCTCAATAAACAAAAATCAGCCCTTTATAAGAGGTGGTTATGTTAGAGGTAATTATTAGCTCTTGAATAATTACAATGTTTAATTGCGCATTTATCACCAAACTGTATCCGTATATACGGATTCCGTATACACGGTTTTTCCGGGTACTCGAAAAGCGTATATACGGTTAAACCGTATCGGATCCGTATAGTGATTTTTACGATTTTTAAAACCGTATACCCGATACGGTTTTCAAAACCATATCGGGTACACGGTTTTGCTCACCCCTACGCATAATCCCTGAAAATTGTGCGCGCGCTTCTTTCATTTCGAGCTCTTAGATTTTATATTTCCGCTTATGTATTTTCATTTCTGTTTTTAGTTTCATTTAGTACTACAAGACTACTTCCTGCGTGTCGAATCTTGGAGTCTCGTCTTTAGTTTAAGATATGTTTTTAGGCGTTTAAAAAACATATCGCTATTCTACGCATTCAATGTATCCTGCTATCAGGACCAAACTATCAAATTTGCCTCTATGAGAGGTGCTAGTCAATAAACAACCGTTTCTCATCTTTAAGCTTGATATTGTTTGTCTCTTGCTTACAATAATCGTATTGCTTACTTTTATTGCTTTCGTGTGCCGGACTTTGATAATCGTGACTAGGATTCCCGACACACACCCCCGAGTCCCGAGAAACCTGCTAGTGGGCGATCCCTCACTAGTACTAGACCTTTGTTGCTTGCATTCTTGCCCGTGAGTTGAGCAAGGGTGCGCACCACGATCCGGAAAAAGTACCAGACCGTGACATTTGGTATCAGAGCTCGGTCTTCGGACGGGTTTTTGCAAGCCGCATTTGTTCATCGGAATCGAGAAAATGGGCAAAAACATGGAAGAACGAGTGGGATACTTAGAGGACGCGTTAGACAATCGACTTCCAAAACTCGAGGGCATCGTAATCCGAATGGGGGAGAGCCTCGAGGAGTTGGAAAAGACGGTTAGTGGCTTCGAGTTGGCAATGATCGGGATGGATACCCGAATCCAGGCGATCAGTGAGGCAATCCCCGACGATCGGTCGGAAGAAATCATTCATCTCCATTGAAAGATCGAGGAGCTAGAGAACACTTACGCCACGCTCTTGAAAGCGGTGGCCAATGACAGGAAATCTTTAGGAGGCCGTAAGGTGAAGGCGCCCCAACCTCGTACCTACGATGGGGGGAGGGATTCGAAAGCGGTCGATAACTTCGTCTTCGATATGGAGCAATACTTCCTAGTAAATGGGCTCGACTGTGACACCCCCATATACCAAGGAGCCTTAACAAGACCTTCCCTAGCATATAAGGGCATCACCATCTCGGTTGCCAGAGGAAAGTAATCATCATAAGTCGATAAAAGAACATTTACAATTATTTTACAAGTGATATAACCAAAACTACTAATATATAAAGATACAACTCAAAACCATTATCTGCTATGTGAATCACACTTCTATCCTGACTCATGTAAGACTCATCCCGCCAAGTATCCAGCTATCATCCAAGACATCACCTGCTAATACTGAGTGCTCACCATAAGGGATCACGGCATACACAACAGAAACAAACAAAAGACAAACCACACAAGGTCAGTAACTGAAGAAACACACCAACCATTGGCATAACAATACAGAAACAACAACATACACACAAGCCACATCTCCTCCAATCAATCACCGTCACCGACTGTCCACTGGACCAGCCCTGCCAGTGGGGGACCGCAGCCGTTCCCACCTAAGCCCCGCTCATCATACTGAGCGATAACACTGTCCCATTAATGTGCACATCCTCTCTCATGGCGAGTTCCACGGAGGGCGAAACTAGGGCGTGAAGCCACTCCCGCAACTAACTCAACTCAGTCGGGGACGCACCTCGAGAACCATAGACAATCAATCACAGACAGCTGCACTACAAAAACAACCAACGAAACATCACAACACCAACCGATTACCATAAACAATCAACCACACTAACACCACAATCAATACATCAATCGTCACACTAAACAACCAACAGAAACTGAGTAGGCGAACCTACCTTTAGCAAACCGCAGCGATTCCTTGTTCAATCACATGACATCAACCAAACAAGCAAAACCCCTATACAAATAGTATAAAAGCCTATTACTACCACCACAATCCTACAAGGAACAACAATGACAAAGATGATGATGATGATGACATACATACGCATCGTATATCGGCGTCAAGACCGCTACCCGACTCAAGCAACCTATCCCCAAGCCACAAGCATCCTCAAAGGCTCCCATGGAAGGAATTAAGGTGAAGGGAAAGAGGTGAGGCGACATCTAGGTCTGAAGGAAAGAGGCGGAAATGATTTGCGATACTATCAAAACACGATTATAAAACCTCGTTGTAAAGACGCTACTCAATCGAGTAACAACATACTCGATCGAGTGGCCCCTACTCGATCGAGTACCACCCATCCCCAAAGTCTATCATGACACAAGGCATATCTTACACGCATTCCTACAGGCTATCACATGCCCCCAAGGTCGGTAAACGTTGATCAACGGGTCCCTAAAAGAACGGGTATTACATCGACGAAGAAGGGAAAGTCGACACAGCAAGTATGTACTTGGTGGACGATGCCATGATGTGGTGGCGGACTAGGTACAAGGAAATCGAAGCGGTCACGATCACGCTAACATTGTCGGGATTTTGAAGGATCACTTCTACCCCGAGAACACCGAGTTTGTCGCTCGGAGGAAGCTGAAGGAAGTCAAGCACACCAAATCAATCCGGGATTATGTGACGGAATTCTCAGCATGCATGCTCGAGATTACGGAAATGACCGAGACGGACAAAAAATTTGAGTTCGTCAACGGATTGAAGAGGTGGGCTGAATTGGAGGTAATGAGACAGAACCCCAAGATTCTATCTTCAGCCATATCGGCTGCGGAGCGTCTTCTCGATTTCCACGAGGAGCGAGAGGTACCCCGAGATGTGGGTCCAACGGAGAATACTGGTGCGCCTCAAATTGGGTTCAACGGAAGGAAACCACAAGCTAGTTCGATTTTGGTTGGGAACAGTCGGTTTCGCTCACAGGGGAGCCAAGCTCAAGCGGCGAGCAGTTCAAATTCGCCCACAAGCTCATCTTCAAAGGTGGGAAACTCAACTGCGTCTACAACTAAGAAACTGTTCGCGTGCTTTGTGTGCAAGGGTCCTAACATGATGGCCGAGTGTCCCAATAAGGTCGAGTTCAACGCGATGATTCGAAAGATGCCAAAGGGGGCTCAAGAGCGTCTTGAGGGGGCGCTGGCCGACTATCACCAAGAATATGACGAAGATTCGGGCGGTGAGTAAGACCAGCCGCATATGGGCTCACTACAGAGGATAAGCGCGACGAGGAAGTTGGAAGAACCTCTAGCCAAGAAACCACCGGGCTCATGTACGTGGACTTGACGGTGAATGGGAGGAAAGCACGAGCCATGATCGACTTGGGTGCATCCCACAACTTTGTGACTAAAAAGGAAGCTAATCGATTGGGACTAGTTCCGAGCGACACTAACAGCTGCCTCAAGCCTGTTAATGGGAAAATGAGACGTGTCCAAGGAGTGGCTAAGAAGGTCGCAGTTCAGGTAGGTGAATGGGCAGGGGAGCTCGCCTTCACCATCGTCCCGTTAGACGATTTCAAGTTAGTACACGGGATGCAGTTTTTTCAGAGAGCCTTAGTAGTGTTAAAGTCAAGTGACGGTACGATGCTGCTGATGGGGTCTTTCGTAATGAAGACCGTGGATGGGGATGCGGAAAATGGGAACCCTCGTATAACGGCAATGAGGGTGATACCGACGCCGAGACGAGGGGCACAACTTTGGAGAGTACCCAATGGTTCAGTAGAACCGAAGGGGAACAAGACCGAGGCACGCTGCTAAGTGTCCTGGGAGACAGAATGAGAGTCTACCACTTCAAAGGGGAGTAGACAACAAGGGTCGTGATACCCAAAGAAGAAGGCCTCGTGACATTAGAGGGCCGCGTCGATGTGCTGAATCGACGTCCAAGTTTGCAGGTCAATCGACCCAAACAAGAAGGCCTCATGCCATCAGGGGGCCGTGCCGAAGTGCTGATTCGACGTCCTAGAGAACTCACTTACCCTTGAATGCAGGTACTGAAGTGGTGATGGACAAGGTGAAGGTGCACTGGAGCCAGCACCTGGAACGATCTCGTGAAGTTTCCGCTCGAGCAACGAGGATTTGGACTTTCCATGATGAACAGAGGCGAGTGATAAACTTGGAGGACATGATGTTCGGGAGGCTCACCGTCAAGGAAATGCACTCTATTCTTGAAGGGACGATGAATCCGATCATGCTGTGGACCGAAAAGTATCTACGAGCTGAACTCAAGAGAAAGCCAAAACTCAATGCAACATGGACAGCCACAGCTCATCGAGGATGTCTCAATGAAGCGTCGTTCGAGATTTTTGTGTTGCCGAGGGCGGCAACAGATTAGGTGGGGGAGAGTGTAAGGAGCCGCACATTTAGCCGCACAATCCCTGAGAATTGCGCGCGCAGTCCTTTCACTTCGAGCCCTTAGATTTTATATTTTCGCTTATGTATTTTCATTTCTGTTTTTAGTTTCATTTAGTACTCCAAGACTACTTCCTGCGTATGGAATCTTGGAGTCTCGTTTTTAGTTTAAGATATGTTTTTAGGCATTTAGAAAACATATCTCTATTCTACGCATTCAATGTATCCTGCTACCAGGACCAAACTATCAAATTTGCCTCTATGAGAGGTGCTAGTCAATAAACAACCACTTCTCATCTTTAAGCTTGATATTGCTTGTCTCTTTCTTACAATAATCGTATTACTTCCTTTTATTGCTTTCGTGTGCCGGATTTTGATGATCGTGACTAGGATTCCCGACGCACACCCCGAGTCCCGAGAAACCTGCTAGTGGGCGATCCCTCACTAGTACAAGACCCTTGTTGCTTGCATTCTTGCCCGAGAGTTGGGCAAGGGTGCGCACCACGATTCGGCAAAAGTACCGGACCGTGACACCTGGCATGATTAACAAATACATCCTATATGTGCCTTGTAAACAATTTGTGCAAACGGGACATTTTAGGACTAGAAGCTATTTATATATAGAAATACTTGTAATATAGGAAATGAGATGGTTTCATCAATTAGGTGATGATAAGTAACAAAAACATCCTTATACATACGGAGTACTGATAAGTAGGATTTTAGTCGCGTTTTACTCCTCATTTATACCTTTACTTCGACTCGATTTTGCGTGCTTTTATCGAATTATAGCTCATTTTGTTAATTAATTAGATATTAATAGTTTTATTATATTAATTGAAAATAATTGTTATATGTTAAATATTGGGTACTCCTCTTATTATTTTTTTTTTAATTTGTAGGAACCGGATCGTGAATAAAAGAAGACCGAGTGAAGTGAGACGGAGTCTAATGGGAGGAAATGGAGACGGGTCATGAAAGGTCATGTTGACCAAACGAGTTTTGCTAAAATCGGCAAACCCCAATGCTTCTTTCATTTTGCCAGAACTCTATCAACAATGGCCAAGCTCCTCCAAATTCAACCATCACCATTGACACCTGGTTCGACAACCCGAAAAACCGAATCAGAGCTCTTCAATTCGCATCACCATTCAATTCTCCACTCCTCATCATCAATCACTATTAATGTACAACCACCATCACCATTCACCAAAGCTTCAATCATCATAGCCCCACCTCACCTCGGCACTGAAACCCGACCCATCACAGTGTTCATGGTGTCGATGTCTTTTATGGAAGAAGGAAGCAAGAAATAAGAAGGGGAGTCAACGAAAGCCTAGTTGATGAATCACCATCCCGTATCAAACCCGGTTTCATCGCCACCGACCACCGTGCTCCTCTCACCCGCATAAACCCAGAACCACCCAACTCAGCCCATGCATCTCATTTGACCTTCTTCACGCCACCAGTCTACAACTCCGTTGCACATCATTCGCCCACCACGCGAGAACTTAGGCCAAACTCGAGTCCAATTCATCCATAAATCAAATCAGCTGCAATCCGCCTTCAATTTGTCACAGCCACCATCGAATTGAGCCGTGCTCAATTCTCCGCGCTCTGAGCCGGCTCACCGGCCGCCGCCCAACCGGCTCGCAGTCACATCTTGCAACAACTATGGCTCTCAGCCGATCAACCGTCTGCCGACACCCTCACCGACTCTAAATCTTATTAATTCACCTCTTTTTTCCAGGAGATTTCCCGCCGGTCATCCACCGACGGCCGGTGGACCGGCTGGGCACCCCCTTTTGGCGCATCTCGTTTTTTTTCCCTTTTTGTTTTTCTCTTTTGTGTTTTACACGACCCCCCCCCCCCATCCCTTTTGTCTTTGTTTTGAGTCTTAAGTGTATGTCGTGTAGTATGTAGGTTAGGTGAAATTTAGATGATTATTATTATTATTAGTAGTAGTAGTAGTAGTAGTAGTATTAGTATTAGTATTAGTATTAGTATTAGTATATTAGTATTAATAGATAATATCATATTATTGTAGATACCTCATTTCTGCACCCCTCGCAAACCACCCGATGATGATTGGGCCGCATGTTTGGTACGCGGAACGATTTGTGACAGTTCGTAAGTTTATCGTCAAGTAATTGCTCAAATATTGATATTTACCTCTTAGTTGTCATCTACGTCCCGATACGGTCGTTTTGACAGTAATTAGAGTACATTTGGAGTCCGGGTTAAAAAACCGTCTTCATTTCCTAAAACCGTCAAATCCCGAGTCAAAGCAATGTGCTTGTCTACCTAAGGTTAGGATGTCATAAAATGTTGAGATTATATCTCATTTTAAGTCTCATGTCACTTCATTAGGCTAAACTAAAAGTTTACATTACAAAATGTGCATTTCATTTAGCTAAAATGACAACCCGACCTTTAGGCCCACTTTTAGAGGTCATAACTACTTTGTTAGGTCAGGCCTATTTCACATAAAGTTCTAGATCTCTTTCTTAGCTTTCCAACGCCACCGAAATCACCTTAATCCGAGTCTTGTAGAGAAAGTTATGCCTAAAATACGACAGGCTGTCAAACGCGTTTTCTACGCGCAGAGGAACCTACCCGGGAAAGGACGCAGCAGGTGTTGCGCCTCTTCCAAGGGACGCAGCTCTGCTGCGCCTTTTCCCAGGGCTTTCTTTTTGTCCAAGTTTCCGTGTTTTAACCTAAGTCGGTTATTTCCGGATCTTTCCTTCCGTATCCTAGTCTTACCATAATTCCCTCCGCGTGATTAGTATAAATAGGAGCCTTCGCTCCTCATATTTCTCACGCGAGTGTCCGCCCTTCTCTTCTCCCTTTGCATTCTAGACTTTGTTCTTACTAATTGGCGCCTACGTGCTTGGACTTCCGACCACGTAAGCTCGGATCTTTCCGGGTACCAGCCTCTCCGTTGCATGACCGACCAATTTGACCAACTACACTCAAATCAATCTAATTAATCAATTTGTTTCAATCGTTTTCCTCTTACGAGGGCACTCTCTTTGCATTCGCGTCGAGCATTCACTAGTCGATATCTTAGTTCATCTCGTTTCGTCCACATGTAAGTCTGAGGGTGTATATTCCTCTTTTATTTATTGTATTTTATTTGTCGTATCACCATTGTAAGATTTATGTCGAAAACACCGTTAAAACCAATTTCTAAAACCGTGCTTTAAAACTCTGCTTTTGCGGATTTCCAGTAGACAGACGTCGAGAAAAGACGCAGCAACTGCTGCGCCTCTTCGAAGGAGCGCAGTTCCTGCTGCGCCTCTTCGTGAGGCTGCCGCAGTTCCTGCTTCTTTTCTTCTTCCTCGTCCTCTGTAATTCGCTTCCTTTTTATTTGGTCGTCCGTTAATTCTTTGATATAATCGCCATCGATAATTCACATGTATACTGTATCATATTAATCATCGTCATTCACATGTTTTAATTGTCATAAATCCGACTTAAATCCCTTATAATTCATATTTGCGGGTTTTCGTCATTAAATTCAATTCCGGGTTGTAGAGATTCAATTTGTTCATATTGAGTTTCTGGAATTCGTCTTTGATATAGTTTAATCTGTCTTTTGTCATGTTCATCGCATATTCGTCATTAATCCATCGCATCTAATGTTAGTTAATTGATTTCAATAGAGGACTCATTAATATTTTTCACTTCTATCATTATTTCATCACGTAATTAATCCGTTTGCATCCGTCTCGTTCATGTTTTACTGTTTTTATGACCCATTCATGTGTTAAATAACCTGTTAATCACTTCCATCCGAGTAAATAATTGAATCCATCATTAAAATCACCAATCGACATTAACGGCTTGCAATTACGGCTTCACGGCCGGGGAAGCCAAGGAACAGACGCAGCGTCTGCTGCGCCTATTCCAAAGGACGCAGCTCTGTTGCGCCTGTTCCTGGCTGAGTTCTGTCCCTGAACTCCGTTGTTGCCTTGACTTAGTTTAATTAGTTTACCTATTAACTAACTATTATCCGTATTATCACTTCTGTTCTGTTCGTTTATTTATTTCTTTTTCTTTCTTTTATTTCGTTTCTCAAATTATCCGTTTTAAAGGTATTTTCGACATAAATCGCCTATTCCATTGTAATTAATGTAATTTTCATTATTGTATTTCTTTTATTGTATTCCTTTCATCATTTGTATGTTTTCACATGTGAATGAGCATTAAATCCTACTTCGACCCAATTGTATGCTAAATTACGTGTCAACCGACTTAGTCTAATTCTCACATGTTAGGATTAAAACTTGGGTGTTGCATTGCATGCATATAGCCGACGATATATCGAGTATAGATAACTTCCCTAATCATTAGTAGAGGCCGCTATCGAGGCCGGCGGGATTAGGTGTTCGATCAAAAGAGCTTCCTAATACGTACCCTCACCCCTTACTCCAGATCTCCGTGAGCACCCGTGTTCATTGGCATCCACGAGAGTCATTCTAGATATAGAATGCTAAGGGTAACGATTGCTTAGTGTTCATGTCTTTACTTTGTGTCTTGACATGACACGAGGTATTCGAACGGTTCCAATTTCCCATAAAAATTGGTGGCGACTCCATAAAAATGCAAACGCTTGTTTTCGACCTTCACCAAGCGCCCCCGTGGGCGGCCCGCTGTCCACAATTATTATTAGTTGTGTTATCACACTTAGTATAAAAGGACACTCTCACACAATTAGAAGAAAATGGAGGAATTACCCATAGAAATTAGACTAGTTTATCTTTCTCTCTCAATATTGTAAGACAAGAATTCTCTCTTTAATCTCCTTAATCAAAATTGTAATCTTTCTTTCATATTAATTTAATTCCTCTTTAATTTATTCAAGTTTTACAATTATCAATAGTTTACATTTAAATTAGTGGGTTGCAATTTGAAGGAGGAAGAAATTCATCCTTGTTATTCCAATCCAAGTTTCCATCTTTATGGTTGGTATAATTCTTCCTCTTATTTCTCTCCTTTAATTTCATTTGTTTACATTTACTTTCCTTCTAGTTATAGTTTGATTGTTTGTGCTTTGATTTATCTATTTGTTGTTAGATTATAATTTTCTCTTTCTTGTTCATGTTTCCAATTGTTGTTTCTCACCCAAAGATTGAATCTTTGAGTTGTTGAGTCAAAGTTTGTGCCTTTTTAACTCATCTTAATTTCATCTTAATTAAATTCTTCCATTAGTTTTGTTGTTTATTACATGTTCAATTGTAGAAATCAATCTTATACTCCCTCCTATTCTAAATAACTCCCCTTATTTCCTTTTTCGTCTATTCACAATACTCTCCTTATTTCCTTATTTGGCAAACTTTTATACTTATTTTAATCACCTCACCCCACAACAATACCCCACAATACTCATACTTTATCTTATTTTAATCACCTTACCCCATAAAAATACTTATTTTAATCACCTTACCCCCACAACAATACTTATTTTTATCACACAATACATTCCCTCTCTCCAATCTTCTACCCCACTATAATACTTTTATCATATAATACTCCCCTCCCTTAATTCTCGTGCCCTCCATAAAAGGGAAGGGTTATTAAGAATAGGATTATTTTGTCTTAATAACCATGATTAGTGAGTAGTTTTCTTATTAGGGTGTGATTAGGCATTAACATGAGTGATTAACATAATTGAGTCCATCTAAATTGGTTGTTAAGGGGAGATTAATGGTGTTTTCCAAGGGAATTTATTTGATTTTGTTTTAATTGGGAGTTTTGTTAGTTGGGTACCCTTGTCCACCAATGGGAATTGGTTAGGTACTTAGTTGACCACCCTTTTACATTCCTCGCCAATCTAGGTTGAAACCGGGAGGGGGAACCTCGAAAAGGTGCCTTTGGGGAACCGGGCTGACTTTCACCTTTCTGAAAAGGGTTAGAAAACCCGGGAATTTATCGCGTACTTAGTGCCTCCTAGCTTTGAGTTGGGGAACTTGGAAATAATGCCGCGCTTTTTCGGGTCCTAGAACCTTGGTTAAGAGAGGTCCGAGTCACGAACCCGAGAGGGAGGTGAGTCGGGAATCCTAGTGTCCTATTATGAGCCCGGGGAGTTATTAGGCGAGTTAGATGCGTTCCCCCTAACTAATTACCCCATGAAGACTAGTTGACGGAATTAATATGTTAATCATGATTGTTTGCCGCTTAATCACGCCCTAGGCTTTTTATCAATCAAGTAAAATCATATTAATTTGCTTGCTTCATTATTTTAGAATTTAATTAGTTATTTTATATCTTGCTCTTTAGTCTAGCCCTTAGTTAATCAATTCATCCTTGTTTTCACCGACATAGCTAAGCATAAAAAATTAGACAATTAATAATCACCCATGCTTCTTGTGGTTCGACTTCGACTACCTTTTACTAGTTGAGAATTTCTTTGATCGAATACGGCGACCTCTAACCCGCTATCAAGTACATTGTGGTCTTTATATAATTTTCTCTTTATTAAGGAAACTACCAAATACGGAGTATATGTGAGAAATCAATACTAAAACACAGCTCCACGGGATGGTGCATTACCATTATCCATTTTCTAATCGTGTACGCGTCTGATTTGTGTTTGTAATACGGAGTATAATATTTATCAATATTGAAATAAGATAGATATCGACTCTTTTCCGAGTCTTTTGCCTTTCATTTCATAGAATTGATGCCCATCTACTAATTTTTTTTAGACAAACGTGTACTATTTTATCATTATATATATAAAAGAATCTTGTAAAACCGCTGAGGTGGCACAATCTCCTTTGAGAATTAAGGTAATGCAGCCCTCACATTCAACCTCACAAAATCAGTTTTGTTTGAGCCAATCACGGTTTTGCAATATGACCACATCAGCACAAAAAAAAAAAAATCAAAGTCCAATTAAATCTGACCCTTTGTCATTCTCTATGCTACTTGTGAATGACAATGAATAATTAATTGGTAGAAAGCAGAGGGGTAAATTAGTCTATTGCCTAATCTTCCCTATACCCAAGTCACTGCATATTTACGAAGTAGTACAAGTTTCCAAAAGGAAGCGTGCTTAACAAAAAAATGTCTCTAAAACTTCTTCTACCCACCTCTCACCATTATTATCTCAGCAAATTAATTCCTTCTCAAAACAAAATTTCAATTCACAGTAATCGCTAATACTCTCCAACTTTCAGATCTCTAACAATCCACTTCTAGACACCGTCATACTCAGCCGACGGCTACTATTATGAGAAAGGTATATCTGATGACGAACTCCAGTAAGGGAGAACTGTCAAATTCATCATACATTTAAAAAAATCTCAAAATAATCTCAAATTATAAAGGAATCAACTGAAAAATTTGAGCAAGTATGTGTTGAGGAGATAGAAATCGCAGTGAAAATGTAGAAACAACGATCGAAAACCATCAATGGAGGAACTTGGAGTTTGCTTTATCTATTATCTATTCAAGCCAAGAAATCAAACCCCCAAAAGTTAGTATTTCACTGTTGATGATTTTTTTTAATTGAATTTATGAATTGGGTTGTTGTTTAATTACATCATTCATGTTATATTGATGGCATTATGAAATGAGTTTACTAGATATTATATCAATGTCACGTGAAATTTATAGCATTTGGATTGTTTCACTAACAAACATGATCATGGTTTTGGTCTATATGCATTATTATGTATAGGTGGCATAGGCATGTTTTTTATTAGTGATTGCAGTGCAATTACGGTGTTTACAGGAGATGATGACCTTGCTCAAATCCATCTATTTTCCTTTTATTTTTTTGGGTAAATTGCAACTTTACAAAATTATATAAGGTGGCTAATTGAAGCAGTGAGGGTTGGAGGTAGTGATCCCCAACACACTTCTCGCAAAAAATTGCTGCTAGTTAGATGGTTTTTTTATAGTTACATGGGAACCGCATCCGCTCAAAATCTAGATTGCTATAGGTAAAGCTTCTACCCGAGACCCTTGAGAATTTTAAGCAAGGTAGATGTGGAGCTTACTTAGTACTATTGTTTTACTTTTAGATATTTGCATCATTTTGGTTATTACACACTTCAGGTTTATATAATTATCATTGTGTTTGTCTTTGACCTAAGTTTTCGTTGTTGTAAATTAGGGAAGTTAAAGATTACTCTTGCTGATGTAGAATATGGTGAGGTTGCTTGAGAGTTATTTGAATTGTTTGCTGATAAGGAGAACAATAAAGGTCATTTGTGTTATTTCTTTTTGGTGGGGGCTGTGGTTAAAATCTCAATGCTTTGTATGAGTGGAACTAATTAGAGTAAAACAAATGCTTTCACCTGCATAACATTATACTTACTTCACTAAAAACAAGTTATTATGATGCATATTCCAAGTTGAAGACGATATTGGAAGGCCCTTATACTAAGTAACATTTTTCATATGTTAGCGGATTTGGATATTTACTAGAATTGCTTATTCACAAATGAGAAGACAACTTTGTCGAGATTATTCATTTGTTAATTGGATTTTATCAAATTAAATACAAATCGTACATTATTTGCCTCCATGTTTAGGGCATAACTATATTGACAATGCAACTACCCGGTGGCTTGGCTTATTAACATTGAAACGTTAATGATAGGGGTTTTGAAGATGGCATAGCAGTTGGAGCAAATGAATGGGAAAAAAGAATGCTCGAGTGCAGAGAGAAAAAGGAAGTTGAAAAAAAGTTCATGGTTGGAGACGAGGGAGTGGAGATAAGAAGCAAGGTAAAGAATAAGTTGAAAGGAAAGGCAAGGAAGGCTGTTGACGAAAGACGATCACTTTATTTTGAGTTGTGTGCGTTGATTGATGAATTGAGCAATTATTATGCTTAAGACTAATGTTTAATGACTACATCTAAAATTTGAGCATGTATATTAGTTTGCGGCGTTGGCGCGTTGCCATGAGCTAAAAGATTCAGTTTCAATTTGGTTTTGGATCATGTGACACTTTATTACTGTCACACTTACTATACTAAGTAACATGAACCCAGATTTCAACTCATCAAGTCACAATTCACTGTCTTTTTCAGTGATTTCCTGAGTCACATGCTCATACTTTTAAATTTGAAACAGATAAATTTGGTTTTTTTTTTGTATTGCAATCAATGTCACGTGAAATTTATGAATAATTGAAGTGATTGTTTTTTTTTTGGGTGAAAGTAGGGGAAGAACATGGGAGTAAGTGGTTGTGTTGGTGTTTCAGCAGTAATTCCAGTTGCTGCCCAACTTAATTCATCTACTGATCTCAAAAGGGTACTTCTTTAATCATCTAAATTTTGTTTGATTAACACATATCACTTTTTCTCCCTTTTACGGCCAATCGGCCATATGCCAAGCTATTTTTAATGTAGAGTTTCAACTTATTCAACATATTCTTAATTAGCATATTTTTTTTGGTGCATATCACTTATTCTGTGTTTTGATTTATTTTTTCACAAAGGTTTAACACATATAACTTATCTCGGATGTGGTCAGTGTGAAGAATGCAGTGCTCCTGAACCGGATTGGGCATCTCTAAATTCTGGCATTTTGATGTGAATTGAATGCTTTGGCGCCCATTTGAACCTTGGTTTACCTATTGCAAAGACAAAGGTACTTACAATGTATAGTTCAAGTCTAATGTATTGCTAGCACTATGTGAAATGGAGAGCTCATTGACTTTTGGTTAGACTTTCACTTCAAAACTCACGAGCCTTTATGATGCTGGATTTGTCTATGTATTCCTTTTAGAAAATCAATTTTCATGTGAGAAAAATCTTACCCATTTTCATGTGAGAAAAATCTTACCCATTTTCATGTGATGGCACAAAAATTTCATATTTTCATGTTTACTTAACCTTTGTACTGTTGGATGTCAATCCATGGAGGGACGCTTCAAAACCAGTGTATGTCCTCCTCAATAGGATAATCAACTACGCACTATTGGTCGTCAAGGATGCGAGGGAGGAAATACTTTCCTCTGCATTATCTCCTCAAAACAATAACCCTATAAACAACCTCCTGTAAATACTTTCCTCTGCATTATCGTCACCGAGGTGATATTCTTTACCTCTCTTTTCTTCGTTTCTGTTAAAGTAGTGTGGTTTTCAGACATCAGAATATGATGATGAAACGTTAACGAGGCCAATTTCTGAAGTTGAAGAGAGGACTCTTAAACCAGTTTCAGAGGAGAGTAAGGTATTTTCTTGCTCTTATTTTTTTATTATTATTAATTGTAGGACCTTCGAACTGTGGGTAAATGAGATTTTTTTTCTTAAATTTTAGGTAGTTCTGTGGGAAGACGATAATGATACAGGTGGACCAATTTTAGAAACCGTTCGCACTGAAGTTAGACGGGCTATCTTTGACATGCATAAAGACTTGAAAGATGAAGTATAGTTCCGATCTTTAAATTGAACTGTTCTATATCTCCAATTTCTCATATGAGAGGTTTCATGGTAAGATTGTCATGAGACTAAACCATATTACAAGGTAATTATTTGTTGGTGTGGATTTGAGATATTAGTTGAATTGGGTCTATTTCACATTATGTTAATGGCTAATTGGTTATATATCTGCCCTCTCATACTCTTGATTTCTTTCACTAAGTTATTGTGGTTAATTTTGTTTTATAATTGATGTAAATATCTTTGGTGAGAATGCTTATGGTAAACTATATGGATTTATCAACTGTTGGAGCTGGTGTCCTCCACAAATTAGTGTGATAACATTTGTAAATCTCTTACAGGTTCACAAGGGTATACTTCGTATATTTAATCAGTTCATTAACGTTTACCTAATAACGGTTGGCTTGCTAGAAAGTTTGACGTTATTATCATACAGATGACGTTATTATTTCTTTCCTAATTGATTTCGGATTTCGGTCTATATAAAAAGAAAGGTAGAGAATTATTTCTAACCTAACACTTTTTATGACCTTGCCTCCTCTTTCTCATCACAAGAACACAAAGACAATAAAATTTTACAGAAAATTTTAGATTGATTTCTAGCATAATCAAAGGTCATATCTCAGATCGTCTTGGGTGCAACCAATAGGTGAATACCTACTTTGGTATTGTTCTTAGGCCATATTTGCTAGGACCGGAGGTTAATTCTAAATCTTTTTACTTATGTTTATGTATTTTATTTTATGACCTTAGATCATCTTTATTAAATCGTTATAATCCTTCTAAATTAAGGGGAAGTATACAGATTATTTCCCACAAGTGGTATCAGAGAACTAGGCTACGATTTTAATCTTGATGATTTTCATAAAAATTGTATGTAAACAATAACCTGATTTTCGAAAAAAAAATTAGGGTTTCGTTTTTTTCGGCCTGTTTTTTTTCTTTCTTCTTCTTTCGTTTTTCCTTTTGTTTGATGATATATAACCAATTTCTATAGATCATATCATTGTTTTAATCGGTTAAAATTATTATATGAAGAATTTGGTAGATTTTGATTTAATGCAGATTAAGTTAAATTACATATAGTATCATCATGTCATTGATATAAGAATTCGTTTTTGCTATATAGTTTTAGCATATACGTTTAATAATGTTTGTTAATGTATTTGCTACATCATGTCCTAATAGCAACTTAAACTTTTTCATCATATCTTTGAATTAGGGCATAAGTGCCGCAAAAGAGAAAAAAAAGGGGAAGGGTGTTTTTTTTAGGGTTTACCGTATAAAAAAAAAATTTGTTTTGTTTTTTTGGTAAACCGAGAGAGAAGAAAAAAAAATAGGAAATTTTTATTTGCCCTTTTACCGAAATAGAATAGAAAAAAAATTATGGAAAGTTTTTCCTATTTACCAAATTAAAATAGGAAAAGGTTTTTTTTTTAATTTTCAGCCGTTCAGCTGAAACAAAAAAAAATATATTTTTTTCTGTTTTTTTAGCCGTGACCAATTTAAAAATAAAATAATTGGATTTTTTTTTGGCCAATTAGTTATTGTGAATCGGTTCACAATTTAATGATACCGAGTTATTTTAAAGCAGTTTAAAATTTTGACGGATAGAATTCATATTACAAGTTTAATATGGATTATGTATGAATTAATGTGATTAAGTTGCGGAATTGTCAGTTAATTTAATTTAAATAGGTGGTTTGGATAAATTAATCAACATAATTAATTTATTGTATTATGTATGTTTTATTTATTTTAGTTGATGCTTTTAATTATGTTGAATGAATCGAATGAATGAATTTTATTTACGTATTTAATTTTTGCAATCAGTTGTATAATGTAATACTTAGTGTGGCCTTAGTCAATCATGTTTTCGTAATGAAGGAAACATGATTTTTATGTAATTATGAGATCTCGAATCTCCTTTATTTTAGTTTTGGGTTTTGAAATTAGAATGTACTTAATAGGTCAATTATGTAATTTTAATTATTGTAATTTCAAAGAAGACTAAAGATGAAGATTCAAGTTCACTCCCGCTACATGGATCAAGATGGAACATCAAGACAAGCTTCTCGGGTCCAAGGATGGATTCCAAACTTGTATTTATTGTTCATTTTGATAGGATAGGCCACACTAGGACTTTTACTGTTTTTTTTTTTACGTTTTTCATTTTATTGGTTTTCATTCACATGCTAGTAATTGCATCATATTCCGCCTAAAACCAAACCACCTACTACTAAAATGCATGAAAATTGACTCATATAGGTTGTATGTTAGTTTTCATGGACATGCAGATGTCACAGTCTTTAAGCCATCACCTTAGTTTAAATCATTCTCGCATGCTAGATTATAGTTCACTTAAAATGAATTAAAAAGTTGATGGGATATTCCTCTAAAACGGAAATTGAGATTAGTCTTTATAAGGGCAAACATCTATGAATCCCTTCTTCGTCGGTAGGCCTAATATGACCCCTTCTACGTTGGGTAAGTAGTTGTGTTGACTTAGTTTACCTCAACATTGTAGTCCGAAGAGTTTCTCGTGATTATGATGGACTAAAGATAGTATTTACAGAAATTTATCGACCAAGAATTCTAACGGTAGAATTAGCTAACAAGTTAGCTTATCAATTTACAGAGAATTGAGTCTTGGGGTCATTTATATAATTCTTGAGGGAGGTCAATTGTATAAATGTTTTTGAGTCTTCGCGTTATGACATTAGTTCATTAGACTTAAAATAAAAACGATGCATGCTTATTAGTTTATTCTTCTTTCGCAGTGTAGAACACGCTTATTATCAATAATCTTTGTTACACAACAAATGGCTGGAAATAACGCAATCTCAATGCCTAGTGCCACACTAGATCGTTCGTCTTGGCTTAAAATGTTCATGGACCAAATGAATCGGTCCACTCGATCAAGAATGATGGGTCCAATTTTGCGGATCGGGAGGCGGCACTACGGAATGTCGCCATGCCGACGGTAAGCTCATGTATTTAATCGAGCCAATACCGGTCAACCAGGCCCAAATGCAGGAGTCAACGAGTCACTCGCTTATAGTGATTTCGTTATGGAAGCGGGTGCGATAAAGAACGTACTCATCTTTGCAATGGAAACCAATTTGCAGAGACGCTTCATTGCCCAAGGTGCAAACAAGATTTTCACCACGCTCACTAACGAGTTCTCAAAGGCACCGAGAATCGTTACATATGAGCATACCTGTCGCTTCTTTGATGCGAAACTCCAGAAGGGCCAACCGGTTAGCCCACACATTCTTCACATGATTGAGAATGTCAAGAAACTAAAGTCACTGAATTGTAGAATCAGTGAGAGCATTGTCATTGACTGAATGCTTCATTCTCTTCACGATGGTTTTGCCCTTTTCAGGGCGAACTACTATATAAATGACTTGAAAACGAGTCCTCATGAGCTACACTCCCTTCTCGTACAGACCGAGAAGGATATGAAATTGAGTAGGAGCATGAAGCAGGATGTTCTCACGATTCACAACAAAGGTAAAGGTAAGGGCAAGGCTCATGGCGACCTAACTGTAGGTAAGCCAAAGTTTAAGAAGCCAGAAAATGGTAAGAGTGCGCCTGGTGAGACTAGTGGCTCACAGGGCAAGACAAAGAGCAAGGGCGGTGACATAGAGTGCCACCATTGTCACAAGACTGGACATTGGAAGAGGAACTGTCCCGTCTACCGTGAGGACATCAAGGCAGGCCGTGTCGTTCCTGTTGGTATGTCATCTTATATTCATATGATTGAGATTAACCATGCAAGTTTCGGAACTTGGGTACTAGATACTGGTTGTGGTTCTCATCCGTGTAATCATTTGCAGGGCCTAAAGAACATCATACCTCTCGAAAAAGGTGATGTGGACCTGCGAGTCGGGAATGGAGCACGAGTAGCTGCTGCCTCGAAGGGAACATATGTAATCCAACTCCCTAGTGGTTTTGAGTTATCATTAAATAACTGTTACTATGTACCCAATTTATCTAAGAACATTATTTCTGTTTCCGTACTTGCTAAAGACGGTTTTACATTTTCAATAAAGGATAATAGTTGTATTTTCTCTTTTAATGAAATGATTTATGGCAAAGCAGTTTCCATGAATGGAATTTATATCTTAGATCAAACCACGGAAGTATTACACATGAATAATAAGAAATTAAAGGTTGGTGACAAAGATCAAACCTATCTATGGCATTGTCGAATGAGACACATAAATGAGAAACGCGTAAAGAAACTCGTCGATAATGGGACTATTCCCTCATTCGGATTTTCTGCATATGGCACGTGTGAATCATGTCTCATTGGCAAGATGATTCGAATTTCCTTCAAAGATGTTGGAATACGCGCTAGTGACCTATTAGGACTCATACATACGGACGTATGTGGACCTATGTCAATTACCACTAGAGATGGCTATAGATATTTTATCACTTTCACGGACGATTTGAGTAGATACGGATATGTCTACTTAATGAAGCATAAAAGTGAGTCCTTTGAGAAATTCAAGGAATACCAGAATAGGGTGCAGAACCAACTGGGTAGAAAGATTAAAGCACTCCGTCCAGATCGGGGTGGCGAATATCTTTTAAATGAGTTTGATCAACACCTGAAAGACTGTGGAATCTCTCTACAGTTAACTCCACCTGGAACACCTCAATTAAATGGTGTGTCCGAACGGAGAAATTGAACCTTACTTGATATGGTTCAATCCATGATGAGTCACACCGTTGTGCCTGATTCATTATCGGGTTATGCTCTTTTGTCAGCTGCTCTTATACTTAACCGAAGTCCGTCTAAAGCTGTCGACAAGACTACATATGAAATGTGTAAGGGAACGGTACTTAACTTGTCCTTTATTCGGGTTTGGGGCTGCGAGGCTTATGTCAAGTGGAGACACGAGGATAAGCTCGGCCCGCGATCGGTCAAGATATACTTTATAGGTTATCCAAAAGGAACATTTGGTCATTACTTTTATTCGCCTACCGAACATCGAGTATTTGTTGCGGCTAGTGCGACGTTCTTAGAGAAAGAGTTTCTCGAGAACAAGTCGAGTAATAGAACCTTCGAGCTGTCGGAGATTCCAGAACTATCAACCGAGGAACAGATGGAGGAAGCTGTACCTCCAACTTATGCTACGGTTAATATTCCTGAGGAACATAGGAGGTCGGGTAGAGACTCTCATCCTCCGGACAGATACATTGGTATGGTCGAGGATAATGATGTTTTACTTCTAGAAAGTAATGAACCCGCAACCTATAAAGGTGCTATGACCTGTTCCGACTCAAAGCTATGGCTCGAAGCCATGCAATCCGAGATGGACTCCATGTATGAGAATAACGTATGAGATCTAGTTGATTTACCTAATAAGGTAAAACCTCTACAGTTAGACCTGGCAAAATGGGTCAGACCCGAATGACCCGACCCGAAAAGGCTGACCCGAGACCTGAAAATGACCCGAAACCCGAATTGACCCGACCCGACCCAGACCCGACCCGAACATTGTCTGACCCAATGTTGACCCGACCCGAGGTGACCCAATCCGAAAAAACCCGACACATAACTGACCTGATCCCAAATGACTTGAAGTGACCCAAAATTATCCGAAACGACTAGTACTAACTCATATTAATACTATATATATCAAAATAAAGTTTCATTAGTTACAATAATCCCTAATAAATAGTTAAATTTGCAAAATAGTATTTCTTAATCAAAATAGTATTAATTTAAGTGCTTAGCCATTAACTCAAAAGCAACCTGACCCAAAATGACCTATACCCGAAAATGACCCGACCCGAAATGACCCGACAACAGGTCACCCGAAAGTGACCCGAAACCCGAAAGTGACCCGACCCGACCCAACCCGACCCGAAATATGTGACAGACCCGAAATGACCCGACCCAAAATGACCTGACCCGTACCCGACCCGAGTGACCCGTTTTGCCAGGTCTATCTACAGTGCAAATGGCTTTACAAAATAAAGCGTTCTGTAGACGCGCAACCAGATATCTATAAGGCACGACTTGTGGCAAAAGGTTTCACTCAAGTGCAAGGATTGCATTATGATGAGATTTTTGCACCTGTAGTCATGCTACGTTCCATTCGGATATCTTAGCGATTGCCGCATTTCATGATTATGAGATTTGGCAAATGGATGTGAAAACCGCCTTCTTAAACGGTTATTTGGAGGAAGAGTTGTACATGGTGCAACCCGAAGGTTTCATAGATCCTAAACATCCTAAGAAAGTATGCAAGCTTAAGCGTTCCATTTATGGACTTAATCAAGCTTCTCGGAGTTGGAATCATCGTTTCGACCAAGTGATGAAAGAGTATGGTTTCACTCGATCGGTCGAAGAACCACGCTTATATATCAAGTCGAGTGGGAGCAAGATTGTATTCTTGATATTGTATGTCGATGACATACTCTTGATTGGGAATGACATTCCTCTCCTTTCTTCGGTTAAAGAATGGTTGAAGAACCATTTTCAGATGAAAGATCTGGGTGAGGCACAGCGTATTTTGGGAATCCGTATCTACCGAGATAGATCACGAAGGACGTTATCACTTAGTCAGGAGTCTTATCTAGATAAGGTTCTTGAGAGGTTCAGCATGACCAACTCCAAGAAAGGGAACATTCCTATGACGACTGGGATGCAGTTGAGCAAGTCCCAGTCACCCACGACGCCTGAAGGTATTGAGCGCATGAGTCGTGTTCCTTATGCTTCTGCAATAGGATCGATCATTTATGCCATGATATGTACACGTCCAGACGTGGCATATGCATTGAGTATGACGAGTCGATACCAAAAGACTCCAGGTGAAACACACTGGATAGCAGTCAAAAATATCCTCAAGTACCTACGGAGGACTAAGGATTGGGTATTGACTTAAGGAGGTGATACTAAGCTATGCGCAACCGGTTACGCAGATGCTAGCTTCCAAACGGATCGAGATGATTCAAAATCTTAGTCCGGGTTCGTCTTCACTCTTAATGGTGCTGCGGTCAGCTGGAAGAGTTCCAAACAGAGTGTTGTAGCAGATTCTACTACTGAATCCGAGTATTATGCCGCTTCGGAGGCAGCAAAGGAAGCGATATGGATGCGTCAATTCTTACAAGGGCTTTCGGTAGTTCCTAGTTCGAATGACCCGATCACCATCTATTGTGACAATAGAAGTGCCATCTTCCAGGCTAAGGAGCCAAAGTCTAGCAACAAATCTAGACATGTACTTCGGAAGGCTTACCTGATCCGTGATTACGTGGAGCAAGAAGAGATAGTGATTGACAATATTGCGATGGATGATAACATCGCAGATCCTCTCACCAAACCGTTGAATTATGATAAGCATGTAGGGCATGTTAATTCTATGGGAATTAAACATGTTCCTAAGTTGTAGTACTTGATTATGGATTTGATACATTATCTTTTTCATATATTATTTATAACTTCATTGTTTTATATATATAATATTTTGTTTTTCATGTGGATTGTACTGACAACATTGAACGCCACAAAGTGAACTGAATTACATTATATTTGTTTTGGTCCGTAATCGCCAATGTGAGATGATAACTCCGGCTATTATATTGTGCAGTCGATTGATGGTGGGTTCAACGAGCCATAAGTTAAACGGTTGACTAATCGATCACAGATACGAGATTATGACGATACCTCGTAGGACAATTTTTATTTGTGACAACGTAATGGAGTCCTAAATGTTTTATAACATTCGGTGCCAGGTCGTGGATAGGACATCTATTGTGTACCTAGAGTCGATTCTTTTGACTATCAACTGTCTCTTGAGATTAAGGCAGTCTTTGGGTGACTTTGGTTTCTTTCTCACGTCACCGTGAATCGGGGCTAAGTAGATTTTTTCTGGGTCATTTCATACTGTGCTTACATCTGCAAGATTTGAGTTGAGGAAAATATCCATCCCTTATCAAGTATAGTTATTTCTCAGGGCCACTCGAGGAGTTGTAATTGAAATGCATGGCCATGCTCGAATGTTGATTAGTTTATCAGTTAAGTTACTCTCTAGTCGGGAAAACCACTCTTGATACTGATCGCTTGTAAAATACGACCTTTGTGAATTCGGATTTGCAAATTGTTTTACATTGAGTGGGAGAAATTTTAAAGGATATGAGAATCGGTTATCGCACATACACTTGTGAGGACAAGTGGGAGTTTGTTGGAGCTGGTGTCCTCCACAAATTAGTGTGATAACATTTGTAAATCTCTTACAGGTTCACAAGGGTATACTTCGTATATTTAATCAGTTGATTAACGTTTACCTAATAACGGTTGGTTTGCTAGAAAGTTTGACGTTATTATCATAAAGATGGCGGTGATCAACTGGTCCCTAAAGGTCACACCTATAGGACGTAATTGAGAAATGTGGTTATAGAAATATAATTACATTGATGCCCAAAATGACTAAAAAGTTAGTCAATGTGTTGATGAGATAATTATTTAATGAAAATTAAATAATATTAAGTTGAGACGAATTAACTGTAAATTCGTAAATTAAATATAATAAGTTATATTTAATTAAATATATATAAGGTTAGTTTGGACGAATTAATCTGTTAATTCGTAGTTAAATATAATCAGTTGTATTTAATATCAACAAGTTGAATGTGTCATAGTGGTAATAGTGAGGGTACACAAGCCAAGAGGTCATGGGTTCGATCCTCACTAGATGACTCACTAGATGACAATTTAACACACTTCATATATAGGCGAATACCTACTTTGGTATTGTTCTTAGGCCATATTTGCTAGGACCGGAGGTTAATTCTAAATCTTTTTACTTATGTTTATGTATTTTATTTTATGACCTTAGATCATCTTTATTAAATCGTTATAATCCTTCTAAATTAAGGGGAAGTATACAGATTATTTCCCACATCAACAATTTCCCCAAAAGAAAATCTCCATTAACCCCATGTCGAAGTTGGTTGTTGCGGCCTGATCTCAGTCATTTGTTTTATTTTTATTTTTTGTAAGGGATATACGAGTAAATTTTACCGATTTACTATTATAGTTTATTACCGTTACTGGGATGATAAACTTATTCTGTATAAATAACATGTCTAAGGTTTGAAGATTAAATAGTGATTCAGTACTCTCCTATAGCATGGATCCGATATTCGATCAAATCAACTTTTTTAACTATCCGAATTTTGATATGCGAATATATTGGATGAAATATACGTGATCCAAACCGTATTACCAAGCTCTTTAAAACTCAAATAAAAATTTATGGAGAATCATCAAGTTAAAGTGAAAGTATAGTAAGACCCAATATTATTTAATAAAATCTGATATTCGATTTGGTTTGGACTTCTTATCTAAAACCTGACAAAAAAAAATATAACGCCCTGTGTTGTTTCAAAAAAAAAAGTTTCATCTTAATGCAATTGATTTGATCAATATTGTAGATTCAAACCAACCTTAAGATCCTCTTGAAAACTCACTATAGAGAAGCAACAACAGTGCATTTATTCTCAAATATAGATGTATATAGACGTACTAATTTATATATTTATATTTTATAATAATTAGATAAACCGTGAGTCCATGATACATTCGATTTACAAATTTAACAAATAAATCTAATTTTCAAAAATTTAAAACAACCCCGTGAATTTTCACGGGTGTTACACTAGTAGAAACTATAAAAACGGAGATTACATAGTCAAACTACCATAGAAACTGGGGGATACTAGAAACCCCATAACTACTTGCAGTACAACGAAACGAGCTAATATTACAAGAGTTATTAATAGAAAGACGACATTTCTTAAAAGGAGGATAAAAATATTCTTCAAACTGATTCCCATGAGACTCCTTTCGTTTAGCTGATTTAACCGCTCCGATGAGATTCTTGCTAGTGTGGATTTGCGGAGGTTGGAGAAAGACGATTTTTAGGGATTTGATTTTCCCCCAATTTGGTTTTGATGTCGTTTTACTTCCCCTTTTGTTGTCTGGTTTTTGGATGTAATTTTATTTTGTTGACTCAAAAGGCGGGCCTTGGGTTTGGAGTGTGTATTGGGTTATCCTTCTCGGATTAACCCAAAAAGTCTCGTGTATGGTTACGTTTCTTTTATATATAATACTTACCTTTCACCAAAAAATACAAAGAAAAACAGAACGGTCGACACTAATAACCTGAGATCTTTTCCTCAAATTGAGACCATCTCGAGCCACACGACCATGGCAATAAGGGTAAACCATCTTACGACTACGATTCTTGCTGAAATCTTCTTTGGGCACAGCAAGAAACTGAAACGTGGAGACCTTACTAACTAAAGAAAGGTCAGACGATAGTCGTATCTTCTTATCTACTTGAAAAATAACCTCTTCGTGGACCAACTCTGTATTCTTGGGTTTATAATCGTACTCATAAATTGCTCCTCGAGCAAAGGAACTACTGCTTCTGTTGGAGAAGAAAGGTCCATGAGAGAATGCTTCGTAAGAGAGCTATCAAGTGTTGCCACTTCACAAACCGAGATGTTATTACTTACTGGACTCTCCTTTTGGGACAAACGTGGTCTTTTAACATTAAGACGACTAGCTGCCTCATCAACAGAAATTTTCAAATCTTCAGACGGCCTAAAGCCCGTAGCAAGACAAAGATTCACGGGCAATGGAGAAGAGGAGGGAACTACTGCTTCCCAAGAAGACTTCTCATGGGGAGTTCCCGTCAAGATAGAAGGTTTAGTAGAGAGGGGGCGAACTTTCATATAAGCCCCCGACTTTGGATGAAAAAAATTGCATATTCTTCCCTAACATCAAGTGTTCATAATCTTTGGAAGAGAGACACGGTTTTTTATGGGTTTGATTTTTGTTGGAGAAACTATATCTGGTAGATTTGGCAGCGGGAATGTGACTAGCACATAGCCCAAACGAGCGAGGGCAAGTCTCAGTATTGGAGTCGTTATCTATCACCATATCTGAGATCCTACTAATTTTAAAATTATCGCAGACCATGTCATTGTTCAATAATATGCCCCTACTAGAAGAAGCTTCAACCCCCACTTCAAACAGGGGCTGAAACTTAGCATCCGCAACAACATGAAAATGTCCCTGAACATCTTCATCTTGATTAGAACAAGGATTGAAGTCGATATTCAACTGAGAGCGACTAGAACTAGCTTCAGCATTATCACAGTAATTAGCAGCACAATTGCTAGCACTACCCAGGTCCATATTATATAATGACGAGGTATCGACATAACTAGTAGATAACTTCGATGTTTCATAAAGTGCAACCTCAGGCAACTCTTTCAACACACCAGTTTTATGAATTTCAACAGTAGATGCTGGCTTTTTTCGTTTTCTAATATCCGTAGCATCCAAAGAGCGATAAACCACGCGTTTACCATTTGGTTTAAGAGCTTTAAGCTTCTTAATATCCTCCAACTCCCTAAGAATATCACGGTTTTGAGGCTCCACCAACACGGCCTCATCTAAAGAGTCTTGTGCTTCTGATAACTTATTCAAACTTTTAAGAGACACCGCTTTAAGGAAAAGCGCCTTAACATTATGAGGAAAAAAATTCAAGACCATAGAATAGAAAATTAAAGCCCCCTGGAATGCCTGAAACTTAGTCGCACAAGCTGCTAAATTTAAACACAAAGAGATGGCAAGATGTAAAACACAATTTTTATCAAAGCCAGACTTATCATTTATAGCAAAACACAAAAGACGGCATGCTTTATCATAGCAACTACTCGCATCAACAAATTGATTTTGTCTAAAAAGATCATTATCCAAATCTTTAAGGGCATGAACCTTGGAAAGAGGGGGAAGATCCAAAATGGTAAGAACGTCCTGCAAGTCATCATCCTCCGATCCAACACTATCATGAACAAAAGCAAAGAATTCCAGAAATTCTAAACTAGCATCATAAGACATGGATGTGTGGACAGCGGGGGCCCACGGAGGCGCTTGGGAGGGAGAGAACACGCGTTTGCATTTTGTGGAGTCGCCACCAATTTTTTTTGGGAAATTGGAACCGTTCAAATACCTCGTGTCATGTCAAGACACAAAGTAGAGACATGAACACTAAGCAATCGTTACCCTTAGCATTCTATGTCTAGAATGACTCTCGTGGATGCCAATGAACATGGATGTTCACAGAGATCTGGAGTAAGGGGTGAGGGTACGTATTAGGAAGCTCTTTTGATCGAGCACTTAATCCCACCCGCCTCGATAGCGGCCTCTACTAATGATTAGGGACATCATTTATACTCGATATATCGTCGATTATATGAATGCAATGCAACATCCAAGTTTTAATCCTAGCATGTGAGAATTAGACTAAGTCGGTTGACACGCAATTTAGCATACAATTAATGTCAAAGTAGGATTTAATGCTCAATTACATACGAAGGCATACAAATGATACAAAATACAAAGATAAAATTACAATAATTACAATGAGTTTAGCGATTTATGTCAAAAATACCTTTAAAACGGATGATTTGAGAAAAAGGAAATAAAAGAAAGAATTAACGAACACATCAGTAGGTGATAATACGAATAATAGTCAATTATACGCAAGCTAATAAACTAGGTCAAGGCAGAACGGAAGTTCAGAGGCATAACTCATCCTGGAACAGGCGCAGCAGGACTGCGCCCTTTGGAAGAGGCGCAGCAGATGCTGCGTCTGTTCCAAGGGTGAGTTCTGGCTGTGAAGTCGGAACTGCAAATCGTTAATATTAATTCGTGAATTTAAATGATTGATTAACATATTTACTCGGATGGAAGTGATTAACAGGTTATTTACATGTGATTTAAGGGTCATAAAAGCAATAAACATGGATGAGACGGATGCAAACGAACTAATTACATGGATGAATGACTGATTAGTGACATGGGTGAACAAAATAGGTTAAACATGACGAATTAATGACGAATAATATAATAGACAGATGAAAATATATCAAAGGTCGAATTCCAGAAACTCAATATGAACAAATCGAATTCCTACAACCCGGATTGAGTTTTATGACGAAAACCCGCAAATATGAGATTATAAGGGATTTAAATCGGATTTAATGACGAATTAAACATGTTAATGATGAATAATAAATACATGTGAAATTAATATGTGATTGGAACAAAGAATTAACAAGAACAAACGAAAACGAATAAAAGACGAACGAATTACAGAGGAGAAGGAAGAAGAAAGGAAGCAGGAACTGCGGCAGCCTCACGAAGAGGCGCAGCAGGAACTGCGCTCCTTCGAAGAGGCGCAGCAGTTGCTGTGTCCTTTCTCGACGGTTTGTCTTCTGGAAATCCGTAAAAAAGGGTTTTAAACGAGGTTTTAGAAATCGGTTTTAAAAGGTATTTTCGACATAAACCTTACAATTGATGATACAAAAGGAAAATAACAATAATTAAAAGAGAGATATACACCCTCAGAATTACATGTTTGACGAAATGAGATGAACTAAGTTATCGATTAGTGATGCTCGATTCGAATGCAACGAGAGTGCCCTTGTAAGAGGAAAATGATTAGATTAATTAAGTTGATTGATGTGGAGTTGGTCAAATTAGTCGGTCATGCAAACGAGGCTGGTACTCAGAAGGATCCGAGCTTACGTGGTCGAATGTTCAAGCACGTTGACGCCAAAAAGTAAGAACAAAGGTCTAGAATGCAAAGGGAGAAGAGAAGGGCGGACACTCGCGTGAGAAATATGAGGAGCGAAGGCTCCTATTTATACTAATCACGTGAAGGAATTAGGGTTTCGGAGAAACTTTGAAAGTGAATCTCGGAAAGATATGAAAAAGATACGAGAAACACGCAGAAAAGGACCTGGGAAGAGGCGCAGCAGCCACTGCGTCTTTTGGAAGAGGCACAGCACCTGCTGCGTCTTTTCCCAAGTGGTTTCCTCCTGCGGAAGAAAGATTTCCGTGTTTAAGTTTTGGTAGGACGGAATATTTTTGTTTTCCTTAATATTTTGTATGAATATTACGGGAAATTTTTTACCAAAGGATAAAGATTATGAAATATTTATAAAAATATGGAGTAGAAATATCCGGAACATTCCAGAACATTCTGACTCGGGATTTAACGGTTATCAGAAAATGAAGACGGTTTTAGGCCCGGACTCCAAATATACTCTAATTACTGTCAAAACGACCGTATCGGCGCGTAGATGACAATTAAGAGGTAGACATTAGTGTTTGAGCAATCACTTGACGATAAACTTACGAACTGTCACAAATCGTTCCGCGTACCAAACATGCGGCCCAATCATCACCGGGTGGTTTGCGAGAGGTGCAGAAATGAGGTATCTACAGAGCCCCCACTTTGACTGAGGCTTGGACAAGGCGAAAGTCAAAGTATAGCCATTTGGTCAATCGAAGATTACAACCTGACGACTATGGCGACGCGAGGCGGCTCAAGGGGTCTGAACCAAGGACCTGTCGTCGGGAACATTTTAGAGTCTGTCGACTATCAGGGAGGGTCGTTTAAAGTCCATTAGACTACGTAAGGAAGCTCGCCAGCCATAAGAAGAGACCATACATGAGACTTCTTTCTCGAGATGCTTCCGGAGGTGCATAGGAGCTAAGGTTAAGCGTAGGAGCTAAGGTTAAGACCTAAAAGATATATAAGGATTGGTGCTAGGGTATGGGGCCCTAAAGGAAAGCATTGGCGGGAAGGAGGCCCGAATATAAGTTTAAACTAAAGGTAAATAAGGCTCGAGTGTAGGAACTCTATTGGTTTGGGAACTTCTGGAGAACGACACCTTTATCGCACTCCGAGGGGAAACAAGAAATATTGTGAGCAGCAGGACACAGGCGGGAACTGCTGGAAGAAATCTGTTCGTGTTCAGCTTCAAACAAACTTCGGAAGAAATAAGGGCTGAGGTTGACCTCCATGGCTCGAGAGGGAAAGTCTATCCGCTTACTCTCGTTGGGGAACATAATCGGGAACTAATCTCCATGTCTCGAGAAAGAAAGTCTATCCGCTTACTCTCGTTGAGGAAATATAATGAAGGCGTGTCGAAACACCTGTGAAGGAATAAATGCTTGTTGTGGCTGAGGTCCTTCGGCATAGGAGCTCGAGCCGGCTGCTGTTGAGGACGTCGATGGGTCCTGTGTGGTACTTGGGCGAGCGTTTGGCTCGTCAGTGCTCTCGGGATGTGTTGACGGTTCCTATCGATCCTCCTAGGACAATGTTCAGGGAGCCTTCTGAGGCTGAGAGGGAGGCCGACTTGGCTGGCGCTAGTGGTGACGCCCTCCTTCTTCCTGGTGAGGACTACTCGGCGTTCCTCTACGGGAGGTTGGCGTACTGGCCGGTTGTGGTGAGCATCTTTTCTCTCCTTTTTTTGATTTTAAAACTACGATGAAAGATCATCGGTTAATGAGAAACATTTGACTTTGCAGGAGGTTGAGGCGGTGGGCATCGAGCCCCCAAAGTACCCCGAGACCCTCGAGTACACTAACGCGACCCGGAGGACGACGATCTCCGAGCTGCGTGACTTTGACATGGCTGTGACGGATGCTGGCCTGGACGATTGGCAGCATCTGATTCGGAGGGTGAGCCTCTAATTTGCATAAATTTTTGTGTAAGAACACATTTGGTTGAACTTATTCAATTATTGAGAACTTCTTTTGAAAATGCAGGTTGCGCCGTCTCAGTTCGTGGCGTTGTGGAGGGTGGCCAACCGGCTGCGAGCTACTGCCGTCAAGGCATTTATCGGCGGTCGAGGTCGTCAGGTATGAACCTTGTGCCTATTTCATTTCATTTTTTTTTTGAATTTTGATTTTTCTTGTAATTGCTTGAAATGATTGACATGAGCCAATTTTGTTGTTTTGCAGGGGGACCGCGAGCTGGAGCGAGAGTTGGCTCAGTCTCGAGAGGAGACGGCTCGCTTGTTGAGGGAGCTCGAGGTTCGGGACGCCGAGATTGCTGCTCTCGCGGCAAGAGTTGCGGAGCTGGAGGGTGACCAGCAGTAGTTTTGTTTTGTTTTTTGTTTTTTTGTTGGCCGTATTTTGCACATTTGTACATTTTGGACCTTCATTTTGAACATTTCGGACTTTGTTTGGGGCTCGAGCCCCCAGTTTGCTGTACATTTCCCTTTTTTGGTTGTATATAAGATGGCTTGAGTGCCTTTGCTGCTGGTTGTGTTGCTTGTATCTGCAGGTTAGCTTTGAACAGGTTTGGTAGATGACGGTTTACGCCGTCATGCTGCCGAAATTTACATAGAAATCACGCAAAACATACATTTGTATATACATACGGCCTAAATTAGCACAAAACGAACGACTCAAAAGCACGCAAAATGCAAAAAAAAAATTGTCGAAAATGACCGGACGGTAGGGAGGGTTACCTCTGAAAAAATAAAAAAAAATAAAAACCTATAAGTTTAGAAATGAAATGAAAAAAGGAATAAAAGAAATATAAATGAAATAAATATATAAATTTTGAAATGAATTAAATTAGTATGAAAATTATTTCCTAAAATGCCGATGTCGTCTCGAAATGCGTGCCCGCGGAATTAGGAAACACGAAATATGGTAATTTCCACGTATTTACCAAAATAATAACCCGTAGGAATAGAAAATTATTCGTCACGGAATTAGGAAAGATCCAACGCGGAAAATCACAGAAACCTAGCTGAGGAAGAGGCGCAGCATGAGCTGCGTCCTTTTGAAGAGCGCAAAGCAGTCTTTGCACTGTTCCCAGTGATTATGTTACGCAGATTTTTGGAAACAGAAATTAGTATAAATAGAGACGTCGATAGAGCTTTTATTCACACAATTCTTCCGTCTCTTCTTCGTCTTATTACATAAAATTCTTAAAATAATCCCTCACCATGAATACTTTGGAGATTCGCTTAAAAAAATGGACCAACGAATTTTCCAATATGGAGAAATATGATATGGGCGCCTATAATCTTGGATCATTGTTGAGTTTGAAGCTTATCAAGGTTGTCAAACCATTCTTGGATGCTTGCCTTGATTATTCGGACCCGAATTATCATGTTTTTGCGTTCCCTGGAGGCGATATTTGCCCATTTCCTGAAGAAATTGCTGCGATTGGTGGATGGGACCCAGAGCACTTGCCTGCTATTCCTTCTACTTCGCAAGGGTATAAGAGCAAATTCAGAGACTTGATTGGGTTGACTAAACTTAAGGTGGACCGTCTAGTGACCTCGAAGGGAGTGCGAATATTGGAGTTCATTGACCGTTTCATTAACAGGGCCGACCCCACCGTTTCTTATGTTGCTAGGCGAAGGGCATTTGGATTTTGCTTGTTGCATGTATATGTCTTCCAAGGGCATGTTGATGAAGACTTGAGAGGTGATCCCCGTCTTCTGGGCCTTGTTGAGCAAATGGAGCTGCGCAGGAGCCCGGCTTGTTTATCTCTAGGAGAGATCCTGTTGGGCTTGGATAATAGGAAAGCCAACCACGACCTACCGTTTTTGGGAAGTCCCGTCATTCTACAGGTAAAAGAACGTTTCCTTCTCTTTTTCTTCTTCTTTTTTTGTTTTTCTTCTTTTTGTTTTTTTTTCGTTTTTTTTTTTCGTTTTTTTTTGTTGTTGTCTAATACCCGCTTTTGGTAGGTTTGGCTTATGGAACGGCTTCGATTGATCGAGCCCCCAGTTCATGTTCCTTCTTATCATGCTCGTTCAATTGCAATGAGGATCAGGCTTTACATGGTAGACTTCACCCGGGTCTACAATTATTGGGAGAACAAACTGAAGAGTGATGATGGCCCTTTGATTAGGTGGATCGTACCGTGGTGGCACCTCAAATCTGTCACTGGAGTGTCTTCTTTGGATCCTACTCGATCTGTGCGCATTCCTGGCTTGGAATTTATGGTGTGCATCTTCCCGGAAAGGCTAATGAGATAGGTTGGACTAAAGCAGACGATCCCGAAGCTCGATACCGTCCCGCAGACTGCCGTGGCGCTTACTACAGAGAGCCGAAGGGAGTGGGCCATTAAATGGGCCCAAAAAAACGTATGGTTCTTGAACTCTTCTGCTAATGCCTTATGGGTGTCAGATTCTTATCTGCGACGGAGGGAAGCTACTACTCCGGAAGAGCGTGAGAGATTGAGGAAGCGCGAGCCCGTTGACTACAAGGTGCGCGAGGTTGAAAAGGAGAAAGAGAAGCATTTGAATGAGGGAGAGGAAGAAGCCGGGTTTCGAGTTGTTCATCCTTCGAAGAAACCGAAGACCTCTCCTGTCGTGGATAAAGTGATTGGCAAGGATGGGAAGTCTAGGCCTCGAGAAAGACCGTTGGTGATTAGGTCCGAAGTGGCGCAAGAGCGTCCGGCTCGAGGTCGTGACAAGAAATATGATAAGAATGATAAGGGAAAAGGGAAAATGGAGGAATAGCCCAAGTCTTTATTATTATTTGTTATTATTATTATTATTGTAATAAAAAGGTGGGGTTTTTAGAATCCTAGCTTATTTTTTTATTTTTATTATGTAGCGTATTATTACTATTAGAAGGTGAATTGTTGGACCTTTAGTCCTTATTAATTGTTTTCATAATGACAGTAATGATTTGTATGTGGACTTAATATATAAACATATGCGTGTAATTGTGTGCTTAAGTTTTAATTTAGAAAGGAACAATTACAATGACGCAAGCTTGAAGTTTGGACCAAGGAGGTACAACTTCAAATACATTTGATCGATGCATTCAAGCAAGATCAAGATTGGAAATCAACCACGAGACTCAAGATGAGAGACTTGTGAAGAGACGAATCGTTTACTGAAGATCTACTGAAGATTATATAGTATAGGTCGTCATCCGGTAATGGTTTTACTTTGTTTGATTTAAAGGTTAGTGAAGTTATGACCTAATAGACATAACTTCATTGCTAGACAAAAATGATGCGTTAATTTTTGGAAAATATATTTTTAATGGTTTATAAAAATTAGAGAGTATTTATTTTAATTGGAATTAATTAATTAGAATTTAAGTTAAATAAACTATTGGTTCGTAACACGATATTTATATCGTCATGCAACCTAGAGCTTTAACTAACTTCTATCTCGATTTGTTGCGGGCTATAGAAGCAAGTAGTGGACCGAAGGAGCCCTAGAGGCCGGCCAAACCCTAGTGGCCGAACCCTAGGTGGGCCTAACCTTAGGGAGGCCGAAACCCTAGGGTGGCCGAAACCCTAGGAGGCCAAAACTCCTCCTTCCTTTTGCTTCTTACTTGTTCTTCAAGTTTTATATTTCCAGAACATTCCTATGCCCTAATTCCAGAACATTCCAAACCCTAATTCACTCTACTATAAATACTCTCATTCATTCAACAATTTTAGTTGACACACACATCTACAAATTTCAAGAGAGAAAAATATTTTTAAGCAAAAATCATTTGAGCTTTAGTTCTTATTTTCATATTTGCTTATACAAAAATCACGCATCAAATTTGTCAATCACTCAAAGAAAAATCGTTATAGGATACTAAATGCACAAGGATAGTATACTCACTCGCATAACGTGAGATTAGTATTTGTCGTTGTATTTTTCTTATTAACGTAAGAGCAACCTAGAGTATTTAGCGATACTCAATCTGAGTTATAATCATATAGTTGATTATACGAGTGGATTGATAATTTTTGTAATTCGGAGAAAGGTACTAAAAATTATTAATCGAGAATAGTGGACGTAGGTTTCGACTTGTGAAACTGAACCACTTCAAAATCCTGTGTGTCTCTCTTTCTCTCTCTTTATTATTGTTATTTCGATTTTGCATTTATTGTTAATAATTTAATTAGTTGATTTTAATCAATAAAATCAAGTAATTAATTTATATCATATATTTCGAAAAAGAGGTCATCGTTTTTAATACTCAATTCACCCCCCCCCCCTCTTTCGTATTCGATCAATAGACTTCACATGAATGAAATAAAAAGGTTAAGTGGTTATGAAACCGTTGCGATTTTCTATTTATTATTCTTGTCGAATTCCAAATGCAATGCAAATGTCCTTCTATTTTCATTTTAAAATGGTGGGTTGTATCCTGTGAAGGACTGCCTACGTATTCATTTAGAAAATGAAATCAAACCCTTGCGCGTAGTTCGAGTAAATGTAAAAGAATAATTGTTCTAAGCAAGAGCTTGAAGGTGCAGTTTAGTTTATTTGATGATATGAGGATGGCAAATTTGTCAAAATGCAAGAGCAAAGTGACATTAGCTTATTTCAGCTTGGCCAAGGGCCGTTTATTTAGTGCCACAAGTGCGACACGTGAGGTTACGCGAGGCGCGTTTTTGTTCCTATTCTAGGCATAATACCGTTTTAGGTTTTCAAGGTTTGTTGGGTTGGAAAACTCATTCCCATCTAGGTCTGTGATTCTAACCGCACCCCCTGGAAGTATGGATTTGACTAGAAATAGCCCGGCCCAATTAGGTTTGAATTTTCCCCGTGGGTCAACAGGTAAAAGAGCTCCAACCGACTTCAGTACTAAGTCTCCTTCCTTGATGTTTCTTGGCCTAACCCTTTTGTTGAAAGCTCGTTTGATACGTGCTTGATATGTTTGGACATTGTGCAAGGCGCGTAGCCTACGTTCATCCAGGAGGATGAGTTCTTCATATCTATCCCTCTTCCAATCGGCTTCTCGGATTTGACTTTCGAGTAAAATACGCAAGGATGGTATCTCTAGCTCGACTGGTTGTACAACTTTCATGCCGTAGGTAAAATACAAAGGAGTAGCCCCAGTGGGCATCCTAATAGATGTACGATATCCCCACAAAGCAAAGGGTATCTTGCTTGGCCAATCTCGATATTTGTCAATCATTTTCTTGAGAATTGTGACAACGTTTTTGTTTGCTGCCTCTACCGCGCCATTAGTCTGTGGTCTATATGGCGAAGAGTGGTGATGTCTAATTTTGTACTTGGCTAGCAACTGCTCAATCTCAGCTTGGAAATGTGATCCATTATCACTAATGATCTCATGTGGGCAACCATATCGACAGATGATGTTGTTTTGTATGAACTTTGCTACATTTTTGGCCGTGAGACTAGTGTAGGAAGCCGCTTCTACCCATTTGGTGAAATAGTCGATTGCCACTAGGATGAAAAAGTGACCTCCTGTTCTGGCTGGGGTTATCTTCCCGATTATGTCGATTCCCCAGGTAGAAAATGGCCAAGGAGATGTCATCGTATAGAGCAATGAAGGAGGGACATGTTGTATATTCCCGAAGATTTGGCAATTGTGGCAATGTCTTACGTATTTGATGCAATCGGATTCCATTGTGGTCCAATAATACCCCAAACGTGTGATTTTCTTTGCCATCATGGGTCCACTCATGTGAGGACCGCATTCTCCATCGTGGACTTCTTCCATCACTTTCCGTGCCTGTGAATGATCAAGGCAACGTAGGATTACACCAAGAGGTGTTCTCTTGTATAATTCTCCTTGCATGTGAACGTATTGGGAAGCTAGCAGGCGTATAGCACGTTGTCCCCTCTTGTCCATATCCGGTGGATAGGTACCGTTGAGCTTGAAATTTAGGATTGCTTGTAACCAGGGTTCCTGTGCGATTTCCTCTTCATCGGTGATTTGATGGACATAAACCGGCTCTGACCGTCGCTCGATGAATAAAGGCATTTCCACCATGTCGTCTGGCATATTAATCAAAGATGTGAGTTTGGCAAGAGCATCCGCAAATTGATTTTCTTCCCGAGGTAGGTGTAGATATGTCACGTGATGAAAGAATTGGGCCACTTGGCCTATTCTGGCTTGATATGGTGCTAAGCTTTCGCTTCGAATTTTCCAAGATCCCGTAACTTGGTTGATGATCAGGGATGAATCCCCATGTACTCGGAGGTTTTTAATTCCTAAACTCACTGCCGCTTGTGGTCCAATGAGACAAGCTTCGTATTCTGCAGCGTTATTTGTCACCTCGAAGTCAAGTTTGACCGTGATTGGTGTATGCTCGCCCTCAGGAGAAATGAGCAACACTCCTATTCCAAATCCTATTAAGTTTGATGCTCCATCAAAGTAAAGGTCCCAGGAGTCTACATCAGTTTGGAGTATATCCTCGTCCGGAAACGACGAAGTGTCTATTGTTTGTGCGTCATTGATGAGATTTTCTGCGAAGAATTCGGCGACGGCGCGACCTTTTATAACTTTCAAAGGCATGTATTTGAGGTCGAATTCTGAGAGCATCAAAGTCCATCTTGCTAGGCGTCCGTTGAGGACGGGTTTCTCGAAGAGGTATTTGATTGGATCTATTTTGGAGTATATTTTGACGGAGTAGCTAAGCATGTAATGGCGTAGCTTCTTCGTTGCCCACACAAGAGCGAGGCATGTCTTTTCAAGTTGTGAGTATTTACACTCGTACTCCTAGAACTTCTTACTAAGGTAGTAGATAGCCCTTTGTTCACTTCCTACAGTTTGAGCTAGCATGGCACCCATGGCTTATTCGGTTACTGTGAGATATAAACCAAGAGGTTGATCTCGTTGAGGTGGCATGAGCACTGGTGGTTTAGCCAAAATCTCTTTGATTCGGTCAAATGCCGTTTGACAATCATCATCCCACATGGTGTGGTCTGTTTTCTTGAGCTTCTTGAAGATAGGCTCACAAATCATGGTGAGTTTCGATATGAATCGACTTATATATTGCACTTTCCCTAGGAATCATATGACTTCTTTTTCTGTTTGAGGTTGTGGCGTTTCGATCAGAGCCTTGATCTTGGAAGGGTCTATCTCTATACCTCGTTGGCTAACAACGTATCCCAGGAGTTTGCCAGACGTTACTCCGACTGTGCATTTCTGAGGATTGAGCCTCATGTTGTACTTTCGTAGCCTTGTGAAAAAATTTCGAAGGTTCACAATATGCCCCTCTCTATCCTTGGACTTGACAATTATGTCGTCTACGTATACCTCAACTTCTTTGTGCATCATGTCATGTAAGAGTGTAGTTGCAGTGCGTTGATATGTAGCTCCGGCGTTGATCAACCCAAACGGCATGACCGTATAGCAATAGGTTCTCCATTGAGTGACAAAGGCGATCTTATGCATATCTTCCATGGCCATCTTGATTTGGTTATAGCCCGCATATCCATCCATGAAGGATAGTAATGCGTGGTCTACAGTATTGTCCACCAATATGTCGATGTGTGGTAGAGGGAAGTCATCTTTAGGACTTGCTTTGTTTAAGTCTCTAAAATCAACACAAACACGGATTCTCCCATCCTTTTTGGGTATGGGTACTATGTTAGCTACCCAGTCTGAGTACTCGGAAACTTTCGGTTCCTTTCGGTTCCTACATTGATGGGTTCGGTGTCCTCTATTACTGGTCCCTCTTCCCCTTCCTGTAGTATTTCTTTGGCTACGTAGGGGGGTATTTCGATTGAGTCTGGGTCTTGGTCATCCTCAGTATCATCGTAAACAGAATTGCACTCAAGATAACACAAAGAGTAAGCAGAACCTGATTTATTCATAGTAAAGTTTGAGAAAAGTTGAAACAAAGAAGGCGTCTGATCTGTGGTCAGTGACGGCAAAGGGATAGTGGTTGGGACATTTCCCGAACTACTGTTACTACTCGAGGCTAAGCTAGGAGAAACAAAGGGAGTGGGGGTGACGACAAGAGGTGATTCCTTAGTGACTTCTCTAGACTCCGACTCTTACTCCGACTCCGACTCGAACTCATCGTCTTCTGGTTCTCCTTTGAACATCTCTCCTTCTCCAGTGGTGAGCTTGAAGAGTCTTCCTTGATTGTTGGTCCACTTGATTGATTTTCTCCATCCTTTCTGCTGACTCGCGTTAGTTTATGTGATTAACGCAGTAGGGTTGAAGTGATCGTCCTGAAGTATCATGGTAATGATCTCATCCTGCGCGGCTTTAACAAATCGATCCTCTCCAAACAATAGACTAACAGCTTGTTCGTCTAAGCAAGGTGCTTGACTGGTTTTGAGGGTAGGAACCGTTTCTAGAGGGATGAATTAGCAATCGTGAAAGATCTCGATTCCGGCTAGCTTCCTCTCGCGATAATGCTAAGGCTCGGAAAATCCGTGAAAGAGTTCTAGACTTCCTTCCTTAACAAAGTACCCATTTGGGGTAGGGAGATAGGGTCGCATTTGGACTCCTACATACTTACGGTTTTGAATTTGAGCAAGCATCTCGAGAACCTCTTCTTTAGTGGGTTTGTACCCTAGTCCAAGTGGTATCCTCTTTAAGTTGCCTTCCTTGTATGGTGCGAAGGTGTTTCTTCGAATAGGGTTCAAAGGCATTCCAGGGAAGTATCCCTGGGATTTGAGTATGTGGTTGACCACCAAGTTGGAGTAGGGATCACAGTATAAGGGTGCCAATTCGCTTTCTATAACACCTATGCTTTGGAAGCCCCCAAGTTCATATACTAGGTCTACAAGGACTTGATTGTTCGACTTCTTTTCGATTATTGCCTTGATGGGTGATGAAGTGATCGTCACCACTTTGCCATTTAGTGGGATCTTGATCTTTTGATGAAGGATGGATGTGACCGCCTTGGAAGCGTGAATCCAAGGTCTTCCTAGAAGTATATTGAAGGAAGCTTCAATGTCCACTATTTGGAAGTTAGCCTTTCGCTCAATTGGCCCTGTGGCTATAGTTAGGTTAGCAAGTCCTACTACCTTTCGTCTTGTACCATCATATGCGCGAACACCTTGATTGGTAGGGTTCCAATCCGACTCTTTCATGCCTAATTTGTATGCCGTTTTGAGGGGTATGACGTTGACCGCAGAGCCATCATCTACCAAGGTCATTGGCACATTCTTCTTTAGACAAATGACAGTGATGTAAAGAGCTAAGTTGTGACTAGCGCCAAAAGGTGGCAAATCTTCGTCTGAGAAGAAAATGGGATTACTTAGCTTCGGTGATTCTTGGAAGACCAAGTTGACTACATCTTCGGGTGTCGAGTTATGTGCTACATTTAGCTTGGCCAAAGCTTGCAGTAAAGCTTGGCGATGTGGGAATGAGCTTGCTACTAATTGCCAGACTGAAAGATCAGCCTTTGTCTTCTGTAATTGCTTGAGCAAATGGTCAGTGGAGTCATCCTCGTTATCATTTGGTGTGACAACGTTGGTTGGACCATTTTGAGTATTGTTTTGATATGGACGTCCCGAAAGAGTTGGGTGGTCCACATCTTGGTCCTCACCATTTTGGACTATTTCCTTGACTAGGGAGTTTTCAATGAGGTACTCGTCCTCATCATCATCGGCCCATACTCCATTGATCGTAGCTAGTTCCCTCATTTTCATGATTTCATCCTCTAGTCGTATAATTTGGTCGACTAATTTATCAACCACGGCGACTATTTCTTGCATAGTAGCGTTTTGAGAGAAGATTAGTGGCACATGCTCCTTGGGTGTTGCGTTGGGATCATGTAAAGTTGTCACCACATTTTCTAATTCCCAAACTTGTCTATCCACACTCCTTGCCCTTGTGATGAAGTCGGAAATGGTAGGGTAGATAGTAGAGTAGAACCCCTCACTCTCGGTTGCATGGATCTCATCTTCAATTGGAGAAATGAGGTGTGAACAATCTAAGGTAGATTCGTCACTTGTAATCACTAGAACTCCAAGAGGATTCTGAGTGTTGTTGGGTTTACCTCCCGGCGGTATTGGTAGTCGACCATCTTCAATCATGTCTTGAAGCACATTTTTGAATTTGTAGCATTTTTATGTGTCATGCCCCTTGCCCCTATGGTACTCACAGTACGAGTTCTCGTCCCAGAATTTGGATTTCTCTTCGGGTTCGGGAGTAGGTCCAATAGGTTGGAGTTTGCCTTGTTTCATTAACCTTTTTAGAGCGTTGGAGTAAGTATCCCCAAGATTTGTGAATTTCCTTGGTGGGGTACTTTTCTTGGATGGCTCGAGAAAGTTAACTTCATCAGTCTTGCTAGCGGAGCCGTATAAACGACTAGTTGAGCCTTGGTATCCTCGACCTACCGTTTTGGACAAAAGCCCTTTACGGATGTCATCTTCAATCCTTGTCCCTAATACGGTTAAGTCCCTGAAAGTCTTGATGTTTTGGTATCTCAAATGATTGGCATAGATGGGTTTGAGATTATCCACGAACTTCTCTACACGGTAGCCTCATCCGGGCGTTCAACTAGTTGGGTACTAGTCTTCCTCCACCTACTTAGGAAGTCGGTGAATCCTTCTTTGTCATTTTGGGTAAGAACCTCTAGAGTGCGCATGTTAACTTGGATCTTCGCATTATCCGCGTATTGCTTAGCAAATTCGATCGCGGCATCTTCCCAAGTAGCGATCTTCTTGTGTTCTAAAGAGTAGAACCATTGCTTTGGGATGGTGTCAAGAGATGAAGGAAAGATCCTTAAGAACATCTCGAGTTTGATGCCTTTGATATACATGTAATCCTTGAAGGCACGGATGTGGTTCAAAGGGTTTTCGTGCCCCTTGAATTTAGGGATATCCGTCATATTGAAGTTGGTTGGCAATTTGGAGTTGACGGCCTCATACTTGCGATTATTCTCCCTATAAATGTCATCCCCTTTAAGGTACATTAATTGTTCCTCTAACTATTGGAGTCTTTTCTCAGCTACAGTTAGTCCCATAGGAGGATTTTCGTCCTTGGATTCACTCGCGAAGTTACCTACTACTTCACTTTCGTGAGGAGGCCATCTCCCCTCTACGGCGTAGATCCGACCCTCGATGGTGTCAAGGCGATCATACACTTGGTCTTGAGTAACTTGGATTTGGGCTAGCGCGGCTAGGATTCGATCATTACCATCTTGAAGTTGGTTGAGGTTCGGGTCGTTGGTTCCAGGCATCTTGAAAAATGGATAAGATATCGATGGCGAATCAAAACACGATCGACCATTCTAACACACTTGCTAAGAGAAGAAATGTTTTGACTCTTGAAGTGGGTGTGTGCCACTTGTGTTGAGTGAGCTTTGAAGAAAGGACAAAGTTTTGGAAAATGTGTATCCTAGTCAACTATAGTGTAGTCGTAGGAGTGGACTTAAAGTGAGGTTTTGAAATGGGCCTGTGGCCCGAATTTTGACTTGACAAACGGACAGAGTTTCGACTGGGTTTTGCGCTAATCAAATGGCCTTTTTCGAAATTTTGATTAAAAAGGGGTTTTGATTTTTGCAAAAAATCGTCATGGTTTCGTTTAGAAATGGTGATCACGTAAGGTACAAATATTTATACAAGCATTATAACGGGATGTTGAGTGCTTTTAAAAGGGTTTTGGTTTAAAGGGTGGGTTGCCATACCGAACCATCAAACCCGAAGTCTGTGGAGAGGCTCGTACCAAACAAGAGTAAGGCCGATTCCTAGTCCATTTCCTCAAGTAGTGAAGGCCCTTGATACAAACAAGAGTAAGCATCATGGTATGGATGACGTCAATCGCTATCCATCCTTAGGCCCAAATAAGAATTAGGACCATTTAGACGGGACGATTGGTCGAATGGGTTGGGTTGGGCCTAGGAAGGCCGAATTAAACGGTCTAGGAAGACCGATTTATGAAAACCGACAATTGTCTTGTACAAATTATTCCCTAACCATGTTCAAGTTTCACCCTTGGCTACACGTAAGTGTTTTATCACCAGCGGAGTCGCCAAACTGTGGACAGCGGGGGCCCACGGGGGCGCTTGGGAGGAAGAGAACACGCGTTTGCATTTTGTGGAGTCGCCACCAATTTTTATGGGAAATTGGAACCGTTCGAATACCTCGTGTCATGTCAAGACACAAAGTAGAGACATGAACACTAAGAAATTGTTACCCTTAGCATTCTATGTCTAGAATGACTCTCGTGGATGTCAATGAACACGGATGTTCATAGAGATCTGGAGTAAGGGGTGAGGGTACGTATTAGGAAGCTCTTTTGATCGAACACCTAATCCCGCCCGCCTCGATAGCAGCCTCTATATTAATGATTAGGGACATCATCTATACTCGATATATCGTCGATTATATGCATGCAATGCAACATCCAAGTTTTAATCCTAGCATGTGAGAATTAGACTAAGTCGGTTGACACGCAATTTAGCATACAATTAATGTCGAAGTAGGATTTAATGCTCAATTACATACGAAGGCATACAAATGATACAAAATACAAAGATAAAATTACAATAATTACAATGGGTTTAGCGATTTATGTCGAAAATACCTTTAAAACGGATGATTTGAGAAAAGGAAATAAAAGAAAGAATTAACGAACACATCAGTAGGTGATAATACGGATAATAGTCAATTATACGCAAGCTAATAAACTAGGTCAAGGCAGAATGGAAGTTCAGAGGCAGAACTCATCCTGGAACAGGCGCAGCAGGACTACGCCCTTTGGAAGAGGCGCAGCGGATGCTGCGTCTGTTCCAAGGGTGAAATCTGACTGTGAAGCCGGAACTGCAAATCGTTAATAATAATTGGTGAATTTAAATGATTGATTAACATATTTACTCGGATGGAAGTGATTAACAGGTTATTTACATGTGATTTAAGGGTCATAAAAGCAATAAACATGGATGAGACGGATGCAAACGAATTAATTACATGGATGAATGATTGATTAGTGACATTGGTGAACAAAATAGGTTAAACATGACGAATTAATGACGAATAATATAATAGATAGATAAAAATATATCAAAGGTCGAATTCCAGAAACTCAATATGAACAAATCGAATTCCTACATCCCGGATTGAGTTTTATGACGAAAACCCGCAAATATGAGATTATAAGGGATTTAAATCGGATTTAATGACGAATTAAACATGTTATCGATGAATAATAAATACATGTGAAAGTAATATGTGATTGTAACAAAGAATTAACAAGAACAAACGAAAACGAATAAAAGACGAACGAATTACAGAGGACGAAGGAAGAAGAAAGGAAGCAGGAACTGCGGCAGCCTCACGAAGAGGCGCATCAGGAACTGCGCTCCTTCGAAGAGGCGTAGCAGTTGCTGCGTCCTTTCTCGACGGTTTGTCTTCTGGAAATCCGTAAAAAAGGGTTTTAAACGAGGTTTTAGAAATCGGTTTTAAAAGGTATTTTCGACATAAACCTTATAATTGATGATACAAAAGGAAAATAACAATAACTAAAAGAGAGATATACACCCTTAGACTTACATGTTTGACAAAACGAGATGAACTAAGTTATCGATTAGTGATGCTCGACTCGAATGAAATGAGAGTGCCCTCGTAAGAAGAAAACGATTAGATTAATTAAGTTGATTGATGTGGAGTTGGTCAAATTGGTCGGTCATGCTAACGAGGCTGGTACTCAGAAGGATCCGAGCTTACGTGGTCGAATGTTCAAGCACGTTGACGCCAAAAAGTAAGAACAAAGGTCTAGAATGCAAAGGGAGAAGAGAAGGGCGGACACTCGCGTGAGAAATATGAGGAGCGAAGGCTCCTATTTATACTAATCACGTGAAGGAATTAGGGTTTCGGAGAAACTTTGGAAGTGAATCTCGGAAAGATATGAAAAAGATATGAGAAACACGCAGAAAAGGACCTGGGAAGAGGCGCAGCAGCCACTGCGTCTGTTCCCAAGTGGTTTCCTCCTGCGGAAGAAATATTTTCGTGTTTAATTTATGGTAGGACGGAATATTTTGGTTTTCCTTAATATTTTGTATGAATATTACGGGAAATTGTTTACCAAAGGATAAAGATTGTGAAATATTTATAAAAATATGGAATAGAAATATCCGGAACATTCCAGAACATTCTGACTCGGGATTTAACGGTTATCAGAAAATGAAGACGATTTTAGGCCCGGGCTCCAAATGTACTCTAATTACTGTCAAAACGACCGTATCGGCGCGTAGATGACAACTAAGAGGTAGACATTAGTGTTTGAGCAATCACTTGACGATAAACTTATGAACTGTCACAAATCGTTCCGCGTACCAAACATGCGGCCCAATCATCACCGGGTGGTTTGCGAGAGGTGCAGAAATGAGGTATCTACAGGATGAAAGCTTGAAGAAAGATTAGGAAACTAAAAAAGAGCCCAGACAAACAACTTACCAGCAAACAAAACAAACAAGAAAAACTAATAGCAGTACAAACAAACTAGGAATCAAAAAAATCAGCAACACAACACACAAGAAAAGGAACTTATTTAGACAAAAACCAGAAAAACACTTAGCAGAGACTCGGAGAAGTCAATAGTTGTCGGAGAAAGAGGCTGCCACATCAACCGAATGACAATAAATCAGTTGACAACCCAAATCGGATTTGTAAATTGAGAAAGAGGGAAAAAAAACTAAGCCAGAGGTTAAGGGTAGATGAGATTCTCACCGGCGGCCCGAGGGGATTCAGAGACGCCGCCGGCGAGATTAGGTAAAACGGGTAAGGCGGTGGGAATTAATTGGGAATTTTTATTTAGAGAGGTTTGGCGGTGGGAAAGATCTTACCCATCTACTGATGATTACATAACTTTGGATTTAGAATTCGATTTAAGGAAAATATTTAATTTATTTAAATATATGAGTTTGATAAAAATAACGGGAATAATGAATTTAGTCGTAAAAATGGCAGGAGTAGTGAAAGAAACAATTGTAAACTGAATGAGTAGTGAACATAATAGTATTAACATATGATGTCGTGAAAACTGTAATAATATTAAAACTCCCTAGTAGTGAATGTGTTTCATAATATGTTGATAAATTTTATATCTCATTATAATTTCAAGATATATTACTCCCTCAGTTTTTCTGTTTTATTCTCATTTCTCTAATATATGTGAGCGTTATTTTAATGAAACAGAAGAAAACAGAAAAATAGAGGGAGTATAAAACAATATATTATAAATTGTAAATGGATGTATTAAACAAGTCTTACGCAATTATATTTCATAAAAAAATAAAATTTAAATGGTAAATTATATTTACGGTTATTAAATCTCTAACAACACAAGAAGGGGAAAATAGGTGTCTCGGCAAGTCATTCAAGGAGAGATCGATCGAGTACATTGTCAGCTAACCTTAAATTGGGAAGCACGAAGAACGGGAAGGCACCATTAGACCTGGTAAACTGGTCAATCGGGTCGAGTTAGTTCGGGTCTCTCATTGATTTCGGGTTAATTCGGGTCGGGTCGGTTATTTCGGGTTTCGAGTCTGTTTTGGGTTGGTTAGTCGAGTCTCTTTCGGGTCAAGCGGGTCGGATTATTTTGGATTGGTCAAGGTCAATGAATAAGAGATAAAAAGTCATTTCAAGTCTTTTCTAGTCAATTAGAGTTATGTTTTGTCACGTCACATTCGGGTTGGGTGTTTCGAAATGGGTCAATTGTAATACTCCACTGAACCGAAGATGTTATTCGGGTGGGGTACCCCTTTGAAGAGGTTTATTGATTGGCTTAAAAATCTGACTAGTGCTTAAAGGGATAGAAAGTACTACTCATATCATCAAAGTGCACTTTCTTTTCTGGTTATCCATGCAAAAGAACTCCGCAGTTAAGCGTGCTTGGTTGGGAGTAGTCTTAGGATGGGTGACCTCCTAGGAAGGTTTCCGGGATGCGCATGAGTGAGGACAAAATGCGCTGGAAAGGACCCGTGTTGATCTGTGGGCCATCTACACAGCCTGGTAAGTTACCGTGAGTGACTGTTCCCGACTCTAGGTTTGAGCCGGGGTGTTACATCAGTTATGGGTCAAGAAAGTTCGGGATCGGGTCAGTTATGGGTTAAGAAAATTCGGGTTATTTCGGGTTGGGTCGGGTCATTTCGAGTTTTGGATGTTATCCGAGTTCTGTAGTTCGAGTCAATTTCAGGTCTCGAGTCAGCTTTTTCAGATCAGCCAGATATAATCATTTTACCACGTCTAGGCACTACCTACTCGGCCACTCACAAAAGGGGCGAAAGAATTTATACAACTAATTGATGAAAATGTCAATATTCCTATATTTCTTAAAGTAATTATTACAAGTACTCCCTCCATTTTACTCCACACCACCACGATCTATTTTGTACACTATTCACAATTAAACAATCAATTTCAATTTTCTCTTTATATAAGTAAAAATATATTCCTGTGGAGTCTTGTTTAGGGATGTCATTGGGGCGGGGCGATGGTGGATATAGGCTCCCCCGTACCCGTACCCACCAAGAAAAACTCGTACCCATCCCCGCCCCACCACCCGTGGCGGGTTCAAGTTTTCAAAACCATCCATGCCCGAACGGGTGGAAATATAAAACTGTACCCGCCCCTCTTACCCATTAACTCGCTACACCATAATTTTATTCGATGAACTTTTTCGTAAAAGTTGATTTAATCACTATTAATTTCATTTTTTTGAATTTATCTTTATAATTTTAGTTTTTTCACCAAAGAAGTTAGTAAAAAACTTTATAAAATAGTTATTATTAACATTATATCTTAATTATAACTAAACTAGGTTTGTGACCCGTAAAATTCACGGGTTTATCTGTTTTAACTTTGATATTTTTATCGTATTGTTAATATTTGTTCGAGCAATTAATTGTTGATCCATTTAAAATATACAGTCTTGAAATACATAGAAGTTAGTTAGTTAATACCTTATTTCTTTGACAACTTTGGTTTATTTTTGTAAATCGAATCTTGTAAGTGACAATGTGGTAGCTACTAATTTGAGAAACTTGACAACAGAGTAATGACAAATGACGAAGACGACTCATTATATATACGTGTGTTTTACTGCGCAATATAATAAAATGAGTTTTTTAAATATTAAAAGTTGAAGCCATCCGTATATAATAAATTCCGTATGGAAAAATCTTCAATGACGCCTTATAAGGTTGTAAACTCAATACCTTAGTATAGTCATTTCCAAATTATTTCCAGACCTCTCCATCAACCCTTCCATAGAAATATCTTTGAAGTCTTATCACCACGTGCATGCTTCTAATATTATTTACATTCGAAAAACATTTATTATGTCAATAGAAAAATATTAGATACGATTGAACGGTATGGTCGGTATCTACTCCATGTATTACGAATTAAATTTTCATTTCAATAGCTCAATAATCCAAAAAACTTTATTCCCTAAATCCGAGTTCCAAAAGGTTCATAAAATTTTTTAAGTTCATTATTACTATTTCAAGAGTTTGATCCATCTCTTGTTATATTTATGTCTAGACCTGGCAAACAGATTAGGTCATGTCGGGTTCGTGTTCGTGTCACATGTAAACGGGTCACAAACTCTCCAACCCAAACCCGGCCCAATTAAATCTCGTGTCGTGTCGACCCACTTACATAAATGGGCCGTCAAGCCTCAACCCTAACCCGTTAATTTCGTGTCGGGTTCGTGTCGTGTTTCCGTGTCATGTCTATATTTGGAAAGTTTAAGTATATTTATGTGATGGAGGATAAAAAAATAAGATTAATTAAGTAAACAGGTCATTCGTGTCGGGTTCGTGTTTAGAGAGCTCAACCCAAACCCAACCCAATTAAATATCGTGTCGTGTTTGTGTTGACCCATTTACATAAATGGGTCAATAAACCTCAACCCAAACCCATTAATTTCGTGTCGGGTTCGTGTCGTGTTTTCGTGTGACACCCTTAAAATTAACGATAAATAAAGGCGTAAATTCTACGGAAAAACTGGTAGGATATGTTTGTAATTGGTTCAACTAGCCAAAAACCTGTAATTTCAAAAAAATTTCTAAACCAATCACAACATTTCTAACATTCCCAAGAGGCGGGTGCCAAAACCTGCCATGCTAACGAACTAATTACATGCCATAGCTAACGATAAGAAAATGTAATGATACAAACCCAAAATAGAAAAAGGGAGACATATGTCCCTTCAAATTATATACAAAACCAAAAGACATAAAAGGTTTACTATAAGAATAACCAAACTAGGTCCAAGGTTCCTTATGCTCACTAGCTCGTCTGTGACCCCAACAAAGCATCAACAACCTGTCAATCGCATTTTATACAAATACGAAAGCCACAATTCAGTGGGGAGTAACTTCGAGTCCTCCCAGCCACGAATCGTCATAATTAATGCAACATGTAGTAAAACATGTAAACAACATGATATTTAATCTAATTATCAAGTATTCTAACCTATGACCCCCTAACTGACCAAAATAAACTATCATGTGAAACATATAACAAACAGTAATCCAAACTTTATCAACTGTAACCGGCTTACATCTCACCTATTACAGTTCATAAAATCACCATACTAGAAAGGGCAATATATCAAAGACAGGCATAAGTTCTTAGTACGGTCAATAGTCACTTTGTAACTCGAGTCTATACCACGAGGTAGGGAAGGTAATCGAACCGGTATCTTGGCTCAGCGGTTAATATTAATAAAACATGGCCAAGACACAACACAACCCTAGCCTAAAATCTGCGCAGACCTAGACATGCGGATACACACCACCGCACCCAAGACCCACAATTTTTCTAAAACAAAGTGAGTACCCTAAGGAGTCCACCAAAGGGTTGGCTAGTACTTAAGCTGACCACTTACTATCAAAATAAGTAACGAGGTCATGCCCCAACTTGGATATAAATCCACTAGTCAGGAACACAAAGGCTATCAAGCAGTGAACATATACTCGTCAAATACTATAAAGACCTATCTATGATGAAGGCCGAAATACTCACCTAGGACCTAGTCCCAGCTAGTCCCAGCTTGAATACTTTAGCCCACACCACACAAGACAAGTAAGACACCCACTTAACCATAAGAGGACAAAAAGTCCAACTTACCAACATAAATGCTATCATTCTATCATGTGAAAGGCTAGATAAATGTCTATTCAGCAAACGATCTAACAATATCCTCAATAAGTATTCAATACTAATTTCCAATTCTAACAATATTAACCATGTTAAAGGCTTCAGGGAATCTAGGGCCGTTTTTACAATATAAGAAGTTACTTAAATTCAACTAACTACACATGTGAAATAGAGATATAATAAATGGCCTAAAGCAAGAAAAAGGCCGATTATCTAATTCATTCAACCGAATTTTTACCCGCAACCCCTGACCCTGCGGCAGTACGGGTTAAATTGCGGCTGACCAATCACTCAATTAACTGACATCGCATCAGTCAAAGGGACTAAGGCTCAGTTTTCGGCACAATCAACAAAACATTACAATTATCGCTATATAATTCATTCTGAGCCTAATCTTTACAATTTCATTTTCTAACCTATACTAACATGTGCAACTACCATAATAAATATAATTTCTACCTTTAACATAATTTTTATTACTAATTTGATTTAATTCAAAAGTTTACCCATACATTACTTATTCTAATTATCTCATTAATGAACCTAAAATGACGAACAATGCATGGAAAACCAACAAAACAAGCAACGGCCGCCGACCAGCCGTGGCCGTGGCTGTGGCTCATCTTTTTGTCGAACTCTCGCCGCCCCCCTACACCTCTCTTTTTTTTTTCCATTTTTGTTCATTATAACATCGTCTCAACACTAATTAATCGTTCCCAATTCAACTTTGTTAACTTAAACTAACAAAAGGCATAAATTAAGCATGCATGCATCAAACTTTAACATGTGTAAATTTCTACTCAAACCAAAAATCACAAAACATCCAAAAACAACAAAACATGTGACGATCTTTCGTCGAGTAACTCGAAATATGTTACCTTAAGCTAGAAAAAGAGCAATTAGCACCTTAAACCCAAACCCTAACAAGCACTAGCCGCTATCCTCGACAATATACGAGTCCCCAAACTCGTCCTCCAATTCTTCACCTAATTAAACAATAAAAACACCATAATAAGTACATAAATACCGAAATTACCGAAAATTCGTCTTAAAACAACTTCAAGAAAACTGAAATTAAAACATACTAGGTTGTAGATCTCGACGAGAGGATTCCGGAAATGTAAATTATGCAAAAATCCGATAAGAAACGCAAAAGTTATGGTGAAATTGAGCTTGATTTGGTATAAAATGGTGTTTTGATGAAAAAGGGAAATGTTAGAGGATGAAGAACAAAGAAAAATCAGAAAAATGAAGGGGAGGGGGTGTGGTCCTCGGGAAAGGAGAGAAAGAAAGGAAAGAGCGGGTTTGAGTCGGGATTTTCGAAAGTCGGTTTTTTGACTCGTTTCGATAATAATTAAAACCGTAAGTCAAATGCAAATTCCGACAAGACCAAAGTTTTTAAACACGAGATTACAAGAAAATTGAGTATTCATACGACCCATTTCCAAATTCGTTTACCCAACGTTCAAAAGAATTGTCATTTTCCCCCCGATATGCCCTTATTTCGAAATAAAAGATTTTACACGGTTTAAACTATTTTTAAACATCTCGAAACTATCAAAATAAATACTTTTCTTCAAAATATAATAAAATTATATTTCTTTGAATTATTTTTACTTTAAATACTTAAATATCAAATTTTATTTGATTAATAAATTATTTTCGAAATATATTAACGATTCGAAATTACGGGGCGTTACATTTCGTGTCGGGTCATTTATTGTCAGCTCTACTTATGTCCACGATCATACATAAAAATAAAAATAGTATTAAAGACTATAAAATAATCAATTCCGATTTTGAAAAAAAAAACATATAAATTTAAAAATATACGGATTAGAATTTAGAGAGCATAATATTTAATATTTATCCGTAGGTTCAGTTTCGCTTCCTTTTAGTACGCTTCCTTTTAGTACATGCCCTGATAATAGTTCATATGAAATGAAAAAGAAAAATATATGTTAGAGATGAGTATACTCATGAATACAAAAATAAAAATTTAAATAGGTTGATCGGGAAAGTATAATAGTAAAATTACACAACAATATATGCTTAATAACAAATTTAAAGAAATATTATAAGATATTCATTTTGATATCAACGATCATCTTATAATGGTTAAAAAAGCATAAACCACTTAAAAAAGTAAAGTAAATTTTATAGAAAAACAACCAAAAGGTGGCAGTTGGAGAAAACTTAAATTGGAAGAGGAAATGGCATAATTAAAAGGGTTTTTTGTCAAACACAACCTTTAAATTTTTTTTTTTTTTTCAAACACCACCTTTAAAAAAAAAAAGTTTGTCAAACACAACCTTTAATAATTTTTTTTTTGTCAAACACGACTTTTTTGCCGCTTGCAATGGGATGACTTTCAGTCTATATTTGAGATAGCAAACGAGGTCGGTTTGAGGTGTTCTTGGACTTGTTGGAAAAGTGGGAGTACAGACTTTCTAGGAATTGTCAACACGGTGGCAAAAGGTGATCTTATGTGGGGTCAATTGGTGCGTAAAGTAAGGCTGATCAAAGAAAGGGGTAGAAGTTTGGGTTTACCGTGGGTTGTTAGAGGGATTTTCGAGGGTCTTTTAATGAGGTTATGATGTTTTGTTTGGTCTGGAATTTGGTGATTGAAGGGAGTGCAAGGTATATCATAGTTGTGTTGTTTGTGGTCGTCGTTGGTTGCAAGTGGTGGTTTAAGGGAGTGAATTGACTCACGGAAAAATCCTACTTTAACTTACATCAACCCCATGTGACCGGCCTTACTTTACGCACCAATTGACTCCACATAAGGTCACCTTTGGCCACCGTGTTGACAATTCCTAGAAAGCCTATACTCTCACATTTCTAAGGAGTCCAAAAACACCTCAAACCGACCTCGTTTGCTATCTCAAACATCAACCGAAAGTCATCCCATTGCTAGCGCTCAAACTTTGGCCAAAATGTCGTGTTTGACAAAAAAAAATTTATTAAAAGTTGTGTTTGACAATTTTTTTTTTAAAGGTAATGTTTGGAAAAAAAAAGTTTTTTAAAAGTTGTGTTTGACAAAAAAACCCTAATTAAAATGATTAATTATTGTCATGATGGTTCAAAAAGTAATTGTGAAATTTTAAAGATTTTTCATTCAATTATTTGTACTTATTTATGGGGGCTGATTTATATCGACGACGTTTTAGTAAATATCGACGACGTTTTTCATAAAAAAGACGATGACTGCCCTTTTGACTTTCTCTCTCTAAAAAAATTTCTCTCAAACTCAACTAAATTAAAAACAAAAAACAACAACAATTAACAATATGTCAGCCTAATTAGTTCATGACATTAATTTTGTAAATAACATATTGTTAATTGTTTGCGTAAATCTGAAATTTTTACCCCCAAGATTGAACCATAGACCAAACTTTGAGATCTAACGTTCAACCATGGACCAAACGTTGGAAATCAACGTTTGCCGTGGTCCAAACGTGGGAAACCAACGTTGGCCGTGGTCCAAACGTTGGAATCCCACGTTTGGCCACGGAGAAATTTTTTTTTTTTTTTTTTTTAAAAAAAAAAAAAAAAAAAAAAAATTAAAAAAAAAAAAAAAAAAATTCTCCGTGGCCAAACAACCAATTCCCACGTTCAGCCACGGATGAACGTTGCATTCCAACGTTACACCCACGGCCAACAACCATTTCCAACGTTTGGCCGCGGTTTCGCCCTAAAAACCGTACAAATTCACTCCCAATCCAATTAACAACAACAAATTTCGACTCAAAAATCAATCCCAATCAACTATATTTCGCAAACAACATATAACAATACCAAAATTTACATAATAACAACTAATTAACATGAATTTTAATCGAAAAACTAACAAATTCTACACTAATTCAATTAATTTAAATAAAAAGCTAACACATAACCTAATTTACTAACTAATTCAATTCTAAAACAAAATCCAATCAATTTAATCAATCAACAATAACAATAAAGGAAATAAAACTATTTAATTTCATAGTTTAATTCAATTAGTTTCAATTTCTAAACTAATTTAACAAAAAAAAAAAAAAAAAAACCACACTTACTTGGCAACGTGGGAGGCAGCAGTGTGGTGGCGGTGGAGGCGGCAAGGTCGGCGTGGTGGTGGCAGCAGTGTGGTGGCGGTGTGGTTGTGGTGGCAGTGTGGTGGTGGTGTTGAGTGTTGGTGGAAGTTGGAGGTTGAGTAGAGAGAATAGAAAGAATAGGGAGAATGGCTAGTGAGAGATGAGGGGCAGTGAGCGTCTTTTTTATGAAAAACGTCGTCGACGTTTACTAAAACGTCGTCGATATTAACGAATCCGGTTATTTATTTACCATTAATTATGAGAGTAGATATTTTTTTAGGAAATTATGAGATTAAGTTTTATGTATTATTCCTGTTTTGACAAAAAAACACATAAACTTAGGCCCTGTTCTTTTGGACTGAAACTTATCTGATTTGAACTGAACTGAACTTATAGGATCTGAACTGAACTGGACTTAACTTATAGGATCTGAACTGAACTTATTAGATCTGAACTGAACTGAACTTATAGGATCTTAATCGAATCGAACTTATAGGATCTCGAACTAAACTTATAGGATTCGAATCGAATCGAATCGAACTTATAGGATCTCGAATCGAACTTAAATTAAGTGAGGTATAGGATCTCGAATCAACTTATAAGATCTCGAATCGAATCGAATCAACTTATAGGATTCGAATCGAACTTATAAGATCGAATCGAATCGAACTTATAGGATTCGAATCGAATCAACTTATAGAATCGAATCAACTTATAGGATCTGAATTGAACTGAATTGAACTTATAGGATCTGAAGTGAACTTATATTAAGTGACTTTAAGTCCAAAAGAACAGGGCCTTAAAAACATACGAAGTAAAATTAAGAAATCATACCATTTAATATTTACCCAAAGGTTCACATTCGCTTCCTTTTATTACATGGCTTGATAATTGTTCATATAAAATGAAAAAGAAAAATATATGTTAGAGACGATTATACTCGTGAATACAAAAATACAAATTTTGGGTCCGCCACTAGTGCTTCCTAAAGATTTTAACTTATTTTTAGTCTTTTTTAACAATTTTTAAAGCTCCGGGTCCGCCAGCAGTGTTTCCTACAGATTTTAACTTATTTTTAGTATCTTTTTAACAATTTTTTTTGTCTTGAAGAGCGGGCCAGATGTATGGCCAACAGCTGTTTTTATTAGAAATTCCGCATCTTCCAGCTCAGTCGCTTCATACAACTCAACATCATCTATCCACCCCTTCTTTTTTTGTCAACTCTTTGTTTCGTCGTTTAATGTGTATTATGTGCATCATAAATGATCCAGAGCCCATACGTTGAACAAATCGATCGTTTACCAGTTAACCGTAGAAGATTATTTTTAATTACGACCATAAATAAAAATTTACTTACGTAGGCGACTAGTAGTATTAAAACAATATCTAGAGCTATAAAACAAAATGAATTTGGAGGTAGTAGTGTGCAAGTGGAACATAATAGGATGGCGATAGGGCATCATCCGCTGAATCTTAGCGCCATCTTAATTTAAAAAGAGAGGTATTATAAAGTAAAAGATTGGTTTTTGATTTTCCACCAAAGTCTAAAGGATAATAATGTAATCTAATGGGTTATTTAATGGGAATACTCCAAACTATTGGAGTACTTCTCAAAATACTCCAAACTGTATTTTAACTACTAATATACCCAATTTTTACCATCCTTCTCTTTTAATAAAATTGGTCATTTACTAACCTATAATAGCAGGTAAAAAGTAGCATAGGTCCCACATTTTATAACCCATCTTCATCTTCCTGACCTCTTCTCTTTTAACCTGCAATTTTTTTCCCTAAATTTTTTACTCCGCCATTATAATAATTTAAAAGCTTCATCTCCCTTTATTAATTCTTCACCCTCAACTTCCCTTTTAACCTCTTCCCTTTTTTCCTGGCCTCTTCCCTTTCAACCCGCATCCACCACCACTCATACCTGATTACACTCCCGCAAACCTGCATTAGTACAACCCAGATAATACCAGGGATGAAATAGAAATAGCTCTCCCTCTCCATTTATCAGCCCATTAAATTTTTATTTTTTTAAATTTTTTGGTAAAACCTTGTTTTAATTACATTTATTCTAGTTTTGTGCAATGTCCTCTGATTTTTATTGCTACATCACTCCACAGGTAATATTGAAGAAAACTACCCATATATTCTCACATGTGAGTGTCCCGCATTGATAAAAGAGGAGAGGAGTTACCCCTTTATAAGGCAAGGAGCTACTCCCTCTATCGCCAATTGGTTTTAGAGTTGAACCCTCTTGGGCCTACGTTGTGGACTCTTTCTCCTCCGTTTGGGTGCGGCCCAGGCCCGTTGTTAAATTTAACAAATATCTTCTTTCATTCTATGCAATATACCTCGTATTTAATAAACTCAATTATTACAATTGTGTGATTTTGTAATTACATGTTTATCAAATTTATTAAGAAGCAATCGTTTTTAATTATACTTTGTGGGAGTCCAAATTGACTCACCCTTATGATTTTAATACGGAGTATACAAAATCATTGAGTCCTAACATAAGAGATGGATTGATTGTCTTGCACTCTTGCTGAAATTTGATCTTTGGCGATTTGTTTATGAGTGAATTGAAGAGGGTTTCGAGATTTTGGGCAAATGAATAAGATGAATTTTGGAAATTCCAAAAGCTGATTCATCAGTACTTGTTAACCGGTACTAATATACTATACTAAAGTTGATGAATAAGAAGGTCGTACTCTTATAATGATCTAATTTTATTTGTGGAAAGATTTATTCTTCACGGGGCAATGTTTGAATTATTGGTCTGCGCATCCTTTATACACAAAATAAATAGAGTTTTGGAGAGTATTAATGGTGTTTTGGAAAAGAGTGAGAAGATTTATGGTAATTAAATAATACTTCGTAAAGAAGATTAGAATAGAACAAGAAAAGGTTAAAGACAAAGAAATCGATTTAGCAGGTAACCAGTCCACCTGTTTTAATAAAAGAGAATAGGTGTAAAAGTTGGTTATATTGCTAGTTAAAATAGAGTTTGGAGTATTTTGAGAAGCACCCAATAGTTTGGAGTATACAATCCTATTAAAAGGGGAACTTAAAATGTCACGTAGTAAATGCCACCTTACACTACCAAAAAGCCACGTCACTTACTACACATGACATGGCAAATTTTAATATGACATGACGAGTTAATGTGATATAAATCATCAATTTATTATTATATGACATTAATTTAAATATATTTTTTTTCCAAAATTTATATATCCCTTTCAAATTTACATCAAAATTTCATAATTTATAATTAAAATTTACACCAAAGTTTACATCATTATTTCTAATTTTAAAAGTAAAAAGGAAAAAAAAATATTAAATGCAAATAGCATAACAAATATTAAACTTTGGACTTTTAAGTTTGTAGATAAATTAAACAACAATTAAAATCAAAATTCATATTAAATTTAAAATTTCGACGTTTATTGTTAGAATATTATAAGCAACAAATAAATATCACATAATTCTAATTTACTCCGTTTATTAAAAAAATAAATAGTTTGTAAATATTAAGAGTAAATAATAACATATTTAACATTAAACAAGGTGGCTTTTGTCAACAAAAAAATAAAAAATAAAATAAAAATTAAAGCAAACCTTTAACATTTCATTTCTCCTTGCTCCATATTTATGTTTATATTAAATTTGCTAATAATGAAAAAGAATGCTCAAAAGTCCTAAAACCTTACTACATAATTATTATATATATTAAATTTGATGATAATAATAAAAAAGATACCCAAAAGTCATAACACGCATCCTCAATTGGATATAAATGTTCGATGTAAGACAACATTTGTGAGCCAAATTTCACGCCAATATTTTTCTGCCCTCGTCGCCAACAAAATCGTAGTTGTATATGTAAATAGTCTTTTTTAAATCTTACCATTATTTCAACATCAAGGTAAGTGTATTAAGGTAAGGTAAATGTATTAAGGTTTTAAATTAATAATTTAATAATTTATTTTTAAGTTCCATTGGTTATGAAATGTTCATCACTTTTTAAAACTTTCTTATGTAGGAACTATCAAGATTTGTGGTAGGTAAATCTATTAAAGTTTGGTAAATGTATTAAGGTTTTAAATTAATAATTCATTCATTTGTTTTTAAGTTCAAATGGTTGCTCATCACTTTTTAAAACTTTCTTATGTAGGAACTATCAAGATTTGTGGTATTGTGCTATTCGAAGGTAAATAAATATACTTACATCTTTATGACTCAATGCCTTTTTTGTATTATTATTTAAATAAAAATTTAAATTAATAACGATAAGATTAATATCACGTAAATCAAATTTCACCATTTTATTTCTTATTAATTACTCGGTGGATTTTGTCCTTTTTTTTCCCTAGAGATGGTTCATTGGAGAAAAAATACTATATGGAGAAAGAAAATATTAGAATTGCTTAAACAACTACTCCCTTCATTCCACTCAATACTATATTATAAACTAACTACAAGATTGACTATAAGTTTTTGACGGAAGACAACATTTGTGAGACAACATTTAAGTAAATATTTTTGTACCGCTATCACGAAAAGAATTGTATATGTCACTAACTTTTTTTTTATCATTGTATCAGTACCAAGGTAAATGTATTAAGGTTTTAAATTAAGAATTCATTTATTTATTTTATTTTTCATTGGTTATGAAGTACATCACATTTTTAAACCTCGCATATTTGTTGTTTATTTCTTATTTAAGGATATTGAGATTTGTGGTGTTGTGCTATTCAAAGGTAAATATACTTACATCTTTAGACTCAATGTCATCTTTCTTCCATTATTTAAGAGAAACTTAAATTAATAACAAAAATTAATGACTAAGTGATTTTTTTTATGTAAGGATGGTTTATTGAAGAAAGAAGATTAAGAAGAGAAATATTAGAATTACTTAAACAAATACTCTATTCATTCGACTCAATACTATATTATAAACTAACTATAAGATTGACAACATGAATGTAAATGACTAATTGTTTTTAGGTTCATAAAAAAAATTAGTATTTCAAAAACTTTCAAATGTATGCTTTATTTTGATATGTGTTGTTTTTTTAATCATCATTTTTCCTTAGAAAAATAACACTCATAGAATGAAATTGAATTTGCGAGGATCTCAATCTTATTGACATGGATAATAGGTAGCATAAATAATGGAGTGAAAAGCCCAAAAATTATCATTTAAGAAAGGAGTTAGATGTTAAATTAGTGGGGTGAATTAATTATCAATTATTAATAACTATAAAGATGAGAGGAATCTAAAAAGTTTATCACAAATTGTTGTGTAAGACCCTTTTACTCATAAGACTAGCCCATTAATCAAAAGCTCAAATAGATTACTTGATAAATTTGTATAAAAATATTTTATTTTGATAACCAAAAATTTTAGATTGATAACTTGTATATTTAAATGTGTTAGTTTTTATCATTAAATGTCGAGTTGTTAAAATAAAATTAAAATATAAATAAAATTATATTTTATAATTGGACTTCTCTCCTTTTGGGCCAGTCCTATGCTATAGGACGGTCCTATAGGAGAGTTGCTGAAAGTTTATTTACATCTACATTATTCTTTTGTACACGTTAAATTTAATTTTCATTTTCTTTAATTATACACATGAGACACATGCCTATTCAAAATGGCTTTTGATAGAAAACATGATTGAGTGGAATGCTTAGTTTACCTATTTTGAAGTATACGGTTGAATCTCGAAGGTGGAAAATTTGGAGAAATGTCAAAGCACATTTTTGCTTAATATTGTTTAATGGATGAAGTATAGGGACTTAATGATCCAATTATTACGAGTTGCTCCTTTCAAATTCTTAGTTCCGCAATTTATTATAGTACTAGCTACAATATTATGGGTGCTGTGAAATGTTAGTTTTTGTCACAACAATTCTAATCGTGTGTTTTATATTAATTTCGGATTTGTTGATAAAATTTTAAAATCTAATTAGTGAGGGTGTTGCATGTTTGGCAATCTTTGTTTGATAATATTATGGTTTCATGTAATGTGATTATGCGAATACCTGTATTATTAATTGATTTTAATCAGCTTCCATTGAGTTACTTCAGTTTTCGATTATGCGAATACCTGTATTATTAATTGATTTTAATTAGCTTCCATTGAGTAACTAATTTGTCTTGATTTTATAGAAGTCTTAAAACATGAAACCATATTGTAGAATGTTATGATTTGATTCACTAAAAATATCATAGTAAAAAACAAAAGATCCCGTGAATTTCACGGGTCACAAAACTAGTTCTCATTAAATAATCCTAATCTAATATTTATTTAACTAAATTAAACTAAAATTGTAACTAAACTAAAACAGAACTTTATCAATTGTCAACCAAAATTTCATTTGTTGATTGAGCAATCAAATTATCTATAATCTGAAAAATAAACAAAATTGAATAAGTATTTGCGTCTATTGATCTTATCAAACATATCAATGTTGTGATATTCCCTTGCAAATATGGAATTACATGCTCCAACCTTTCTAATTCATTAACAATCATATCATGTCGATGCATCTTCTACCTGGAATTTCATATATACATACTCTTCGTACGTAGCCCAAAATGCTTAATGGTGAATTGATCGGGGATGATGATTGAGTTTGATGCCGAATCGTAATCGCTTTACAAACCGTTATTAGTAAAACATATGTACGTAGTTGCAGACTATGTATCTTGTCTGTTCTAACTTAGAAGTTGGAACTCCATTCCTCAAAAAGAGGCAAAATACTACTCCGTAGGAACAATTCAACTATTTTTCTTTCAATTATCTATAATTATAATTAATTATGTAATTTATAGTTCCCAAACTACCCTTCTCAATTAATTAGTGTGAAATTTAGATTTTAGTGGAGGAAAATGAAATTACATAACTAATTTACTATAATACCCCCGGCGGTGCCCAATTTGAGTATCACCCGGTGGCGCCATCTCATTTTCCAACATAATAATATACTTCTTTTGTCCGGTCGTTTGTTGTCTGATGTAAATTAAAAACCACAAGCGCACGATATCGTAGTAGCATTTGAGGGTCGATTTCACGGGGAGCCTGTTATGCAATAATGATCCATTCTAGCTATATGCTTAGCTAAGTCGACAATAATTGAGTTTGGTTTTAAACTAATCAACTAAACTAATTAAAAAAAGATGCAATTAAACTAGATATGGAAAATGAGCAAGTGGATGTAAATGTTGTAATTCAATAGGGAAAAAGGCATAGGACCCGATTTTCCACCAACATTTCGTATTTATTGTCGTGATTCCTTTTGACTAGCTATTGGGGTAATATGTAAGGAGGAGATGGCTCTAATTCATCTAACACTTCTCTCTCGGGTTCACATTAGGACACTAGATCTCCCAACCCCCTCCCTTTTGGTCTTGGAGGTCGGAATCCTTAGGTAGAAGCCCGATTACCCTAGAAACGTGCACTTTCCCAAGGTATCCTAGCATCTCCTAAGTCCATTAAGCCCTCGTCATTTATGGGTCATTCAACTCCATCTCTCGAAGATCAAATTTAAAGACTAGTCTAGATGTGCCCTCCCTTGGTTCTCCCTTTCGGTCTCAACCTAGGTTAGCAATAGGTCTAAATTTGGTACTCGATTCTCGAGCTAACTAACGTTCGTTAATGGACAAGGGTCACAAATCAACATTACCCATAATATACCAATTCAACTAATCAGTCATCTAGCTTACCCTTACTAATAATCCCCAACAACTATTCTTATAGGAATCAATCAAATAAATCACTCATGTTAGGGTTAATCGAGCCCTAGTGAAAGGACTACTCACTAATCATGTTTATTAAGACAAGACAAATGATAAAGGTTGACACTTTAGCAATTGACATGTTATTAAATTGATTTCTATAACTAATCATGTAATTAGTAACAAGGAAAAAAAATAGACTAATTAGACTATAATTAAAGTGAAATCAAACTAAAAGGTGGTAACTTTGGCTACAAATATTCAAAAATAAGACAAACATAAACTAAGGAAATGAAATTGATAAAACAAAATGAGAAATTAAAGAGAGAAAAAGAAAATAAACCAATAAAGATGAAAGAAATAAACTTGATAGAATAAATTGCTTGAATAATTGAAGAACAAGACGAGATCCAATTTCTTCTACAAAAATCCTCCAATTACCCAATTTTGATCTAAAATAAACTGTATCTAGTTATGTTGCAAATAATAATGTATTAACTATTTATACAAACCGTCCAAAATCACAATTATAAGAGTCAAAAGCACTCCCAAGGAAGAAAACCACTCTTGTTCTTGGATAGCAGAGCAGAAACAACTTCTCGTTGCCATGGAAGAAAGATGGTGCCATCGAACAAGAATGGAGACAAAACCAAGCTTGGCTCATCAGTTTGAGATAGGAATAAAGGATCATCAAAGGGAGAATATAGAGATGGAGTATCTGAATTTTCTGGCATTTTGTAAAAAAAAAAAATTGTAGCAGTGATTAAACCTTCATTATAATGGCGGAAGCGTAAGATCGTAACCTAAGCGAAAGATACCATATAAAACTAATTCACCATTGATGAATAAAAGAGAAAATATAGAGGAAAATGTAAGACGAATTATAGAGAGAAGAAGATTATCATTGTAAAGTGAATTATATTTCTCAAACTTATATTCAATACATTGTGAATCACATGTATATATAGTAGTTAAAATTGGTTGATTATAACAACCTTCTAACAACCTTTGACTAACTCCCTTTATTTTGGGTAGTTATAGTTAGCTACATATTCTAACTATCATGGCTCATATCCCCCCTCAAGTTGGAATGGTTGCAGAAGGAAGATGTAGACCTAGCTTGGAAGAAAGAAATCTGTGCTCATTTGCACCCAGTGCCTTTGTCATGATATCAGCCAATTGCAGTGAGCTCTTTACATGTTTAGTCTGTAGAAAGTCCTCTTGCTGTTTATCTCACACGAAATAACAATTCACATTGAGATGTTTGGTCCTCTCATGGAAAACCGAATTCCTAGCAATATGTTCTGCTGCTGTATTATCATAATGTAAAGTAACAGGCAGTGGGATGCATACTCGTAAATCAACAAGAATGTTGACAATCCAAACTAATTCTGCTGATGTGTATGACATACTGCGATACTCTGCTTCTGTTGAACTCTTATTCACTGTCTTTTGCTTCTTAGTTTTTCAACCAATTAAGGGTTTGTCTAAGAACACACATAACCCACTGAGGGACTTACCACTGAACTGACAGGTAGCCCAATCCACATAGCCCAATCCACATCAGAATAGGCTTGCAATGTAAAATCATAAGTCGCAGGATAAAAGAGCCCTACATTAACTGTCCCCTTGAGATATTTAACAACATGCTGTGCTGCCAAGTAATGAGTCTCTTTAGGTTGACTCAAAAAATGACTGAGATGTTGTACACTGTATGATATATCTGGCCTTGTCATATTTAAATACAAGAGCTTACCTATCAATCTCTTGTACTTCTCAGGTTCTTGCATAAGTTCACCTGAATCTGTGGATAATTTGAGACCCTTATGCATAGGAAAATTAGCAGGCTTACAATCTTCAAACCCAGCATCTTTAATTATATCAAGAATGTATTTCCTTTGATTAACCTCAATGCCATTTGCATTTCTAGCCACTTCTAGTCCTAAAAAATATCTCATTAGCCCCAAATCCTTGATGGTAAACTTATCATGTAAGGAAGTCTTCAATGCTGAAATCCCTAAGATATCATCACCACTAAGGAGAACATCATCCACATACATAAAAGCAATGAGTAGCTTCTTTGTGACAGGGTCAAATATTGTAAACAGAGAGTAATCATGTTTGGATTGCAAAAACCCGAAACTTAATAATTGCTTGGTCAATTCTAAATTTCATTGCCTGGAAGCTTGCTTCAACCCATACAATGACCTTTTTAACCTGCATACTTGGCCCTTCTTAGCTGCAATATAGCCAAGAGGGGGTCTCATATAGACTTCCTCATCTAGAAAACCATGTAGAAAGGCATTATTTATATCCAATTGATATAAAGACCAGCTCTTTACAGTAGCAACTGCCAAAAGAGCCCTAACTGTTGCAAACTTGGCCATTGGTGAAAAAGTAAACTTATAATCCTTATATTTTACTTGATTATATCCCTTGGCTACAAGTCTGGCTTTGAATCTCTCAACTGACTCATCTGCTTTGTGTTTGATTTTGAACACCCATTTACTCCCTATAGCTTTCTTGTCATATGGCAAATGAGTTAGCTCCCATCTCTTGTTATCCTCTAAGGCTTTGAACTCTTGTTTCATAGAAGCAGCCCATCTCTCATCAGCACATGCCTGAGCATAAGTACTAGGTTCATGTTCCTCAACCACATTACAAAGAGAAATCACATATTCCTGATCAAAATCACATGTAGAGCACTGTGCTGCCTCTTATATGTGGGCATAACGTAATTAGAAAGAACAGATGGCTTCTTTGGCCTATCTGACTTCATAATACCTTGGTCATTTGGATCATTTTCCACAATTGAATGACTAGTAGGAATGTTGGGAATAGGATCAACAGTATTGACTGCTGTCTCTGATGTTCAGTGGAAGCAGACTGCTAAACAGTCTCAGGCACCGTATTATGCCTTGAAACAGTTACAAGTACTGCATTAAATGGTCCCTGATCTTCTTGGAGGACTAAAAAATCTTCAATTGTTGATGAATCAGAAGATGTAGGTGGAACTTGTGTGTTAAAAGGATAAATATAAACACAGCATCCCTATTTGTAAAGACCACATGTTTTGTTAGGTCATACAACTTGTAACCCTTCTGATTAAAAGGATATCCAATAAAGAGGCACTTCCTTGCCTTGTGTGCAAATTTATTAGTTGAGGTAGGTGGCATTGTTGTATAGCAGAGGGTACCAAATATCCTTAGTTCATTATAGGAAGGTATCTCCTTAAATAAAAACTCATGTGGTGTATGCCAACCTATGATCTTTGAAGGCATTTTATTGATAAGATAAGTGGCTGTTAGAAGACATTCACCCTAAAATTTGACAGGGAAGTTAGACTGAAACTTAAGTGCTCTTGCAACCTCTAACAAGTCCCTATGTTTTCTTTCAACACGCCCATTTTGTTAAGGTCTACCCACAATGCTTCTTTGATGCACTATACCCTTCTCTATAAAAAACTCTTTACATTGTTCTTGGAAAAATTATGAGCCATTATCCGACCTAATGGTCTTAATCTTGGCATTAAAGTGATTTTCAGCATAAGCAATGAAACCCTTAACAAATCCAGGTACCTGAGTCTTATATTATATCAAAAAGGTCAAGGTAATCCTAGAATGGTAATCTAATATGGTAAGAAAAGATTTAGCACCAGAAAATGCTGGTGCTTTGTATGGTCCCCAAACATCAATATGAATTAAATCAAAGCAATGTTTAGCATAAACAATACTAACAAGAAAAGGCAAAGAATGATGTTTGGAAAAAAAATGCAAGCTTCACAATGAAAATTCTTTATTCCCTTCATACTAATTCCAGATACATGTTGCATTTTTTTAAGGAGATATGCCCAAAAAGAGAATGTACAAGAGCTATATCAGAAATTCTAGCAGAATTGACATTACGATGTTTGGAATTTCTAATCTTATTTGAACAAACTGAAAATGAAGAATTGACATGTCTAGGTGATAACACTCTAAACTTATAAAGATTGCCAACCCTCTTTGCCTCGACAATCACAACTTTACTTGGATGGTCCTGAAACACACATTTAGTTTTCAGAAAACTAACAGTTAAACTTTGAAGAGTCTATTGATCCAAAATACTCAAGGTGTGTATGGGGGGGGGGGTGAATTGAGGATTTAAAATTTTTGAAAGCTTTTTCGATTATGCGTATGTAATTGATTATTTAAAGTTTATTGATTAAACTTTAACTAATCAACTAATGAATGTAAAACGAAATAAACAAAGAACGAAAGAGAGGAGACACACGGTTTTTGAAGTGGTTCAGTTTCACAAGTCGAAACCTACGTCCACTATTCTCGATTAATAAATTTAGTACCTTTCTACGGATTACAAATTTACTAACCCAACTCGTACAACTAACTCTAGCTGTAACTCAATGAGTACCGTTAAATACTCGAGTGAATAACTTACGCTAATAAGAAAGTGACAGGGCTGTCGTATACCTATCAAAAATAACGAACTGGCTCTAACTAATATAGCTAGGGAAGTCGAGTCGATCTCCACAGGGAGATGGGAAAATGTCAACTTTGTCTAAGTTCGTCACGGTAACCAAATTGGGGGGTTTTAATTGAGTTGTTCTAAACTAATGAGAATGAGAAAGAGAAAAAGGCAGGAGAATAAAGATTAAACAGACAAGGAAAAAGCAGCTAAGACAGTCGGTTCACCATGATCATTCAGTCAAGCAATCTAAGTCTCAGGTCAATGCGAGTATGGTCAAAGGGGCAGTGAATATCTCCTTCCGGTCTCAATTCGCCCTAAAGCACAAATAGTTTAGCTTCCGCCCTCACTACGGTGCCCTATTGTTCGCTAGAGTCTTACCCTTTCCAACCTTCCGGTCCAGGTCAAGGTTTACTATAAATTAAATGCCTAATTGCGTCGACTCAAATAGATAAATACATTTAAGTGCAGCAATTAACAACAAGGACTACACAAGCATTAACCTAATAATTCAATTACTCTTCTTTCATAATCATGGATTCCCTAGTCTTAGCAAAAGACAATTAGCTACACATTACTATCGAATCAACAACAATAATATATAGATAAGGAGAATTGAACATGATAATAATGCTAGTAAAGATTGAATAGAGTAATAATGAAAGCAATAAGAGAAAGATAGAAACAAAATAATAATTACGATTAAGAAAATAAAAGGGAATAATAATACCGATTACAAATTCCGAATCCAAGTTCTAGAGTAGAAAAGAGTAAAGGAAAGAGAAGCAGTCAAAAGATGATGTAGAAGTGTATGAGGAAGAGTTACGCAGTCTACTCTTTTTAGTAGCATACGAAAATCTCCCCCTTAAACCTAATCCAAAGCCTAATTACAAAAGGCCATACGAAAATAGGCGGAAAAACTCAATTACAGGGCAAACCACTCGATCTAGTGGAATAAAACCGCTCGATCGAGCAACTAAGCGACAAACCCTTCATTCGAGTGGAAATAAACCACTCGATCGAGTAACTCCTTGTATTGCCTACTCGATCAAGTAATTATGTTACTCGATCGTGTAATCCTCATGATATAAAGCATTCGATCGACTGGAAAAGTAGTCGATCGAGCTATTTTGGCACTTTTAGGCACTATGACACCTTCCGAAACCAGCTCACGCGTCTTCAAAGTGATAGATTCCAAGCTCCGATTCCTTGTTCTCCATAAATGTATGCAAATGGGACGGGTTTAGGCTTGATTTATCTCCTTTTCGGTCTATACCTGCAATTTACACAAAACGAACCAAAGTAGGCTAATCGGGGGTATTTATAGCTAGATGCCACGTATAATAGTACAGAAATGCGTGTAAATATGAGGGAAAAACCTTATATAATATACACGCATCAAATCTCCCCAAACCAAACCTTTGCTTGTCCCAAAGCAAATTATGAATGCAACTAAGAATAAAAAGTGGAACGGGACCAACGCATCAGCTACAAATCATCCACCAAAACCAGTTTAATGCAACAACTAACAAAGTGGCAAATGATAAGTGCAAACGAATTAAATCAATGTTTCAAACTTACTGAACCGCCGACCTTGCAAGACTCAAAGATATCGGACTCTCACGGGTCGCTCATCACTCAAATTCAGGCATAAGGCGAGTATATATGTGAAAGATAGAAAGAAGTAAGGACACTCACCTAACTCGACCTATAAGAACATGCATGCAGTTAACATGAATAAAGTCTCTACAACCGTACATATGCATTCCAACCAACTAATGACCAAGACACACGCCGAGGACTTACATTTGGGTAAGTGAGGTAATGGGTAAGAAGGGGCTAAGATGAATTTGGATATGTGGAGTTAACAGCCAGGCTAGCAACAACGAATCCAAATATTGAACTGCATCCCAACTTCGTACTCAATATAACAAAATAGAATGGTGCAAATTCGATGCACTCAGCTCACAAAACACCATAAACTTGTCAACTCCCCATAGAATATAAATAAGACATGGGAGTGAAAATCATCTATACAATTTCTTATTTCTTCGCACATGATTTTTCTTTCTTCCTTTTCATATTTCCATTTTTTTCTTTTTATTCTTTTTTTTTTTTTCATTTTCATTCATCATTTTTTCTTTTCATTCCCTTCAATTCTTCCACCAACTTCTGAAATCAGATAAATATAACCAAACTGCAGTAAAGCATTCCAAACAGCTACTCATCACTAGTTTGGCTAGGGTAGGAGAAATTATAGAATGTAGCTAATAGGGCAAAAAGGCAATTTGGCTATGTGGGGCTCATGGGTAGAATGAAATAAAAGGGAACTGCCTCTCCTAACATGTGTCACCGTCCACAGACCGAATGCATACAGGTATTAAGAAGACTAGACTCATGCTTATGCAAATTGATGTTACATGCCTTAGAGAGAGTACTACTCACATCCTAAATGAAACCGGTCATGAATGTCACCAGTTTATAAAGCTCTAACCTCAGAATATAATGTAACTTGCCGATATATGAGTCAAGTCTATTCGTTCAGATAAGAGAGAAACAAAAACTCGTAGATCATGCACATTATCATGCCAATTAAATGTCAAGAATATGCAAGGCTAAAGTAGGGATTCAATGTAGCGTCAATGTTCAAACGTTCCGACTCAAATTAAACGTGAAAATTTATGAAATTTATGTGATTTTTTGAATTTAAAAACGACAATGCAATGCATGTGGAAATAAATAAACGTGCAAACGAAAATGCAAGAAAACATGCAGACACAGATATGGATGCATACCTCCCCAAACCAAACCGTACAATGCCCTCATTGTACCAAAAATAGGGAAAGAAATGCAAACTAAGGAGAAAAGGATAGCTGGAGTCGAAATACTTACAAAATGTCGTGAAGAGGGACGTCCCCAACCCGACCATGAACATGGGAGGTCAAAGGAAGTCTAGCAGAAGCTCAACAGACGAAAAGTAGCAGCTGGAAGACGAAACAACTCGATCGAGTGGCTTGGAATAGCTTGATCGAGTGAATTGGTGTCAAAAGGGCTCGATCGAGTGAAATTATTACTCGATCGAGTGGACGTGAATTTGCAGCTTGTCGATCGAGTATATATGTTACTCGATCGAATGATTCTCAACTCAAATATGCTCGATCGAGTAGAAAACATACTCGATCGAGTTAGTGCACCTACAAAACACGAGTAAAGAGCAAGGGAAATACAAAGGGTGCATAGTTCAGCGTTTAAAGTTCAACAAAATACGAAGGAAAAAGTTCAACAAAAATACAACAAAACAGTCCGGGTTGCCTCCCGGAGAGCGCAGGTTTAAGAGGTCCCGCACGACCTTTATGGCATCAATTAACTGGCGCGTCAAGCTCTTCGAAGTACAAAACTTCAACACGATTGTCTGCTTCATTTGCCTCGTGATAATGCTTCACATACTGCCCATTCACCTTGAACCGATTTCCCTCGGGGCTTTCTAGCTCAACGGATCCAAATTTGGTAACAACTGTCACCGTATAAGGACCACTCCACCTGGACTTCAGCTTAACAGGAAATAATCGCAGTCGGGCATTAAACAGCAACACCTTTTGCCCAACATGAAATTCCCGAGGTAGAATTATTTTTCATGCAATCTCTTCGTCTTTTCCTTATAAATGCGCGAGCTATCATAGACATTAAGCCTAAATTCTTCCAACTCATCTAGCTGCAAAAGACGATTCTGACCACACAACTTAGGATCAAAGTTAAGCTCACGAATTGCCCACCAAGCCTTACATTCCAACTCAACAGGTAAATGATATGATTTCCCATAAACTAACCGATAAGGTGATGCACCAATCAGTGTCTTAAAGGCAGTTCTATAGGCCCATAATGTGTCTTTTAATTTAAGACTCCAGTCCTTCCATGATTTAGAAACTACTTTAGACAAGATCTCTTTAAGCTCGCGATTAGAGACTTCAACCTGACCACTAGTTTGGGGATGATACCCCAAACCACGCCGGTGTTGAACACCAACTTTAGACAGAATGGAAGTTAGTTTCTTTTCTTTAAAGTGCATTCCCCCATCACTAATGACGACCCTAGGGACACCAAATTGGGGAAATATGACCTTTTTAAATATTTTTATCACGGTCCTGGCATCACAATGAGGTGAGGCAATTGCCTCAACCCACTTCAACACATAATCTACAGCTACTAAAATGTACCTGTTACCTTTACTAGACGGGAACGGTCCTTGGAAATCAATGCCCCAGACATCGAAAACCTCAACCTCTAAGATACCATTTTGTGGAATCTCATGTCTCTTTGAAATGTTCCCTGATCGTTGGCAGGCGTCACAAGCTGAAATAAAAGACTTAGCATCAGCAAACAAAGAAGGTCAGTAAAAACCAGACTGAAGTACCTTAGCCACGATGCGCGATGGACCGTGGTTACCACCATAGGAAGAGGAGTGATAGCCTTCCAGGACGACTTTGGTCTCCCACTGCGGAATACACCGTCTGTAGAGACCGTCTGCACATTACTTAAACAAATATGGGTCATCCCAAAAATACTGCTTAGCGTTATACAGAAAACGCTTCCTCTGCTGATTAAAAAGGCCAGGCGACAGCTTGCCACTGACAACGTAGTTAGCTATATCTGCATACCAAGGCTCTTGGTTAACAATAGAAGACAATACAACAAATAAAGAATCATCAGGAAAAGACTCATCAATAGGTAAAGAATATTCCCCCTCTTGTCGCGACAGTCGCGACAGATGATCATCTACAACGTTCTCAGCTCCTTTCTTATCTTTAATCTGCAAATCAAACTCCTGGAGAAGAAGTATCCATCTCAATAGCCGTGGTTTAGCCTCCTTCTTAGCAAGGAGATGCCTCAAAGCTGCATGGTCAGTAAAAACAGTAACTTCTGACCCAATCAAATAAGAACGAAATTTCTCTAAGGCATAAACTACAGCTAGCAGCTCTTTTTCAATGGTGGTGTACTTCACTTGAGCCTCATCCATAGTTTGGCTCGCATAATTGTGGACGCGGGCCACGGGGGGCGCTTGGGAACAAGCGTTTGCATTTGTGGAGTCGCCACCAATTTATTGTGGAAAATTGGAAACCGTTCGAATACCTCATGTCATGTCAAGACCCAAAGTAGTGACATGAACACCAAGAATTCGTTAACCTTAGCATTCTATGTCTAGAATGACTCTCGTGAATGCCAATGAACACGGATGTTCACAGAGATCTGGAGTAAGGGGTGAGGGTACGTATTAGGAAGCTCTTTTGATCGAACACCTAATCCCGTCCGCCTCGATAGAGGCCTCTACTAAGGATTAGGGAAATTATCTATACTCGATATATTGTCGATTTATATGCATGCAATGCAACACCCAACGTTTTAATCCTAGCATGTGAATTAAGACTAAGTCGGTGAACAATTAATTTAGCATACAATTAATGTCGAAGTAGGAATTTAAGTTGATTACATGTGAAGGCATACAAATGATACAATAAAAGAAATACAATAATAAATAATGAAACTTACAATGGGTTAATTGATTTATGTCGAAAATACTTTTAAAACGGGTGATTTTAAGAAAAGAAAGAATAAACAAATAAACGAACAGATTATTAGTGATAATACGATTAATAGTTAATTAATACGTAACTAATAAACTAGGTCAAGGCAAAACGGGAGTTATCGACAGAAATCAACCAGGAACAGGCGCAGCAGAGCTGCCCCCTCTGGAAGAGGCGCAGCAGTTGCTGCGTCTGTTCCTTGGCTCCGTTCTAGCCGTGAAGCCGGAATTGCAAATCGTTAATGTTAATTGGTGAATTTAATGATTGATTATGAACAATTGTCTCGGATGAAAGTGATTAACATATTATTTACATATGATTAAAGGTCATAAAAGCGATAAACACGGATGAAACTAATTAGAACGAATTAATTACAAGATACAAGATTGATTAATGATATGAATAAACTAATTAGGTTAAACAAGTCAAATTAATGATGAATATGATAATAAACAGGTGGAAATATATCAAAGATTGAATTCCAGAAACTCAACATGAATGAATCGAATCTCTACAACCCGGATTGACTTTAATGACGAAAACTCGCAAATATTGGTTACAAGGGATTTAAGTCGGGATTTAATGGCGAATCAAATACTAATGATGATGAATAATATGTTAAACTATCATGTGAATGAAATAAGAACAAACGAAGACGAAGGAAAATAAAAAAAAAAGACGAAACCAACAGAGGACGAAAGAAGAAGAAGAGAAGCAGAAACGGCGGCAACCTCAGGAAGAGGCGCAGCAGTTGCTGCGTCCCTTCTCGATTTCTGTGTCCTGTTGATCCGTAAAAATGGTTTAAACAAAGGGTTTTATAAATTGGTTTTAAGACGTATTTTCGACATAAATCTTACATGATGATTACAATAATAAAGAATAATAAATAAAATAGGATTTACACACTCAGACTTACATGTTTGACGAAACGAGATTGAACTAAGTTAACGTTTAGTGATGCTCGACTCGAATGTACGACGAAAGTGCCCTCTAGGAGGAAAACGAATAAGATTGATTAAAGTTGATTAATTGTGGAGTTGGTCAAATTGGTCGGTCATGCAAAACGAGGCTGGTACTCAGAAAGATCCGAGCTTACGTGGTCGAAAGTTCAAGAACGTAGGCGCCAAAAAGTAAGAACGTGGTCTAGAATGCAAAGGTAGAAGATAAGGGCGGACACTCGCGTGAGAAATATGAGGAGCGAAGGCTCCTATTTATACTAATCACACGGAGGAAATAGGGTTTTCGGAGAAACTTTGGAAGTGAATCTTGAAAAGATATGAAAAGATACGAAAAATACGCAGAAAAGGACTTGGGAAGAGGCGCAGCAAGCACTGCGTCTCTTGGAAGAGGCGCAGCACCTCCTACGTCCTTTCCCAAGTGGTTTCCTCCTGCGGAAGAAAGATTTCCATGTTTGGTTTATGGAATAACGGATTAATCTTTTTTTCCTTAATATCTTGTATGAATATTACGGGAAATTCTTTACCAAAGATTAAAAGATTGTAAAATATGGAATAGAAATATCCGGAACATTCCATAACATTATGCCTCGGCATTTTAACGGTTATCAGAAAATGAAGACGGTTTTAGGTCCGGACTCCAAATGTACTCTAATTACTGCCAAAACGACCGTATCGGCGTGTAGATGACAATTAAGAGGTAGACACGAGTGTTTGAGCAATCACTTGATGATAAACTTACAAACTGTCACAAATCATTCCGCGTACCAAACATGCGGCCCAATCATCACCGGGTGGTTGGCGGGAGGCGCAGAAATGAGGTATCTACAAAGCCTCCATTTTGACTGAGGCTTGGACAAGGCGAAAGTCAAAGTATAGCCATCAGGTCAATCGAAGATTACAACCTGACGACTATGGTGACGCGAAGCGGCTCAAGGGGTCTGAGCCAAGGACATGTCGTCGGGACCATTTTAGAGTGTGTCGACTATCGGGGAGGGTCATTTAAAGTCTATTAGACTACGTAAGGAGGCTCGCCAGCCATAAGAAGATACCATACCTGAGACTTCTTTCTCGAGATGCTTTCGGAGGTGCATAGGAGCTGAGGTTAAGCGTAGGAGCTAAGGATAAGAGCTAAAAGTTATGTAAGGATTGTGCTATGGCGTGGGACCCTAAAGGAAAGCATCGTCGGGAAGGAGGCGAAATATAACTTCAACTTAAAGGGTAACCAAGGTTTGAGTGTAGGAACTCTAAAGGAAAGAGGCTTTGGTTTGGGAACTTCTGGAGAACGACACCTTTACCGAACTCCGCGAGGAAATAAAAATATCAAGGGTAGCAAGATGCAGGCGGGAACTGCTGAGGGGAAATATGCTTGGGTCGTCTTCAAACAAACATCAGAAGAGCTTGGGGTCGATGTTCATCTCCATGTCTCGAGAGGGATTGTCTGTCCGTAAACTCTCGCTGGGGGAACATTATCGGGAACTTATCTCCATGTCTCGAGAGGGATTGTCTGTCCGTGTACTCTCGCTGGGGGAACATAATGAAGGCGTGTCGAAACACTTGTCAGAGAATACTCGCTCGTTGTGACAAGCAAGGTCTTGGAAGAAATAAATAATGTATGATAGTCTGCAGTTGGCTTGGAAATACGGGTCCAGACGAAGAATAAATGTCAAATGGACCAAATATGTAATATGGCATCGAGGAAGAGGCGCACCAAAGATGTGCCCACAAATAACGAACTCATAAAGACTTTTTGGAAATTTATATGAAGGGAGGCTGAGGAAGAGGCGCAGCAAGAGCTGCGTCTCTTGGAAGAGGCACAACACCTGCTGCGTCTATTCCTGGGGGTGTCTTTCCTGCGTAAAAACCCGATGAAACAGGGGTTTGTTTCATTTATTCGAAACACAAATTACTCAATTTCTCTCTCAAATTCCAACCATTTCCGCCAAAATTTGATCCAAAAGCTCGCATTTTCCATGACTAATCGAGGTATGTGTATTATTCTTGCATTAATCTTCTATAATGGACGAATTTGGACCAACAAAATTAGGGTTTCCAACCCTAAAATGTCGAAAATTTGGGGCTTTTCCCCCAAATGATTTTGCCTTACAAAATTGACCTTATAAATGGCTAATTGGTAGTATAAGTATCATAACCATGTATTTGTTTCGAATTTTCGTTGAGTTTTGAGCATTTGAGTGAAATTGTGACGGTCTCACAGCTAAACCGTATATTGCTTCGAAAATAGCCTTAGGATTGCCCATTTGTGACGAAACTTGATATTTGGAATCCTTATATGATGGGTACACTTCCTACCATCTCAGAATTATGATTTGTGACGGCTTTTTCAGGACACTTTTCTAGGGCATAATCGTCGTTATAACGAAATGCTGTCGAAATTCGGACTTGAACCCATGACTAGGCTTCAACTTAGGCTTGACTTGACCCAAATTACCACATGAGTAATCGGGTTTGTGGGAAAATTGCCAAAGATGGCAAGAAAAGAGCGATTTCGGGGCTCATAAAACTCGAAAATCCCCTAATCAAGGCTCGTCGTCGTTTGACGCGGCCTAAATTTACTTTAATGTTGCAGGTGACGAGGCTTCTACTTCTGGGAGAGCTCCCATGGACATAGACACCGCTCTTGACCCTTCTCGGAGGCTCGAGGAGGCGTTAGAGGAGGCTTTCACTGCCGCGATGACGGCTGCTGAGGATGAAGTCCTTGTGGAGGAGGTTCCCGAGGAGGAGGAGAAGGCCCCGAGACGGGCCAACGTCGGGCGAGGTGGTCGCCAGCTGAGGGGAGCACCTGCGTGGGCTAAGACCTGGGATAGTAGACACCTTCTTTGGGTTGCAGAGGGTCACCTGTCCTATAAGACGGTGAAGAGCTTGGTAACTTGAATTCATCACCTTTCACTCATCTTCTTTCATTTTCATTTGTTCATTCCTTCTCCAGTTTCATTCAAACTAAAGATAGCTTTTGTTTCAAATCAAAATAGGAGGCCGGGAACATCAGATCGTTCTCGGGCTACACGACGGCGATGGGGTGCTACGAGAGGCTGTTGGCTGAGGAGCGAGCCATGATCGAGCGGGGAGCGTTCGACGCCCTGGTGCAGGCTTGGAGGGATATCACGAAGAGGAAGCTGCGGGCTAACCTTAGCCTGGTCCGAGCTTTCTTGGACCAATTCTGGGACACGACCTCCACCTTTCATATGCCTTTTGGTGAAGTGGGAGCCACGTTGGAGGATTACGGCATGATTTATGGTCTGCCGTGTGGGACTGAGGTAGTGGAGTGGCCGGAGACTGCCATGAGGGTTGACTCAGCCGAGGCTAGGATGTTGATCGGCTGGAACTTGGCGTCGAAGGCTACTGCGGTGCCTGGTTTGGTGCCTGGTTCTTACGTCCGAGACTACTTTGCGGGGAAGACCCCGACGTCGGTGGTGATCGAGGGGAGGGAGATGGCTCCTCCTCCCTGTACTGCTGAGCAGAGAGTCCGTTTGTGGCTCTGGTGGTTCTTGTCTTCGATCTACCTTGGAGACAAGGGAGAAAGGCTGTCGACGAAGCTTCTTCCCTTCCTTTCTGACCTGAGTGCCCTAAGACGTTGGGACTGGGTCACTGCTAGTTTCGCGGTCCTCATCCGCTTCATGAGGGCCATGGTTCATCCGGAGTTGATGGAGAAGGGGACTTCTCCTCGTGCTGTCGGCCCTGGACTACTGTTGGAGGTATGAACCTTCATTTAGACTAAAATCATTTCCTTTTCTTATCGAATCTCGAAATATCATTATTGATTATCTTGCTTCACAAGCGTGGGTGTACTCCTACTTTCCGAGCCTCGCGCCCAAGAGGACGAAGCAGGTGAAGAAGGCCTATCCTGTCGTGAGGGATTGGGTGATGTGCCGCACGAGGAGCCGACGTTCCTTCCACGACGTTTGTCGATGGGAGGTGAATGCTCTTCAGTTGGACGGCGTGAGTACTTCACTTTTATGTTTGTTTCTTCATTTAATACTTATCTTTTAGAACCGGTCATGAGAATGACCCCTTGCTTGCTTTTCTCAGTGGGTGCCCAGGCCTTGGGTGGAGTACGCTGGTGCTCCTCCTTTCGTGGCTGAGGTCTTTCGACCTAGGAGCTCGAGCCTACTGCTGCTGAGGACGTCGATAGGTCCTGTGTGGTACTTGGGCGAGCGCTTGGCTCGTCAATGCTCTCGGGACGTCTTGACGGTTCTCATCGATCCTTCTAGGACGATGTTCAGGTAGCCTTCTGAGGCTGAGAGGGAGGCTGACTTGGCACGTGTTGGTGGTGATGCCCTCCTTCTTCCGGACGAGGACTACTCGGCGTTCCTCTAAGAGAGGTTGGCATACTGGCCGGTTGTGGTGAGCATTTACTCTCCTTTTGATTATTTTTGAAAAAAGAATGAATGATCATCGGTTAAATAGGAATCATTTGACTTTGTACGAGGTCGAGGCGGCGGGCATCGAGCCCCCAGAGTACCCCGAGACCCTCGAGTACACTGACGCGACTGGGAGGATGACGATCTCCAGGCTGCGTGACTTTGACGTGGCGGTGACGGATGCTGGCTTGGACGATTGGCAGCATCTAGTTCGAAGGGTAAACTTCTAACTTGTATAATTTTGTGTAAGAACACATTTGCTTGAGTTTATCCAATTATTTAGAATCTTTTATTTGAAATGCAGGTTGCGCCATCCCGGTTTGTGGCTTTATGGAGGGTAGCCAACCGGCTGCGAGCTACTGCCGTCGAGGCGCTCGTCGGCGGTCGAGGACGTCAGGTATGAACCTTCCGTTTACTTCATTTTGATTTTTCTAACTTTCCTTATCATCCGACTTGCTTGAAATGATTGACATGAGCCAATTGTTGCATTTGCAGGGAGAGGGTGACCTGGAGCGAGAGCTAGCCCGGTCTCGGGAGGAGTCAGCTCGTATGCTGAGGGAGCTCGAGGTTCGTGACGCCGATATTGCCGCTCTTGAGGCGAGAGTTGCGGAGCTAGGCGGCGACCAGTAGTAGCTTTTTCTTGTTTGTTTTTTTTTTTTTTGTCGGCTGTATGTATTTGGCACATTTGTACATTTTGGGACCCACATTTTGGACATTTGGATTTTGTTTGGGGCTCGAGCCCCCAGTTTGGTGTACATATCCCTCTTCTGGTTGTATATATGACGGCCTGAGTGCCTTTGCTGCTGGGTTGTGTTGTTTGTACCTGCAGGTTAGCTTTGAACAGGTTTGGTAGGTGACGGTTTACGCCGTCATGCTTCCGAAATTTACACAGGAATTCACATAGGATATACATTTGTACACAAGGCCTAAATTAGCGCAAAACAAATGACTTCGAAAATGCAAAAAATGCAAAAATTTTGTCGGGAAATGACCGGACGGTAGGGAGGGTTACCCCCTAAAAAAAGAAAAAATAGAAACATATAAGTTTGAAATGGAAAGTGGGACGGGAGTGAAATGATTCCCCAAAAAAGAAAATTAAAAAAGGAAACATATAAGTTTGAAAAATGAATAAATTAAATTAACTTGGTGGAATGATTCCCCCAAAAGAAAAATAAAAAAGAAATGTGTAAGCGTGTTAAAATGACGAAAATGTCTATATTGCTTCGAAATACGTGCCCGTGAAATTAGGAAACACGAAATATGGTAATTTGACGTATTTACCAAAATAATATCCCGTATGAATAAGAAATTATTCATGGAGGAATTTAGGAAAGATCCAACGCAGAAAATCACAGAAACACAACTGAGGAAGAGGCGCAACAAGAGCTGCGTCCCCAGTGTATCCGTCCTGACAGATTTTAGGAAACAACTTTTAGTATAAATAGAGACGTCGAGGGAGGTTTTATTCACACAATTCTTCCTTTTTTTCTTCGTCTTATTACATAAAGCTTTCAAAATAAGTATACATCATGAATACTCTCGAAATTCGTCTAAAGGAGTGGACAAATGAGTTCTCCAATGTGGAGAAACACGACATGGGTGCTTATAATCTTGGATCGTTATTGAGTTTGAAGTTTATCAAGGTAGTCAAACCATTCCTAGATGCTTGTCTTGATTATTGGGACCGAATTACCATGTATTTGCCTTCCCAGGAGGTGACGTTTGCCCATTTCCCGAAGAAATTGCTGCGATCGGTGGGTGGGACCCGGAACACTTGCCTGCTATTCCTTCTACTTCCCAAGGGTACAAGAATAAGTTCAGAGATTTACTTGGGTTGACAAGAGCTGAGGTTGATCGTCTAGTGACCTCAAAAGGAGTGCGAATGTTGGACTTTATCGACCGATTCATTAACAAAGCCGACCCTACCATTTCTTATTTTGCCAGGCGAAGGGCATTTGGGTTTTGATTGCTACATGTATATATCCTTCAAGGGCATGTTGATGAGGATTTGAGAGGCGATCCTCGTTACCTGAGCCTAATTGAGCAAATGGAGCTGCGCAGGAGCCCAGCTTGTCTATGTTTAGGAGAGATCCTATTGGGTTTCGATAACAGGAAAGTCAATCGTGACCTACCTTATTTGGGAAGTCCCATAATCTTGCAGGTAAGAGAAAACATCTTCTTTTTCTTTTTTTTTTCTTTTTTTTTTCGTTCTTCTTTTTTTGATTTTTTTTTATACTAATACCCGCTTTTTGGTAGGTCTGGCTTATGGAGCGTCTTTGATTGATCGAGCCCCCAGTTAATGTTCCTTATTATCATGCTCGCTCAATTGCTATGAGGACTAGGCTATACATGGTGGATTTCACTCGAGTCTGCAATTATTGGGAAAGCAAACTGATGAGTGATGATGGCCTCTTGATTAGATGGATCGTACCATGGTGGCATCTCAAATCTGTCACTAGAGTATCATCCTTGGATCCTACCCGATCTGTGCGCATTCCTGGCTTGGAGTTCATGATATGTATCTTCCCGGAGAGGTTGATGAGGCAGGTTGGACTGAAGCAGACGATCCCGAAGCTTGACACTGTCCCGTAGACTGCCGTGGCGCTTACTACCGAGAGTCGAAGAGAATGGGCCATTAAATGGGCTCAAAGAAATGTGTGGTTCTTGAACTCTTCAGTTAGTGCCTTATGGGTGTCGGATTCCTATATGCGGTAGAGGAAAGCTACTACTCCGGAGGAGCGTGAGAGATTGAGGAAGCGCGAGCCTGTTGACTATAAGGTTCGCGAGGTGGAAAAGGAGAAAGAGAAGCATCTGACCGAAGGAGAGGAAGAAGCCGGGTTTCGAGTTGTTCATCCTTCGAAGAAACCGAAGACCTCTCCTGCCGTGGACAAGGTGATTGACAAGAATGGCAAGGCTAGACCACGAGAGAGACCGTTGGTGATTAGTTCTGAAGTGGCGCAAGAGCGTCCGGCTCGAGGTCGGGACAAGAAATATGACAAAAATGACAAGGGCAAAGGGAAAATGGAGGAATAGCCCAAGTCTTTATTATTATTTATTATTATTAGTATTGTGATAAGAAGGTGGGGTTTTTAGAATCCTAGCCTATATTTTTTTTTGCATTATTTTATTATGTAATGTACTATTATTATTATGAAATAAAAAGGTTAATTGGTTATGAAACCGTTGTGATTTTCTATTTATTATTCTTGTCGAATTTCAAATGCAATTGCAAATGTCCTTCTATTTACATTTAAAATTAAGGGGTTGTATCCTGTGAAGGATTTCCTACGTATTCATTTAAAAAATGAAATTAAACCCTTGCGCGTAGTTCAAGTAAAGGTAAAATAATAATTGTTCTAAGCAAGAGCTTGTAATGAACTTAGAGAATAAGCATGAGCTTGTACTTACTCTTAAAATGCAATTTAGTTTATTTGATGATATGAGGATGACAAATTGTCAAAATGCAAGAGCAAAGTGACATCAGCTTTATTGTAGCTTGGCCAGGAGCCGTTTACTTCGTGCCACAAGAGCGACACGTGGGGTTACGCGAGTCGCGTTTTTGTTCCTATTCTAAGCATAGTAACGTTTCAGTTGGTCAAGGTTTGTCGGGTTGGTAAATTCATTCCCATCTAGGTCAGTGATTCTAACCGCACCCCCTGGAAGTATGGACTTGATTAGAAATGGCCCGGCCCAATTAGGTTTGAATTTTCCTTGTGGATCGACAGGTAAAAGAGCTCTAATCGACTTGAGTACTAAGTCTCCTTCTTTGATGTTTCTTGGCCTAACCCTTTTGTTGAAGGCTCGTTTGATGCGTGCTTGATATGTTAGTACATTATGTAATGCATGTAGCCTACGTTCATCCAGGAGGATGAGTTCTTCATACCTATCCCTCTTCCAATCGGCTTCTGGGATTTGACTTTCGAGTAAAATACGCAAGGATGGTATTTCTAACTCGACTGGTTGTACAGCTTCTATGCCGTAGGTCAAATAGAAAGGAGTGGCCCAAGTGGGCGTCCTAACAGATGTACGGTATCCCCATAAAGCAAAGGGTATTTTGCTTGGCCAATCTCGATAGTTGTCGATCATTTTCTTGAGAATTGTGACAACGTTCTTGTTTGACGCCTCTACCGCGCCATTAGTTTGTGGTCTATAGGGTGAGGAGTGGTGATGCTTGATGTTGTACTTGGCTAGCAATTTCTCAGTTTCAGCTTGGAAATGTGACCCATTGTCACTGATGATCTCATGTGGGCAACCGTATCGACAGATGATGTTGTTCTGTATGAATTTTGCTACATTCTTGGCTGTGAGACTAGTGTAGGAAGCCGCTTCTACCCATTTGGTGAAATAATCAATTGCCACTAAGATGAAACAGTGACCTCCTGTTCCGGCTGGAGTGATCTTTCTGATGATGTCAATTCCCCAGGCAGAAAATGACCAAGGAGATGTCATTGTATAGAGTAGTGAAGGTGGGACATGTTGCACATTCCCGAAGATTTGACAATTGTGGCAATGTCTTACATATTTGATGCAATCGGATTCCATTGTGGTCCAATAATACCCCAAACGTGTGATTTTCTTTGCCATCTTGGGTCCACTCATGTGGGGACCGCATTCTCCATCATGGACTTCTTCCGTCACTTTTCGCGCCTGTGAATGATCAAGGCAACGTAAGATTACACCAAGAGGTGTTCTTTTGTATAATTCCCCTTGCATGAGAACATACTGGGAAGCTAGTAGGCGTATAGTGCGTTGTCCCCTTTTGTCCATATCCGGTGGGTAGGTACCGTTGAGCTTGAAGTTTAGGATTGCTTCGAACCAAGGTTCCTCTGTGATTTCCTCTTCATCGGTGATTTGGTGTACATAAGTTGGCTCTGATCGTCGTTCGATGCATAAAGGCATTTCTACCATGCTATCTGGCATGTTAATCAAAGATGCAAGTTTTGCAAGAGCATCTGCAAATTGATTTTTCTCTCGAGGTAGGTGTCTGTAGGTTACGTGATCAAAGAATTGGGCAACTTGGTCTATTCTGGCTTGATAAGGTGCTAAGCTTTCGCTTCAGATTTTCCAAGATCCCGTAATTTGGTTGATGATCAGAGATGAGTCCCCATGCACTCGAAGATTCTTGATTCCTAAACCTACTGCCGTTTGTAATCCAATGAGACAAGCTTCGTATTCTGCAGCATTATTTGTCACCTCGAAGTCGAGTTTGATAGAGATTGGTGTATGCTCGCCTTCAGGATAAATGAGCAACACTACTATTTCAAATCCTCTTAAGTTCGATGCTCCACAAAATAGAGGTCCCAGGAGTCTACATCGGTTTGGAGTATATCCTCGTCTAGAAATGACCAAGTATCTATTGTTTGTGCGTCATTGATGGGATTTTCTGCAAAGAACTCGGCAACGGCGCGACCTTTTATAACCTTCAGAGGCACATATTTGAGATCGAACTCTGAGAGCATCAAAGTCCATCTTGCTAGGCGTCCGTTGAGAACGGGTTTCTCAAAGAGGTATTTGACAGGATCCATTTTGGAGTATATTTTAACGGAGTAGCTAAGCATATTATGGCGTAGCTTCTTCGTTGCCCACACAAGAGCGAGGCATGTCTTCTCGAGTTTTGAATATTTGCATTCGTACTCCAAGAACTTCTTACTAAGGTAGTAGATAGCTCTTTCTTCCTTTCCTATGGTTTGAGCTAGCATGGGGCTCATGGCTGTTTCAGTTACCATGAGATATAAACCAAGAGGTTGATCTCGCTTAGGTGGCATGAGCACTGGTGGTTTGGCTAGTATTTCATTGATTCAGTCAACTGCCTTCTGACAGTCATCATCGCACATGGTATGATCCGTTTTCTTGAGCTTCTTGAAGATGGGTTCGCCAATCATGGTGAGTTTCGATATGAATCGACTTATGTATTGCACCTTTCCTAGGAATCCTCTGACTTCTTTCTCCGTTTGAGGTTGTGGCATTTCAATTAGAGCTTTGATCTTGGAAGGGTCTATTTCTATACCTTGTTGGCTAACGACGTATCCCGGGAGTTTGCCAGATGTTACTCCGAATGCGCATTTCTGAGGATTAAGCCTCATGTTGTACTTTCGTAGCCTTGAGAATTTGCGAAGGTTCGCAATGTGCCCCTATCTATCCTTGGACTTGACAATCATGTCGTCTACGTATACCTCAACTTCTTTATGCATCATGTCATGTAGGAGTGTAGTCGCGGTGCGTTGGTATGTAGCTCCGGCATTGATTAACCCAAACGGCATGAAAGTGTAGCAATAGGTTCCCTATTGAGTGACGAAGGCCGTCTTATGCATATCTGCTATGGCCATCTTGATTTGGTTATAACCTGCATACCCATCCATGAAGGATAGTAACGCGTGATCTGCGGTATTGTCCACCAATATGTCGATATGTGGTAGAGGAAAGTCATCTTTAGGACTTGCTTTGTTTAAGTCTCTAAAATCAACTCAAACACGGATTCTCCCATCCTTTTTGGGTATGGGTACTATGTTAGCTACCCAGTCTGAGTACTCGGAAACTTTGATGAACCCAGCTTTGAATTGCTTATCGACTTCTTCTTTAATCTTAAGAGCCCATTCTGTCCTCAATCGACGAAGCTTCTGTTTCACGGGTTTGAAACCTGGCTTAATTGGGATTCTATGTTCGGCGATATCCCTGTCGATCCCTGGCATATCTTTGTAGGACAAAGCGAAAACGTCTTTGAACTCGTGTAGGAGGTCTATGATGGCCCTTTCGGTAGAGCTCAAGTTAGTCCCTATCCTAAGTTCTTGGGGTTCTAGTTCGGTTCCTACATTGATGGGTTCAGTGTTCTCTATTACTGGTCCCCCTTCCCCTTCTTGTAGTATTTCCTTGCCTATGTAGGCAGGTATCTCAATTGAGTCTGGGTCTTGGTCATCCTCAGTATCATCGTAAACAGAATTGCATTCAAGATAACACAAAGAGTAAGCAGAACCTGATTTATTCATATTAAAGTTTGAGAAAATTTGAAACAAAGAAGCCATATGATCTGTGGTCAGTGGCGGTAAAGGGACAGTTGTTGGGACATTTCCCGAACTACTGTTACTACTTGATGCTAAGCTAGGAGAAACAAAGGGAATGGGGATGACGATAAGAGGAGACTCCCTAGGAACTTCTATAGACTCCGACTCTAACTCCGACTCTGACTCGAATTCATCGTCTTCTGGTTCTCCTTTGAACATCTTTCCTTCTCCAGTGGTGAGCTTGAAAAGTCTTCCTTGATTGTTTGTCCATTTGATTGATTTTCTCCATCCTTTCTGCTAGTTCGCGTTGGTTTATGTGATTAACGCGGTAGGGTTAAAGTGATCGTCTTGAAGTATCATGGTAACGATCTCATCCTGCGCGGCTCTAACAAATCGATCTTCTCCTAATAGTAGACTAACAGCTTGTTCGTCTAAGCAAGGTGCTTGACGAGTCTTGACGGTAAGAACTGTCTCTGGAGGAATGAAGTAGCAATCGTGAAAGATCTCGATTCCCGCTAACTTCCTTTCGTGATAGTGCCACGGTTCGGGAAATCCGTGAAAGAGTTCTTGACTTCCTTCCCTAACGAAGTATTCATTTAGGGTAGGGAGATAGGGTCGCATTTGGATTCCTACATTCTTACGGCTTTGATGCGTGTCATAAATATGTTGTTTTACACTCCATTTTACACGCATTTAAGAGCTCAATCAAGTGGTTTATGCTACAACTTTCCCTATTTCCGTCTACTTTCGTGTTTTTGTATTATATTGCAGAAATATGAAGAATCCAGCGAAAAGCGAGCCGAATCCGTCCCTAAGTACCTTGCATTGCATTTGACGTGAAGTATTTACTCAAGAAACGAACTTGGTGCGCATTTCGAGGCCTGAAAGACAACTGTATGAAGAATTTAGAAGCGACTACCAGCTACAGTGGTCGATCGACTGATGCCTATGGTCGATCGACCAGAGCACGACTTACAGAAGCTACTATTCAGCGCATTTCAGTCGATCGACCGGTCTCAGTGGTCGGTCGACCAAACCGTTAATTCTGACGTGAATTAATAGAAAGAGAATTCCGAAGCCCATTGTAATTAGGTTTTAGGAATAAGTGTTACGTTATATTCCTATATAACGTAACCTGATGTTTTCAGATTATCATCAAGTCTTTTATCATAAAATTAATTAGGGTTCTTTAGTTGAATTTTCCGTCAATAAGTTTCTTTTTGCATTCGGTTTTGATCCTTTCTCTGCAATTCCTCTTTACGGTATTCTCTGTTCCAATATTCAATTTTATTGCTTTCATCCGTAGTTTAGAATTGCTAGGTTAGATTTCCCAAAGCCGAATTATCGTTTCATGTTAATTGTTTATTGAATTAATTTAAGTATGAATTCGATTACTTTATTAGTTAAGTTTATTGCTGATATTATCAATATCATGAGTATCTAAACCGCATGTGCTAAGATGTAAGGGAGTTGTAGTGTAGGCAGCGTAAAATTAGTAGACCTGAAATCGCGCCATGGTCGATCGACTGGCCTACTTGGTCGATCGACCGACTCACGTGGGATTACCTACGTTTTAATTAATTTAATTGCTATATTTGACGAATCGAGTGCACGCGACTAGTTGAATGCTTAGGAATTGACCGACCTAATTAAGACGACTAAATTAATAAGATCGAGAGATAAGTTAATTTAGACCTTTAAATCACTTTTCAGGACGAAAGTTAGTATTAGTAATATTAGGGACCCGTAGCTTAGGCCGAAAGGTTGTTACCTGTTAAGAATGGACCGAGAGGACTTCTTATTTTCCCGTCTCACGTGATTGACTCAGACCTACCTAGGATACCGCCGCCGAAACTACAGTGAACCGACCATCTTAGCATTCTTTTAATATTTGATTTTATACACTTCCATTCATTGCTCATTTATTTGCTTAGTTTATGACACGGCTATCGCAACCCTATCAAAGATAAAACCTAACGGTCTCAACTAAAATGTAGTAGAGGAAGTCGAGTATCGAATCCACAGGGAGGTAATGTAATTATCAGCTGTCTAATTCTAGTCCTAAAGTAACGATTGGGGTGGTTTATTGAATTGATTTCTAAACTACGAGATTTAGAGGAAAGAGAATTAAAAGTAAGAGCAATAAGAGTAGGAAAAACGGTTTAAACTATCAAGAAGAGAGGGACATGTCGAGATTTCGGTTCACTACGGTAGTCCAGTGACTCAGCTGTAAATGATTCAGACGAACTAATGTGAGACGGATGTTGAAAGGTCCTTTCGATCCACTTTCTATCCTAAAATACCACTAACTTAACTTTCATCCTCATTAGGGCAGTCTACTGTTCATAACAGGCCTATTTAGTCCAATCTTTCGATCCAGGATTAATTTTAGCCAGATTAAAGGGTGACATAAAAGCGTGCACTCAACTAAGTCGAATAAATACAATTAAATTGCTATGGTGACAGGGTCTCACAATTAATTCATCTAATTCATTCACTAAATCGTCACATTTCTACCGCAGATCCCCTAATCCCAACATGAAAGGGGTTTAGCTACTCATATCGCTAATTAAACTAACAGCAATTAAATTCCCAGCGGAAAACATAATGAAATAACAATTAAAAAGCATTAAAGAGAAATTAGGGCAAGGAAATAATGAGACAAACAAGAAATTAAAGCAACAAAAGGTTAATTATTATTAAAGAGAGAGAATAAATTACAATCAATGCGAATCCGGCGTAAAGAACAATCGAATCCGAGCAATAATAATCCCAAAGCAAGGTTAAAGTAGAGAAGAATAAAAGTACGCAGTAAAAGGTTTGTGTAAACTGATTAAGATAAAAGCTAGCTAATAAAAGAATCAATATCTAATACCTAGTTAACGTAGGTTTTAAATAGGAAAATAAACAAGTTTTGCGAAACAAAACAAAACACAGGCTAAATAAAGCCCATAGCCATCAAAACCACTCGATCGAGTGGTTTGAGACCACTCGATCGACCAAATCCTCAGCAAAACTGCTCGATCGACCAGAAATTTCACTCGATCGAGCAGTTGGTCTTTCTACAAGTTAAGGATCGAGTACAAAAGTACTCGATCGACCATCTTGGGATGTAGAAACCACTCGATCGAGTGGAAAAACTGCTCGATCGAGTGCCTCATCTTCATTTCAGCTCAAGTCCGCCACCGAATGCCTCGTAATGCGTGCCACGACGCTTCTAAACGCAGTATCTCACTCTGGGCCAATCCCGTCTCCTCTAAATGCACGCAAAAAGGACGAAAAAGGGTACGATTCCACTACTTTCGCGTTCATTTCTACAAAATAGACAAAACGAACCAAAGTAGCCAATTCGGGGCAAAATACCATAAAAACAGTATAAATATGCAAAGAAATACGTGCTGAAATAGGCTAAAAAGACTATACATTAGGCACGTATCAGTTTACTTTTAAATTTCTTTGCCATTAGTTATAGAACAATTCAATTCAAACCCCCTTACAACTGTTACCTTGGACTAAAATTAGACAACTAATAATTGCATCGCCTCTCTGTGGTTCGACCCTTACTGCCGTTATCTATAGTAGTAGTTTGGATTATAAATTTATCTTTGGTACTCTACGACGGTATCAGCTTGAACTTGAGCGAGCATCTCGAGAACTTCCTCTTTAGTGGGTTTGTATCCTAGTCCAAGTGGTATTCTTTGTGAGTTGCCTTCTTTGTAAGGTGCGAAGGTGTTTCTTCGGATAGGATTCAAAGGCATTCCCGGGAAGTATCCCTGGGATTTGAGTATGTGGTTGACCACCAAGTTGGAGTAGGGATTGAAGTATAAGGGTGCCAACTCACTTTCTATGACACTTATGCTTTGAAAGCCCCCAAGTTCATATACTGGATCCGCAAGGGCTTGGTTATTTGACTTCTTTTCGATTATCGCCTTAATGGGTGACGAAGTGATCGTCACCACTTTGCCATTTAGTGGGATTTTGATCTTTTGGTGAAGGGTGGATGTTACCTCTTTGGAAGCGTGAATCCAAGGTCTTCACAGAAGTATGTTGAAGGATGCCTCGATGTCCACTATTTGGAAGTTAACCTTTCGTTCAATTGGCCCTGTGGCTATGGTTAGCTTAACGAGTCCTACTACCTTTCGTCGTGTACCATCATATGCGTGAACACCTTGATTGGTAGGGGTCCAGTCCGACTCTTTCATGCCTAATTTGTATGCCGTTTTCAAGGGTATGACGTTGACCGCGGAGCCATTATCTACCAAGGTCATTGGCACATTCTTCTTTAAGCAAATGATAGTGATATAAAGAGCCAAGTTATGACTAGCACCAAATGGTGGCAAATCTTCATCTGAGAAAGTAATAGGATTGCTTAGCTTCGGTGATTCTTGGAAGACCAAGTTGACTACATTGTCGGGTGTAGAGTTATGTGCCACATTTAGCTTGGCCAAGGCTTGCAGTAAAGCTTTGCGATGTGGGAATGAGCTTGCTACTAGTTGCCAGACTGAAAGATCAGCCTTTGTCTTCTGTAATTGCATTAGTAAATGGTCAGTAGAGTCGTCTTCATTATAATTTGGTGCAATAACGTTGGTAGGACCATTTTGAGTAGTACTTTGATATGGACGTCCCGAACGAGTTAAGTGGTCTATATCTTGGTCTTCCCCATGTTGGACTATTTCCTTGACTAGAGAGTGTTCAATGAGATACTCGTCCTCATCATCATCGGCCCATACTCCATTGACAGCAGCAAGTTCCCTCATTCTTGTGATCTCATCCCCTAATTGTGTAATTTGGTCGACTAGTTTATCAACCACGGCGACTACTTCTTGCATAGTAGCATTTTGGGTGAAAATTTGTGGCGCACGTTCTCTTGGTGTTCCATTGGGATCATGTAGAGTTGTCACCACACTCTCTAACTCCGAGACTTGCCTATCCACACTCCTGGTCCATGCGATGAAATCGGCAATGGTAGGGGAAATGGTAGAGTAGAACCCTTCATTCTCGATCGCGTGGATCTCATCTTCGACTGGAGAAATGAGGTGTGAATAATATAAGGTAGATTCCTCACTTGTAATCACTAGAATTCCAAGAGGATTATGAGTGTTGTTGGGTTTACCTCCCGGCGGTATTGGTCGGCGACCATCCTCAATCATGTCTTGAAGCACATTTTTCAATTTGTAGCCTTTTTCTGTGTCATGTCCCTTACCCCTATGATATTCGCAGTATGAATACTCGTCCCAGAACTTGAATTTCTTTTCTGGTTCGGGTGCAGGGCCTATGGGTTGAAGCTTGCCTTGTTTCATCAATCTTTTTAGAGCATTGGAATATGTGTCCCCAAGATTTGTGAATTTCCTTGGTGGGGTATTCTTCTTGGATGGCTCGAGAAGGTTAACTTCATCGGTATTGCTAGTAGAGCCGTAAGAATGGCTTATTGAGCCTTGATATCCTCGACCTATCGTTTTGGACAAGAGCCCTTTACGGATGTCATCTTCGATCCTTGTTGCTAGTACGGTCAAGTCCTTGAAAGTTTTGATGTTTTGGTACCTCAAATGACTTGCATAGATGGGCTTTAGATTATCCACGAATTTCTCCACAAGGGTAGCTTCATCTGGAGATTCAACAAGTTGGGTACGAGTCTTCCTCCACCTACTTAGGAAGTCGGTGAAACCTTCTTTGTCATTTTGGGTAAGAACCTCTAAGGTGCGCATGTTAACTTGGATTTCAGCATTATCCGCATATTGTTTGGCAAACTCGATTGTGGCATCATCCCAGGTAGCGATCTTCTTATGTTCTAGAGAATAGAACAATTGTCTTAGGATGGTGTCAAGAGATGAAGGAAAGATCCTTAGGAACATCTCGGGTTTAATGCCTTTGATAGACATGTAGTCCTTGAAAGCACGGATATGGTTCAAAGGGTTTTCATGTCCCTTGAATTTAGGGATATCCGTCATGTTGAAGTTGGTTGGCAACTTGGAACTCACGGCCTCATATTTACGGTTGTTCTCCCTATAAATATCATCCCCTTTCAGGTACATCAATTGTTCCTCCAAATATTGAAGTCGTTTCTCAGCCGCAGTCATACCTATGGGCGTGTTTTTTCCCCGAAGTTGTTCACAAATTCATCAGCCACTTCACTTTCTCGAGGAGGCAACCTCTTTTCCACGACATAAATTCGGCCCTCGATTGTGTCGAGTCGGTCATACACTTGATTTTTGAGTGACTTGGAGACAAGCTAGCGCGGTTAGGATTTGATCATTACCATTCCGGGGTTGGTCGGTGCTCACGTCGCTTGTTTCAGGCATCTTGGAAACTGGATAAGAGATTGACGACGAATCAAAACACGATCGACCATTCTAGCACACTTACTGAAAAAAAAACGTTTTTGACTTGTGAAGTGGATGTGTGCCACTTGTGTCGAGTGAGATTTGAAGAAATGACAAGATTTGAAAATGTGGGCCCTAGTCAACTGTAGTGTAGTTGTAGGAGTGGACTCGAAGTGAGGTTTTGAAATGGGCTTGGGCCCGAAATTTAACTCGACAATTGGACAGAGTTTTGACTCGGTTTTGCGCTAACATTGGCCCATTTTCGAAAATTTACATCTTAAAAGAGGATTTAGATTTCACAAAAATCGTCATGGTTTCGTTTTGAAGTGGTGATCACATAAGGTATAAGCATTATAACGGGATGCTGAGTGCATTTAAAAGGGTTTTGGTTTAAAGGGTGGGTTGCCATACCGAACAATCAAACCCGAAGTCTATGGAGAGGCTCGTACCAAACAAGAGTAAGGCCGATTCCTAGTCCATTTCCTCAAGTAGTGAAAGTCCTTGATACAAACAAGAGTAAGTACCATGGTATGGATGACGTCAATCGCTATCCATCCTTAGGCCCAAATAAGAATTAGGACTGTTTAAACGGGACGATTGGTCAAATGGGTTGGATTGGGCCTAGGAAGGCCGAATAAACGATCTAGGAAGACCGAGTTATAAAAAACCGACAATTGTCTTGTACAAACTATTCCCTAACCTTGTTCAAGTTTCACCTTTGGCTACACGTAAGTGTATTATCCTCAGCGGAGTCGCCAAACTGTGGACGCGGGCCACGGGGGGCGCTTGGGAACAAGCGTTTGCATTTGTGGAGTCGCCACCAATTTATTGTGGAAAATTGGAAACCGTTCGAATACCTCGTGTCATGTCATGACACAAAGTAGTGACATGAACTCCTAGAATTCGTTACCCTTAGCATTCTATGTCTAGAATGACTCTCGTGGATGCCAATGAACACAGATGTTCACAGAGATCTGGAGTAAGGGGTGAGGGTACGTATTAGGAAGCTCTTTTGATCGAACACCTAATCCCGCCCGCCTCGATAGCGGCCTCTACTAATGATTAGGGAAATTATCTATACTCGATATATTGTCGATTTATATGCATGCAATGCAACACCCAACGTTTTAATCCTAGCATGTGAATTAAGACTAAGTCGGTGAACAATTAATTTAGCATACAATTAATGTCGAAGTAGGAATTTAAGTTGATTACATGTGAAGGCATACAAATGATACAATAAAAGAAATACAATAATAATAATGAAAATTACAATTAATAGATTTATGTCGAAAATACTTTTTAAACGGATGATTTTAAGAAAAAAATGAATAAACAAATAAACGAACAGATTATTAGTGATAATACGATTATTATTTAATTAATACGTAACTAATAAACTAGGTCAAGGCAAAACAAGAGTTCAGAGACAGAAATCAACCAGGAAGAGGCGCAGCAGAGCTGCGCCCTCTGGAAGAGGCGCAGCAGTTGCTGCGTCTGTTCCTTGGCTCAGTTCTGGCTGTGGAGCCGGAATAGAAAATCGTTAATGTTAATTGGTGAATTTAATGATTGATTATGAACAATTGTCTCGGATGAAAGTGATTAACATATTATTTACATATAATTAAAGGTCATAAAAGCGATAAACACGGATGAAACTAATTAGAACGAATTAATTACAAGATACAAGATTGATTAATGATATGAATAAACTAATTAGTTTAAACAAGTTAAATTAATGATGAATATGATAATAAACAGGTGGAAATATATCAAAGATCGAATTCCAGAAACTCGACGTGAATGAATCGAATCTCTACAACCCGGATTGACTTTAATGACGAAAACCCGCAAATATTGGTTACAAGGGATTTAAGTCGGGATTTCACTACTACAAAACTTGTGATGGACATCGGATTTTTCTCTATATGGACATCGGATACACAACCGATGTAGAGTTTGGTCATGTCCATTGTGGATTAATGGACATTGGATTTTAAACCGATGTCCATTAAAATTTGCACATTGGATTTTTAGAAAAACCGATGTCTATTTGATCAATGGACATCGGAATTTTAGGAAAGCCGATGTCTATTTGATCAATGGACATCGAATTTTTAGGAAAATCGATGTCTATTTGATCAATGGACATCAGTTTTTTGCAAAAATCCGATGTCTATAATTATTATTTTTTATAAAACAAATATTTTGCTGTTGCCCATATTAGTCGTACACATGATAACAACGCAAAATGATTCCATAATCAACAAAAAGTATTTGTATAAAATCAATCGGTTATCAAAAGTCAATTACAACAAAAATTCATCTACTGTGTCAAATTTACTTAGACGACTAACCTATACAAAAATATCTTTTTTACCCATGGAAGATCTTCGACTATCCTGCCATTTCCCTCGAAGCTCGAAAGTAATTGCTGCAATACATCATACACAATATAGATGAAAGACTACAAGGCTGAAATGCAACAAACCAGTGTTGGTGACGATAAGAATATTATTGATAACAAGCGAGTTCGAATTTGAATCACATACACTCATCAGGTCCAACACTTTCTCATACATCTCTTCCGATGATAGAAGCTTCTGGCTACACAAGAACGTCTCCTCAAAAAAGGTTTTCAAATCTTCAGTATACGAATTCAACATTAGTCACACCAACTGAAGATCAAGTTACAAAATTGTGAATCAATGATTCACAAAACTGCATAATAGGTAGGTACACATAAACATCAATTGCATTGTTCAATCCTACCGTGAAAACACTTGATTCTTCTTATTAGCTTCTACAAAGTATCCTATTGTTCATCCAAGTCATCATCGTTTTTGTAAGACACAAGAGTGTCAACCTTGTGAATCTGCAACATAAAGCAGCAACAAATGCAGCGTTATCAGTCAGAACTAAAGCAAGTAATATTGGCATAAAAAGCTTCGAAACTACTGTAGTACTACTAGTCTATCCTTTACCTTGGTATCAAAATATTGCAATTTCACCATTTTTGGATTGGCAATCAACTTAGGATCACTCTCAATCCAAGTAAAGGGCGCCTCGACATCCTTGTCAGTATAGGCTAAAACAGCAAATACACCTGTACAAATCCAACATTATCAGTCAAATATCAGTTTTTCTTCCAATCTAAATCAACTGCAAACAACCAAATAAATTTGAGATTGATTGATAACATGGTTCATCGAGGCAAGGCAACTAAGTGATGCTGGAAGCAATCTGCCTCATAATTGCTTGTATTTCCCTCATTATTTCCTTGTCACTCTTTTCTTTTGAAACCCTAGAAAAATAATCAAGTCCCATTTTTTAATTGAAAAATAATAATCAATCAACAAACATAGTTAATTTTAATTAACTGATTGTGAAAAGGATTTAATTTTTACCCTTTTTCAACCACTTCGAAATCGGTCTCAATGCTGAAATTCCATCTTTCAAGAACTTCATTAGTGGCTTTATTCATTATCACTAATACAACCCTTTGTAGTTTCCCATATTCAAGCCATTCTACAGTCGAAACCGAACCCCACAAATTAAGAAAATCAAACCATTATGAATATAACAAGCATTAAATTTAGAACAAGAAAAAAAGAAGAAAAATTAACCCATACCTTCCGACCCTTCCTCGATAGCCAAACAAGGACAAAACTCACACAAACTGATTATCACTATCATAACAATACACATGGAACATATAAGAATCCAATTAACCAAATGCTCTCAAAATAACATAGCCTATGCTAAATCAGATAGCACAAAACACAACTATATACAGCAAAAGCGAAACGAGAACGAAGGGAAAACGCACCGAGTAGTGAATCAATTATCAAATAAAACTCTAATTAAACGCAACAACATTAAAATACTCGGAAATTACAAACTTGTTAACAAAAGAAAATTATAAAAATGAAATTGAAAAAGGAGAAAACCTGGAGAGGAGGGAACTGAGCGGAAGGGGCGGCTTGTTCGCAAAGCTTAGAAGAAGAGTGAAGAAGGTTAGTGAAAATGAGACGGCTACGGTGCAGGCGTGGTGGTAGGCCAGTGGTGCAGCCGTGGTCGGAGGCACCACAAAAGGAAAAGAGAAAAAGAGCACCAAAGAAAAAGAGGAAATGAGAAGGAGAAGGGCGTGGTCGGAGGCAGGCCTCTTGCGGCAGGCTAGTGGTGCGAGGCCGGTGGTGGTGGTGGTGGTGACGGGCGATGTGGTGCACGATTTTAGGTTTTGAGTGTGATTGAAATTGATTTGGGGGAAATAAAGGAGTATGCGATATTTTTTCAGAATAAAGAAGCATGTGACGGTCTATCCGTCACAAGTCCGTCATAAATCCCTATATGTGACGGATAGTCCATCAGAAACCCGAGTTTTCATATTCCTTTATGTGACTGATTGTCCGTCACAAAAGGAATTATGTGAGGGTTTTAGGGGTTAGGGTTTGAGAGTGAGAGTGAGAGTGAGGGAGAGGGATTTGGGGAAGAATGTATGTAGTCGAAATTATAAGTGATGGCGGTGAGGAAAATATTTTTGCGCATATAATTTTAACTTTAGATGCACATCGGTTAAATACAATGCCCCATGTCCATGACTTTTATATAGACATGGGTTTTATTAAATATCACATGTCCTTTAAAATCAGAAATAATGGACATGTGTTTCTTAACGCAACCGATGTACATATAATTATATGCACATCAGTTTTTTGCAAACAACCGATGTGCATGTTATGTACATCGGTTTTTCAGATAATCCGATGTCCATCGACTGATGTCCATAACGAGTTTTGTAGTAGTGTATTTAATGGCGAATCAAATACTAATGATGATGAATAATATGTTAAACTATCATGTGAATGAAATAAGAACAAACGAAGACGAAGGAAAACAAAAAAAGATGAAACCAACAGGGGACGAAAGAAGAAGAAGAGAAGCAGGAACGGCGACAACCTCAGGAAGAGGCGCAGCAGTTGCTGCGTCCCTTCTCGACTTCTGTATCCTGTTGATCCGTAAAAAGGGTTTAAACAAAGGGTTTTAAAAATCGGTTTTAAGACGTATTTTCGACATAAATCTTACATGATGATTACAATAATAAAGAACAATAAATAAAATAGGTTTTACATCCTCAGACTTACATGTTTGACGAAACGAGATTGAACTAAGTTAACGTTTAGTGATGCTCGACTCGAATGTATGACGAAAGTGCCCTCTAGGAGGAAAACGAATAAGATTGATTAAAGTTGATTAATTGCAGAGTTGGTCAAATTGGTCGGTCAAGCAAAACGAGGCTGGTACTCAGAAAGATCCGAGCTTACGTGGTCGAAAGTTCAAGCACGTAGGCGCCAAAAAGTAAGAACGTGGTCTAGAATGCAAAGGGAGAAGAGAAGGGCGGACACTCACGTGAGAAATATGAGGAGCAAAGGCTCCTATTTATACTAATCACACAGAGGAAATAGGGTTTTCGGAGAAACTTTGGAAGTGAATCTCGAAAAGATATGAAAAGATACGAAAAATACGCAGAAAAGGACTTGGGAAGAGGCGCAGCAAGCACCGCGTCTCTTGGAAGAGGCGCAGCACCTGCTGCGTCTTTTCCCAAGTGGTTTCCTCCTGCAGAAGAAAGATTTCCGTGTTTGGTTTATGGAATAACGGATTAATCTTCTTTTCCTTAATATCTTGTATGAATATTACGGGAAATTCTTTACCAAAGATTAAAAGATTGTAAAATATGGAATAGAAATATCCGGAACATTCCAGAACATTCTGACTCGGCATTTTAACGGTTATCAGAAAATGAAGACGGTTTTAGGCCCGGACTCCAAATGTACTCTAATTACTGCCAAAACGACCGTATCGGCGTGTAGATGACAATTAAGAGGTAGACACGAGTGTTTGAGCAATCACTTGACGATAAACTTACAAACTATCACAAATCGTTCCGCGTACCAAACATGCGGCCCAATCATCACCGGGTGGTTGGCGGGAGGTGCAGAAATGAGGTATCTACAATAATAGATTGCATTTAAAGCTTTGTCTTTCCATTGGCCTAGCGCCGCTCCTAGTGCATAGTCATTGGCATCACATATTATCTCAAACGACAAGTCCCAGTCGGGAGGCTGTATGATCGGCGTAGAGACCAAAGCCTGCTTTAACCTGTTAAAAGTAGAAAGACACTCATCAGTAAATACACAAGGGGCATCCTTAAGTAGCAGTTGTGTAAGTGGTTTAGCAATTTTTGAGAAATCCTTGATAAACCGGCGATAAAAGCCGGGGTGACCAAGAAAACTCCTCACTCCCTTAACATTAACAGGAGGGGGTAATTGCTGAATCACTTCCACTTTTACTTTATCAACTTCTATTCCCCTATCAGAAACTAAGTGCCCTAAGACAACTCCCTTATTGACCATGAAATGGCACTTCTCCCAGTTAAGCACGAGATTAACCTCGATGAAGCGCTGCAACATTTTATCAAGGTTAGACAGACAGTTAGAAAAATTAATGTGGGGTAATATCCGTATAAAACCTTTAAATTTTAGGACTATAACGTAAGTTTAACATGCGATTTATGGTCATAAACGAAAAACAAGAGAGAAACGATAAAGAACAAGAATCAACCTCGGGTCCTTTGTAAATACGGCCTAAGAACAAAAATCAATATAGATTTCCTCCTAATCGTTGCACCCAAGACCGTCTGAGACTATGCCCCCTTTGCTAGAAAGTACTCTCTAATTGCCTTGCAATATTGAGAGAGTTTTTGTGAGTTTTCGATGTGAGATCTAGGTTTTAGAGAAAATGCCTCCAAAAACCTAATTTTTGTGCAAATGAATATGCTTAGGTCAAAAGGAGAGAAAGACTCTCCTTTTGTTCTCCTTTGGTTCGGTCGTGAGCTTCAAGAGGAGGGAGTGGGCTTTCCACTCTCTCCTTATTTTAACTCGTGGCCCGACTTGAATCGCTAACATGTATATGACGGGTTTTAATTATAAATCGTCATCGGTTATCGGTTATTAAAATATCAACTAGTAACATGACTCAGTCGATATATTAATACTTGTCCGACAATGACAATATTGTATAATTAATTAATTCAATATACATTAATTAAATATAATCGTTTATATTCAATTTACGAATTAACTGCTTAATTCGCCTTAGCCATTATTATTTAATCCGTATTAAATAAATATATCAACATCGCGTTTGACTAATTATTAGTCAATAATAACTCCGACTAACTGTTTAGTCAAATTAGGCATCAACATGACTGTATTTTCATACCGTCACATCTCTCAAACGTATCCTATAGGTGTGACTTTTAGGGACCAGTTGATCACCGCCATCAGTATGACAATAACGTCAAACTTATCTAGCAAGCCAACCGTTATTGATAAACGTGGACCAACTGATAAAAATACAAAAGTATACCCTTTGATCCTTTTAGAGATTTATATGTCATTGCACTCACTGTAAAGGACACCAGCCCCAACAAGCTCCCACTTGTCCGTACAAGTGTATGTGCAATAACGTTATCCGCACTAACTGGAGGACACCGGCTCTAACAAACTCCCACTTGTCCGTACAAGTGTATGTACGATAACCGATTCTCATATCCATTTAAAATTTCTCCCACTCAATGTAAAACAATTTGCAGATCCGTATCCGCAAAGGTCGTATTTTATAATCGATCTGTATCTAGAGTGGTTTCCCCGACTAGAGAGTAACTTAACTGATAAAACGAATTCGTATTCGAGCATGGCCATGCATTTCAGTTACAACTCCTCGAGTGGCCCTGAGAAATATCGAGTACCTGATAAAGGCTGAATATTTCCTTCAACTCGACTCCTGCCGATCTAAGCACAGCATGAAATGACCCAGAAAAAATCTACTTGGCTCCCTGTTACGGATGACCGTGAGAAAGAAACCAAAGTCACCCAAAATCTGCCTTAGTCTCAAGAGACAGTCGATAGTCAAAAAAATCGACTCTTAGGATCACCATGGAGGTCCTATCCACGACCTGGCACCGAATGTTATAAAACATTTAGGACTCCATGTCGATGTCACTATTGTGTCCTACGAGATATCCGTGTAACTCGCCTCTGTGATTGGTCAGTCAACCTTTTGACTTATGGCTCGTTGAACCCACCATCAACCAACGTCACAAAATAATTGCCAGAGTTATCAGCTCACGTGGGCAATTAAGGACCAAAAAAAATATAATGTTTGTTCAGTTCACTTTGTGGTGTTCAAAATTGTCGTACAAATCCACATGAAAAACAAAATATATAAATATCAAAACGATGATGTCGTATAGAGTACAAAAGAGAATGAATCTAATCCATAAAAGAGTACTACAACTCAGGAACACGTTTAATTCCCATGGAATTAACATGCCCTTCATGCTTATCTTGTCGTAGTGGTTTAGTGAGAGGATCTGCTATATTATCATCTGTAGCAATCTTTTCTATCACTACCTCCTTTTGCTCCACGTAATCTCGGATTAGATGAGCTTTCCGTTGTACATGTCTAGACTTGTTGCTAGACTTAGGCTCCTTAGCTTGGAAGATGGCACCTCTATTGTCGTAATAGATGGTGATCGGGTCATTCGAACTAGGCACTACAGATAGTCCTTGTAAGCATTGACGCATCCATATCGCTTCCTTTGCAGCTTCAGGACGCTTTGCATAGTACTCGAACTCGATCGTAGAATCTCTGTAACACTTTGTTTGGAACTCTTCCGGTGATCAGTGCCATTAAGAGTAAAAACGAATCCAGACTTAGATTTCGAGTCATCTCGATCCGTTTAGAAGCTAGCATCTGCGTAACCGGTTGCGCATAGCTTTTGTTCGCCTCCATAAGTCAATGCCCAATATTTAGTCCTCCGTAGGTACTTAAGAATGTTCTTGACAGCCATCCAATGTGATTCACCTGGATGCTGTTGGAATCGACTTGTCATACTCAATGCATATGCCACGTCCGGACGTGTGCATATCATGGCATACATGATTGATCCTATTGTCGAGGCATAAGGAATCCGTGTCATGCGCTCTTTCTCTTCCGGTGTCTATGGTGCCTGAGACTTGCTCAAATGCACCCCTGGAGCCATAGGAAGAAACCCCTTTTTGGAGTTAGTCATCTTGAATCTCTCTAGGATCTTGTCTATGTAAGACTCGATCGAGAGATAATATCCGACGTGATCTATCTCGATAGATACGGATGCCCAAAATTCTTTGTGCCTCACCCAGATCTATCATCTGGAAATGGTTCTTCAACCATACTTTTACCGAAGTTAAGAGAGGTATGTCATTTCCAATCAGGAGTATGTCATCGACATACAATATTAGGAAGCCAATCTTGCTCCCACTCGACCTGATGTATAGACATGGTTCCTCGACCGATCTAGTAAAACCAATTTCTTTTATCACCTGGTCGAAACGATGATTCCAACTCCGAGAAGCTTGCTTAAGTCCATAAATGGAACGCTTAAGCTTGCATACTTTCTTAGGATGTTCGGGATCGATGAAACCTTCGGGTTGTACCATGTACAACTCTTCCTCCAAAAAACCGTTTAAGAAGGCGGTTTTCACATCCATCTGCCAAATTTCATAGTCATGAAAAGCGGCAATCGCTAAGATAATCCGAATGGAACGCAGCATGACTACGGGTGCAAAAATTTCATCGTAGTGCAAACCTGGCACTTGGGTGAAACCTTTAGCAACTAGTCGTGCTTTATAGATATCTTGTTGACCTTCCATAGAATGCTTTATCTTGTAAAGCCATTTGCATTGAAGGGGACGAACCTTAGTAGGTAAGTCAACAAGATCCCATACGTTGTTCTCATACATGGAGTCCATCTCGGATTGCATGGCCTCAAGCCATAGCTTTGAGTCGGAACTAGTCATGGCACCTTTATAGGTTACGGGTTCACTACTCGTTAAGAGTAGAATGTCATCTATGTCATGTTCCTCGACCATACCAATGTATCTGTCCGGAGGAATAGAGACTCTTCCCGACCTCCTAGGTTCCTCAGGAATATTAACCGCAGCCGGGATTGAAGGAACTGGTTCCTCCAATGGTTGCTCGGTATTTGGTTCCGGGAATCTCCGATGACTCGAAGGTTCTATTACTCTTTGCATTCTCGAGAAATTCCTTCTCTAAGAATGTCGCACTAGCCGCAACAAATACACGTTGTTCGGTTGGCGAATAAAAGTAATGACCAAGCGTTCCTTTAGGATAACCTATAAAGTATGTCTTGACCGATCGCGGGCCGAGCTTATCCTCGTGTCTCCACTTGACATAAGCCTCGCAGCCCCAAACCCGTATAAAGGACAAGTTAGGGACCGTTCCCTTCCATAGTTCATATGGAGTCTTGTTGTCATGACTTTAGACGGACTTGTTAAGAATTAGAGCGGTGATGAAGAGCATAACCCCACAATGAGTCAGGCAACACGGTGTGACTCATCATGGATCGAACCATATCAAGTAGTGTTCGATTTCTTCGTTCGGACACACCATTCAACTGAGGTGTTCCAGGTGGAGTTAACTGCAAGGCAATCCCACAGTCCTTAAGGTGTTGATCAAACTCATGAGAAAGATACTCGCCACCACGGTCTGATCGCAGTGTTTTAATCTTTCTACCCAGTAGGTTATGTACCCGACTCTGGTATTCCTTGAATTTCTCAAAGGATTCACTTTTGTGCTTCATTAAGTAGACATAGCCATATCTACTTAAATCGTCCGTGAAAGTGATGAAATACCTATAGCCTTCTCGTGCGGTGATTGACATAGGTCCACACACATCCGTATGTATGAGTCCTAATAGGTCAGCAACGCGCATTCCAACACCTTTGAAGGAAATTCGAGTCATCTTACCAATGAGACATGATTCACACGTGCCAAATGATTGAAAATCAAAGGCCGAGATAGCTCCATTCTTTATGAGCTGTTTTACGAGTTTCTCATTAATGTGTCCCATACGGCAGTGCCATAGATACGTTTGATCATTGTCACCAACCTTTAACTTCTTATTCATTACGTGTAATATTTCGGTGGTCTGATCTAAAACATAAATTCCGTTCATGGAGACTGCCTTGCCATAAATCATATCGTGTAATGAGAAAATGCAACTATTATTCTCTATTACAAATGAAAAACCAAGTTTGTCAAGTGCAGAAACTGAAATAATGTTTTTAGAAAGACTGGGTACATAATAGCAGTTATATAAAAATAACTCAAATCCGCTAGGAAGCTGGATCACGTATGTTCCCCTCGAGACGGCAGCCACTCGTGCTCCATTCCCGACACGCAGGTCCACCTCACCCTTTATGAGGGGTTCGATGTTTCGGAGGCCCTGCACATGATTACACAGATGAGAACCACAACCAGTATCTAGTACCCAAGTTCCGTAACTTGCGTGGTTAATCTCAATCATATGAATAAAAGAAGAAGAAGAAGAAGAAGACATACCAACAGGATTAACGCGACATGCCTTTATGTCCTCATGGTATACAGGACATGTACGCCTCCAAAGCCCAGTCTTGTGGCAATGATGGCATTCCATGTTACCAGTCTTGCTCTTTGTCGCGCCTGATGAGGTGCTTGACTCACCAGGCCCACTCTTACCTGATCCCGACTTCTTAAACTTCGGTTTACCTACCGCTAGGTCTGCCTGAGCTTTGCCCTTACCCTTGCCCTTGTTTGACACAACGAGAACATCCTGTTTCAAGCTCCCACTAAAATTCATATCCTTCTCGGTCTGTACGAGTAGGGAGTGTAGTTCATGAGGACTTTTCTTCAAATCATTCATATAGTAATTCGCTCTAAAGAGCGCAAAACCATCATGGAGTGAATGAAGCATGCGGTCAATCACGATGTTCTCGCTGATTTTACAATCAAGCGCCTCCAGTTTCTCGACATTCTCAATCATGCTAAGAATGTGTGGGCTAACCGGTGGCCCTTCTGGAGTTTCACCTCAAAGAAGCGAGTGGTATGCTCATAGGTCACGATTCTCGGTGCTTTCGAGAATTCCCTAGTGAGCGTGGTGAAAATCTTGTTTGCACCTTGGGCTATGAAGCGTTTCTGCAAATTGGATTCCATTGCAAAAATGAGTACGTTTTTAATCGCACCCGCTTCCATGACGAAATCGTTATACTTGGCGATCTCGTTAGCTCACCGTGGGGCCTAGGTTTGACGGGATGGGCTCTGTCGGATATTTGAGCTTCCCGTCAGGCGGCAGCATTCCGTAAAGCCGCCTCCCGGTCGCGAAGTTTGATCCATCATTCTTGATCGAGTAGATCGATTCATCCGATTCATGAAGATCCGAAGCCAGGACTCACGGTCCAATGTGGCACTTGGCATTGGGTCGTCAGCACGGCCAGCCATTTTGTTATTAGCAGTTTAAGTGATCGTGATCTAAACTGAAAAAGAAAGGAAAAACGAAACGAAATAAGCAACTCATCGAGGTGATTTAAGTCTATTTAAAATTCATTTTAACGTGTAGACTCATTGCACTTGCATAATTGATCTCCCTCAAGAATAATACAAGTGATCCCAAGACTCAATTTCCGTAAATTGATAAGCCAACTGTTTAGCTAGTTCTACCGTTAGAACTCTTGGTCGATAGATTTCCGTAAATCCTATCTATAGTCCACCATAATCACAGGATCGTACGAGTGACCATAGTGTTGAGATAAAATAGGTCAATCAGTTCCAACTTACCCGACGTAGAAGGGGTCATATTATGCCTACCGACGAAGAAGGGATTCATTGGAGTTTGACCTATAAAGACTATTCTCAATTTTTGGTTATACGAGGAAGATCCCATCAACTTAGTTTTAATTCATTTTAAGTGAACGAAAAACTAGCATTACGTGAATGAATTAACTTAGGTGATGGCTTAAGTAAAAACATGTGATATCTGTATATCAAAGAAAACTAACGCGTGACCTCTATATGAGTCAGTTTTCATGCAATTATTAGGTGGTTTGGTTTTAGGCGGAAAATGATGCAAACTATCGTTACGATAAAATAAATAAAAGAATGCAAAACGTAAATAAAAGTCCTAGTGTGGCCTATCCTAGTAAAAAGAACATAATACAACTTTGGAATCCACCATTGGACCCGAGAAGCTTGTCTTGATGTTCCATCTTTGTCCATGCAACGGGAGTGAGCATCCGATCTCCATCTTTGGTCTTCTCAAAATTACAATTAAAATTTACAAAATATAAACCTATTTACATTCTAAATAAAAACTGTAATTACAAGGAAAAACCAAAACGGAGATACAAGATCTCAAAATACAACCAAGACCGTGTTCCATCATTATGGTAACACGTTCTACTAAGGCCACACTAAGTTACAACCGTTTGTTAAATTAAATACGTAATAAAACATTCAAGGCATTCAAATATAACGATAAATAAAAATGCATCAACTAAAATAAAATTTATTCGTGACATAATTCCGTAATTATGTTAAATTTATGCAAACCACCTTTTAACGATTAAAATTATGTGACAAAACCGCTTCTATCAACTTAATTTTAATTCATTACAATCCGTTACTTTAAATCGCTTTAAAATAACTAAATGGTACGTGAGTGATCCGTTTCACTATTAAGCGAGTGCAAAAATCCGTATTGTTTACACAATAGGGCCGAAAAAAAAACACAAATTCCCTTTTTTTTCAGCACGGCCAGAAAAACACGATTTTTTTTTTTTATTTTCCAGCGGTTTTGCTGAGAAGAAAAGAGAGCAAAAAAAAAATTATACAGTGGCTCAATTTTCAGCGCGGCATCCAAGAACAACAATTGAACAAAAAACACCAATTGCAATTTGAACATAATCCGTATTAAAACAAAATTACAATTGACAAATCATTAACATATTGCTATGATTATCGTTTAAAATAACAATATGCAAAGAACAAGTCGAAAAACAAAATCAGACGATTGAGACTGATCAGCAGTAAGCCGTGCGGCACGGCTTCCAATGCAAAAAAAAAAAAAAAAAAAAAATCCAGCCGTGTAAAAAAAATCCAGCCGCACGTTTTTTTTTTTTTTTTTTTATATGCAAAAAGTTTATCGAATCAATTCGTTTAATGAAAATCAACATGAAAAAAATTACGTGGCCTCGCTCTGATACCACTTGTGGGGTAATATCCGTATAAAACCCTTAAATTTTAGGACTATAACGTAAGTTTAACATGCGATTTATGGTCATAAACGAAAAACAAGAGAGAAACGATAAAGAACAAGAATCAACCTCGGGTCCTTTGTAAATACGGCCTAAGAACAGAAATCAATATAGATTTCCTCCTAATCGTTGCACCCAAGACCGTCTGAGACTATGCCCCTTGTGCTAGAAAGTACTCTCTAATTGCCTTGCAATATTGAGAGAGTTTTTGTGAGGTTTTCGATGTGAGATCTAGGTTTCAGAGAAAATGCCTCCAAAAACCTAATTTTTGTGCAAATGAATATGCTTAGGTCAAAAGGAGAGAAAGACTCTCCTTTTGTTCTCCTTTGGTTCGGTCGTGAGCTTCAAGAGGAGGGAGTGGGCTTTCCACTTTCTCCTTATTTTAACTCGTGGTCCGACTTGAATCGCTAACATGTATATGACGGGTTTTAATTATAAATCGTCATCGGTTATCGGTTATTAAAATATCAACTAGTAACATGACTCAGTCGATATATTAATCCTTGTCCGACAATGACAATATTGTATAATTAATTAATTAAATATACATTAATTAAATATAATCGTTTATATTCAATTTACGAAATAACTGCTTAATTCGCCTTAGCCATTATTATTTAATCCGTATTAAATAAATATCTCAACATCGCGTTTGACTAATTATTAGTCAATAATAACTCCGACTAACTGTTTAGTCAAATTAGGCATCAACATGACTGTATTTTCATACCGTCACATCTCTCAAACGTATCCTATATGTGTGACTTTTAGGGACCAGTTGATCACCGCCATCAGTATGACAATAACGTCAAACTTATCTAGCAAGCCAACCGTTATTGATAAACGTGGACCAACTGATTAAAATACAAAAGTATACCCTTTGATCCTTTTAGAGATTTATATGTCATTGCACTAACTGTAAAGGACACCAGCCCCAACAATTACTTCCATAAACACTGAAATCCTCCATGAAAACTTCCATAATAGACTCAATATACTATGAAAATATCCCCATCATACACCTTTGAAAGGTAGCAGGGGCATTACATAAACCAAAAGGCATCCTGCGATAAGCAAACACGCCCTGAGGACAAGTAAAAGTAGTCTTAGCTTGATCATCTGGGTGAATAGGATCTGAAAGAACCCTGAATACCGGTCTAGATAGCAGAAAAAATTATGAGAAGCTAACCTTTCTACCATCTGATCAATAAAAGGAAGGGGAAAGTGATCTTTCTTGGTGGCGGCATTGGTTTGTCGTAGTCTATACACATCCATCTTCCTAGGTCACTACTCTAGTAGGTATTAATTCATTTTTGTCATTCCTAACCACGGTAGTCCCTCTTTTCTTAGGGACCACCTGCACTGGACTCACCCATTTAGAATGACCAATAGAATAGATAATACCTGCGTCGAGCAGCTTTATTACCTCGGCCATCACAACATCTTGCATCTTTTGGTTCAGCCGGCGCTGACCCTGTCTGCAAGGTTTCTGATCTTCCTCCAGCTCTATCCTGTGCATACAAATATCGGGACTAATCCCCTTGATATCGTCCAAGGAATAACCCAAAGCTTTCTGTTTTTTCTTAAGCATGACTAACAAAGCGATCGGTGATCATTATCAAGCTTAGTACTAACAATGACTGGATATTGCTCAGTATCGTCTAAGAAAACATATTTTAGATGAGAGGGAAAAGGCTTACACTCAGGTACCTTTACCTCAATGGAGCAAAGGGTATTGATCATCTGTTCCACTTGCTATCCCTCAGCGTCGGTGAGTTCACGCTCATATATATCATCCTTAAGCAAATCCAACACAGTGTCATCGTGATTTGGGTTATCTGCACACTCATCCAAAAGCATAAGAGCCTCAAGTTGGTCCTTTAGAAAAGAACCCGACCAGAAGTCATAAATAGACTCGTCAATAATATCAACAGAATAACATGTGTCCTCTATCATTGGCCGAGCTAAAGTGTTTGGCAGACTGAAAGTGATCGCGTCATCCCCTACTGCAAGAGTCAAACGCCTTGTTTGACATCAATAATGGCCCCAGTTGTACAAAGAAACGGTCTTCCTAATATAATTGGGGTCCGGGTGTCCTCAACTATGTCTAAAACAATAAAATCTACTGGTATAAATAACTTGCCTATTTTCACAGGCACGTCCTCTAAGACACCCAATGGTCTCCTAACAGATCTATCAGCCATCTGTAGGGTAATGTTAGTCAATTTAAGATGACCCATATTCAATTTCTTGCAGATAGATAGGGGCATGACACTGACACTGGCTCCTAAATCACAAAGAGCCTTATCAATTACCTCATTGCCTATAATACAGGTAATAGAGAAACTACCCGGGTCCTTCATTTTAGGTGGAGCCTTATTTAAAAGTAAATTACTAGACTCTTCCAAAAATGAAACGGTCTCAAATTCACTTAGCTCTCTCTTACGCGTCACAATATCCTTCATGAATTAAGCGTAAGTAGGTACCTGGTTAATAAGTTCGGTAAAAGGGACAGTTATCTAGAGGTTCTTGACAACGTCCACAAACTTACCGTACTGTCGCTCAACCTTTGCGTCCTTCAGACGGTATGGAAAAGGTACTCTGGTAGCAATGAGTGGACCCGCGACTTTCTCTTTACCTTTATCAACTCGTGACGTCTTCACAGCAGGGGAAGATGACATGGTAGCGGAATTAGACGTCAAAATAGGATCTCCGCTGGCGCTGGCACTCGATCGACCACTTTTTTCACTCGATCGAGTGGTTTTATCTTGGAAATTACTCGATCGAGCTGTTTGAACCACTCGATCGAGCTCTTGGATTTCTGGCTCACTCGATCGAGTATAATTTTTAATCGATCGAGTGACTTCATCTACTAAACTGTTCGATCGAGAAGAATTAATTGGTCGATCGAGTTCTTCAAATTCAGCACTACTCGATCGAGTAGTATTTGTACTCGATCGACCATCTTGATGGAAAATTTCACTCGATCGAGTAGTATTTTCACTCGATCGAGTGCTGGGACAATATACAGCAGGGATATCGTCTGTATACTCGTCCAGTTCGTCTACCGGGGCATTATCAGCTGTCACAACCCCGTCTTTTGGCATTTTTGGCCCCTCATAAGCAAGGCCACTTCGGAGATTGATGGCGTTAACTGGGTCGCTTATCGGTGGATGATTAGCTTGGTCTTTCGCGAGTGTTAACTGCACGACTTGTTCTCTTAACTCCACTATGTCAGTTTCGTTCTTATTGAATTTCTCCCCAAACTGTCGTGTTAAGTTCAACATCAAGGACTTCAGTTCGGCAATTTCCTCGTTTGTAGAAGGGGGATCTGGCTGCGGCACTGGCGTAGAAGGAGTAGAAACATTTGTCACTTTCTTCATATAATTGAGAAAAAGGAACTCCTTGCTTGTATATATGATAAGCAAGGACGCACTCTATTCTCGCCATACAATCAACGGGATCGTGCCCCTCCATGCCGCATCTACCGCATATCTCCACATGTTCAGTAATTGCACAAACTTGTGCATGCTCACCCATAACCTCCGTAATCTCCATATTACCTAGACTTTTGCTAGGACTCTCCACTTCAGCTGCTACCAACTCGTTAACCTGCCCACTTCCTCGGGGATTTCCATATTCGGCAACATGGATGGCTATCTCCTCAATAAGACGCCACCCTTGATCATCCTCCACATTTTTCGTGAATCTCCCCTTAGCTACACTATCAAGGATAGCTCTCTGGTTTCGATATAACCCGTTGTAAAATTGGGTACATAGGAACCAACGCTTGAAACCGTGATTTGGCACAGAACGGACGAGCCTCTTGAACCTAGTCCAAGCCCCATCCAAGTCTTCAGTGGGCAATTGCTCAAAAGAAGTAATCTGAGCTCTCAACGCATTAGTGCGCTGTGGTGGGAAATACCGCCTGTAAAAGGCCAAAGTAAGAGAACTCCAATTGGTTACACCGGCTGCTTCCCTATCTAAATACCTCAACCATTCCCGGGCATCATCAGCTAAAGAAAAGGGAAAGAGAACTCCCTTCACTTTATCCTGTGTCACCCCAGCAGCAAGAGGAATGGTAGAGCAATATTCTGTAAATAGCTCTATATGCCTGCACGGATCTTATTCAGGTACCCCCCTGAAGAGATTTCTCTCGACCAGCTGTATGTAGGATGGGTGGATTCCAAAAGTTCCCGACTTAGTAGTGGGTAGTAATAAACCTTTTGGAAGCGAATCCACATTAGGCTCTGAATGGCTGGCTATATTCGGCGTTCTGGCAGATAGAATTTACAGACTAGAACAGGTATGACAATGTTCTCTTTCTAGAACTGATATCCTGCAAACTAATCAAAAACTTTGCAAAAATGAGATCAGTCTCAAGGAATAAATCCCTTGAGACGAAAGACAAACTTAAATAAAGCAACAAAATTGCGCCACCTCCCCGGCAACGGGTGTGACACCCCCATACTCCAAGTGCCTTACCAGGACCACTCAGGTATAAAGATGTCACCATCTTGGTTTCCCGAGGTAATGATAACCATAATACAATAACAAAACAACATTTAAATAGTATAAGTTTAGTGAATAAATACAATCCAAAACCAACTGCCCAAAATACGGGTTACATGTTCTCAAAACAACTGTCTAATCAACTAAATGAAATGTCTGACAAACTACTCAAGCCACATCGTAAGACTCTATCATCTGAAGGTGACACATCCAGCTATCCCATGTATCTCGACTTATACCTGCTCAACAACTGCTCACCATCCCCGAATGGATCACCACAGTTTTTAAAACAATAAACGGGGTCAGTACTAATCACACAATTTATATAACTCAACAATACAACAAACAACACAGCTAAATCGTCACAGATATACTCCGAACTCCATCATCAACTCCACAATACTGACTACACACTAAAGTGTGTAGCCCTGCCAGAGTACCTATCGCAACAAGTCACTCCTCGCCGCCAGTGGGGGATTGCAGCCGTTCTCACCTAAGCCCCGCTCATCTCCGTCGAGCGATAAACCCAAATCCATTAATGTGCACATCCCTTCTGTGGCAGGTTCCACAGAAGGCGAATAATGGGCGTGAAGCCACTCCCGCAAGTGACTCCACTCAGCCAGGGACGCACCCCGAAGAACACAGACAGATACAATCAATCACAACTACTATCAACAATCAAAGCCAACAACCGTCACAATACTCGTATGATAATATTCAACAATCACAACCAACAATCAACACATCATGTGACTAACACCGAGTAGGGAAACCCTACCTGGAATGCAATACAATCAGACGGTCTCAACAGCTGTTATCAAAAGGCCTCCTCTACGAATCCTCCTACTAACATATGATCATACAATTACTAACAATCATAAAAGGCAACAAAACCCCCAAACCCCCAAATGAGGGTTTAAACAACCTTAACAAAATACCATAAAATCAGTACGTAGATCTTACCCTCGACGCAAGGATCACAAGAATGTAAAGAATGATGAATTCCGACCTCCCAAGCTCCGGGATTTGTCAATAATGTGAAGGATGCGAAGTACGTAGGTTGCAATCTCTTTTCAAAGTAATTAGGTTTGTAAAAGTGTATTATGGAAGTGACGGAAAGGTTTAAATACTAATTCGCATTATTAACAAAACCCGACAAAACATTACCCGTAAATCGGGCTACTCGATTGAGTAACTGACGTATTCGATCGAGTGCTGCCTACTCGATTGAGGACCAAGGCTACTCGATCGAGTACCCTACAGGTCAGAAACTGTTTTAAACTGCAAAACACCCTTACTCGACAGAGTAAGGCCCACTCGATAGAGTACCCAGAGACTCATAAAACCGTAGTATTACAACGACGCCAAAATTTGACAAGGCTGTCGTATACCTATCAAAAATAACCAACTGGCTGTAACTAATATAGCTAGGGAAGTCGGGTCGATCTCCACAGGGAGATGGAAAAATGTCAACTTTTTCTAAGTTCGTCACGGTAACCAAATTGGGGGGTTTTAATTGAGTTGTTCTAAACTAATGAGAATGAGAAAGAGAAAAAGGCAAGAGAATAAAGATTAAACAGACAAGGAAAAAGCAGCTAAGACAGTCGGCTCACCATGATCATTCAGTCAAGCAATCTAAGTCTCAGGTCAATGCGAGTATGGTCAAAGGGGCAGTGAATATCTCCTTCCGATCTCAATTCGCCCTAAAGCACAAATAGTTTAGCTTCCGCCCTCACTACAGTGCCCTAATGTTCGCTACGAGTCTCACACTTTCCAACCTTCCGGTCCAGATCAAGGTTTACTATGAATTAAATGCCTAATTGCGTCGACTCAAATAGACAGATACATTTAAGTGCAGCGATTAACAACAAGGACTACACAAGCATTAACCTAATAATTCAATTATTCTTCTTTCATAATCATGAATTCCCTAGTCTTAGCAAAAGAGAATTAGCTACACATTACTATCGAATCAACAACAATAATATATAGATAACGAGAATTGAACATGATAATAATGCTAATATAGATTGAATAGAGTAATAATGAAATTAATAAGAGAAAGATAGAAACAAAATAATAATTACGATTAAGAAAATAAAAGGGAATAATAATACTGATTACAATTTCCGAATCCAAGTTCTAGAGTAGAAAAGAGTAAAGGAAAGAGAAGCAGTGAAAAGATGATGTAGAAGTGTATGAGGAAGAGTTACGCAGTCTACTCTTTTTAGTAGCATACGAAAATCTCCCCCTTAAACCTAATCCAAAGCCTAATTACAAAAGCCCATACGAAAATAGGCGGAAAAACTCAATTACAGGGCAAACCACTCGATCGAGTGGAATAAAACCGCTCGATCGAGAAACTAAGCGACAAACCCTTCGATCGAGTGGAAATAAACCGATCGATCGAGTAACTCCTTGTATTGCCTACTCGATCAAGTAATTATGTTACTCGATCATGTAATCTTCATGATATAAAGCATTCGATCGACTGGAAAAGTAGTCGATCGAGCTATTTTGGCACTTTTAGGCACTATGACACATTCCGAAACCAGCTCACGCGACTTCAAAGTGATAGATTCCAAGCTCTGATTCCTTGTTCTCCATAAATGTATGTAAATGGGACGGGTTTAGGCTTGACTTATCTCCTTTTCGGTCCATACCTGCAATTTACACAAAACAAATCAAAGTAGACTAATCAGGGGTATTTATAGCTAGATGCCACGTAAAATAGTACAGAAATGCGTGTAAAATGAGGTGAAAACCTTATATAAAATACACGCATCAGAAAGCACTAATGATTCTACTAAAAGTTCACGTTAATGAACAAGTAAGAATTCTATTGAGCACTATTATCTTATAACGATAACAATAAAAACAAGTATACGAGTTTAAAACACACGACCTTTCAAAAATAACAAAACGGTTTTCTGCTTTGAAACACACGATTTGCTTTGTAAAAATAAGATCATTTTTTTATGCTTAAGGTCTCTAATTTAAATTTTGTAAAGAGCAAAGTATTTATAGGAAGGAAAGACCAAGGCAATTCGGTTTATAGAAACCCTAATGGTCGAATGATAAAAGATATGTTAACAAATCATATCTTTTATTATTGGGATATTCTCTCGTGTACCCCTGAACTTTTTCGTTTTCTATTGTGTACCCCTCGTTTTTCATAAAAAATCTTTGACCGACAATATTTCTCTGTTACGAGTTCAGGAAATGGTAATTTTTTTTTTCAAAACAATTATCTCGTCAAGGCCTTCAATTTGAAAAAAAAATTCACCGCTTTTTGAACTCGTAGCCGGTAGTTATTGTTGGTCAAACATTTTTTAATGAATAAACTTTGACCGACCATAATTCCCGACTATGAGTTGAAACGTCGGTGAATTTTTTTTCACACGGAAGATCTCTTAAAGACCGTCAATTTGAAAAAAAAGTTTATCGTATTCTGAACTTGTAACCAAGAGTTATTGACGGTGAAAGTTTTTTTGCATGAAAAGAGAGGTATATCATAGAAAATGAAAAAGTTGAGGGGTACACGAGAGAATATCCCTTTATTATTTCTTTCCTAAAAGCCTAAAAGATAATAAAGAATATTCCAAAAGATAGAATATAATCTATTCAAATATTATCTTTACTATAAATTCTAAGATATGATAAGATTTCTTATAACAAGAATATCTTTTATCATAAACAAATATATTAAGTACGATATACATGATATGTAAAGATATTATTATAGAATAAAATCTTTACCAAATACACCTTAGGTTACACGAGATGTCACGGCTCATATGCCTCGTGACTCGTGCAAACCCTAGATCAATATATGGGTTAGAATTTAGGTTTTAAAAGAGGCTTTGTTGAAACCCTAATTAGTAGCACGGTCCAACTAATAAGTTGATCCAAAACAACTACTAGTCAATCGTTCAACACAAAACCGAACTCCGCACTAAACCAGGCTTTATTAAATAAATACTTTTATCAAAAGATTTAAAATAAACTTTAAAACAATTTTCAAAACAATTTTGAAACATTATATGTCGTGTATAATAAACTCAACATCTCAATGTTATAGTAGGAGAGCTAAAGCATTGAGCTCTTTTACTAGTAATGTTATAGCTGCAAAGTTATAACTTTACCAATTCAAGAAACTTATTCTTGATTACCATTACGAAATAATCACCTATACTATTCTAATCTTCAAGGAGATCTTCGAGTATAGGCTACGTCATCATCCAAGCTTCATTAATCTTTAGACGGACTTCGTCTTCACATAAATCTTGAATGAATCTTCACATCGTTTGATCTTGAATATAGGCTTGACTATTGTATACTTCCATGACAATTTCCTTTGTTGCTTGTATTAAATAAGTTTAATCTAAAATACTTAGACAAACGATTACGCGCAATAAGTATATAAACTATAAAGCACCTTGACATCATCAAAACATAGACATATAAGCTATATGGTTCAACAAATTCCCCCTTTTTGATGATGGCAAGCCTCCTAATTTTGTGACTAAGTAAAGAGTTCCCCCTTAATATAATACCGTTATCTTGATAATAAGGATTAACGCAAGATCAAAACGATTTATTATAAAACCGAAACTTTAAGGACTTTAAGAGAGAATTGGTTTTGACAAGGAGCAAGCTTAGGTAGATGCTTACCATAGACGTTCTTTCCCTCACTTGACATCATCGAAAAGTTAAGAACAAAAGTAAAATGACTAGAATAATATAAGACGAGGCAAGAGATAAAACGTCATAAAGAGCAAATTTAGCACGCATAACTAAAAGCATTTAGAAGACTAATTATCATACAAACTTAAGAAAACATGTTTAAAGCCAATGGGCCGAATGAAACACATGTTTAAAGAGACACTTGGGCCATAATACACAAGTGTATGCCAAAATGGGCCGAATGATAAGTTTGCAAAACACACCATGAGAAAATGAAAAGGGAAGCTTAAAATAGAAAGGGCTAGATATGGTAAGGCGAGGATAGATCAAATGTTGCGGGTTTTATATGGGTTCACGTAGTCGGGTCGAGTACGATGCTCCAAGGCATCAAGACGATCAAATGAGCTCCGCACAAGTTGGGACACACTTTGAAGACTTCGTTCGAAGTTGAGCACCTTCAAGGACAAAGCTTTCGTGGCCTCCAATGTAAGCGATTGATCACTTGCCATAGCTTTTCCGTGCATAACCAACGCTCCACCTTGACTCGTGAGAAATATGAGACGATCTCCATGTGGGAACACTTCCCCACGGATTGCCTTCAATTCCCGTTCAAAACTCATTAACTTCTTATCCACCTCACTCATCCACGCATAAACCCGAGAAGCGTCCAAACCCGGTTCCATAGACCGTGTAGGTCCAACTTGAGATAAAACCGCAGCCAAATTGGTTGAATGCTCCTCAAACTTCTCCATTAAGCTAGTCATAAAACCTTCCAATTTTGCCTCCACAACCCCCAAACCCGAATCACCCGGACTTTTCTCAACATCCTTGACAAGAATTAACTCAGGTCCATCAACGGCAAGACCCATAAGCTTGATCAAACGATCACACATGCAATCCCGTGCACTTACACCGTAACTATCCCGACCCACCACTTGTTTAATTTCTAAAAACCGAGACACCCACATCCCATATGGAAGGTCGATTGTTGTACTTAATTTTTCTTTGGTAACCGCGAGACTCGTTTGGATGATACGATGCAACACAAGACTTGCTAAATTTAATTTTTGTCCCTCCAACCACGAGTAAATAATGATAGCCTCATAACTCAAAACTTTATCTCTTCCTCCCCTTCTCGGCACACCGTGTTCCAAAGAAAGTTCAAGAGGAACTTAATTTTTGCCGAGAGAGGACGAACAACAATGTTCCCACCGTCCGTCCCAACCTCCTCAAAGTACTTTTTAACCAACAACTCCTTTTCACTAACCACGTTTGACCATTCAAGACTCGGATTAATTTCAATTCCGTTATCGGGAACCGAAAAAGCAGAGCAAAAATCCGAAACAGAGACCGTCACATCAACACCATTAACCAACGCATGCAAGACCCCTTTCTTGACCGACACACTAGCAAAGAATTGAACAACTTCAACCGGATAAATAGGACCCGAAAATTGACTAATGTGACTCCACCCTTGAAAATCAAGAAAATCGATAAAGAACTTAAGAGCGGGAACATTAACCAACCAAGATTTGGGATAATACCTTCCTCCATGGATAGAATACCTCAAGACACGAGAAACAAGGATGCTTTCGTCATGAGTCAACCGGACTCGATTTAACCCTTCTTTTGTGGCAGTTTTCAAAACATCCCGGAGCAAGGTTCGTGCAACACTGTTCCTTACAACAACCTCAGGTTCCTCAATATCGTCCCTTTCATCAACATCTACCTTATTTTTCCCTTTAAAAAGGCGGAGTCTTTTTCCCTCGGACATTGAGTCGTCCCGACCACGAAACAGGGGCGTAGTTGGGTTTGGTTGAGGTGAAGGGAAACTAGTGGAGTTAAGGTCATGTGATGGTAGTGGTGATGATGGTTTGTTGAAGTGACGGTTTTGTTCATGGCGGGTTGATGATCGAGTTTTTGCATGGCTTGAATTCATTGTGATGGAGATGGTTGAGTAAAGGAGGTGATGGTGATGATGGTAAATATTTTGAAAAGAGAAAAAGTTGTGCAAGTGGGGGTGTGGTTATGTTTACACGGCAAGGAGGGGGTAGATATAGGAGTCTAGATCTAGGTCTTCACAATTTAATCAATTTTGGTAAGTGATAAGAGTTAAGATATGAATAGGATATTAGGTGATCAAATAAAATGGTAAAAGATAAAATTTGGAAAGTTGAATTGTGTATAGGAAATATGAGGCGTGTAACATGGAAAGCAATATAGGAGAGTTTGTACGTGATTTGGAAAAAAATAAAAAATATGGTGTATCTTGTCTATTTTGATGAGGGATTAAGTTTGTATAAACAATTAAATTCTAAATATCAAATAGAGATTTATGATAAATATATTCCCATAAGCGAAATTATTCATGCAACGTAATATACGGACACAGTCATACAATCTTAACTTAAACTAGTCAGTCATAAAGAAATTAAACGTGTACAGAAGCTTAGGTACCACCGATTAAACCAATTTTCAACCGTAAAGTCTCAAATTGTTCTCTAGCTAACGATTTTGTCAAAATGTCTGCCCATTGTTTTTTCGTACTACAAAATTCAAGTTTTATATTCCCCTTCTCAACATGGTCTCGAGTAAAATGATGTCTAATATCAATGTGTTTAGTATGTGAATGTTGTGCGGGATTTTTAGAAATAATTATTGCACTAGTATTATCACATAAAATAGGAATACATCCTACGTCAACACCATAATCACGTAATTGTTGCTTAAGCCATAATAATTGAGTACATACCAGTCCTGCAGCAGAATATATTAAAGCCGATTGATTGAGAGAGCAACCGAATTTTGTTTCTTCGAACCCCACGTAATGATACACGGTCCGACAAATGTGGCGACACCCGACGTGCTTTTTCTGTCTAGTGAACATCCTGCGTAGTCGGCATCTGAATAACCGACTAGGTCGAAGTTACACTCCATCGGATACCATAAATACAGTTTGGCCGTTCCAATTAAATATCGTAAAATTCGTTTTACGGCCATCATATGCGATTCTTTGCGAGATGATTGATATATCGCACAAACGCATACGCTAAACATAATGTCGGGTCTACTTGCGGTCAAATATAACAGTGACCCAATTATTCCACAGTAGTAGTTTCATCAACTGATTTACCGTCTTTATCTAATGTTAATTTCTTATCTGCAACCATTGGTGTAGGCATAGCATGAGAGTTTTCCATTCCGAATTTCCGGATCAGTTCCTTGATATATTTCTGTTGATGGATTTTAATGCCTTCATCAGTTTGTTGTATTTGCAGACCTAGGAAGAATTTCAATACTCCCATCATACTCATCTCGAACTCGGAAGTCATCAACTCAGAGAAATACTTGCATAGGCTTCGGTTGGTCGATCCAAAGATAATGTCATCGACATAGATTTGAACAACTAAAAGGTCAGAACCCTCAGATTTTAGAAATAGAGTTTTATCAACGGATCCTCCATTGAATCCACTGTCAAGTAGAAACTTAGATAATCCGTCGTACCATGCCCTAGGTGCTTGCTTTAATCCATATAGGGCTTTATCTAACTTGAAGACATGATCTTCAAATTTGCTATTCTTAAATCCGGGGGGTTGTTCAACGAAGACTTCTTCCTGTAGATACCCATTTAGAAATGCTGTTTTGACGTCCATTTGGAAGAGCTTCATTCCTTTATGTGCAGCGAATGCTATCAGAAGTCTAATAGCTTCAAGACGAGCAACAGGTGCGAAAGTCTCGTCATAATCTATTACTTCTTGTTGATTATAACCTTGGACCACTGATACGTGCCTAATGTATAGTCTTTTTGGCCTATTTCAGCACGTATTTCTATGCATTTCTCTACTATTTTTATAGTATTTTGCCCCGAATTGGCTACTTTGGTGTATTTTGTCCTTTTTATAGGAATGATCGCGAAAGTGGTGGAACCATGCTCCTTTTCGTCCTTTTTCCATGCATTTAGAGGAGACGGGATTGTCCCAGAGTGAGATGTTGCACTTGGAAGTGTTGTTGCACGCACTACGAGGCATTTGGGTGAAGACGTAAGCTGAATTGAAGACCCAAGTGGTCTATCGAGCTGATTGGTGGTCTATCGAGCTGATTGGTGGTCTATCGAGCAGTTTATAGGACGATCGAGTGGTCCCTAAGCTCCCCAAGGCTCGATCGAGCTATTCCTTACTCGATTGAGTAAGATGCACATGATCCAGGCCTCGATCGAGCGACCTGTTGGTCGATCGAGGGCCTTCTGTTGAGACATTGGTCGATCGAGTGGTTTTGCCTACTCGATCGAGAGGATTTCGACTTCGTGGGCTTAATCAGTCCATGTTTTATTTCCGCATAAACACTTAGGGGTTTTGGCTATTTAACCTATGTTTTACTAGGTTATTAGTCATTCATTCTTACTATTCCTTTTTACTATCTCTTTTACTATCATTCACATTAGAACTACTGCTACTTTCCTACGTTACTTTTTCTTCTACTGTTGCTTGCATTTTGGGATTAATTCACTCGGATTCGGTTGTTCTTTACGCCGGAATCGCTTAGATTGTAATCTCCTTTCTTCTCTTAATAATAATTAACCTTTTGTTGCATTATTTTCTCGTTATTGTTATCATTCTTTCTGCCCTAATTTCTATTATTGCATTTTATTGTTATTTCGTCATGTCTTCTGCTGGAATCTTGTTTGCTGCTAGTTTCATTAATAATATGAGTAGCTAAACCCTTTTATGTTGGGATTAGGGGATCTGCGGTAGAATAATGACGACGTAGTGAATGAATTAGACGAATTGACATAAGAGACTCTGTCACTATAGCAATATAACTGTAATTCTCGACCTAGTTGAGTGCACGCTTCTATGTCACCCATTAATCTGGCTACAATTAATCCTGGATCGAAAGATTGGACTAAATAGGCCTGCTATAAACAGTAGACTACCCTAATGAGGACGAAAGTTAAGTTAGTGGTATTTTAGGGTGGGAAGTGGACCGAAAGGACCTTCTAATATCCGTCTCACGTTAGTTCGCCCGAGTCATTTCTTCGCTAAGTTGTTGAACTACCGTAGTGAACCGAATTCCCGACATGTCCCCCTCTTATTGATAGTTTTAATTCATTTACCTGCTTTACTGCTCTCTTCTTTATTTCTCTTCCTTTTACTCCGTAGTTTAGAACCAAAAATTTAATCAACACCAATTGTTACCATAGGATTAGAAATAGATAGCTGTAGTTGCATTACCTCCCTGAGGATTCGATACTGTTGCCTCTACTACATTTTTAGTTGAGACCGTTAGGTTTTTATTTTTGACAGTCGCGACAGACGTGTCAAATTTTGGCGCCGTTGCCGGGGAGGCAATTGTTCAATTCACTAGCTGTTTTATTTTTAATTCTTCTTTTAGTTTAAGGAACATCGTTCCTTAGACTATTCTTATATCTTGTCTGTAGTTTCTTCTTATGCGCAGGTCGCAAGGTGGGCCACTACTACCTTTTGATCCCGAGATTGAGAGATCTCTACGCGTAAAAAGGAGACTATTTCAAGAACAACAGGCAGAGGAAGAGCCTAGTTCTCGTGGTAACTTTTACGAGAACGAGCTTTTCGAAGACAATCCACCATCTTCTCCAGTTTCCAATTCATCAGTTGAATCTATCACTTTCCCAGATTTTCCCGAAATGGCCGAGGAAGCAACCATTTCTAGTCACTCCGAGCCCACGGCTGACAATCTCTATAAAGGGTTTGAACTACCGGGAGATGCTAGGAAGTTCGAGCCCAAGCCTGCATACATTAATATGGTCGAGAAAAATCAGTTCGGGGGAGCTGCAGAATCAAGACGCACTCAAAGATATGGATACATTCATTGATTATCGCTGCTCCATACCTCCTCCAGTGGGCATGACGGTGATCGATCAAAGAAACTATGTTCATCTTCTCACTCCGCGATCTTTGCAAGGGAGTGGTATAGGGATTTGGACCGAGCCGCTCACGGCATAACAGATTGGAATTCGCTAGCATTAGCGTTTTATAAGAAGTACTTCTCTGCTTCGAGAACCATAGCCATCAGAGCTCAGATAACCAGTTTCAAACAAGGGCCCGACGAGAACTTCCACGAGGCATGGCTTCGTTTTAAGAAACTAGTGCGTACCATACCACATCACGGTTTCGAAAAATGGAGTTTGTGCAACCATTTTTACAATGGTTTATATGATGATCAGAGGGCTATCTTAGATGCAGCAGCCAACGGTCGATTTTCTGACAACTTGGGGCCGACGAAGGGATGGAAAATCATAGATGATTTAGCCACTCATAGGGCTGAATACGGGAATTCAAGGGGAAACCAAAGGAGAGCTGCTGAATCCTCTTCAGTAGCCGCATTAGAAGCCCTTACCGCGAGGTTCGACAAGTATGAACTAGGGGGAGCTCTCAAGCCAGGGATGTACCAGGTTAATGCCATGACAGACGGTCCTTTCGTCTGTACGAGATGTGGGGTAGATGGACATGTCGCTGATTATTGTCCTAGTCCTTATGAGCAATGTCTTTGCCTTTCAACACTACAGGCAAAACAACACTCATTACGAGCCGAATATCCACCCCAATTTGAGGTGGAGTAATCAGAACAACGTACTCAATCCCACCGCTCCTCCAAATCAGCAGCAGCAGCCCTATATTCCTCCACACCAGAAGCAACAAGGCTATCAGAAGCCTCCGTCTTTCAACCCTCCTAACCAAGGTGCTTCGTCATCTAGTGGGGTGAGTGAGATAGGTGAGTTAAAGTCCATGATGCAGTCCATTGCAAAGCAATTACAACAGAAGGACACGGCATTCAAGGCACTTGAGACTCAAGTTGCTCTGTTGGCTGAAAATCAATCTTCGAGGAAGCCCGGTCATTTGCCAACTCAAAATGACAAGAACCCAAATGAGACAGGGCATCGATAGAGTTGAGAAGCGGTCTCTCTTATGAGAGAGACCGAGAAATGAAGAAATCGAGACACTGAAATAGTCAGAATCGATGATGAACGATTGCTGTTAAGAAAAAGGGGCTCACGACGAAGCAGTTACTCGATCGACTGAAATCAGGTGTTCGATCGAGTAGAAATGGTGAGGAAGCTGGTTGATCGAGTAGTCTTCCTGCTCGATCGAGTGAACTGGAAGCTGAAGATGGTCGATCGAGTGGGAATGTTGCTCGATCGACTGAACTTGCTGAAGAAGGTGTTCGATCGAGTGACCACATTGATCGATCGAGTGATATTGATGACGGGAAGCTTATTCGAGAGCCTGCTAGTGCTCGTTTAAGCGATGAATTACCAGAAAGGCCTCGTTCGAGAGGTAAGAAGCGTCCGAAGGATACCGAACTTGCTCCGGAAGACACTTTGGAGGCAAGAAACAAGGGACTCGAAATTCCAATTACTGTTCCCTTCCCGAGGCGGCTGCAGAATACCAAGATTAATCAACAGTTTAGCAAATTTGTTGAGCTTTTGAAGAGTTTGGAAGTTTCCGTGCCGTTTTGAATTGCTGACTAAGGTACCCTCTTATTTACGATTTATGAAAGAGATTTTAGCGCGTAAGAGGACCATTAATGATAATGAGACCGTAGCCTTGACTGAGATGGGGTCAGCCCTATCTTAAAATAAGCTACCTCTTAAGCAATCAGACCCGGGTAGTTTTTCGATCCCTTGTCACATAGGAATGCAATTGATTGATAATGCGCTATGCGATTTAGGCGCTAGCGTAAGTGTTTTACCTTTGTCTCTAGCTAAGAGACTTGGTGTGACAAAACTGAGTTGCACCAACATGACTGTCCAGATGGCCGACCGTAGTTTATCACGGCCACTAGGTGTAGCGGAAGACGTACCTGTTCGGATCGGGAAGTTCTTTATTCCCGTCGATTTTGTCGTCCTAGATATCCCCGAAGATGTGCACACCCCTATCATTTTAGGGAGACCATTTTTGTCCACTGCCCGTGCAGTAATAGACGTTGGGGGGAAGACTTTGACATTTCAGGTAGGGGATGAGGAACTGATTTTTCATCAGTCCAAGTTCCGGAGGGCTCCCATGCAAGCTCAGCCTTGCAATGCCCTCTCTTCTGTTGACCCTATTATTGACACTCCACATGAAAATTTGGAGAATATTGCTGTTATTGCTAACCCTCCGCCTCTTACTGAGAGCAAAAAGGAGAAAAAATCGTCTGTTTTCCTTACTGCAGGTACAGATGAAGGCAAGAAAGGAGTTGTCAAAGGACGTGGTACAACCATTATCAATCGAACTGGAGCAAAGGATGCCAAGGAAGATGACAGAGGGGCGAGAACGAAGACAGTTCGCACCTACATAGATGGGAACTACATTCCTCCTACTGTCGCAAATAGTAATTCAAGCTCATGGAAATCAAAGAGGATGGTCAGCGTCGCTGAAGTGACGTCCTCCAGTCAGAAGCCCACCAAGGGGCTACTGAAAGCTGATGGGAATTAAACGGGGAAATGCCCCGTGTAACAAATTGTAATAGATATTCGTTTGAATTCCTTTTGAATTTCTTTATTACGTTTTTATTAGGACAATTAGTTTAGACAATTTTTAGCGTAGACTAAGACTATAGACTGTGTTTTCTGCGTTTTTGGTATTTTGGGATATGTTTGGATATGTTTCATGCAGGTTTGGGGAAGATGCACGCATTTCGAGGAAGTAAAGACGGAAATTCAAAGAAGTCTACACGAGGAAGTCCTCGATCGAGTACCTTTTGTACTCGATCGAGTAGAAGTTGGTTCGATCGAGCTTGCTAGCTATTCGATCGAGAAAGGCCACAAAGGAAATGGTCGATCGAGAGGTTCCTTATTCGATCGAGCAAGGGGAACAGCGAAAGTCCTCGATCGAGTGACTTAAAATCACTCAATCGAGTGAAATGAACAGTGGACGGGAGTTTTTCTATACTTAACTCCTTATTTCAGTTTTTCATTTCTAATTGTTTTATCCCTAATTTCCGTCTAACCTCCCCTCTCTAATGTGCGATTGATTTTCTCCCCAAATCCCCATTTCTTGCCCAATTTTATCAAATCCGCCACCAACATTCTATCACTAGCACTTAATTCTTCAATAGCCCCTTGTTTTCCCCTTATTTTGTGTTCGTTTTCGCGGGTTTCAAAGGGAATTAGGGTTTCGCGGGTTTTTGATTATAATCCACTTTGTTGCTTGATTATTTGAAGTTTAATTGCTTCTATAGAATCCTCATCATCAAGTAAGTGTTTTCTTTCACACTCTTTGCATATTTTCTTCATTTAATTCGAAATTATTTGAGGTGATTGATTTAGGGTTCGAAAATTCCTTGTCTAGTCGAATTTATTCGATCAAATTGTGTTTATTTGCCCTTGATTAGCTTGTTGATGATATTTTTCGCAATTCCTCCCGGTTTCTACATATTAAATTCGAATTTCGCGCGATTTCCGCGACTAGGGTCCCTGTAAGTCGAATGTGTCGACTGTCAGTCGGTTTTATGTTGCCTTGCTTGCTTAACTTCAGTCCATGCCTACTTAACGCTGTTGTTAACTGCCGTTACCGTCCCCTATCGCATTTATATGCTGTGAATTGTTAGGAATCTCGCGCTGTGAGTGGTTATTCTTGACTGCCCAGAGTCATACATGCCCCCATTTCGGTTTTCATCAGTATTAGCCCTTTTGCGATCCTTTGCTTTATCATATTATCACCACTCACTTGCTGCTTTTCGAAATTTTTGAGGAATTGTTTGGTTTTGATTGCTGTACGTCGATTGTTTCGACCAATAGGGCCATCCTTTTTGCTGTCACATGTTGGTTAGCGGTTGTTTTAGCCACGGTTAGCAGCATCTTCTCTTATTCGTGCCCTTTGATAATTTGCAGGATGGACGCGAGTTCTTTACCTTCTACTAGTACGTCCTCCAGCTCGTCCGTGAGCGAGTCAGTGGTCCCTGCTGTTGCCACTAGCTCCGCCCTGGTCACCACTGCAGCACCAGTTCTACTTGTCTCAGCTGCAGGGACAGCTTACTCCGCGGCTAGCTCAGTCGGGAGCTCGGTTCAGGCTACACCAGCCACTACTCCTACCGGGCCTTTCTCCTTGCGGGACTGTGGACGCACGCCCGTTTCAGCGAGCTGGTATCCGCCACCGAGGCCACACCGGCGAAGCTAGCCGATTAGCCATCACTTCCGGCCCGTGCGAGGCCGTTGTTACGGGAGAGGGCGCTCTCGCACCTGTACCGAAGATGCCCACGGTACGTTTCACTTCAGAGGCTCACCAGAAACGGTTAGTCGCTTTACTTCGTTGCCCTCTCTCCCCCACCCGTTTCCTTGCGCGGACTGACCTCGAGACCTTAGGCATTTATGAGGAGGTCTGTAGTTTGTTGAACGGGACGGGTATGTCGGGTCTGATTACCATGCAGGAGGCTACTATTCGTACCCTTACTTACGAGTTCTTTAGCTCCTATTCCTTTGACATCGAGTCTTATGATGCTGACCACTCCAGTTCTTGCATTCACTTCCGACTCCGCAATGAGTCACATCACTGGACTTTGGCCAAGTTTGGCCAAGTTTTAGGCCTAGTTAGTGACGGTCCCACCGCCCCACCTCGAGACCTCCTGCAGCCACTCTGGGCTGCTCTTTCTCACACTCCCTTCCACTCACGGAAGGGAGCTCACATTCACTTACCTGCGCCCCGTTACTACTTGCGTCTGCTAGGAGAGACCATTTTTGGGCGCCCTGAGTCCAATAACGTGACCAACACTGAGCTAGCGATTCTCGCGGGGTACCTCAACATTGACTACGGTACCCCGTTTGTTCTAAACATTGCCTATCTGGTAGCTCAGCATTGGAACGGGATTGGGACTCGGGTCAAGACCGCTATTGTCTGCGGCGGGCTAGTCACTAGGATTGCCCGTCAGCTTCACCCCACTGACACCAGGCTCACTGTGCCTGATGAGATGGCTTACCTTGACTTGGGAGTCATGACCGACTTCGCCTGGTTCCCAAAGGAGAAGGGGAGTGCGAGGACGTGGAAGATTTGTGGTTCCACGTCTGTTACCTTGCCGTGCTCTACCCTTCCGCCACTTTTACCGCTCTCTACTGCTGCTGAGGGAGCGAGGCCACCTCTACCTACCTACAACCTCACCTTCACCCCTCCTCCTTCTTCTAGGAAGAGGAAGCGGGAGGCCGGAGCATCTTCTAGCTCTCAGGCTCCGACTCAGGCCCAGGCTGGACCTACACCCACGCCTCAGCCTACACCCACTCAGACTCATACTCCACCCCCACTTGACCCTCCTTCTGGTTCGGTTTTTCCGGCCAATTTTGTCTGCCCTCCTGTCTTAGAGGCGCCCGAGGTCATGGACCAAGGGCGTCGTGATGCCGTGCTTTCGGATATGTGTAGGTACATTACTGAGATGAGACGGGATATGGCTTTAGCTGTATTTCCGCTCTACGAGTTCCACATCCGAGCCCGGCGACCGATTCCAGAGGGGTGGCCGCATCCTTCCTTCTACCGATACCCAGCGGACGGGTACCCTCCACTACCTTCTGACTCAGAGGAGGAGGTGGAGGAGACAGCGGTAGCACGAGAGGTGCGGTTACGGGCAGAGCAGGCGGCACACCGAGCTGCCAGAGAGGAGGAGAGTGACCCTCCGTTCGTACCCGGTCCGGAGGATCAGCCTGGAGATGACGACTGAGTCTCCCCCTTGTTTGTTGCTGGTTTGGGGAGACCGTTTTGTTGAGTCGGAGTACCTGAGAGACGGCGGTGCCGACGACGAGTAGCTACTGGTCTACTCACTTCCCCAGTTTTCTGGCTGGTTTGGGGAAGTTCGTGTTTTGTATGTTTTCTTACTCTCTTTATTTCGTCTCCTTTATTTTTCTTTTGTTGGTTGTATACCCCCATCCCCCATTTTTCTGCTGGTGTATGCTGGAGGACAACGAGGGCGTTGTCCGTTTTGGTTTGGGGAGGGTATCGCATCCTTTTGAGTCTGCATCTGCATTTGTTTTGCATTCACGTCTAATTTTCAGTTTGCATTTGTTGTTTATTTTCATAGAAAATCAAAAAAATTAGAAATTTCAAAAAATTCAAAAAATTCACGTTTATTTGAGCATATAGGTTGAGTCGGAACGGTAGATTCCCGTGATGAAATTGCACTATAGCTTGTCATATTACTTGAGCCTTGCACTTGTATTGATAGTTTCTAGCCTTGTCATACGCATAATCTACGAATTTCTGTTCAAATAATAGCTAACTGTTTAGACTTGACCTAATAAACTGGCAAACTACTTAAAAATTCTGAGTTTTAGAGCCATAACTGGTGACATTCATGACCAGTTCATTAGGAATTTTGAGAGTAGTACTCCTTGCATAGCATGTTTGTCTCATTTGCACATTTATGACATTCAATTTCTCGTCAAATGCACATATTCGGGTTTGTGGTTGGTGTCACATGCAGGGAGGGTCTTGCAATTTCCCCTCTCTTTACATCTTTCACCCATTTAGCTCCACATTGACCAAAACTTGCCTTTTTGACCCATTAGCTACATTCCAAACTAAGCCTGCCTAGTCAAGCTAGTTAGTCTGTCCTTTTGTGGTATGTTTTCCATTGCAGTTTGGTCTGTAATTCCTGTTTGGAGTTGGTATTGGTGTTGAGGAAGGAGGAAGAAAGAAAGAAAAAGAAGTATTGAAAAGAGAAAAAAAAAAAAAAAGAAACGTGAAAAGAAAAGAAAAAAAAAATGAAAAATATGAAAAAAAAAATAGAAAAAGAGCTGATAAGCAAAAGAAAGAAATAGAGATTGTGTAAGATGTTGTCCCCTTTTGTCAGAGTTGAGAAAATGTTTGAAGATGTACAATCGACAAGAGGGTTGGTTGTTTCAGTTAGCTGTTTCAGACGATGTGTTTAAAAAAGGGAACTTTGTGACCGTCTAGCTCCTCCACTCTTATTCTATATTTTTTGAGGAGATTGTGCTTTCAGTCTAGTGAGTTTTGTGCCAAGTGAAGGGCACCTGTGTTAGTCTTTCAGTCAGTTTGAGATCCGGATGGTTTATTATGGTCCTGTTAGGAACTAGCTTGACGCTTTTACCTCCACATTTCCATAACTTGTTTTGCCTTTTCTCACCTGAACCTAACTATTCCCATATTATTTGCAAATCCTCGGCTGTGACGGACATTATTTGGTTGGAGTGTGTGCATTAGTACTTGAATTGTCTTTCATTTTTGTTGCATGCATGCTATGTAGGTCGCAGTTAGGTGAGTGACTGTCTTTTCTTCTCTCTTTTACATATAACATTTGCCCTTTGCTTCATGAGAGAAGAGTGACCACGTGAGAGTCCAGTTTTGTTGGTCTTGCAAGGTCGATAGGTCAGCTTTATTTATGAACGACTTATAATTCGTTTGCGTATTGATTTGCTTAGCTGTTGTTGATTTTTGTTGCATTAAATCGGTTTAAGTAGACAAGTTAAGCTAGCTCTGAGTTATCATTTCCGTTCCATTAGTTTTGTTTTGAGTTTACTCGAGGGCGAGTAAAGGTTTGGTTTGGGGAGATTTGATACGTGCCTAATGTATAGTCTTTTTGGTCTATTTCAGCACGTATTTCTATGCATTTCTCTACTATTTTTATAGTATTTTGCCCCGAATTGGCTACTTTGGTGTATTTTGTCCTTTTTATAGGAATGATCGCGAAAGTGGTGGAACCATGCTCCTTTTCGTCCTTTTTGCATGCATTTAGAGGAGACGGGATTGTCCCAGAGCGAGATGTTGCACTTGGAAGTGTTGTTGCACGCACTACGAGGCATTTGGGTGAAGACGTAAGCTGAATTGAAGACCCAAGTGGTCTATCGAGCTGATTGGTGGTCTATCGAGCAGTTTATAGGACGATCGAGTGGTCCCTAAGCTCCCCAAGGCTCGATCGAGCTATTCCTTACTCGATCGAGTAAGATGCACATGATCCAGGCCTCGATCGAGCGACCTGTTGGTCGATCGAGGGCCTTCTGTTGAGACATTGGTCGATCGAGTGGTTTTGCCTACTCGATCGAGAGGATTTCGACTTCGTGGGCTTAATCAGTCCATGTTTTATTTCCGCATAAACACTTAGGGGTTTTGGCTATTTAACCTATGTTTTACTAGGTTATTAGTCATTCATTCTTACTATTCCTTTTTACTATCTCTTTTACTATCATTCACATTAGAACTACTGCTACTTTCCTACGTTACTTTTTTCTTCTACTGTTGCTTGCATTTTGGGATTAATTCACTCGGATTCGGTTGTTCTTTACGCCGGAATCGCTTAGATTGTAATCTCCTTTCTTCTCTTAATAATAATTAACCTTTTGTTGCATTATTTTCTCGTTATTGTTATCATTCTTTCTGCCCTAATTTATATTATTGCATTTTATTGTTATTTCGTCATGTCTTCTGCTGGAATCTTGTTTGCTGCTAGTTTCATTAATAATATGAGTAGCTAAACCCTTTCATGTTGGGATTAGGGGATCTGCGGTAGAATAATGACGACGTAGTGAATGAATTAGACGAATTGACATAAGAGACTCTGTCACTATAGCAATATAACTGTAATTCTCGACCTAGTTGAGTGCACGCTTCTATGTCACCCATTAATCTGGCTACAATTAATCCTGGATCGAAAGATTGGACTAAATAGGCCTGCTATAAACAGTAGACTACCCTAATGAGGACGAAAGTTAAGTTAGTGGTATTTTAGGGTGGGAAGTGGACCGAAAGGACCTTCTAATATCCGTCTCACGTTAGTTCGTCTGAGTCATTTACTGCTAAGTTGTTGAACTACCGTAGTGAACCGAATTCCCGACATGTCCCCCTCTTATTGATAGTTTTAATTCATTTACCTGCTTTACTGCTCTCTTCTTTATTTCTCTTCCTTTTACTCCGTAGTTTAGAACCAAAAATTTAATCAACACCAATTGTTACCATAGGATTAGAAATAGATAGCTGTAGTTGCATTACCTCCCTGAGGATTCGATACTCGACTGCCTCTACTACATTTTTAGTTGAGACCGTTAGGTTTTATTTTTGACAGGTACGCGACAGACGTGTCAACCACCAATATTGCTTTATTTCTGGTAATGACTCCGGCATCATCTAGTTTGTTCCTAAAGACCCACCTTGTTCCAATAACAGATCGATCCTTTGGTCTAGGAACTAAATGCCAAACCTTGTTTCTTTCGAACTGTTGTAGCTCTTCTTGCATAGCGATAATCCAATCTGATTCAGCAAGAGCTTCAATTATATTTGTTGGTTCGATCATGGATAGAAAAGAGTAGAAAGAGCAGAAGTTATTCAAGGATCGTCTTGTTTGAACACCCTTCTTAATATTCCCTAGAATATTATCCATGGGGTGTGAGCTCTTGTATTTCCATTTTGTTGAAGTACTTGGTTCCTCATCGTTATTTGAGCTTGACCCAACTTCATTTGGATCAGAATTGGAGGAAGTTCCCCCTGAATCCAATCCGGGTGTTGTATTAGAACCGATTATAACCTCGGACTCTACACCTTGATTTGGATTCAATGTTATAGTAACATCATCTATAACATTGGTTTGGGAATCCTTATTTTGAGTCAATGTTATAGTATCATCAACTATAACTTTGGTTTTCTCCTTTTTATCTTTTTAGGAACGACCAAGTTCATCACTCGTCCCTTCAATCTGATTATCCTCCAATTCTAGTTCCGGGGGATCGTCTCTTGAGAGACGGATTTCGGGTTCATCCAAGTCTTCTTCCTCATATTGTAAAGGCTTATCAAACACGTTATCCTCATCAAAAATAACGTGGACGCTTTCTTCAATACAAAGAGTTCTCTTTTGAGGACTTTGTAAGCCTTGCTATGATCTGAATATCCTATGAAAATCGCCTCATCACTCCTAGGGTTGAATTTACTTAATCAGTTTTTACCGTTGTTGCGAACAAAACATTTACTCCCAAAGCAACGAATATGGGAGATATTAGGTTTTCGACCTCTAAGGAGTTCATAGGGGGTTTTCTTAAGAATAGGTCGAATCATAGCACGATTATGGATATAGCAAGAAGTACTAATGGCTTCAGCCCAAAAGTTACGAGGTAAACCACTACACAAAAGCATTGCACGCACCATATCTTCCAAAGTTCTATTCATACGTTCAACGACACCGTTTTGTTGAGGAGTTCTTGGTGAAGAAAAGTAATGCCCTACACCATTAACTCAACAATATTCTATGAAAGCTTGATTGTCAAACTCGGTGCCATGATCCGTACGAATAGATACAAAATTAGTCTTATATTTGTTTTGAACACGTTTCATAAGACAATCAAATTCATCAAATGTTTCGTCTCTTGAATGAAGAAAGATAGGCCATACACTAGGTTGCGCGGAAACGGACACGACATGGACACGGGATACGGCACTTCTAAAATTTTAGGACACGGACACGGCAAAAAAAAAATCAATATACATATTAAAATAAAGGAAATTTAAATAACATTATAACGAACATCTAAAATTTGGTCATCGAAAAATGAATAAGTCGTAAAATAACAAAACTAATATTAATACCTTACACGTAAAAATGCAAAGAAGTATACGATCACACATCCATTATTTTTTATACTCCCTCCAAGTAATATGTATCTTCCCTTCCTCTAATATATGTGGGATAAAACTTGGAGGGAGTACAAAATATCAAACCAAGAAATAAACCCATCATCAGGCCTTACTTATCAAGAAACTAAGAAATAAACTCATTATTTTCTACAAAAATATAAAACTAAGAAACAATCACCTCTTACTTAGCAGCAAGCCAACAACGCACCATTACTTTCTATTTATTATCTACGCAATCATGTTTAACGATTAAATAAATAGATAGTGAAGGATCAAATTAATGTAGTTTGCACAAACCCTAGATTCAATTTGGGGAAAATTGCAAAACAAACTTGTGAGAAGCCGAAAGCCAAGAGGGAGACGTCGACGACGAGGTGGAGGCCAGAGGTCGCCGGCGTCGGAGGTGCTGTTCACCGGAGTAGTCGAAGGCGAAGGGAACTGTACTACTGCGATACTCCAATTGAACAGATATTGTAAATCGTAGTTGAGAATTTGAAATGGTATGAATATTGCAATTAGCCGTGTCCACATATGACACGGGCCGTGTCCAAGGTGTCTTGGCCGTGTCCAAGACGTATTGAAATGAAATAAAACCAAGGACACGGTTCAAGGAGTGTCGGACACGTTTTGAGGCGTGTCCCTCGCGTGTCCGTGTCGGACACCGTGTCCGACACGCGAAGGCTAAAAAACAGGCGTGTCCGTGCAACCTAGGCCATACATACCTTGAGTAATCATCTACAAGAACAAAGACGTACATGGATCCTCCTCTGTTCCTTACCTTCATAGGTCCACATAAATCCATGTGAACTAATTCCAAGGCTTGATTTGTGTTTACTACTCTTTTCGGTTTGAACAATGATCTAACTTGTTTGCACCTTGCACATGTGTCACACATCTTTTCTTGTTCGAACTTAATCTTAGGTAACCCTTCAACCAACTCCCACTTCTTGAGTTTGTTCAAGGTTAGTGAGCTAATGTGACCAAAGCGTTTATGCCACAAACAAGGATCATCAAGTGTAACTTTCATGCATGAGAAATAGTTAGTAGGCACAGCATTTAAATCTACCATATAAACATTTCGTTTCCTATGGCCTTCTAGAATAACATTGCTAGTTCCTTCAATTATAATGCGACAACTATCAGTATGGAAAAGAACTTTGGTACCTTTGTCGCATAGTTGAGATATGCTTAGCAAGTTATGTTTTAGACCGTCCAGGAGATAAACATCACTGATCGCGTGAGACTTAGAGATTCCGATTTTGCCAACGCCGATCACTTTTCCTTTTTTGTTGTCCCCGAACGTCACTTTTCCTCCATTGAACGGCTTGAGTGAAAAAAATAGGTTCTTATCTCCGGTCATCTATCTTGAACATCCACTATCAAGATACCACTGATTGTTTTCTTTCACTACTTCCTCTTCATCGTCATCTTCGTCTGATTCTCCGAGAAAGCAATAGTTTGAATGTGAGTTTGTGCTTTCATCGTTGCTGTCGGAGATTAGGTCAAGACTAACACTACTGAGATAAAGGTTGGCTACTTCGTCATCTTCAGATCCCTCGTCATCTTCTGAATCAAGGTCTCCCCAACATAAAGCCATCATTACCTGTTTGATTTCTCTCTTTGTCTTCTCGCGTTTTGTCTTGTCCTTGATCTTCTCCCATGTTGGACAATCCTTGATCATGTGATCAGATTTTCCACACTTCAAGCAACCTCTGTTAGCGAAGGATGACTTTGATTCTGTAACCTTATTGTTGGATGATTTGTTGTTGTTGTACTAGGATGATTTTGTTTGTTTGTTTCGAAAGATCTTATTTTTGAAATGGCGTGCAAATAGAATAGTTTCATCCTCTAGTTCAGAGTCAACTTCTTCGCTCTTTAAGGCCATACTCTTATTTCGGCTTGGTTTAGCGTCATCTTTGTTAAGAGTAATTTTATGGGCCATGAGAGCACCGATGAGTTCTTGATAGGATAGGTTTTCAAGATCTCGTGATTCCTCCATTCCAGTGACTTTAGCTCGCCACTTCTTAGTCAGGCTCCTAAAAACCTTTCTAGCAATGTCCTCAGTACTGAATTTCCTACTTAGGTTTTTTAGTTCGTTTATGATGCTTGAAAACCTTGCCGACATACTATCTAAGGACTCATTAGGCTCCATAATGAATAGCTCATATTTTTGCATAAGCAAATCTATTCGGTGCTTCCTAACAATGGAAGTACCTTCATAAGCTAGTTCAAGCCCATCTCATATCTCCTTGGCCGTAGAACATGAAGAAAACCAATCAAACTCTGTAGAGTCATTCCGTTTTGTAGGAGACTTATTGCTTTGGAGTTCTTTTCGGCCTTCTTGTAGTCGGCCTCGACATAGTCCTCTTCTTTCTTTTCATAGGTAGTGCCTTCCTCGGATGCTACATGAATTTTGTGCGGTCCGTTTTGGATAATCCTCCAGCACTCCCAATCGTGACCTTTCACATAATGAGTCATCATGTTTTTCCACAATCCATAATTCTTCCCATCAAAGACAGGACACTTGAGATATTTGGAATCCATTTATCACGTGATAGGCAGCGGAATATAAAACGATAAGATAAATGAAAAACAAGATAGATCAGCCTCTTTGCGGTTAGGCAATCAAGAGCACGAGGCTCTAATACCAATTGAAGAGTCTATTGATCCAAAATACTCAAGAGGGGGGGGGGGGTGAATTGAGGATTTAAAACTTTTGAAATCTTTTTCGATTATGCGTATGTAATTGATTATTTAAAGTTTATTGATTAAACTTTAACTAATCAACTAATGAATGTAAAACGAAATAAACAAAGAACGAAAGAGAGGAGACACACGGTTTTTGAAGTGGTTTAGTTTCACAAGTCGAAACCTACGTCCACTATTCTCGATTAATAAATTTAGTACCTTTCTACGGATTACAAATTTACTAACCCAACTCGTACAACTAACTCTAGCTGTAACTCAATGAGTACCGTTAAATACTCGAGTGACTAACTTACGCTAATAAGAAAGCAATAATGATTCTACTAAAAGTTCACGTTAATGAACAAGTAAGAATTCTATTGAGCACTATTATCTTATAATGATAACAATAAAAACAAGTATATGAGTTTAAAACACACGACCTTTCAAAAATAACAAAACGGTTTTCTGCTTTGAAACACATGATTTGCTTTGTAAAAATAAGATCAATTTTTTTATGCTTAAGGTCTCTACTTTAAATGTTGTAAAGAGGAAAGTATTTATAGGAAGGAAAGACCAAGGCAATTCGGTTTATAAAAACCCTAATGGTCGAATGATAAAAGATATGTTAACAAATCATATCTTTTATTATTTCTTTCCTAAAAGCCTAAAAGATAATAATGAATATTCCGAAAGATAGAATATAATCTATTCAAATATTATCTTTACTATAAATTCTAAGATATGATAAGATTTCTTATAACAAGAATATCTTTTATCATAAACAAATATATTAAGTAAGATATACAAGATATGTAAAGATATTATTATAGAATAAAATCTTTACCAAATACACCTTAGGTTACACGAGATGTCACGGCTCATATGCCTCATGACTCGTGCAAACCCTAGCTCAATATATGGGTTAGAATTTAGGTTTTAAGAGAGGCTTTGTTGAAACCCTAATTAGTAGCACGGTCCAACTCATAAGTTGACCCAAAACAACTACTAGTCAATCGTTCAACACAAAACCGAACTCCGCACTAAACCGGGCTTTATTAAATAAATACTTTTATCAAAACATTTAAAATAAACTTTAAAACAGTTTTCAAAACAGTTTTGAAATATTATATGTCGTGTATAATAAACTCAGCATCTCGATGTTATAGTACGAGAGCTATAACATTGAGCTCTTTTACTAGTAATATTATAGCTGCAAAGCTATAACTTTACCAATTCAAGAAACTTATTCTTGATTACCATTACGAAATAATCACCTATACTATTCTAATCTTCAAGGAGATCTTCGAGTATAGTCTACGTCATCATCCAAGCTTCATTAATCTTTAGAAGGACTTCGTCTTCACATAAATCTTGAATGAATCTTCACATCGTTTGATCTTGAATATAGACTTGACTATTGTATACTTCCATCACAATTTTCTTTGTTGCTTGTATTAAATAAGTTGAATCTAAAATACTTAGACAAACGATTACGCGCAACAAGTATATAAACTATAAAGCACCTTGACATCATCAAAACATAAACATATAAGCTATATGGTTTAACAAACTTGTTGCACTAATCAACTTAGCTACAGACATCAGGTTTTGTTTAATATCTGGAATATATAAAACATCATGCAAAATTATCAATTTTGACAGGGTTATTTTACCTATCTTATGCACAACTTTTACAGTACCATTTGGGAGAGCTACATAAACAGGTTTGGCAAGAGTTTTCACATTAGTCATAAGAGACATAGTAGAAGTAATGTGATCTGATGCACATGTGTCAACTATCCAATCAAGACTACTGAAATCAAGTAAGCTAGCAGAGAAAGCATGGGAAGAAATTTTCATACCAGCAAAATGAACTGAAGACCTCAAATCAGAAGAATCAGAAGTAGGCTTATCATAAATAGCCTAAAACACTTGATGAAAAACATACTTGTAACAGACTGTATGATCCCTTGCACAAAATCAAGATTAACATAGGGAGAAACAATATTCTGAAACTAAGTAAGTTGATGAGTCTGACTTGCAGTAGAACATTCAAGGGGAGAAATATCTTCATACTCAGAATCCTGATCATAAGTGATCATACAAACATTAGAAACCTTTGAAAAAAAGTAGAATTAACTTTTTCTTTCCCTTCTTAGCTAGAAATGCTTTATACTTGTAGCATCTCTCCTGCTTTATACTTGTAGCATCTCTCTTGGATATGGCCCTTCACCTTGCAAAAAGTGCACGTCATCAACCTGTGTCATTCCTCAATTGTATGGCCATTTTTCTTACAATGGGCACAAGTCTTTAGTTCAAAATCATAATCATCTTCTTTTGGGCGTTTCCAAGTATTACCAGAATCAGAAAAATTATTGTTGTAATTCCTTTTCTTTGATGTGTAAGCTGCAGTTTCCACAATAACCTCAACAGCTTGATCATTGAGATGCTTCTGTCTTTCAATTTTCTGCAACATACCCAAAGCTTTGTTGATTGGAGGTAAGGGATCCAAAGACAACAAGTTGGTTTGTGCATGCTCATAACCTTAGTTCAGTCGCATCAACAACTGCAAGAGCTTAGCCTACGTTTCCCTCTCAACAAGTCGTTTAAACAGTTGACAAGAACACCGATTCATGGCTCCACAGGTGCAAGATGGAATAGTGTCCATGTGATCCAAACTCTCCCATACATTCTTGAGTTTGCCATAATACTCAACAAGGGACATATTTTCTTGAGAAATCTTCCCAAGATCCTTCTTCAACTCATAGACTTCAAGAATGTTAAGCTGACCATAACGCTCAACAATGTCAATCCACAAAGCTCTTGATGATGTAGCAAACTGCAGATTATCACAATGGAGAGGAACCACGGAGTTAAGAATCCATATCTTAACCAAAACATCACATCTGATCCATTGATTGTACTTGTGATCAGATGAAGCAGGACAGGTGCATTTCCTAGAAAAAAAACCACTCTTGTTCTTGGATAACAGAGCAGCAACAACTTCTCTTTACCATGGAAGAAAGATGGTGCCATCGAACAAGAATGAAGACAAAACCAAGCTTGGCCGATCAGTTTGAGATGGGAATAAAGAATCATCAAAGGGAGAATAGAGAGATGGAGTATCTGAATTTTCTGGCATTTTGTAAAAAAAAAAAATTGTAACAGAGATTAATCCTTTATTATAATGGCGGAAGCGTAAGATCGTAACCTAAGCGAAAGATATTCTATAAAACTAATTCACCATTGATGAATAAAAGAGAAAATATAGAGAAAAATGTAAGATGAATTATAGAGAGAAGAAGATTATCATTGTAAAGTGAATTATATTTCTCAAACTTATATTCAATACATTGTGAATCACATGTATATATACTAGTTACAATTGGTTGATTATAACAACCTTCTAACAACCTCTAACTAACTCCCTTTATTTCGGGTAGTTATAGTTAGTTACATATTCTAATTATCCTGGCTCATACACTTCCTTTCTTGCAATCGGTTTCGGCCTTTACTCGATCTTTTATTTCACCTAGAAAAGCATGAAATACTACAAGAATCTAGCAAAGCCGTGGGTAAAGTTCATAAATGTAAATTGATCATAGAGTAAAGGCATTTAACATAGAAATTATTCAAAATTGGGGTCAAGTTATGGGTTTTTGGTCAAAATAGTAGGGCGATAATGTAGTTATCATTGTTCTTTTCTATTTTGGGGTGTTTCAGTCAATTGTTGTCCTTTCTATTTTAAAAATGAACTTGATGAACAATTTGATCATTCACACTCAATTTGGTCCACTTGTCATTTAGTAATTGACCATCTTCTCTCTCCTCGATCTTTGTGCTAAAGCCAAAAAACAACAATTGACGAGGACGAAGGGAGTACTCCCGAATATATACTAGAATAAGGAATAAGGAAATAGGACGGAGACGTGAAGTTTCTAAAAGAAGCTGTCGTCGTACAACCTCCCGATTAATTCCTCGGTGAATATGGCAGGACTCGAAACACGTCATGTTTATGTCAATTTGGATACCTATAAGGGCTATAACTAACTATATTTGACCAAGGAAATGGTGAATAGGAGGTATAACAAAATTGTACAAATAATGATGGTGGAAACAAATGAAAGGACTGAAAACACCTTATATTCATGTCAATTTGGATCATCTTTATTACTTTCCCTTTTTATTATTCTATTTCATCCAAATTAAAGGTAACACTTTAATATAATGCTCCTCACAACCAAAGTTGGCCGGTGTGAGTGATAAGGGCTCTCATCTCTTAAACAAGTGGTCAGGGGTTCGATTCTCCTCACATATATTGGAGAAGTGTTATCTTTGGTTTGGATGAGAGGGAGTACTTTTTAACGGATTAGATATTAATCCGAAATGATCCAACGGTTACAACATTAAGTGATGGATGGTGATGTATAGAGAAATCAATATAAATATATATATATCTATCTATATTAATAAAAGAAATTTTTTTCGAGCGATTATAGAGAGTCCATCAATTCTGACCTACATAAATAAAATACAAATATCTTTTTGAATTTGGATATATATTAAACATGAAATTCCCTAATACTGTGGTTAAGAGTTTAATATATACAATAATTCTAATGTCCATTCAATATCGAGCAAAACATGAGCATTTGTTATTGACTTAACTTATGATATATATTTAGCTCAAACGTCTAAACTACTATATATACACATCGATATACTGTTTCTCATCAAAAAAAAAAAATCCATGTTCCTTTAATTGTTTACTTATATAATATGTATGTTTGCTAAATACTTTTCGTCTGTGTCGCAGGAAATTATCACGAAGACTTAAATAAATGTTCTATTTTTGGAGTTTCGACGGCCGAGAGGACCGAGATCGGGTTCTTTAGCCTTCAATATACAGTTTTTTCGGTGGTTTTATTTTAGTATGTATGCCTTTTTTTTTCCAATTTTGTATTTTTATGCTTTTTAAGGAAACAATGAAACGCAGTCATTTACTCTTTCGAACATCGGAATTGAATCAATGCGAGGTTAAGCGATATCAATAATAAGATTACTATAGTTTTTACTCCGTATTACCAATTTACCATGATGTTATTGACCGTAAGTCGATAATTATACCCTCTTCTTAAGAACTATTATTATATGGACTTGCTTATGATTTACTTTATGAGTATTATCACGTAATATTTGTTGTTGTATTGACAATATTGTATGGGTGAATCAGTTTACTGATGACAATAATGCTAATGACAATTTTTCCATTGAAGTTTTTGGTTTTTCATTCATTATATATAAGACGGTCATATATGTTTAAGCGTTATACGGATGAAATATTACCCATATAGGTAAATGGGATAAGAGTTTATCATTCACTATGGAATGTTCTTTTTATCTCATTCCTCTTTTAACCAGTTTTATTGTCTAAGACTGTTCATTCATTATAAAGTCCTTAATTATTTAAGGTACATATTAAGCGAAAAATGAAATTGTAATAGAAATATCATACTCCGTACATTCATACAAGAAGTATAATAGTATAATACCCGTAACAATTTTGTTGAACATATTTAGTAGAATACATGTATTTCAAATAACAGTGTCATACTCGCAACAAGAATACGATCTACTACTAACCATTTTTATATTAAACTCTAACTAATACACGGTTTTTTAGACGATTTGATCAGATGTTTTGGTGTCTTTGTTGAGAAGTTGTGTCGGTGTTACGAACACTAAAAGTATCTAAGTTACTCCCTCCACATCTTATTGTTCTACCCATTTGCCTTTTTAGAGGTCAACTTTTAGAAATTTTGACCATTAATAAAGTATAAAATATAATATTTCATAACATGATATTTACATGGTTAACTTTGTTATAAGAAACACTTTAAAAAAAATTATTTTTATCCCCAAAAAAGTACATATAAATGGTTAAAACGATGGTCAAAGGCTCCGTTTGGCAGCACTTCAGGTACCTGATTTGCCTGAAGTAGCTTTTTTGCAAAAAAAATCAGGTAGCTTATTTTTTTTAGTGTGTTTGACAACTACCTTATTTGACTAAAAAAAGTACCTTAAATGAAATGCTACCTCATGTAGCATTTCAGAAATCAGGTACTTGATTCATTTTTATCTAACTATTTTGCCCCCGAATTTTTAATGACCTCAATTTAAAAAACCTCATTAGACTTTCTCAAAAATAAACAGACAGCCGTTCAACAAGTTCTTCAAAACGCAAAAGTCGAGCGTCTGATTGCTCCGTCACCGACTCACCGTAAACGCTTCAACTTTCTTCTACGGATAGAGGTATCTTCGTTTGTTTCTTTTTCATTAATTTAGCTTGAATTGATTGAATTGGCTACATTAATTATCTAGTTATGAATAGAAACCCCAATGGAAATTATAGTTGGGTTATGTAGATGATGATGATGGCTTGATTATTAGGAGTTAAACATGTTAATTGCTTGGTCGATTCCTGTAAATTGGGCGTCTTTATATTTATAATTTATGATACATTGGGTATAATGCTTTCCTGCTAGTGCTAATTATGTGGGTTTTCGATTCATCGTAAATTATTTATGATGATGATGATGATGTTTATTAACTATTATTGGTTTGGTTAGACATAAAATTATGACTTGCAGGCACATTGGTTTAATATAGGACCATAATTTAACAGTAGGTTGTTCTTGTCGTTGGTTATTGATTTGTCTTAAATGTTCTTCATGCCAACACACTGAGAATGCATCACAAGAGGACCATGAATTCTTGTAAAAACCTTCAATGGAGATTGGAGATAGAAGAATGTGGGGTTATATGAAGAGGTGAACAATGGCAGAAGTAATTTTCTTCAATCTTAAAACGATACACTATTATCTTGTTTTGATCACAAATATTACATCATTTTGCTCTTAACTCCATATGTAGCCCTCAAATTTCCATACTTTCCTACAATTCAAACTATCTTAATCAAAATTTCCCATCTTTTTTCATCTTTTACATGTTTTGGGTACTTCAATTTCAATTTTTGTTACTCTTTAAGCAACCCACCAAAAAAAAAAATTCAATTTTTGTTCAATTATAATAATTTGGGTTTTGTTATTTCATAACGACAGTTTATCCTGAGGTAGTTTGAACCCGGTTACCTAGGTCATCAGTAGAAACTTAAAATCAAGGAACATTATTTACTTACGTTATCAGAATCGAATTCAACAACAATTTCCTTGATGTCCCTTCCATCCTGCATGCCATACTCCCGTAGAGCTTGTTCTAGCTCTTCTACAGTAATGTAGCTGAAACAAGCAATATGGTCGTTTGTAGTAAAACAGTCGTGCAAAACTCATTTCATAACCTTTGAAATTCATCATACCCGCTGTTATCTTTATCAAAGTACTGGAAAGCAGTGTACATATGCTCTTCCCTGTCCATTCTGTTCAAGTGCATTGTTGCTGTGATGAACTCCTCGTAGTCAATAAGCCCGTTACCATCTGCATCAGCCTGTTTGTCCATGGAACCAAAGATCAGGTTTTTGTTGGTCAGTTTATTCGGGTTGATCAGTTTTGGCAGGTCATTGATGAGTTTTTCAGAAGTTTTATCAGAAAATACTTACAGCTTCCATCAACTGCTTAACCTCCTACTCAGATAGTTTTGTCCCTTGCGTTTGCATTCCTTGCTTCAGCTCTTCCAGAGTTATAGTCCCACTGTTATCATACACTAATTAGCAAACGATATTAGTACCTAATAAACAGTTCGGGGCATGAGGTAGAGGGGATCAACAATGGTACTTAGTACCTGATAAAGATAAGGAGCGGCTTTCAAACATCCATGTGCACCTCCAGTTAGAAATTGTAGTTCTAGAGCTTAATTTCATAGGGGGAGTTGTTGATTTCATTATACTAATAAATTGGTTTTATGTTTAAGATGGAATCAGGTAATGACAAAAAGGATGGAAACTTTAGATGGACGGATAATGATGTGATGGTTTTATGTGAAGTTTGTATTAATTATATTCATAGAAATGGGCGTGTACAAGCCTTCAGGTGGCATGAGATTCACAAAGAGGTTGAGGAGAAAACTGGTCGAAAGTATCAATTTAAAAGTATGAAAAATAAATTTGACTCAATGAGAGCTGATTGGTACCTTTGGAAGTTTTTAAAGAACGAAGAGACTGGGCTTGGGTGGGATCCCGCTTCAGGAAGAATAAGTGCTTCAGATGAATGGTGGAAGAAAAAAATTGCGGTAAGTTTGTATTGAATATTATCTAACTATTCTTAAAGTTATTTACCATGATATCATAGTTATAATTGTATATATCATTTTTATAGGCTAAACCAGATGCCAAAAAGTTCAAAAACAAACCATTACATCCTACCATAGAAGATCTATATTTCCAAATTTTTGAAGGTAAACGTGCTACAGAAGAAGGCGTTGTGGCTCCAAGTATGGATCCTTCAAGTGTGAATGTAGTAAATGTAGAAGGTGATCTAAATGAACGGGATGGTGAAGATGATGCTTACTCTGAGTACACTCAACATTCATCCGTCTTAGAAAATTTAGAGGGTCAAGAACAATCTTTTTACATCAATTTTTTGAAGAAGGTCTCATCCAATACCCAAGCACCAACCTCAAACCAAGGTTTAGATAACAACAAGGGTTTAGATAACAACTTTGAGCAGAGTCAAAATACTAGTGCCACACAAGCCACCATGGGGGAAAGAAGAAGCACTTCATGTAGTTTCAAACTCCCTCAAAGTAGTATTAGAAACACTATAAAACCAACCCAAATGAAGCGTCGAAGAAGACAATCAGCTGGATCGGCGATGTTATCCAGTCAGATTGGGGATATGGTGAACACGTGCAATCGTGCATTATAAATTTTGAAATCTGATGTCAATGTTTCTGCTAGTGCTAGTGATGAAGGTAGTTCTAACAATACTCAAGTTGGGTCCAAAGATTCTAGTGTTAGTATGGCTATGGATGTTGTTAATCGGATGGTTAGCGAATGTTGGTTAGTCAAGGGTACTGAATCGTGGTGCTTTTTGATCCATTTACTAGAGGATAGTGTGAGAAGAGAGCTATTTTTGAAGATGGACGATGATAACGGTAGAATGGCTTGGTTAGACTTCATGCAGCGTAGAGACAAATAAATTCCTCAACCATTTGTTTTTTTAGAAAGCATTCGTGTTTAGAAGTGTTTGAACTATTACTTAAGTTTATTATATCATATTGAATTTTTATTTGTTGGATGAACAACTATTATGAATAAGCAAGATTGTTTTTAATTTTTTTGTGGGTTTATGTTTCTTTTTTTCTCAGTTACGTAGGTTATTATGGACAATGTGGAAAGGAAAAAAAAGCGTAAATTATTTTGGATTATGGCGACAAGTACTACTTCCGCCATATCAACTTATTTATATATATATATTTACAAGGAACCATGCATGACTTCAATTTTTACGGGAGAGATTTGGATGCAAGAGGTTTTGAATGGGCACCCTATTCGGTGCGTAAATGCTTTTAGGATGGAATCAAGTGTATTTAAGCAACTATGTCAAGACCTTCAATTAAACTATGAATCACGAGGGAGCAATAAAATGTCTGTTATTGAGAAAGTGGGCGTCTTTATATATATCATGGCCTTGGGTGTTTCTAATCGAGATGTGTGTGAACGATTTCAACGCTCTGGTGAGACTATTAGCAGATCGTTTCATGAAGTTTTAGAAGCAATCAGTGGTAGAAGTAGAGGTTATATGAGCCTACACTACTACAAATCCAGGCAACTACAACGCCCCATTAACAACGAGTATTCACGAAAATCACAATAGACGTTGTAGAATGTATGGCGCGAATTTTACTAAAATGAATTACAACGGGTATGGTTATAAAAACCGTTGTTATTAGTTTTAACAACGGGTTACACATACACAACCGTTGTTACTAATGTGGCGCAAAATTGACGCAAAGTTAGTGAAAAGTAATCACAACGGTTGCTTTTGGAACCCGTTGTTAAAACTTCTTTCACAACGGTTGTTGATTTACAACCGTTGTTAAAACTTATTTGACAACGGTTGTTGTTTAATAACCGTTGTCAATACCTTCCATACTATAAACCACACAAACACAAGTCTGCTGTAGCCACAAAACACAAACCTTAATACACAAACACAAACCCAGCAGCCAAACACAAACACAAAACACACACTTTCTCATCGTCGCTTTATCTTCTCGCCGTCACTGTTGATTTCATCGTCTCTTTACGTACGTTCTGTAATTATCAGGTTTGTTTCATCGTCATTATTTTATTTTTCTAATTATTTCATTTCCATGTATGTGTTTTTATCGACCATTAGGTTCCGTTCAGCATCTGCTATATCGTCATATAGCTGCAGCTGCTACTGCTCCGTCAAGTCATCTTCTTTGGCGTCCTTCAGTACGGATCGAGCATAGTAAGAGTCTTAAGGATGATATCATTCATTTTGTTGGAGTTTGGAGTTTGTTTTGAAAGATTAAGGAGGGTTAATTTATTTGGAGTTTGTTTTAGCAGTTAGGGTTTGGAGAATATATTGAGATAATGGAAATGCATGTTAGTTGAGATAATGCAATGTATTTATACTAAGCAATGTGTGGGTTGAGTTGTTTTTTAATTAATATATATGTTAGCAATCTGGATCTTGATGATGACTGATCTATGGAGTTCAAAAATGGAAGCAAATCAAACAAGCATAACTCAACACTTTCAAAATGATCATTTCATTTAATTTTAAACCAAATACATTACAGCAATTATCGAAATCAAAAGATGTATAATAAGCGGAACAACCCGGTTAAGCGTAAAAAGCGCTTCTCAACCTGCCACCAATCACGCCACTCTGGTATACCGCTAACTTCCGGGTCATTGGCTTCATATTTTGTAATAACAGATTGAATATATGCAAGGACACGACTTGCATGTGGAGATAAGGTTGGAAGAGTACAACTCAACATATCTCTGGCTGCAGCCAAGTTGCGAGTAACAGGCCGACGATGGTATGAAGATGATGATGATGATGAGGCTTTGTTGACAAGTCGGACTGCTTCACGCCTCTTAATCCAATAATTCCGTTGATGTTCAAGGGATGATTTGATTAATGGGTGTTGATCGGCGGGAAGCCCGGCGAGAACCTTCCCATCATCTTCAATCGTTTGTGTAAGCCATTCTTCGTTGTTGATAAAATTAGGGTTCATTGCCATGTTGTTTTAATTAATGAATGTTAGTAAAGGATGCTTTAATATTTATAGTCACATTTATAAGTTTTTTCAAAACCGTTGGTAATTAATTTAAGGGATCTAGTAATATTTAATTTATTTATTTTTATTTTTTAAGAACAAACAACAACGGTTATTTATTAAAAAAACCGTTGTCTTTAGTTATAACAACGGTTTTGTATATTACAACCGTTGTTATAACTTTTCCTCCAAAATTGAGTCACACTTTCCACAACGGGTTTTTATACTTAAAACCGTTGTTAATAGTTTTAACAACGGGTTCCTTAAGAAAACCAACCGTTGTTAAAACCTTTTACAACGGGGTTTTAACAACGTCCGCTTTAACAACGTCCGCTTTTTTATATAACAACGGTTTTCAACCGTTGTTATAGCCTGTATCTGTAGTAGTGCTAGCACGTGACATCATAAAGCCAGAAGATGATTCTTTTCCACATATACCACTTCATATTGCAAACGATGACAGATATATGCCATACTTTAAGGTAGTTAATTTATAATTATCGTAACATAAATGTTTAACAATGATACATTTACGTCACTTCGATAACATATTTTTCCCATTTGCATAACAGGATTGTATTGGATGCATTGATGGAACACATATAGCTGCTTGTATTCCGGAGGCTGACCAATTACGTTACATAGGAAGGAAGGGAATACCTACCTTCAATGTCATGGGTGTATGTGATTTTGACATGTGTTTCACATTTATATCTGTTGGGTGGGCTGGGACAGCGCATGATACTCGTGTTTTTACTCGTGCAATTAATAAACCGGAACTAAACTTTCCAAAGCCACCACATGGTAGGTATTATTTGGTGGATAAAGGATATCCTGATAAAAAGGGGTATATGGTACCATATTCGAAGACAAGGTATCACAAGTCTCGGTTTGAAAATGAGCCGCCGGGTAATTCTAAAGAAGCCTTTAATAAAATGCACTCATCACTTCTAAGTTGTATCGAAAGGTCATTTGGGGTGCTTAAGAAAAGATGGAAAATACTACGATTTATGCCACAATTTAGAGTAGAAACTCAAATTGATGTTATATTGGCAACTTTTGCCTTGCATAACTACATTCGGAAAAACTCACCCGAGGACTTATTATTTAGGGCTCTTGAAGAATATCCAGATTACATACCAGATGAAGAACTACTGCCGGACATTGATAATAATGTCACAAGTAATGAAAATGTGAATGAGCCGTCGATGGAAATGAAAACCATCCGTGATAATATTGCTACTTTAATTTGGGGTGAAACTTAATTATTGTTTTTTGTGTATGAGTTTAATAGATAACTAATTTTATATCCATAAAATTCATTTTCGATGATATATTGTTTGAATTTTTTTTTTTTTACCTATTCGTGATATATTAATTATTGTTCTCATTCGCTTTGAAACATGTTAAAGACTTATACAGATATATTGAAAAAACTCCATTATGACTTTATTAGTAACAACGTCAACGACAATAACACAAGAATAATAGTAAAAACATAACGATAGCAATAATCAACCATGTCCTTTTACGTCATTTTGTCAAATATTAGCTACCATTTCAGCTACTTTCCAAACAGTTTTAACAAAAATCAGCTATCTTATCAGCTCTTAATTTTCAGCTACCTTTCCAGCTACCTTTTCAGGTTTCAGGTACCTTTTCAGGTTTCAGCTACCTTTTCAGCTAGTTTTGCCAAACAGAGCCAAAGTACCGTTTAAGAGACCGTATATAAAGCAAATGGGTAGAACAATAAAATGTAGATGGAGTATTAGATAAGCTTTTTATCCAGATTTCCGTACAAAATTTATTTATGTAGTGCAAACGTATACTAGAGAGATTTAGAAATTTAGGGAACGAAATTCATAACTCAAAATCATGTTTATCATGAAAAACACCTCTGGGCCTAACAACAAATTTATTTATCACAAAATATTCTACGCTAATGAATGGAATGCCCGCTATAGAATGTGAGAATCCAAAAGGATTGTTCTAACATATACGTGATTTAGTTTCAAGTATCTGTTTCATAAATTTGTTTATTGAGACAAAAAGAATATAAACAAGACTACATGTTTTTGGCCTAACTTATAAAAGTGTTTTTGGACTCAAAAACACTTTTTGGCCAAACACATCATTTTCTAAAAACTAAACAAAAAATTCTCAAAAGCTAAAAATCCATATTTTTGCCCATAGAAATAGAAGCAGCAATTTGTTGCTTCTGCTTTTGAAAAACACTTTTAAAAAATCAAACTTGGAAAACAAAAACTCATTTTTGATAATAGAGGCCAAACAGACTCTACTAAATAAAAACGATTTTTCTAACATGTATCCCATATTGAGGCAAAATAAAATCAAATAAAAAAGCATTCTTTTTTATATCTTCAAATAAAATATTTTGATTTTTTACTAAATTTGTTTATTTTATTATTCAAAATAGAATCTTAAATATTATTGGATTTCTACGTTAGTACGTTACACAAGATAAAATTCTTATCATTGAATGTGTAATACACAAAATCTTATAACCTATTAAATTATTGGCTTTAATGATAGATATATATAAAGCATATTAATCCAGCTATTTTTTTTTGGTCTTACCGATTATAGAGGAGAGTTCAAGTTGTACAAACTACTTTCGAGCATTATTAGTCTTCAACCTTTCGCAAAACATTATAAATACAAATTGAACTCTAAAAAAGGAGACAATAACTACTTGTTTGATTTCATTTTACAACATTGTTTTCCGTAACTGTGACATAGTTAAATATCACTTTAGTTAATATACGACAATCTCAAACTAATATAGAAATTTTACTTTTACATGAGGGAGTACTATTTTTTTTTGGTGAAATGTGAGTTGTATATAAATTGTGTCATAACCATACAAGTTTGGGAAACATATCAACTAAAACAATTACATAAGTCCGACTTCTATAAGCCAATCTATTTCTAGTCTATTTAGCTGTCGCCAATCTTTACCATGGACTCTCATCTTCATATCCTTCACGATGTTTGCTGCATGAGGGAGTACTATTGTCTGACTAAGATTCTTAAGTTAAAGATAAAAGTATAGAACATATTAAATATATGATAAAATTGCAATTAATTGATCAAAATATTAATCTCATATATGGGTAGATTACCACCCAATCAAAATAGTATATAGTTTCGATCGTGATAACTGATAACATTTATTAGTTACTACATTATACACGGCAGAGGATAACAAATAGGCCCATTTGAGGCTTTTTTTGAGCGACGTGGTAGTCTCCAACTTTTTTAAAACACTTAATATAAATTATTTAGTTATTTATAATTTTTCTATTAGAATTAGAAAATAATTAAATAATTAGAATTTTTTCTATTAGAATTAGAAAATAATTAAGTAACTACAATTTTTTCTATTAGAATTAGAAAATTAAAATTAATTATTTATTTAATTAGTTACGATTTTTCTATTAAAATTAGGAGATAATTAATTATTTATAAATTTTCTATTTGAATTAGAAAATTAAAACTAATTATTTACAATTTTCATATTAGAATGACACAAGAAAAATATAAGGGAAAGACGGATGATAAGATTACTTGGTGTAGAAATATGATGATAAACGTCAAAAATTATCGTTTAAGGATGGCAATAAATGGCAGGGGGTTAACTTAAATAAACGTTGATGGCAATAAATGGCAGGGGGTTAACTTAAATAAACGTTATTTGATATGTATAAAGCTTTTTTTTTTTTTTTACTATGGAGTAATATCATATATTTCTTTAATGCAATAACCAAGTTGCTGATGTGACATCATAGATTTTCATCAAAAGTTGACATGTCACTTATTGAGAAAACAGTTATATAAGGAAAAAAAATCTAAAGAGTAATTAAAAGTTACCTATTATAAAAATAGAATTTCCATGCTATTCCCTATTTTATTTCGAAAATTCAATTTAAATGTTCACACTACTAAAACAACTAAAATAATGATTTTATTAGTGATTTGCTGAATTCAAAATTATATATTGGATTTTTTTTTACGAAAATAAATTAAAATATTTTTCACATAAAATGGGTAAAATGTTTTCCCAAAATGATAGAAAATTTTATGCATACTATAGTAACCATATTTGTCAATATTATTAAAAATATCAATTCGTGAAAAAGATTGGTAAATTTGAATATGTTATAATTTTATTAAATATTAGCGTTATTTAAAAATGATTAGTTTAAATGGAACTAAGTTTTTAATTACCAGACTACAGTCACTCGCAATTTAAAATTAGCAATTTTGAGTCAATGAACTCATTACTTATACACCCAACTTCAAAATGATTTTTCAGGGCATGTAGAGATTTAGTTAATGATGATAGGTTTATTTGTCGTACGATCCTATGAATAAGATTTATCAATAAGAAAAAAAATATAATTATTATTTTAATATGATTGACAATAACAAAATAATAAAATCTAATTTTTTCATTCATTTTCGAACATATATAAGTATGTTTATCGCCATTACGTATTGACATTATCATGACTATTAACAAAGTGTTATAATTATATAAAATGTGTTGTTAAGTAAGGAGTAAATTTTCCATGTAGTTGTTAATATAAATTTTTTAAAGCAATCCCATGAATTTTCACGAGTTTAAACCTAGTATTTAGTAAATGCAGCAATTATTTTTGAATAAACTGGAAAAAAAAATCACTAAGGCAAGTGCTTACACAGACGTAATATAATATCTTGATTTTTTATTTACTATGAAGTATATATATTTAGGAAAGTCAACAATTAGTTTAGGATTACTTAAAAAATTGAGATAATGTATTTCAAAAAAAAAATTGATAATCTAATTAAGGTGAAGGGAGTAAATAAGAGTGGGGTTATACGGGTTACGGGTCGAGTTAGAAGGTCTTAACAACGACATATTTGACATATAATTTTTGCAATAAGTTAGTTGGGGATCATGAAATAAAATTAGTAATATTTCAACATAAAACATACTAATAATATAAACTTAAACACTATAACAACAATATCTTTAAGATATTTCCTACTTAATTATACCCACCCACCATTTATAAAACATAATTCACCGCTTTTAAAACTGTAATTTAATTTAATAATATTTCCCACATTCTACTATTGTTTTCCTACTATCTACTTTAACAGGATTAAAGAAATAGATGTAAAATTAATACTCTACCCCTTTAGATAAGAAGAATGGATGAGAGTATGAGACAATGCCATTATGATAGAGTGAGTGATAGTTAAAAGATTAAAGGTGATAGTGATACTCCACTCATTTTAGCATAACAAATTTAGAAAGCTGACACTTAATTTGGAATAAATTTGGGAAAAAAGAGGACAATAAAAGTGTAATGGAGGAAGTAGCAAAAAAGACATAGATTGGGTCGACAAGTGTTGAAAGGCGGGTTTCAAGAGTGTTGATAAGAGACCAAGAAGAGCAATGAAAATGAGTGGAAAAACGCCAGTGTATGTCAAAAGGATTTAACAATGAGTTGGCTAAGGCAGCCAAATGATTAGAGAGAAATTATCAGAGTAAATCAAGACGACCTGGGGTGATTAAGATTTTGAAAAACCCTAAACATTATGAAGTGAGAGAATCCCATAGAATGTGGATCGTGATCTTAGAATGATGGTAACACATACCACAAGAAGGCGATATAGGCAAACCCCCAGAGTAGAAGGTAGCATTTTGTAGGAGTATACCCCCAAGCAAGCCACAAGAAAAATGAAATACGGTGCAAAGTACGAGTATATCTTAACCATTTAAAGTTGGCAAAGAAAATCAAGATAAGGTGATCTAAACCTGGAAAACGCGTCAATCGGTTCGAATTCGGGTTAGGTTAATTCGGGTTCGGGTTTGCAATAATGTGAGCCGGGTCGGGTCGAGTCGGGCCATTTTTTATTTAGGTCATCTCCGAGTATGTTGTTTTCAAGTTATTTGAGGATATTGCTCAGTTTGCGATAATAAATATTCAGGTTGGGTATATAATGTTATTGTAATACTCGGAAAAAAAAAATATTTTACTAGATGATACTTAAAGTATTATAATATATAATATTATAGCCAAGATATTTACCGTTTAGATAAGCTAAGGTTGATTGTTGCTACATTATCTAATAATAGGATTTGCATAAGATAACTTTACTTAATGCCTAAGAAAAAGGCTATCCTTCCTCACAGAACTCACCCAACTGAAAGACATAAAATAAATTGGGATATGTAGTTGTACATACGCATGATAACCAAAGACATGCAAAGTGAATTAATTTAGCTACAACCGAGCTACCACCAATGTGAATGTATGGTATGATTTCGGGACTCTTCGTTGTAAAAATAAGTAATAATGTACTAATTATTGTATAGAAATATCAACTGTATATTGTTATATTATTGTTATATTGCTCACATGTTATATTATTTTTCTTCGTATGAACATATGACTGTTATGTTAATACTTCTGTTATAATGTATTATTGGCCAATTGTAGCATTCAGAATACGATTATGGGAGAGAGATGACATTATAAATTTATCTTGTGTACATGGAAGGGGGCACGTCCCCATGTGAACTAAGGTTGTGATTATTACTGGTGAAAGTGCCAGGGGGTTTACACGGGTCTTAGACCTGGGATCCTGTGTACATGGAGGAGGGCTTAGCCTAGGGGAGTCTATACTCCGTAATGTCTCTCTATTCAGTAATGGTAGACTGATATAATTGTAAAGTGAGTTATTGCATTCTAAAATGACAGGTTGTGCGTGTCTATTTAATAATTATTCGACTGTGTTTATGTGACCTATTTTTAGTCCTTGTTCGACCATGAAGAAGTATAAATATTAAAATGGAGGTAAGTAGGGCCCGTGGAGGTGACCGGAGTCATACTCAGTCTGTGGTTGGCTGATTCCGTTACTTTAATTCTCTTTCAGGTACAAGTATCGGGGGAAGAACAAGTGTGAAGAATTTCAGATAGGATCAATGACCTAATAGGATGAATATTTAATAGAGTTATTAGTTTTTAACTTTAATTTTGTATTTATCTTTATTCTTGTAATAGCCTTGTATTTTCCAGATGGGAAATACGGCGGTGACACCCTATTATTCCGCTGCAGTCTTTTGTCTATAAAAAGAGCTATTTTGAGCTGCCAGTCTGCTTTTCGGGGCGTTACAAAATGGTATCAGAGCAACCCTGCGACCGCGTATTGAGCTTTCGGCCATATGTCTAACAGGGGAATAGATTCTTGGGACTGGTATAAAACTCAAAACCAGTAAGCTAATATAAAAACCGACTAATAGCTAGAGAGAGTGGGTAGATATTGTAGTTGTGTTACGTATTTAAGTTATATTTCTTTTATCAAACAGTATATATTTGTTCTCCTTGAATGTGTTCGTTGCATTCTCTTTATGTGTATGTAGTATGCTATTGTCTACTTCATACATGTTACACTAATAAACTCATTTGAGGTATATGAGTATGAGTACGATCATGAATCCAACAACGGTAGTTTGGTTGTGTTATTTTCTTTGAGTATGTAAAGTTACTAATTTCATGAGTTTAGTTTTATTGATTAGAATAAGATTGACTAGCTATATTTTGGGACATTCTATTTCTATGATTTCTACTCCATGTGTTCGGCTCATTAATCTTGGTGTTGTTTTTCTTGATTTTGAAGTTTTGATACGCAAATTATTTCGCATATTATGAAAATTTCTATTTAATTCAAGTTAGTCTTTAATGTATATATTTTTAAAATTTTATAGTGGAAAAAATATATATTATTATTAGTTTTACTAAGAATTTGAAAATGAGCTTTTCAATTTGGTTTTACTTGGCTTTGTGCGATTAGTGTGATGCTAGGACTTGTTATTATAGACGTCTAATAACAAGTTAGGCACTTACTAACGCATTTGAGTTTGTCTTTGATTGGATTACTCGAATTCTTGTTCGCGACGAGAATTCCTGCATTCCGTTATATAAGAGATAAAAATTTTCTTTAATCATTTCATAAATTTGATTGAGAAACTATTGTTAAATAAAATTCTTATCCTTTTGGCACTAAGTTTTGAGAAACTAAAGTTTTAACTTTTTATTTTCTATTTTAAAGTTTCGGAGACGAAACTTGCTTTAAGGAGGGTAAAATGTAATACCCGGGAAAAAAAATATATTTTACTAGATAATACTTAGAGTATTATAATAATATTTTAGCCAAGATATTTACCTTTTAGATAAGGTTGATTGTTGCTACATTATCTAATACTATGATTTGTATAAGATAACTTTACTTAATGCCTAAGAAAAAGGAAGTGATATCCAACTTGAACACTAATAACTTGATAGACAGACCTGATGTGAATACGGAGCGGAAGATTTAATGGTGAATTCAAGTGAAGCGAGAGATCCGAATGCACTAGGTGCAACCCGACCTGATCATGCCACTTGAGGCGTTTTGGGCGAAGCGGAAGTCTTTTTGTTTTGTTTTTGTGTTTCTTTTGTGCGAGAATGAATGGGATATTTGCTTCGATTTCTTATGAAGAGATCGAACCAATGAGATATTTGATATCGCTAGACCTATAACGATAACAATGGGGGAATTACTCGAAAACGCGTCAAGTAATCCAACTCAAACTTCGGAGCAAGTCCTTAGTTTAAGACAAGACTTGAAATCATCGATCTTTGAAGAAGATTGAAACAACAAGTTTCTCTCTCTAAAGGGTTTTTCTTAAACTTGGATGGTTACAAATTGATGGACAAAAGTTGGTCGTCACACATCCAATCAAACACATTTATAATACTCAACAGACAACTAGTTAGCGGTAAGTCGAGGTCGATCCATGGGACGGTGTGCTTTGGGTTCATAGTCTATCTATCTCAATTTATGCTAGTGTCACAATTTGGTTGGGTTGTAGTTGTGTTCTAGACTAATAAAAGCAATAAAGTAAAACTGGCTTAATGCGACCCGTTTTTCACGTTATTGGTCTGGCTAAGAAATGAGTTTCGTATCCACCGATGTAAACAAGTGATTAAAAGTGCTAGGATATCATGGGGTCATAGGGGATTCATGGTGTTGATCATACAAACATGTTTACAAAGTTGCAAGCAATTAATGTTGTGGAGGAACCGAGTTGGTTTATGTCTTACGGTTCATAGAAAGAGTTAGGTCCCGGAGCCGAATCGATTAGATTGTACAACACCTACAAGTCGACTTACTTTCCTCCTATTCAACTTCTATGCATGTTCTAACAAGACTCGAGTTGGTTTATATCTTACAAGTCAAGTTGAGTAGATAAGAGATGGTAAAAATGCAAGGATTCATAGGCTTAGCATTTCATCAAACATAACATGTGCATAAAGTTGACATCACAACAAGCAAGCAATTTAATCATGTGAACATATTAGATTAAGCATGAATCAATCCCATGTTGGTTTCCCTTAATTACCCACTAATCCTAGCTAAGAGACTACTCACTTATTATCAAGTTTAGCATGTTAACAAGGTTGTCAATCATATTAACAAGGTAAAACGTGATGAACAAGTAAGAAAGATTAACAATAATTAAAACAAGGATTAAGAGGATTATACCTATGGAGATTCCAAAACAATAATGCAAGGAATAATAGAAGAAACTTGATGATTGATGGAAGGTTGTCAATCTCCCAATAATAACCCAATAATCTTGAATTACCCAATAATAAACTTGAATAATAAACTTGAACAATAATTATGGAAAGATTAATGTGTAATTTGTGGAAAGATTAAAGAGTAATATATTCTAATCTACTCCTAATCTAATCTAAGGGGAATTTCTAATAAGAGAGCTTGATCTAATCTAAAAACTTGATAAAAAAAGGATCCCCCTTGATTATTTACAAGTGGGGTATTTATAGTAGAAATTAAGTGGATGCATTAGGGTTAACTAAGGGCTAAACTAGTAATTACACTTTTGAGATTTGAGTAGGGAGACGCCGGTATTTTTCGAAGGAAGGGCTTCTTTCTTTGAAGCTTGAAGAAACGAATTTGTGCTGGACTGGAATCCGTGCGTCTTAGGGTGAAGATGGGCGGATTGTAGAGGAGGGGCACAGGCGGCTTTGAGAGAAGACGCACGTCTTATGTGTTCTGGGGACGGCCGGATTCTAGCGAAGCTACACGGATTGGGGTGCAGTTTCGTTTTCTCTTCTTTTCTTCCCTTTCCTTCACTTCCATTTTATTCTTGTGGGATTTTGTCTTTAGCTCTTGTTTCCTCTTTAATCTTAGCTCATCAAATATCGCCAAATAGCTTCTAAACATGCACGAAAGGCAGGAATTTCCGCCTTATTCTCTTCTTTCCTACAAAATACAAGAAATGTACTAGGAAAGCAAAATAGAAAGCATTTGACGGATAAAACGGCTATGGAATGTTATAATAGTATGCAAAATAGGCTCAATTAGGGGACTAAATGTGCGCAAATAATGGTCACATCAAATATCCCCAAACCGAACCTTTACTCGTCCCGAGTAAAGAGGTGACAAAAACTAGACCTTTATTTAAACTATCTTACTAATATTGCCGATATAAGACAATTAACGGGTCTCACTCCGCCCCTTCAACTCACAACAAGACAACCATGAGATAGGATTCCTTCTTGCAAGGCAAGGTGGGTCTTGCCAAAATGGCGACACATCCAATCATTAAAGCACACAAAATCAAGTAATGGATGCATCTACAAAAGAATAGCCACTTTCCTCATCTAAGTGGCGGAAATTATCTACAAGGGAAGCAATTCAAGGGTACACACTCCTTTATAGATGAAATTTCTTCAAGCTACTAAGCCTAGAAGGATACCAATAAATCACCTCCAAAATGTGTCAAGCTAGGGTACCTTTGTCCTCAACCGTTAAATGTTTTTGTTAAGAATAGACTCCCTATGGTGTTAGAAACACTGGAGCATCGCGGAATTCTCCCTCTTGCCTAGACAAGAAGAAGGGTCGTCCCCTCTCTACCATGCACAAAAATGGATACGATGGATAAAGGGATCGATAGATATTTGAGTTTCACTTTGGGAGTTTGCTTTGTTTTTGTTTTTCCCCCCAATTTCTAGTGGCATTTGACATTTGAGAACACTTTCTTGCCATTTCTTTTTTTTTTTGATTTTTGGCATTTCGAAACTTGACAACTTTCAACTTTTTGCATTTCCTTTTGAACATTTTCAAAGTCACCCCATATGTAGTGAGGGTGGCTTATATTTGAAGCTTTAGGAGTCTATTTTTGCTCCTCTTTTCTTTTGATGCATTTTTGTAAACTTTCTTTCACTTTTCATTTCATTGAACTCAAATTGATTTCTTTTTGTGTCCATTCCCTTTGATGACAAAAGTGTGGTAGAACATGGATGATGGATGCATGGTTTCAAGGGTCACCTTTGTAATACTCCGTATTTATATGTCTTGGGGTACTCTATCGAGTAGCCCTTACTCTGTCGAGTAAGGGTAAGTTGCGCAGATAAATAGTTTCTGACCTGTTGGGCACTCGATCGAGTAGCTGGGGCACTCGATCGAGTAGGGGGGTACTCGATCGAGTACCTTGGGTACTCGATCGAGTGTCCGGTTTATCGGGGGAGTTTTCGCGGGTTTTGTTAATTACGCGATTAAGGTATTTAAACCAATTCGTCTTTGTTCTAAATCACTTTTTACAAAACCTAAAACCTGTTTAAGAGAGAAAGCAACTAGTCTTCTTCCTAATCGCGTTCTTGACAATTCCCGGAGTTCAGACGGTCGGTTCGCATCGTAGTTCGTGTCGTTGGATTCCTTGCGTCGAGGGTAAGCTTTTAACATAAGTTTTATAGTGTTTTGTTAAGATTGATGAAACCCTAATTTAGGAATTGGGGGTTTTTATGAATAGTAAGTAATTGGTAGTCTTTATGTGTTATGTGTTAGGAGGAGAATTCGTAGAAGAGGCGTTTTGAGACAGCTGTAGATACCGTCTGATAATTGTGCTTTCCAGGTAGGATTTCCTACTCAGTATTAGTCCCATAATGGGATGATTGTTGATGTGTTAAGATTGATTGTTTAATATCGTAATTGTGTTGTGACGGTGGTTGATTGTGATTATTGATTAATATCGTAATTGTGTTGTGACGGTTGTGATTGTGATGGTTGTCTCTGGTTCTCGAGATGCGTTCTCGGCTGAGTGGAGTCACTTGCGGGAGTGGCTTCACGCCCTAGTTTCGCCCTTCGTGGAACCCGCCACGGAAGGGGATGTGCACATTAATGGGACAGGGTTATCGCTCGGTATGATGAGCGGGGCTTAGGTGGGAACGGCTGCGGTCCCCCATCGGGTGGCTGGTCGGTCCGGTGGACGGTCGGTGATTGAGATTGTTGGGATTGGTGTGGTTGTGTGTGTGTGTGTGACGGTTAAGGTTTGTCGATTATTGGATTGTTGATATATATATGTAAGTTGTGTGATTAGTATCTTGACCCGTTTAAATGTTTTAAAACTGTGGTGATCCATTCGGGGGTGGTGAGCGGTTGCTTAAGCAGGTATATCTTGGATACGCGTGGGATCTAGTGGGGATGGAGTCATCACATATCGAGTCTTTAGTCTTCATTTGTGTTTATTAGAATAGTTCCTTTCAGTTGGTTTATAGTTTGAGAACAATTGTATTTTGCTTATAGTTGGTTTTGGTATGTAATCACTTAAACTTATTTAATAAAGTATGTTTCTTCATTGTCTTATGATTATCATGCCTCGGGTAACCGAGATGGTGACATCCTTATACCTGGGTGGTCCTGGTAAGGCACTTGGAGTATGGGGGTGTTACAAATGGTATCAGAGCGACGATCCTGAAACCTGTAACCAATGAACTTAATGAACATAGGGAGTCAATTAAAATGAACCCGGGGTAAAAGTTGTAGGAGCTAGTGCAAAGGCTTGGGAGACGTCCTAAAGCCGCAAGGGGTCGCCCTACAACTTTGAACCGGTCACATGGGAAAGTGTTTGTCGAGTCGTATGTGTGTTTGGTTAACTGGTTTATGAATGTGATGGAATGTGTTAATTGTTGGATGTTGAAGTAGAAAGTTGAGCATGTGAAAGAAAATGGTGATATGAGGAAACTTGTTGATGAGATATAGAGAATCGTGGTTGGAATGAGAAACATGATGGATGATTCATAATGTGACGTAATAATAACATGCGAATAGAAATGTTGTGTTGTATACGTATATTTTGTCTGCATAGAGTTGTATGATAAGTTTATGTACTTGTCCACGATTGTTCATGGGTATATGTTGTAAGGAGTGTGTAGCTGTAATTGATGAATTAGCTGGAAGAGATTAAGTAAGTAATTGCATAAGAATATGAAATCCATGGGTGGAGCATGTTTATGTGGGTAAATCGTGATTGACAAGTTAAATAACCTATGTGCATGATGAATGTTGTTGCATGATTTTTGAAAATAGTAACATATGATTACGAATACTGGTTTTATGAGTTTTGGACTGGTTTTGTTTGCTGGGTTGTTGTTTAAGTCGTTTGGGAAGTAAAAATCAATAGTTGTGTTTTTCGTTTATAAAGAGGTTGTCTTTAAACTGTTATAACTTGAGATGCATAAATGATTTTGATGTGATTCCAATTGGAGATGATAGCTTGTCCTTTTACGATTCTAACGATAGGTCACACGCCCAAAATGACCAAGAAATGAGTGAGTTATGGCTGTTTTACGAAAACTGGACAGTGCTGAGAAATAGGGTACTCGATCGAGTAGCCTTGGTACTCGATCGAGTAGGGGGGTACTCGATCGAGTACGTCAGTTACTCGATCGAGTGTCCCTGGTAATTTGTTTTACGTGCTTCTGATCTTCACCTACTCGATCGAGTAAGTACCTTACTCGATCGAGTGGCCGATACTCGATCTAGTGACCCCTGTTTTGGGTCATATGCTTATCTTTTGACATTCGTTGCATATTATGTTTAATTCAAAGGTAATATTTTGCTTCTTTATGCACCGTTTTATATGTATATTGATCCTGAAGCGTAAGTTACCCAATTTTATGGTGTAGTGAGTGGCACCTGTGGTGAGAAGGAGTTCGGTGGGAGGACATGAGTTCTACGTGTTGTGATAGATAGTGGAAAAAGAAAAAGGGAGATTGGTATGGCTTAATTGAGGCATAGAGTATGTTTTGTGAGACGGGATGAGTGATATGATTGTGTGTTGAGTAATGTAAATGTAAATGAATGTGGGCAAGGGATGATGTGAGTTTACGGAGCGTGAGAATGAAAAGATTGAAATGAGGGACGCAAATGATGGCAGCTTGAGATGTATAAAGAATTATGGAGGGAGATGGGTAGGAGTCGTGTAGGTTATGGATATATGTAGTGAAAGTTCGTTTTAAAGGGGGTTGAGAAGAGTGGTAAACAGTGAACTTTATGGAGACATGTCGCGAGGTAGATTTGCACACAGTGAGTGAGTTTGGGAGATTTGGTTTATTAAGAGAGACGAAACTACTGTGTGATTTCCTTGGGTAATTAACGGTATTAAATGAATTCTGATTTCTAGAGATGTAAAAAAAAAAAAAAAAAAAAAAAAAAAGGGAGATGCAATTGTTTGCACATTAAACGTTGATTCTATGGATAGATTAGTGGCAAGTGTGAGTGATAGCATAATAAGAGAAGATCCATGGTAATAAAGAGTGAGATGATGTCGGTAGAAAATAATGGAATTTGAGTTTTGGAGCAACGAAGGGGTAACTGGATTTCTAAAGAGTTAGCTAGAAGGAACAAGGAGTTGAACTATTAATTGGTATCATTGAGTGTAAAGAGAAAAGAGGGATAAAAGTAAGCTGAGGAAAATATTCACCGGAGTTATGTGATATAAAGGTAAGGAATCATTGAAATGTGTGATAGCGTCACGAGGATGTTAGCTAAAGGTTATATAGGAGTTTTAGGACAACATGATTGATAATGAGTTTCGAGGAATTAAGGGAGCAAGAAGTTGGTGGAGTATTGGCACGATACGAGGTATTTAGTGGAGAGTTGGATGTCAACACAAATAAGATAGTATTGGGAATAATGTTGAGGTAATTTTGTGGATGGGTTTGATGTTCGTTATTTGGAATGATAACCAAAGATAGGAGAAAAACTGTGTTATTTTGATATGAGTGTAAGAGGTTTGATATACGAGCAGTGGTGGTATCGTGGTGTTGTCACTAGTGGTTAAGAGTGATGGTATATTAAAAAGGTAGCAATTCTAAAGAGGTTGATTTGGTAGGGACCTGATTGTTGTGTATGATTGTGAGAGGGTATAAGATGTGGTTAGATGAGGCGGATGCTAATAGTTGAATAGTAAAGGTATGGTTATACTTGGCAGGAAGTGATGGTTGTGCGAATGGGGGAATATGTTACGAGGGGCATATGAGTTAACTCGGGCGACAGGTAACCTTTATCGAGTGGTAACTTACGTGGTCAGGATTGACTAGTTGGTTGTGATTACGGGTCTATGATATGTGTAAATGTTTGTGTGAGGTTCTGACCTCACAAGAAGTGGTATGGTGTGATAATTATAAAGTTGTTTTATGAACGTTCTGTAATATATATGTTGGACACGGTAATTTAATTGAATGATATCCAAGAAGGTAATAATTTGATTAATTTGACATGGCTAGTTATAATTTTATGTGTATTAATAACACATGTGTATTCCGTGAAATGGTAGAGATGATGTTCATGAGATGCTTATCTGTTTACTCATATAATATGTTGCGTTGTGATTGAGTAAAGTGGATTTGAGTAAGTTTTCTTGTCCGAAAGGTTATTTCCGAGTCAGTATTTATGGAATTGTATGTAGTTGTGATGTCTATCGATATGGTTGTGGTGCCTCAGGTGGTGATCCGGGCACGATATTTAGTGTTGTGATGCGGGTATTTTCGCTCTGCGATGTGGCTGTTGGTGGTGGTGTTGCGATGTCGTCACCGGTTGTGGTGGAGTAGGCGGGATTATTATGATACGAGTTTTCGAAAGTACATACCAGTTATACATAAATCGTTGTTTTATTTGTTGTTGTTTCTTATGAGTTTCAGTTTGGACAGATAGATTGTTGTTTTGTTTCTTTGATGTTTCTTACAAGTTTGGTTTGAGAATGAGGGTAGAGTATGATGTGGAATAGAGTTGTATATGTCTTCGTTGTTGTCATGGTATAGTGATATTCTGTTAATGGAACACGGTTGTGAGAGGTTGTTACAATAATTATGATCTTGTTCTAGTTAAGGTTTCAGTAGACATGGTAATGACAAGTGAGTCGTAGAACAGGTGTGGTAATGACCCGAAAGATGCAGGTGGTTCATAATCTTTTGTTGAGACAGTGAGTGTAGGGTATTGGGAATTAGTGTCATGTTAAGTTGTGTATGAGTTTTGCGGTAATGGAAGAAAGAACTTGAGGATCTAGTGTGCGTGTACGTAACGAGTGTGGATCGTGAGTTATGCTTCTGGGAGATAAGTGTCTTACATAGAGAGGTATGTTGTTTTGCAGAAATAATGGAAAGTTAGTATTGTGATTTTGCTACGAGTTTATGGTATAGGTTAGGTGCTATGCCGAATGAGTTGAGGAATGAGAAATGTTTATGTATGGGAGCCTTGAATATAAGAATGGTGAGTGTTTGGTTTATAAACGGTTATCTTGCACATGTGGTGGTAAAGAGGGTAATGAGATGTATCTAGGATTTAGTATTAGTGAGTTACGAGGACGTAACATTTATCTTAAGAGGAGTAGGATGTGATAAAAGAGATTTTGATGGGTGTGCATATGGTAATATATTTGGAAGTTTGAGTCTTGATGCCGAATAAAAGGTTGATTCGTGTTGTGGTTAATTTTGTTAAAGGCCATGGCCGTACTGGTAGTAGTTCGATGTTTAGGAGTGTGAGAATATTTGGATAGTGTTGACAGTTGGATGATGATGGTTATGAGTTCGATAGTCTTGGCAGTTGGATGAGGATGTTTATGAGTGTGAGTAAACTTCGAGGACGAAGTTCCTTTTTAAGGGTGGTAGAATGTAACATTCCGTTTGATGTCTATGAGTGTCTTGATATGGGACTTGGTAGTGGATGACATATTACGGGGCTAGCAGCGTTAGAGGATGGTAGTTGGTAGTGTATGGAGTTAGTGTTGAGAGAGATATAATGGAGTTGATACGATATCGTGAGCCATGTTGTGGAGGTAGGAATAGTTAGTGGAATTGGTGTTATGAGTTCATGGTCGGTTGGAGTTTTGTTTTGAGTTCTCAGTTACGTTGTTGTGTCTTGATCGAGTTAGAATGTTTGTTTTTATGTATGGGTTTGAACTTCGGGGACGAAGTTCTTTTTAAGGAGGGAAGACTGTAATACTCCGTATTTATATGTCTTGGGGTACTCTATCGAGTAGCCCTTACTCTGTCGAGTAAGGGTAAGTTGCGCAGATAAATAGTTTCTGACCTGTTGGGCACTCGATCGAGTAGCTGGGGCACTCGATCGAGTAGGGGGGTACTCGATCGAGTACCTTGGGTACTCGATCGAGTGTCCGGTTTATCGGGGGAGTTTTCGCGGGTTTTGTTAATTACGCGATTAAGGTATTTAAACCAATTCGTCTTTGTTCTAAATCACTTTTTACAAAACCTAAAACCTGTTTAAGAGAGAAAGCAACTAGTCTTCTTCCTAATCGCGTTCTTGACAATTCCCGGAGTTCAGACGGTCGGTTCGCATCGTAGTTCGTGTCGTTGGATTCCTTGCGTCGAGGGTAAGCTTTTAACATAAGTTTTATAGTGTTTTGTTAAGATTGATGAAACCCTAATTTAGGAATTGGGGGTTTTTATGAATAGTAAGTAATTGGTAGTCTTTATGTGTTATGTGTTAGGAGGAGAATTCGTAGAAGAGGCGTTTTGAGACAGCTGTAGATACCGTCTGATAATTGTGCTTTCCAGGTAGGATTTCCTACTCAGTATTAGTCCCATAATGGGATGATTGTTGATGTGTTAAGATTGATTGTTTAATATCGTAATTGTGTTGTGACGGTGGTTGATTGTGATTATTGATTAATATCGTAATTGTGTTGTGACGGTTGTGATTGTGATGGTTGTCTCTGGTTCTCGAGATGCGTTCTCGGCTGAGTGGAGTCACTTGCGGGAGTGGCTTCACGCCCTAGTTTCGCCCTTCGTGGAACCCGCCACGGAAGGGGATGTGCACATTAATGGGACAGGGTTATCGCTCGGTATGATGAGCGGGGCTTAGGTGGGAACGGCTGCGGTCCCCCACTGGCAGGGCTGGTCCAGTGGACAGTCGGTGATTGAGATTGTTGGGATTGGTGTGGTTGTGTGTGTGTGTGTGACGGTTAAGGTTTGTCGATTATTGGATTGTTGATATATATATGTAAGTTGTGTGATTAATCGACCCCGTTTAAATGTTTTAAAAGCGTGGTGATCCATTCGGGGTGGTGAGCGAGTTGCTTAGCAGGTATATCTTGGATACGCGTGGGATCTAGCTGGGGATGGAGTCATCACATATCAGAGTCTTTAGTCTTCCGCTGTGTTTATTAGAATAGTTCCTTTCAGTTGGTTTATAGTTTGAGAACAATTGTATTTTGCTTATAGTTGGTTTTGGTATGTAATCACTTAAACTTATTTAATAAAGTATGTTTCTTCATTGTCTTATGATTATCATGCCTCGGGTAACCGAGATGGTGACATCCTTATACCTGGGTGGTCCTGGTAAGGCACTTGGAGTATGGGGGTGTTACAACCTTGGAATAAACGGTAGCCAAGGAGTTATCACACCACAAGGTACTTTTGACTAGGCCTTAAACCATGGGTCAAAGGATACTAGCATGACACATCCTAGTGTGTTTTACAAGTATTCTAACAAGCAAAGTCTTAAGAAGAAAAAGCATCTACTAGGGCCTATATACACTTGTCAAGCTTCCCAAGTAGACGGTTTCGCAAAATTTTCTAACATGCAACTACATGCCATGATGCAACTAACATATAAACATCCTAATGCAAATGGTTCTACCAACTAATATAACATATTAACTAAATGCAAGTCCTAAATTCACATTTGTTTATACCGCATCAATCAAAATAAAGCCACATAGTCATTAACATAGAGAGAAAAAAGGAGATTGGAAAGATCATACCATGCGGTCTTCAATATCCTCATGTGTCGGATGTGGCGTAGTCGATCAATGTGAACAAGGATGGACAAACACAATATATACAAGACAATATATACATAGCTACACTACAAAGAAAATGAACTTGTTTTTGGTTTTTCAACATTTTCAATTTTTATGGTTTTTGATTTTATGAAATTAAAAGACATATTTTTGTGATTTTTCGAAATTTTTCAATTTTTACGCATTTTTGGAATATAAATTCCCATCCCCCACTTTATTTTGGACATTGTCCTCAATGTACATGCAGGAGTAGGAATGAAAAGGAAATACATGTTTTTGAATTTTTGATTTTTTTTGAAATAAAGTACAAATGCAATAATATGATATGAATGAATGCATGCTCTAACTAAATGCAATTCTATATAACATATATAACAAATGAATGCAATCTAAACTATATTATATGATGCATGATTTCTATTAAACTATGGTCACCTATGATCAAACCTCCCCAAACGGATTTAAACACTGTTTCTAATGTAGAAATGAATAGGCTTGGCCATTAGTTACTATGGATTAATTCTAATCTATATGCAACTATCTACATGAATCATGTGAGATATATACAATGCAAACTAATTTAAATGAACTAACTAATGCAAATGTAATATGAAATATAATACAAATGCAAGCTAAATGTATATGTATATAACTAAATGCAAGTGGAAATGTAATGCAAAGTGAAAGGAAAGGATATCTTACAAATGGTGGTTTGAGGTAGGGCTCCACCAAACTATGTTCAAATTGTAAAGGTTCTTGTCCATAGAGCTCAAGGCTCTTAGTAGAAGATCAAAAGCTTGTGAACAAGCTCCAAATAAGCATAAGTATGGTTTGCTTAACTTCAAGACGAAGCTTGGCCAAGGAACTTTGTCATTCATTCTTGCTTTCTTCCTCTTCTTGGCACTTGTATACTTTCGATGCTTCAAACCAATTAGCCCATGATTCTTGTCAACATAAGGTAGGAAGTATGGTTCATGGTTGTTTGGAGACTTCCACTCACCACCTTCTTCTTTAATTTTGGTGATGATGATAGCATTTGGATTATTCAATCCCTCAAGAGTAGAAGGAGAATTCTCATGACCTTGATGATCGAGTTCCTTAGAAGTTGACATTGTGGGTGCCAAATTTCCACAAGTAGCTTCATTTGCAAGTTTCTTCTTGAGCTTCTCCACCAAGTATCCCTTGTATGACGTCTTGACCTTTTGGATAAGGTCTTCCATATCATCTCCAACAATCATAGGTTCCATGGTGGGTGCGAAAAGGTCTTTATAGGCAATGGGGAAGGGACATTCTTCTTCATGATAAGATATCTCAAATGTCTCAAGAACAGGTTCCTCAAGTAGAGCAACCTCACAAACTTCCGCTTCCTCACTCCATGAGTTCTTACAAAACACGATTTTATCATCATAGCTATCTTCATAAGAATCATAAATGGGGGCTTCATTTAGCTCTTTTTCCAACATCTCAATGTTCGCATCAAAACACACACCCTCATACTCACAAAGGCTAAGAGTACTTGGCTTACTCAACTTCATATTTTCTTCGTCAAACACCACACTTTCATACTCACAAGGGCTCAAGGAGATTGGCTCTTCCCACTTCACATCTTCTTCATCAAAGGTCATTGCCTCAAATTCACATTCATGTTCAATGCTCAAGGATTGGTGGGGAGTGTTTGTTTGGGTTGCTTTCATTTGGGCAATTCGAATTGCCAACTCCTCACTATGGGCAACAATGCTTTGGAGAACATTGTTCCTATTTTGGCTCTCCTCTAGAATTTGTGTGAAGAAATTTTGTTAGTCTCCCATCATTTGGAGAACCATATCTTGAATGTCAAAGTTGGGCTCATCTTTTTGTTGTGGGTGGGTGTGAAAGTGCTCATATTGTGGCATTTGGAATTGGTTGTAAAGTGAGTTTTGGGTGGGTGGTTGTTGTGGATAATGGATGTGGGGATTTTGGTGGGAAAAGTTGGGGTAGTAGTTAGGATTTTCATTGTATGAGTAGTAAGGTAGGTTTGTGTTGACTTACTCCTCAAACTCCCCATACCCATAGTCATACTCAAAGAATCCACCACATACTCCATATGTCAAGTCTTGGGTCATCATTATAGCCAAGATAAAGATACAACTACAAACAAGGAAACTACAAGAAAACAGTAAAACGAACCTAGAGGAACAAGTTCCTCAAGATTAAAGCACAAATAAAAATAGACAAACAAGTAAGAACTTAATCACATAGCACCATCCCCGGCAACGGCGCCATTTTGATGGACAAGAGTTGGTCGTCACACATCCAATCAAACACATTTATAATACTCAACAGACAACTAGGGTAAGTCGAGGTCGATACATGGGATGGTGTGCTTTGGGTTCTAAGTCTATCTATCTCAATTTATGCTAGTGTCACAATTTGGTTAGGTTGTAGTTGTGTTCTAGACTAATAAAAGCAATAAAGTAAAACAAGCAATAAAAGGAAGGATGTAAACAATTGATTAAAAGTGCTAGGATATCATGGGGTCATAGGGGATTCATGGTGTTGATCATACAAACATGTTTACAAAGTTGCAAGCAATTAATATTGTGGAGGAACCGAGTTGGTTTATGTCTTACGGTTCATAGAAAGAGTTGGGCCCCGGAGCCGAATCGATTAGATTGTACAACATCTACAAGTCGACTTACTTTCCTCCTATTCAACTTCTATGCATGGTCTAACAAGACTCGAGTTGGTTTATATCTTACAAGTCAAGTTGAGTAGATAAGAGATGGTAAAAATGCAAGGACTCATAGGCTTAGCATTTCATCAAACATAACATGTGCATAAAGTTGACATCACAACAGACAAGCAATTTAATCATGTGAACATATTACATTAAGCATGAATCAATCCCATGTTGGTTTCCCTTAATTACCCACTAATCCTAGCTAAGAGACTACTCACTTATTATCAAGTTTAGCATGTTAACAAGGTTGTCAATCATATTAACAAGGTAAAACGTGATGAACAAGTAAGAAAGATTAACAATAATTAAAACAAGGATTAAGAGGATTATACCTATGGAGATTCCAAAACAATAATGCAAGGAATAATAGAAGAAACTTGATGATTGATGGAAGGTTGTCAATCTCCCAATAATAACCCAATAATCTTGAATTACCCAATAATAAACTTGAATAATAAACTTGAACAATAATTATGGAAAGATTAATGTGTAATTTGTGGAAAGATTAAAGAGTAATCTATTCTAATCTACTCCTAATCTAATCTAAGAGGAATTTCTAATAAGAGAGCTTGATCTAATCTAAAAACTTGATAAAAAAAGGATCCCCCTTGATTATTTACAAGTGGGGTATTTATAGTAGAAATTAAGTGGATGTATTAGGGTTAACTAAGGGCTAAACTAGTAATTACACTTTTGAGATTTGAGCAGGGAGACGCCGGTATTTTTCGAAGGAAGGGCTTCTTTCTTTGAAGCTTGAAGAAACGAATTTGTGCTGGACTGGAATCCGTGCGTCTTAGGGTGAAGACGGGCGGATTGTAGAGGAGGGGCACGGGCGGCTTTGAGAGAAGACGCACGTCTTTTGTGTTCTGTTGACGGCCGGATTCTAGCGAAGCCGCACAGATTGGGGTGCAGTTTCGTTTTCTCTTCTTTTCTTCCCTTTCCTTCACTTCCATTTTATTCTTGTGGGATTTGGTCTTTAGCTCTTGTTTCCTCTTTAATTTTAGCTCATCAAATATCGCCAAATAGCTTCTAAACATGCACGAAAGGCAGGAATTTACGCCTTATTCTCTTCTTTCCTATAAAATTCAAGAAATGTTGTAACACCCCGTAAATTTGAAGACCGTTATTATATTTTAAAAGTAATATTTTAATCTATTTTAATTTAATATTAATTTATTTGAAATAAAATTTATTTGATAAAATATAATCTTATTTTATTTTGAAGAAATGTAATTATTTTTGATAGTTTAGAAATGTTTAAAAGTGATTTAAACTATATTTAAACCTTTTCCCTTGATAAAATAGATTTCGGATAAAAGTCGTAAAATTGGAATTTTCCCATTTCTTACGGTCGTTGGGTAAACGAGTTTGGATATTGGGCATATGAGTACTTAATCTTTTAGTAAAATCGTGTTTAAGAACTTTAATTTTTTCGGAAATCACGTTCGACGAATATTTCTAATTTCCGTCGAAACGAACCAAAACGTAAACAATTGAAACTCACCCAAACACCCTACCCCAAACCATGCACCCTCCATCCTCCATGGGTCTCCTCTTCATCTTTCATTTCCTCAAGTCTCATTCTCTCTCTTCCTTTCACCAAACACCAAATTCATCTAAAAAAAAAAATCCTCCTTACAATCCCTAAATCCTTTATAAATCCTTCATTCCTCCACCAATTTGCATAAAAATTATATATTTGGAATCCTCTTTTCATCCTTCATCTACTAGTAAGCTTTATTTTCATTTCCCCCAACTTTTGTTTAAGACACTTTTTTTACGGTTTCGAATTTAAGCTTAATAATTGTGTTTTTGTTGTTCTTATAGGTGAAGAATTTGAAGATGAGTTAGGTGACTCATATATTGTTGAAGATGAAGAGTAATTTTGGGTTTTAGAAGCTTTCTCAAGTTATTATTTGTCTCTTTGCTAGCTTAAGGTAACTATTCCGAGTTACTCGACGAATTAATGTCACATTAGTAGTTGTATTTGTTGTTTGTTGTTGTTTGTTGTTGTTTGAGACGATCTTGTTGATAAATGAATGAATGGAGTAAGATGAGTATGCTTATGTTTAATTTATGTTACCCATTTGTATATTATTGTTTGGAACAAATTTGGATGAGAAAATATGTGTTGTGACAAGTCCGTGTTTTGGCTGGAACACGTCAGTACCAGACCGAGACGGTTTCCAATGTTTCCAAAAATATGACAGATTGAACGGCGTCGAAAAATTAGGTGGTTTAGCCACTTGAATCACTCAATTCGGAGTCCGTATGAGTAAATGGCGTCGTTTTATCGATTAAAATTTATAGAAAAGCTTACCCTTGTGTGAGACGGTTATTTATGCTATTTTATTATGCGACAATTTTGTGGAATTAGTTATTTTGTAAGTTGGAATATATTTTCTTATGTTGATAATCTTTCACATGATAGAAATTGGAATAGTGCATGAAAATGATATTGTAATGAATTTTGTGATTTGGGCCAAAGTAGGCCAAGACTTTGAGCTGGGCCAGATTGACCGAACGAGTTTGGTCAAACTAGGTTTAAACCGGTCAGCCTCGATTTGACCGATGACCCGTCGCGGGACTCTGGTCGAGGGTTTGTCTTTGAGGTGATACTGGTTGTCATTGGATGTTTTATGTTGATTCCTTGATATGTGTAATTATCATATCACATGTTGGTTGTTGGATGCTTTGGATGCCTTATGCTCGAGTCTTGTTGCCTCTTTGCCATTTTAGATTGTTCTCATGGATTATGGTACTAGTGGTTAGCTGAAATTTGGATTATTATTGATATTGGAGATATTGTTGGATTGTCAGCTAAATATGCTCTTGCGAAGCCTTTCATATGCTAGGGTGTGTATGATCATTTGTGTGTGCAAGTTTGGACTCTTTGCCCCTTTTTTGGTTAATTGGGTGTCCTACTTGTCTTGTGTGGTGTGGGCTAAAGTATTCAAGTTGGGACTAGGTCCTAGGTGAGTATTTCGGCCTTCATCATAGATAGGCCATTATAGTCTTTGACGAGTGTATGTTTGCGGCTTAATAGCCTTTGTGTCTTAGCTTGGTGAGTTTATATCCAAGTTAGGGCATAACCTCCTGACGTACTCGTAGAAGTATGTGGTCAGCTTAAGTACTAGCCAACCCTTTGGTGGACTCCTTAGGGGTACTCATGTGTGTGATCATGGGTCTTGGATGCGGTATTTTCCGCATGTCGCTAGGTCTGCACAGGTTTAGGACTAGAGTGTTTACCTTACCTCGTGGTATAGAATCGAGTTACAGAGTGACTATTGACTGTACTAGGAACTTATGCCTGTCTCTAGATATATTGTCCTTTCTTGTTTGATGATTCTATGAATAATAGAAGGTGAGATGCAAGCCAGTTATGGTTGATAGAGTTTGGATTCCTGGATGTTATGTGATTCACATGATAGTGTAGTATGAGTCGGTCTAGTATTTACATGCTAGGACTATGTGTTGTTTTATTGTTGTTCACATGATAAGCACGATTGTCTAGCATCTACATGCTAAGGATATGTGTTATTCATATTCATATTCTTATGTTTACATGTTATATTAATTATGACATTTCGTGGCTGGGAGAACTCGGAGTTACTCCCCACTGACTGTGGCTTTCGTATTTGTATAAAATGCGATTGACGGGTAGGTGATGCATATATGGGGTACATGGACGAGCTAGCGAGCAAAGTAACCTTGGGACCTATATTGGCTTTATTTCATTGTGACCCTTAAACACTTTTTATGTCATATACTTTTTAGGGACATATGTCTCCCTTTTTCATATTTGGGTTGTTTAACTTTGTTTCGCGACTTTAGCTATATTTTATGTATGAGATTTATTTTAGACCTTGCATGTTTGACACCTTCCCATTTGGATATTTTTATAACAGGTTCAGGTTTTAAAAATTACAGGTTTTTACCCAAACGAACATATTACAAACATATCCATGCAGTTTTTATCTAGAATTATGTGTTTACTTTTCCGCAATGAATGAGGGTGTCACAGTTGGTATCAGAGCATATTTGCTCCCGACGCACGTTTGTGCACCCCCAATATAAATAACTTGACCTTAAAATAATAAACTTGAGAGAAGGGTAGGATGGGTAGACTTAGGACCTTATGTTGTAGTCTCTTTGTGATTGCTCTTTGTTAGGTTCTAACCTGTTTGTTGATTGTCATTTAATGAGTGTTGTGTCCTTGGATCAATGACCGTGAGCTTACCTACATGAAGATCAAGATTTAGTGCCTATTGCTGAGAATTGAAGATTTGTTCAACCTTTGAAGAATGCTCCTACTTCCTCGAAGATGTTTCTTATTCTTTGTGTATCTCGCCTTATTCTTTATCTCTTGGTGCTTATCCTCCTTCTAAACTCTCTTCTGTTTTACTTTGAAATCTACTCTTGTACTCCTAACTTGTCCTTTGTTCCTTGCTTATCCTACCTTAACGCCTTTTTGATAGTACTCTTTCTTTTGAGGAATGTTGACCTTGGTTGGAAAATTCGACTTTTGAGGAGATTGTTTGTGGTTAACCCATAACCCTGGTTTTAAGAGGTTGTGATGTTGGAAAGACTTAGGTGGAATTGAGTGGTGGAATCGAAGGTGTAAGATTGAGAGAGTAAGTAAGTTGAATTTACGATTGGCTTTGGTAATCACTTTGGATATGAGGGTCATATAAGGTATATGTTACCATATGAGAAATACTAATTTTGGGATTATTAGTTGATCTAAGTGAGTGATCTTAATTACTACTTGAGGTATGGAATGAGAGTGAGACTAAGCTACATTGTTGGGAAATCTTAGCACTTGTTTTAGTAACTAGAAGGATAATGGTATGGTTGACGCCAATTGTGAAGTTGAAGGACATAGTTTTAATTTATGGTGTTAGAATGTGGGAATTTAGAGATTGGAATTAGGACCCTTGATTGAAGATTTTATCATTTTGAGAAACCCATGGTTGACACTAGTTGGATATGAGTATAGCTTTGTTGAAACTTTGACCTTGATCTTGTGGAAGTTGTTTGTGGATGTTTGAGGATTTGGAGTGGTGAAATCACACTTATAGTGGAGTACCCTGTTTCAGGGAATAGATTAGGATGAAGTAACATGAGCGTTTTGAGGAAATCCTTGGGAGTGATGTGGTTATAAGTTTTGTTGCTAAGAAGTTTTCGGAACCGCTTAGGTTGATGTTGTTGTGTGAGATTTGAGTACCTGGCGTTTCCTTGTTGTCTAATTTCCTTTCTTCTTTGACCATAAGCGTTACCGTTCATACCTCCTTTCCTCGCTTCATCTTGCTCATGATCTTGAATTAGCCGCCGTGGTACATGTCTTGAAGACATGGAGGCATTACCTTAATGGAGTTTATTGCCGCATTTATACCGATCATAAGAGTTTGAGGTGTATCTGTTGGGAAATGTGTCCTCAACAATAGTGCGATCACAAGATTTAAATATCATTATTAAATCTCATATAAAGAATACGTAAGGGATGATTCAATTATATAGTCAACTGATCAACATTAATCGGTAACGATTGGCTTGCTAGAGTTTGACGTTACTGTCGTGGGACGGTGGTGGTCAGTTGATCCCTTAAGGTCACACCTAAAGGATGATGCCCTTATCTATAAAGTTAATTAATTGTATAACGATACAAGTTAATTACTTCCTTAAAAATGAACAATTTGTTTTTTAATGAGAGGAAATATGTATCTTATTATAATGTGATTAAATAAGATCATATTTAGTGGATTAATATGTTAATTCACTAAATTATGTTGAGGTTTTAGAAAAGTTTCGAGGTAGAGGTAATTAGTTATTTACATTTACAAGAGGTTGTGAATTTAACTAACTAGCTATTATGGAACCCATTATATGTTGATATAATGATATAATATTACTCAATAAGTTGAGTGAATATATGTTTATTAATTTGTGTCATAATTGTTGTATGATCAAATTAATATTTAATTATGTAAGATAATTAAACATAAGACTTATAAGCATTTGTGGGACAAATATTATAAGACAAATTTGGACCATAAGAGCTCATGTGTGTCGTCCAAATGGGTGTGGATGCTTGAATTTTTAGCTTTGCCCTTTAGTTGTTGGAAAGATACTTCAACAACTTATGACATAATTTAAACCTAGTCTACACCTACACACTAAAGAGCATCTTGCATGAGACAAAATTGAAAAGACCAAAAATACTCCATATAGAGCATTTTGGACGTAAGGCATGAGTGAGAGGGGGAAGTTGTTCTACTCACTTTTCTTACACTACTTTTCTCTAAAAACACACATGCAAAACCTCTTACATGCTTATTTTTCCTTTACCAAAACTTGAAGAAGTTTAATCTAAATTGTTCAAATTAGATTACTAATATTATTAGTGTAATATATGAGTATTAGTAATCAATTTTAAGGTAAACTACTAAACAAATATCTAGCAAATATTATTTAGTGGGGATAAGGGATAATCTTGAGTGCAATCAAGAGGAGTGACTTCTATACTTGAGGTCTTGGAGGATCATCCTATTACTCATCATAGCTTAAGAACAAGTGAAGGTAGGAGACCGTACTTGTGCCCATAAAACCGAAATCAACAATGTAAGGGACATTGTTTTCTTATAAATCTCTTATTTTGTTATGCATGCACTAGATCTAAAGAATAAATTATAAACAATTAATTTGTTCACTATTAGAGTCTAATAATAGGTATATGAACCTAACAAGTGGTATCAGAGCATAAGGATGTTGCATGCATAATCGATTATTGTTTTTCTGAGTTAAAAGGTTAACATATAAAACTAAAAATTTGTGATTTATTAGTATAAGCCATGAAATAACCATGCATGTTATATATTCTGGTCCTAAAATGTTTTTAGGTCATTTTTATGATTTATGGAAATTTATTGCTCATTTTAAGGATTTTTGGTCATTTTATTACATTTTTATGACTAAAATGGGAATTAAAATGCTAAAAATAGTTAAACTAAGTTTCTAACCTTGGACATTTTATATGACCTCACATGCATATTTTACAAGTTGTGTGTAAAAGGAAGAGTTAATGTGATTAATATTGCATGTTTTATGATTTTTATGAGATAAAAATGGATTAAAGGAGGTAAAATGGTTAAAAATAGTAAAATTTCGAATTAAGTCATTATTTTTTAATATGATGTCACATGCAAGATTTATAGAGTGTATGTAAATTTCTAGATTAAAAGATCTTCTTTAGCATGATTTATGGATTTTTGAGTAAAAATGACATAAATAGTGACTATTTTAGCAAAAATTAGCTAAAACGTATTGCATGGCTTGATAAAATTATTTTAAGTTGCATTAATATCCCACTAATCAGATCTAAAATTGTAAAAATTATTGGTTTAATTTTCGTATACTTTATACATTTTATGAGATAAAAACGATAAAAATGCAACTATATTTTCTCAAAATTAATTCTAAAATTTTAACCATGATTTTTGACATTATGAGTGTCATGGATTTATTCCAGAATGTTCAAAAATTTAAAATTCAAATTTTGAAATCTTTATGATTTAATGTGAATTTATTTCATAAATATTATGATTTTAAGGTAAAAAATGAGCATAAAATTAAATCAAGTTGAATTATTGTCAAAAATTTAGTGATGACTGATTTTCGAGTCCTAAAATGTATTAGGATAATTAACTTGAGCTAGATGTGATTTAAGTGTTAATTAGTGATTTTAAAAGGTTATTATCACGTATTTCCATGAAACCGGGTTATATGTACGACATAAGTTAAATAGGGCGATTTGGCACATGATTTTGCATGATAGGTACATATTATAATGCTGCATATTTCAATTGTTGAATGTCTTTTATTTATATAATTTTGAATTATGTAATTTTATCTTAGTATGGCCTTAGATTTAATCAATATTACCCGTAATGAAAGGGAATATTGATTCGGTTGTAATTTAATGTGATCTCGTATCACTTTTATTTTTATTTTTATTTCATTAGTTTTTCATTTTACAAATGTATAATAGGAATAGCTTTGTATTTTTATTATTATTTGTAATTATGGAGCATCTTCAGACGGTGCCATTCGGAAAGGTGATCCAACGAAGACGGTTTCTTGGGAGGCGTGTCACTTGAAGAATCAAGGGACCAAAGGAGTTGGTTTCCGAATATGTAATATATTATATGATTTTCTATTTTAGGAAGGCCATACTAGGAATTTTATTTATTGCTTTGCATTTCTTTTAATATGTTACTTGCATTGCCAAATCGCCATAACAACACATGCATATCATATCGAGTCTTCGACCGTGTCAATTATAATTATCGTAGTTCACCGCTTTAGTTCACTTAAAATGTGATAGATAATAAATTGACAAGACCTCTCACATATAATAATTGAGATAAAGCCTTACCAAATAGTAGAAACCCATGAAGTACCAATTTCATAAGGGAGTTAATCCGGCTTCACCGTAATACAAACCTTGTTACGTTGGCGAAGTGGGGTAATAAAATGTTATTACATCGAAATTTGGATTGAGCTCAATGGAAGTATTGTTGACCGTAGTCGCATGTGTTCCGGGCTAAAGATGAGAATTAGAGTAATTTTTATGGACCGAGAGTTCTAAAAGTAGAATCGATTAAAAAGTTAATCCACCGAGTTATATTAATAAGGGATGAATCGGCTCACCGTGCCCGAGTTGATATGAATTTGGATCTCGGAATCATTTATGTAGTTGGGTGGAGGTCACTATATAAATGCAATACTTGTAGTTAAATTTACGAGTATTATTAAAACGATAGGTGTTAATTATTTCCTTCATTTCCGTTTTTGTAGTTAATTATTCGCAATGATTTCATCTAATACTCCTACACCAATCACCATTGAAACATGGCTCCAATCATTCGATGATAAATGCTCCGAGTATGACAATGAAACGATTAGAGAATTACGCATTGGCATTGGTCAGGATGGAAATTTTTGCTTCTTTACCACCTCCACTCCACCCACTCCAATATTATTGCCCACCACCTTGGAAAGAAATTCTTGTGTAGAAAATCTTACAAAACCTAAGGAATCCTTGTTTGAAGAAACAATGAGAAATATCAAATTGAGTGGGAGTTCTAGCAAGAGTGTCTTTGCAAATGAAAGGAGTATTGGTATTAATAAAGAGAAGGCAAAAATGGGCGAGAAACTCAAACCTGATTATAAATTAGAAATGGATAGTGGGACTACCAAGACCAAGACCAAGATGGGTATCCAATCCTACCATGAATATCATTATTTTAATGTCATGGGCCAATGGAAGCATATTTGCCCCGAGTATTTGGAAGATATCAAGTTGGACTTATTACTCCAAGTGGGACTTGGAAAAGTGGAAAAGCTAAACAAGAGTGATATGAATCTCCGACAATGAAATGGAGCTCAGGTAGCCGCCACTTCAAGAGAAATTTATATACTTGTTTTTGCTAATAGCTTTGAGTTATGATTTACATAATTGTTATTATGTTCCTACTTAGTCTAAAACATTATTTCCATGTGAGACATGAAAGGATCTATATTTTGTCATCAAAGACAATTGTTGTATTTTATTGAAAATAGACATGGATGTGAGCCATGTCACTTATCTTTATGATACACAAGTTTTAGACGGTTCCAACTCATGTAAAGATATCTACATAATACGCACCAAAAGACTCATAACTGGTAATCCAAATGATTTGTACATTTGATTTTTCAATTAGGTAACGTAAATGAGAAACGCATTAAACGCTAGTATCGACTAGTATTATTGGACCATTTGATTTTCAATCATATGGAATATGCGAATCTTGTCTCCTTTGAAATATAATTTGTACTTCCTTTAGTTGTAAAGGGACACAAGCAAGTGATTTGTTGAGACTAATACATGTCGATGTATGTGTTCTAATGAGCATCACCGCAAGGGGAATTTATGACTACTTCGTCACTTTTACCAATGATTCAAGTAGATAAGGGTATATTTACTTAATCAAATAAAAGGTGAAGCATTAGAGAGATTTGAGAAATTTCTAAAATGACGTAGAGAACCAATTGAATTAAGTTCTAACCATTACGACACAATCGTAGTGGCAAAGATCTAAGTAATAAATTTGATTTATTAAAGATGGATTATGACCTAGCGTCACTACCCATAAGATCAAACTAATATGAGTTGGTTTGAGTTGTTGAACTCAATTTTGGGAATTTGCAACCCAAAACGGACAAGTAATTCTATTTGGATGGTCAACCATGAGATACCTAGAATAGAGAGTCTATCAAACAGATGACATGGATAAGACTCGTATATTATCAAGCTGCCATGTTAGGATGGCCTTTTGAAAGCTAAACTCCGTTAAAATATATATGTTTGTGTCTCACAAAACTATCTCTCAAGTATTTCTGAGAGATAGAGTGGGAGAAGATTGTATCGTCACAAACATCTCTTATAGTTGAAATGTTACTTTGTGAAAGTAATAGAAATTATAGAGTTGGAGTGTAGATGAACTATAGTCTATGAAGATAGAATGGTAGTATAGTTCAGTGGGAGTTTATCGCACATGTCTTATTGTTTAAAAATATTACTTTGTGAAAGTGATAGTATCATGACCTTGTTACATACGAGCGAAGCATTACAATCCAAAAATTGTTACTCAAGAGTAGATTTACTTTAAGGCGCGGGTCTCCTCAAAAGTAAATAGAGCTCCGAGTACACAAATGCATAAGATTTACATGAAGATGTTGATCAAGATAAATTGTGTTAGGAATTGCCACATTTTATTACATGAAGAATGGCAAATAAAATTTCGTTTTTCTAAAATGGGAATTTAGAGAAGGAAGTGTTTGAAACACAAAACCTTAGATGAAGATCTAAGAATCCTAACATCTTATGCGTAGCTTTCTTAAGTAAACCTAGGATGGTCTTTAGCAAGCATTAAAGGATTATACTTTTCGTTCATGTGATTATAGTGAATTGTTTCATTCACGTGATTGAAGAATCATGATATACATGAAGTTAAGTGGGAGCTAGAATTGTTTCTCTATGTGTTATATGTTAATAACATATTACTTATTGAGAATAATGTACCAATTCTCTCTTCTAGCAAGAGTGATTGGGAGACTAGGAAAAGGTGCAATATATTTTAGATTTTGAATCTATGTGAGAGAATATTAGCATAGAGTTGAGAATATTATGAGGATAAGATATTTCACATCTGTTGTACAACAACAAAGTTGAATGGCTTATTCATGATGATGAAAGTGGAATTACTATGATGGAATCATAGTCGTTCACTGAACCCATTATGTTGTTGATTACATGAAATCGATTGCTAATGTTTCCGCCATTAGAACGATTATGTATGCCAACAGACGCACGTGCTGTGATGTACCATATGCTAGGTACATTATGAGTCAATAATAAGTTAATTCATTAGATGGGCTTGTGAAAGCCTTAAAGTACAATTGATGACTTGTACACATGTTTGGATGATAAACTAAGCTTGTGTTGAAGGGTTGCACAAACTTTAGTTTCCAAGCTTAAAAGGATTTGATAAAATCCTAAGCTAATGTTATTGACTAAGGAGTGAGAAACTAAGAAAAGTATTTTAGTTTCGCGCATTGCAAGATTCTACAAAAGGAATCTAAGTAAAATTGTGATAAAATAGTCAATGAAGGGATTAAGAGTGAATCTCTCCACAAATGACTTTATCACAAGTTATGCGATAACATTGGAAGCGTCTTTCAAGTTAAAGAGCCCAAGTCTAGCAATAAGACTAGACAAATACTTTGAAAAATTCATGTCATTAGAGATGACATTGAATGGAAGGAAATAGCAATTAATAAAGTTGGAATATATGGATATCGGGTATATCCACTTTCCAAACTTTTATTGCATTTAAACTAGTGTTAATAATACACTAAAGATTATAGAATATGAAGTAGTAATAGTGTATTGACTATTCATATGTGATAATCACATTTATCGTTTGAGTTTTATTAAACTCACCCGCTACCTTGTCGTATCCGAATGGGTTGTAGAGACAAATTGAACCCCATTAAAGTGAACTGGATTGACATGGTATTCGCCCCTAGTTACTTATATGAGGTGACGTCTCGAAGTGACTAGAGTGTGATGCGATTGATGGCAAGTTCAAGTGTCATAGAGTCATATGGGATGACTAGTCGATCACATAGGCAGACTGTATGGGATAATCTGTCGGGCAGTGACCGCTTATAGAGTTCTGGTAATTCATAAAGCCTGGTCGTGGCAAGAGCTACTATAGTATTCTTATGAGTCAATTCTTTTGACTAGAGACTATTTGCCCAAGTTGGCACAACTTCTGATTAGCTTTGATTTATACTCTACGATTTCGTAAATGAGGTCAAACTGGGTATATTTTGGGTTATGATGGACTGTGGTCGAATGAAGGGAATAGGGCGATAGGAATTGTCCACCCCTTGTCAGGGTTGTTTGAAATCTCAAGGCCACTCAAGGAGTAGTTAACTGGAAATGCGTGGCCACGCTCGGAAGGTATCTATGATAGATAATTCCGGTCAGACAGTTAATCTCCAGATCGAGAAAACCACTCTAGATATGATCAAATGTAAGTACGACCTGCAAGACACCTTGCATTGAGTGGGAGATCGTAATAGGACAAGAGAATTGGTGACGCAAACTTGTCGAGGACAAGTGGGAGATTGTTGGGAAATGTGTCCTCAACAATAGTGCGATCACAAGATTTAAATATCATTATTAAATCTTATATAAAGAATACGTAAGGGATGATTCAATTATATAGTCAACTGATCAACATTAATCGGTAACGATTGGCTTGCTAGAGTTTGACGTTACTGTCGTGGGACGGTGGTGGTCAGTTGATCCCTTAAGGTCACACCTAAAGGATGATGCCCTTATCTATAAAGTTAATTAATTGTATAACGATACAAGTTAATTACTTCCTTAAAAATGAACAATTTGTTTTTTAATGAGAGGAAATATGTATCTTATTATAATGTGATTAAATAAGATCATATTTAGTGGATTAATATGTTAATTCACTAAATTATGTTGAGGTTTTAGAAAAGTTTCGAGGTAGAGGTAATTAGTTATTTACATTTACAAGAGGTTGTGAATTTAACTAACTAGCTATTATGGGACCCATTATATGTTGATATAATGATATAATATTACTCAATAAGTTGAGTGAATATATGTTTATTAATTTGTGTCATAATTATTGTATGATCAAATTAATATTTAATTATGTAAGATAATTAAACATAAGACTTATAAGCATTTGTGGGACAAATATTATAAGACAAATTTGGACCATAAGAGCTCATGTGTGTCGTCCAAATGGGTGTGGATGCTTGAATTTTTAGCTTTGTCCTTTAGTTGTTGGAAAGATACTCCAACAACTTATGACATAATTTAAACCTAGTCTACACCTACACACTAAAGAGCATCTTGCATAAGACAAAATTGAAAAGACCAAAAATGCTCCATATAAAGAATTTTGGACGTAAGGCATGAGTGAGAGGGGGAAGTTGTTCTACTCACTTTTCTTACACTACTTTTCTCTAAAAACACACATGCAAAACCTCTTACATGCTCATTTTTCCTTTACCAAAACTTGAAGAAGTTTAATCTAAATTGTTTAAATTAGATTACTAATATTATTAGTGTAATATATGAGTATTAGTAATCAATTTTAAGGTAAACTACTAAACAAATATCTAGCAAATATTATTTAGTGGGGATAAGGGATAATCTTGGGTGAAATCAAGAGGAGTGACTTCTATACTTGAGGTCTTGGAGGATCATCCTATTACTCATCATAGCTCAAGAACAAGTGAAGGTAGAAGACCTTACTTGTGCCCATAAAACCGAAATCAACAATGTAAGGGACATTATTTTCTTATAAATCTCTTATTTTGTTATGCATGCACTAGATCTAAAGAATAATTTATAAACAATTAATTTGTTCACTATTAGAGGAGTCTAATAATAGGTATATGAACCTAACAGTATCTTTACCCAGAAAGAATTGAATATGAGGCAAAGAAGATGGCTAGAGTTGGTGAATGATTATGATGCCGAGTTGATTTATCATGAAGGGAAAGCAATTGTGGTGGACGATGCTTTGAGTAGGAAGACTAGTCACTCTTTGAGCACTATCCATGTGTTACCTGATGAACTTACCACGGAATTTCAAAAGTTAGGGATAAGCCTTGTTGGGAAGGGCTTTGACTATCTTAGTGTCTTGAGTGAAGAACCCGACTTTTACCGTGAGATCCGTACTTGCCTACCTGAGGATGCTACTTTCAAGTCCATTCAAGCAAAAATCCAACTTGGGCAAGCTAAGGATTGTGTGGTGGATAGTGATGGATACCTTCGTTACCAAGGTAGGATGTATGTTCCGAGAGTAGCCGAGTTGAGGAAGAAGATCCTTGATGAAGCTCACCTTTCTCCTTACTCTATTCATCCCGGTGGTGACAAGATGTATAAAGACTTGAGATTACAATTTTGGTGGCCTAGGATGAAGATTGATGTCCTAGAGTATGTTAGCAAGTGTCTTACCTGTCAGAAAGTGAAGATTGAGCATCGAAACCCGGGTTTTGCTACAACCTTTGGATGTTCCCCTTTGGAAATGGGAGTCCATCTCCATGGACTTTGTGATGGCTTTACCTAAGACTGCTAGCGGAAAAGATGCGGTTTGGGTGGTTGTAGATCGATTGACCAAATGTGCTAGGTTTATACCTATCAAGGAGATATGGAAATTAGATGTCCTAGCTGGTGCCTACGTGAAAGAGATATTACGCTACCATGGAGTGCCTAAGGAGGTAGTTTCAGATCGTGACCAGAGATTCTGTTCCCGTTTCTGGACTGCTTTGCAAGAAGCCATGGGTAGTAAGCTACTAATGAGTACCGCTTTTCATGCCGCTACAGATGGGCAGACTGAGAGGACTATCCAGACTTTAGAGGACCTCCTCCGTGCTTGTGCTTTAGACTTCCACACTTCTTGGGAGAAATGTTAACCTCTTGTCGTCGAATTCTCCTACAACAATAGCTATCATTCCTCTATCAAGATGTCACCTTATGAAGCTTTGTACGGTAGGAAGTGCCGCAGTCCTGTTTGTTGGGATCAAGTCCAAGATGCTCATGGGTTGGGACCCGATTTGGTGACTGAGACCATCAATCAGGTTCAAATCATTTGAGAGCGTATGAAAACCGCTTAAGACCGACAGAAATCTTATGCCGATGTCCGTCGTCGACCACTTGCCTTTGAGGTTGATGATCGAGTGTTCCTTAAGGTATCACCTATGAAAGGGGTGAAACGGTTTGGTGTGAAAGGAAAGCTGAGTCCCAAATACATTGGACCTTTCCGTGTGCTAGAGAAGATTGGTCCCGTTGCTTACCGTTTAGAGTTGCCCCCGAATTTGAGCAAGGTTCATAATGTCTTCCATGTATCTCAGTTGAGGAAGTACATTAGTGATCCGAGCCATGTTATTCAAGAAGAAATCCCAGATTTGGAACCTAACTTGGCTTTGGAAGAAAGGCCAATCCGAATCCTCGAAAGAGCAAACAAACAACTTAGAAACAAAGTTGTGCCCCTAGTTCGTATCCTTTGGCGTTGTGGAAATGTCGAAGAAGAAACTTGGGAGCCTGAATCTTCTATGTTAGCTAAATATCCCGAACTTTTCTCGTGAGGTAATTCTAATACCTTTATCTAATTCTTGTGAGTTTAGCTATCCTTTCGAGTGTTCCTCTCCTTCTCTTAAATACTCTCCGCGTTAGTAGTCCTTGCTTAGTTGTTTAAAAGTCGTAGTTAGAGTTTGGTCATAACAAGTGGAGTTACTATCCTCATTATAGAGTTTCGAACTAAAGATTTTTGAAAATGTTTTAATGTTTTCCCACTGGTTTTAACGTCAATGAGTGGTAAAGCTCGTTATTGGAGACGTCCGATAATTGGTTTTCTCATTTGTTGGTGTAAAAATATATATTTTTATGTCTTTGATTTGGAATGTTGATGTTCTTGAACGGCCGACGAGGATATTCCGTTCCATTGAAAAGACACTTATATTTCATACATTCATATTCTGAAGATTTTGTTTACTTGATTTTAAAGAGATAGACCTACATATATACAATGTTCCTTCTTCTAAGTTTCGGGGACGAAACTTCTTAAAAGGAGGGATGATTGTAACACCCCGTAAATTTGAAGACCTTTATTATTTTTTAAAAGTAATATTTTAATCTATTTTAATTTAATATTAATTTATTTGAAATAAAATTTATTTAATAAAATATAATCTTATTTTATTTTGAAGAAATGTAATTATTTTTGATAGTTTAGAAATGTTTAAAAGTGATTTAAACTATATTTAAACCTTTTCCCTTGATAAAATAGATTTCGGATAAAAGTCGTAAAATTGGAATTTTCCCATTTCTTACGGTCGTTGGGTAAACGAGTTTGGATATTGGGCATATGAGTACTTAATCTTTTAGTAAAATCGTGTTTAAGAACTTTAGTTTTCTCGGAAATCGCGTTCGAGGAATATTTCTAATTTCCGTCGAAACGAACCAAAACGTAAACAATTGAAACTCACCCAAACACCCTACCCCAAACCATGCACCCTCCATCCTCCATGAGTCTCCTCTTCATCTTCATTTCCTCAATTCTCATTCTCTCTCTTCCTTTCGCCAAACACCAAATTCATTTAAAAAAAAAATCCTCCTTACAATCCCTAAATCCTTTATAAATCCTTCATTCCTCCACCAATTTGCATAAAAATTATATATTTGGAATCCTCTTTCCATTCTTCATCTACTAGTAAGCTTTATTTTCATTTCCTCCAATTTTTGTTTAAGACACTTTTTTTAGGGTTTCGAATTTAAGCTTAATAATTGTGTTTTTGTTGTTCTTATAGGTGAAGAATTTGAAGATGAGTTAGGTGACTCATATATTGTTGAAGATGAAGAGTAATTTTGGGTTTTAGAAGCTTTCTCAAGTTATTACTTGTCTCTTTGCTAGCTTAAGGTAACTATTCCGAGTTACTCGACGAATTAATGTCACATTAGTAGTTGTATTTGTTGTTTGTTGTTGTTTGTTGTTGTTTGAGACGATCTTGTTGATAAATGAATGGATGGAGTAAGATGGGTATGCTTATGTTTAATTTATGTTACCCATTTGTATATTATTGTTTGGAACAAATTTGGAAGAGGAATTATGTGTTGTGACAAGTCCGTGTTTTGGCTGGAACGCGTCAGTACCAGACCGAGACGGTTTCCAATGTTTCCAAAAATATGACAGATTGAACGGCGTCGAAAAATTAGGTGGTTTAGCCACTTGAATCACTCAATTCGGAGTCCGTATGAGTAAAAGGCGTCGTTTTATCGATTAAAATTTATAGAATAGTTTACCCTTATGTGAGACGGTTATTTATGCTATTTTATTATGCGACAATTTTGTGGAATTAGTTATTTTGTAAGTTGGAATATATTTTCTTATGTTGATAATCTTTCACATGATAGAAATTGGAATAGTGCATGAAAATGATATTGTAATAAATTTTGTGATTTGGGCCAAAGTAGACCAAGACTCTGAGCTGGGCCAGATTGACCAAACGAGTTTGGTCAAACTAGGTTTAAACCGGTCAGCCTCGATTTGACCGATGACCCGTCGCGGGACTCGGGTCGAGGGTTTGTCTTTGAGGTGATATTGGTTGTCATTGGATGTTTTATGTTGATTCCTTGATATTTGTAATTATCATTTCACATGTTGGTTGTTGGATGCTTTGGATGCCTTATGCTCGAGTCTGGTTGCCTCTTTGCCATTTTAGCTTGTTCTCATGGATTATGGTACTAGTGGTTAGCTGGAATTTGGATTATTATTGATATTGGAGATATTGTTGGATTGTCAGCTAAATATGCTCTTGCGAAGCCTTTCATATGCTAGGGTGTGTATGATCATTTGTGTGTGCAAGTTTGGACTCTTTGCCCCTTTTTTGGTTAATTGGGTGTCCTACTTGTCTTATGTGGTGTGGGCTAAAGTATTCCAGCTGGGACTAGGTCCTAGGTAAGTATTTCGGCCTTCATCATAGATAGGCCATTATAGTCTTTGACGAGTGTATGTTTGCGGCTTAATAGCCTTTATGTCTTAGCTTGGTGGGTTTATATCCAAGTTAGGGCATGACCTCCTGACGTACTCGTAGAAGTATGTGGTCAGCTTAAGTACTAGACAACCCTTTGGTGGACTCCTTAGGGGTAATCATGTGTGTGATCATGGGTCTTGGATGCGGTATTTTCCGCATGTCTCTAGGTCTGCGCAGGTTTAGGACTAGGGTGTTTACCTTACCTCGTGGTATAGACTCGAGTTACAGAGTGACTATTGACTGTACTAGGAACTTATGCCTGTCTCTAGATATATTGTCCTTTCTTGTTTGATGATTCTATGAATCATAGAAGGTGAGATGCAAGCCGGCTATGGTTGATAGAGTTTGGATTCCTGGATGTTATGTGATTCACATGATAGTGTAGTATGAGTCGGTCTAGTATTCACATGCTAGGACTATGTGTTGTTATATTGTTGTTCACATGATAAGCACGATTGTCTAGCATCTACATGCTAAGGATATGTGTTATTCATATTCATATTCTTATGTTTACATGTTATATTAATTATGACATTTCGTGGCTGGGGAGAACTCAGAGTTACTCCCTACTGACTGTGGCTTTCGTATTTGTATAAAATGTGTTTGACAGGTAGGTGATGCATATATGGGGTACATGGACGAGCTAGCGAGCAAAGTAACCTTGGGACCTAGATTGGCTTTATTTCATTGTGACCCTTAAACACTTTTTATGTCATATACTTTTTAGGGACATATGTCTCCCTTTTTCATATTTGGGTTGTATAACTTTGTTTCGCGACTTTAGCGATATTTTATGTATGAGATTTATTTTAGACCTTGCATGTTTGACACCTTCCCATTTGGATATTTTTATAACAGGTTCAGGTTTTAAAAATTACAGGTTTTTACCCAAATGAACCTATTACAAACATATCCATGCAGTTTTTATCTAGAATTATGTGTTTACTTTTCCGCAATGAATGAGGGTGTCACAAATGTACTAGGAAAGAAAAATACAAAGCATTTGACGGATAAAATGGCTATGGAATGTTATAATAATGTGCAAAATATGCTCAATTAGGGGATTAAATGTGCGCAAATAATGGTCACATCACAAATGAGGGAGGCTTGGTCCTTATATAGGACAAAATGCCTTGGCCTCCAAGAATGCATTTAATGCTATTTTGTGAGTTCTAGGATGATTGAAGCATAGAACTCACAAACTAGACCAATTTTTCAACTCTGATTTAAACTAGTTTGAAAATGCTAAAAACTAAATTGGAAATCTTCTCCCTTTGCTTGATGCCGCCACCCTCCTTGTTCCCACACGGGTTCAAGGTTCCCACGGGTCTCGAGTCTCGATTGCACATATTTCCTTTCCTTTAATTGAGCCCATGCATATTTTGTGTGTGTGAATAATGCATTACTTGGGCTTGATTTTGCTTGGTCCTCTAAATTGAGGACAACCTCTTCCATGGGGTCGATATTCGCATCAGGTCATTTATTAATCGTCTCGTCATTCGCATCATATTCGCTCTCTTCAAAAAGAATTGTCCTCAATTCTTTGCCTTAGTATGCCGGGATCAAAGTTGAGTATTATAAACCCGAACAAACTCGAACACATAGTCGAATCATCTTTGATACCACCGGGATCAAAACAAATCTGGAAGTTAGATTCAAACTTGATTAAGAACATGAAGCTATTTGCACACACTGTTGATCTCTTCTTCAACTCATCATCTTCAATATAGTCTTCATGTTTATCCATCTCTAGTGATTTGAATTTGTAATGAGTGTTGTAAATTAAAACCATTTTGGGCCATCTTTGCTTGTGCTTTACTTTCTTGTGATTTTCTCCCCACCACCTTCCATGCACAATTCTGCCAAAATCGAAATAATGGTTGCTCGGAACAACAAGATCATCATGAACTTTCATGAAAATTGACTTCAATAAGAAATTAGAGTTCCCACCATGTAGCTTCTCATCAATGTATTTATCAATTGGTGATTGATACGGTTCTTTAACTTGAGAATCGAAATTAATGTGATTGCTTCCCGGTAGGACCTCCACCCATTTGGCATGTCTCGGATTCAACTTCTGCTGCCTGTTAATGTACTTCAAAGATTCATGATCCGAATGTAGTATGAGGTGATTCGGACGCAGATAATGACTCCAATGATTTAGAGCTCTCACGATCACATAGAATTCTTTGTCGTACGTAGAGTAGTTGAGTCTAGCACTACCCAGCTTCTCGGAAAAGTATGCGATGGGTCTCTTTTCTTGTACCAACACGACACCAATTCCAACACCGCTTGCATCACACTGCACCTCAAATGGTTGGGTAAAGTCTGGAAGCGCCAACAACGGTGCCTCGCAAAACTTTTGAATTATCGTCTCGAAGGCCCTTTGAGCGGCCGCGGTCCATACGAATGCTCCTTTATTTAAACTCTCGGAAATGGGACTAGTGATGGTACTAAAGTTCCGAATAAACCTTCGATAAAACGAAGAAAGTCCACGAAATGACTGGACTTCCGTGATGGACTTAGGGGTAGACCACGACTTGATTGCCTCAATTTTGGTTTGATCAACCGAAACCCCGTCCTTAGATGGCATATAGTCGAGAAAGCTGACACTCTCGACCCACAACGACCACTTCTCCTTCTTTTCATAGAGTTTCTGTCCTCGAAGTGTGTCGAACACCTCTCGAAGGTGTATGAAATGTTCTTCCTCAGTTCGATTGTACCCCAAAATGTCATCCAAATAGACAACAACAAATCTGCTTAAGAAAGGTTCAAGTACCTTGTTCATGAGTCGCATAAAAGTACTCTGAGCATTGGTTAATCCGAATGGCATGATGGTCCACTCATATAACCCATGTCTAGTCTTGAACGCGGTTTTCCACTCGTCCCCTTCTCTCATTCGTATTTGGTGATAACCACTCCTCAAGTCAATCTTAGAAAAGATCTCGGACCCATGTAACTCAACCAGCATGTCGTCAAGCCTTGGGATAGGAAAACGATACTTGATAGTTATGTTGTTCATGGCTCGACTATCAATGCATATTCGCCACGTCCCATCCTTCTTTGGAGCAAGTAGAGTAGGGACGACACCTGGACTTATGCTCTCGCGCACATAGCCTCATTCCATCAATTCCTCGATTTGCAATTCCTTTGTCTCCATTGAATTACATCTATAGGCGGCTTTGTTTGGTAAGGGAGCTCTGGGTAGGAGATCGATTTGGTATTCAATCCCTTGAATAGGTGGTAAACCAGCGGGTATTTTCTCGGGGAAAACATCCTTGAATTCCTCATCCGAGATTGGCACAAGATTAAGATTATCTTGAATTGCATCGTCATAACTTGTATGATCACTTTCTTCCATGTGAGTTTCATCATAAACTTCTTCCGATTCTTCATCAAAAACAATTGGTAGATTTGGACCAAATAAAGAAGTACCTCTTGTATGAGGTTCATATAAGTTGGAAAATATGTCATCTTCAATCACATCTTTAATTTGATCATCATCACTCAATGGCTCTATAATCTCGTCATTTTCTCTTTCTTCGAAATTGAACACATCACCCAATCGTTCCTCCTCATCAAACAACTCATCCGGACAAGCAACAACATCTTTCGAGGTAATCCATCGTTTATTTGGACACGTGCTTTGATAGTGCCCAAACCCCGGACACTTTAAATATCGTACTTTGGAGAGACTTATTTCCTTAGAATCGGGCATTCTTGCCTTAGAACTAGGGGTGGTAGCCGACTTGGGTTCACCAACACTACTCGTCGGACTCCCTTGGTTGAGATTGGCGATCTTACGATAAGTCGTAAGAGTATAAGTTGGTGGAACATATTTCTTGCGCAATTTGCGTTTATGAGAATCCGAAGATGATACTTTCTCTTTTCCAGCGCGAGCACGCCTTGCTTTCAAACTCTCGTACCATAGTGAAACCCCTCCACTAAGTCTTCGAATAGCGTACTTGCAGCATTTCACATCATCCAGAACTTTGAAATCAAACATTCGTTCGATTTTCCGTTCCCATTCGAGGTAGTCCTCGGGGTACGTACCTCCTGTGAACTCGGGTAGTTCACTTACTTTGAACTCGTTAATGACTCGTTCACGCCTAGGCTGCCATTTGGAATCGGATTCTTGCAAATTCTTCAAAGCCTTTTGGAGTATCTTAAGAAAATTCGGATCTTCAAAGTTCATGTTGATAATTAATTTTTTTTTTCGTGATGAACAGTACCGTGAACAGTGATTTTTTTTTGTTCAATCCGTGCCTTTAAGATCCAATCGATTAAACCTCAACAACCTCGTTGAGTTTAACCTTTGAATAGCAATCGCGATTGGATATTCAACTACTAATTGATTTGGACTTTCTCAGAACCGTCTTGATTTTGCGTGGGTGATCAAGAGCCGAAGCTCTGATACCACTTGATGTGAATACGGAGCAGAAGATTTAATGGTGAATTCAAGTGAAGCGAGAGATCCGAATGCACTAGGTGCAACCCGACCTGATCGTGCCACTTGAGGCGTTTTGGGGCGGAAGTTTTTTTGTTTTGTTTTTATGTTTCTTTTGTGCGAGAATGAAAGGGATATTTTCTTCGATTTCTTATGAAGAGATCGAACCAATGAGATATTTGCTATTGCTAGACCTATAACGATAACAATGAGGGAATTACTCGAAAACGCGTCAAGTAATCCAACTCAAACTTCGGAGCACGTCCTTAGTTTAAGGCAAGACTCGAAATCATCGATCTTTGAAGAAGATTGAAACAACAAGTTTCTCTCTCTAAAGGGTTTTTCTTAAACTTGGATGGTTACAAATGAGGGACGCTTGGTCCTTATATAGGACCAAATGCCTTGGCCTCCAAGAATGCATTTAATGCTATTTTGTGAGTTCTCAGATGATTGAAGCATAGAACTCACAAACTAGACCAATTTTTCAACTCTTATTTAAACTAGTTTGAAAATGCTAAAAACTAAATTGGAATTCTTCTCCCTTTGCTTGATGCCGCCACACTCCTTGTTCCCACACGGGTTCATGGTTCCCACGGGTCTTGAGTCTCGATTGCACATATTTCATTTCCTTTAATTGAGCCCATCCATATTTTGTGTGTGAAAAATGCATTACTTGGGCTTGATTTTGCTTGGTCCTCTAAATTGAGCACAACCTCTTCTATGGGGTCGATATTCACATCAGGTCGTTTATTAATCGTCTCGCCATTCGCATCAAGACCTGTGGACACGGGCCCACCTACGTATACCCAGCCGATCTGTGGATAATGGCAGCGGTCTCTTGAAAGCCACGCTCGGCGTCGTAAAAATGCTTTCGACCGGATCGTTTTAGATAGGTCGGGTTCGTCTTGGTAAAGGTCTCGAAACGATTAGAGATGTTCGGAGTCGCCACCAAGCATTTGTGGGATGCTTGGAACCCGTTCGAATCCACTTTATACCTCGGTCAAACGAAGCACAAAGTAGTGATTGACATAGATACTAAAGATAAGGAATCGTCCCTCTTTAGCATCCTATCTCTAGAATGACTCTCGTACGCCCTGGATAAGGTCGTCCACTATCCAAAGTTTTTGAGTAAGAGGTGAAGGTACTTATTGGGAAGCCCTTTAATCAGACACCCAATCCCGCCCGCGGTAGCGGCCTCTACTAATCGATCTTGTTGGTTGAATGTAAAAGTTGATAAAACGGTTTAAACGCATGAATGCGCATCCAATAATTTAAAACTAACATGTGAGAGCTTTCTAAGTCGGTTGATTTAATCCATGTATCAAGTATAAGATGTCAAATTGGATTTATGATTGATTTTCATGCAAGACGAAAATTAAACATCCATTTACCAAATTAGATTTATGGTGCATAATGTGATCCATTTGTCTTAGTAAGGCGTTTTGCAAATATGATTAGTCGTCTGATACGTCCTATATCCGGGTTGACCGGAGTCGGGATCGTCCTAGACTAATGCTGGAAGGGGAACATACGCTGCACCAGGCAGCCACATGAGGCGCGAGGCTGTTGGCGATGTAAGGGGGTCTCCCCTGGTTTGAAAATAGGAAAAGAAATGGCCTGTTAAGGCGCGGTTCAGTCAACGGTTTAAGACGCATTCTGACCATTGAAAAATGTTTATAAAACGTGTTGAAAAATGGGTATTTGAACCCGTTTTGATTTGAAAGGACCGTTTAGGCCGTATTTGTGTTGATTTGAAGTACGAGACTTGAATAATCGTCATTGTTTTGACGATATTCGATGTCGGGTTCGACTTTGCAAGCTTGACATGAATAATTTTGAAAATAATTATGAAGTAATTATTTTAAGTTCACTTGAATATAATTAGTCGATACTCATCATCGTACTCGGGTTAAAATCCGACATGGTATGTAGAACCAAGGATGACTTTGTGTTGGTGACTAATACTTATTTTAAAAATGTAAAGAAATGATGAAAGGCTTTAAAATACCTCCCAAAATGTAAAGAAATTAAATAAAAGGTTTTAAAATACCTTTAAATGTAATTAACCAAATATTATCACCGGAACACGGATTAAACCGTCATGGTATTAAGAACCAAGGGTTAAAAAATGTTTTTATGATTAAAACTTGTAAAAATAAATAAAAGAGTTTCAAAATATTTGAAATGGTAAAAACCCATTACAAATATGAAAATAGATTAAAGAGGAAAGATTAGAACAAACACGATTGAGTCTGACCTGGACACCCCATTGAGGCGCGAGCCTTTGTGCATAACAAGGGGCTTCTGTCTCAGGTTAAAACTCAGTTTTCGCTCGTCTAACCTATATTTGGATCGTGTTATGCATGACTTAGCATGTTATGGTTATGAAACAAGTAAAGACATGATACAAAAAAGGATTTTTACACCCTCATACTTACATGCTTGGTTATGGCAAGGAACCAACGTAAGTGTATCAACTCGTTTGGTCGGAAAAGACTCGGTTTAAAACCGTTTTAATAAGTAAAAAGAGTGTTAAGTTTAGTGATGGTGTAGTGGTTGAAGTGTTCGATCAAGTGATTTAATGCACGATGACGGTATCAAACAATGTGTAAGGCTTGTATTTACGATCGGTAGGTCGTAAATACGCGTCAGATTGTGACTTAGGGAGTCGAGTCTAGAATTTTAAGGGAGAAAGAGGGGGCGGACACTCGCGTAAGTTCTCAAATGGGGGCATTTGAAGGGTATTTATAGGAGAATGAATGGTTGTGTGAGTTTTGAGCGACGTGGCCACCTGGACTGCTCAAAGAGGCGCGAGCAATGTAGCACTTCTTCGAGGTGTCTTGTCGCTTTCACACAAATGCAATCATGATTTGTTCTATCCTAGGATTTGTATGCACATGTTTGGTACTTGACCATACATGAATCCGGGAAATCTTAACATGGAAGCATTTGAATGGTTTGTTTTTTGTGTTTGACTCGGTTTGACTCGTTGTTGGAGTCGGGATTTGAATTTTGATTCGGTTTTTAGTCCGGTGTCGGTTTTGACTCTAGTTAGTGTCATTGCGACCCCGTCGTCATACATTAAACATTCCGGGTACTTTTGAAAAGTTTTGAAATGTTTTATTTTCGAAATCGTTTTAAGTTTTCCGACGTAAAGTTGTACACAAACTGTCGATCCAACGCCGCGATTCCAAAGCATGTTATAATCCGATAATCATTGGGTGTTTGTTGGGATCTCAGCAGATACTGGGTATCTACAGAGCCCCTACTTTGACTGAGGCTTGGACAGGGCGAAAGTCAAAGTAGAGCCCCGAGGTCAATCGAAGATTACAACCTGGAGACCCAAGTGACGTCAAGGCGGCTCGAAATGATTAAGGCCAAGGACCTGCCGCCGGGAAGGGTGACGCCAAGGCGACTCGAGGGTACGAGCCAAGGACCTGTCGTCGGGAATAGTTTAGAGTCTGTCGACTGCCCGTGCGGGCCGTTTAAAGTCCGTTAGACTACGTACAAAAGGCTCGCCAACCATATGAAGGAGTCACACCTGAGGTATTTTCGGATATGTCCTTGCGTGTTTGCGGACAAAGGCTCGCCAGCTATGGTGCGTACAGGAGGAGGGCTCACCGGTCGCGGTGCGTTGCAAGGCTCGCCAGCCATGGGGCGTATATGAGGAGGGCTCGCCAGCCGCGGCGCGTTGTAAGGCTCGCCAGCCGCGATGCGTAGTAAGGCTCGCCAGCCATGGGGCGTGATACGTGCATATTCTATACACTTTATCTGCGATTTTGGCACGTATTTCCATGCATAATTGTTAGCTTAAGGCTACTATTTCTCCCGAAACGGTTTACATTGCATTTTCTATGATTTATTGTAGGAATGAGTGGAAGTAAGCTAAATCAAGCCTAATTCGTCCTCCGGGGGCAACTTCAAGGAAGCCTAGAAGAAGGAGATTCGGATTCACCCACCTTGGGATGCGTGCAAAGGAGTGAAGAGCTGATTTGAAGGAACAAAAAGAGCCACTGCACAGCATTACCAGTCGATCGACAACTCCCACCAGTCGATCGACCGTTGAAATCAAGCAGAAGCTGCTGTTCTGCATTTGCCAGTCGATCGACCATGCTGACCGGTCGATCGACCAGTCTTCGAGCTGAGAATTATTTATTCGTGTTAGACTTTTAGAAGCCCAACTTGTAATTAACTTTTGGGGATCTTTATCAGTAGAACGCAGCAATAATTTGGTTATGCTTTTGATTATTGAAAAAACTCAGTTTTTTAGATCTAGTTTTGTGGACGGAAAACCTCGAATTGGATACTTTGTTCTTTAATTCAATTAGTAAGTTTTTATGCAATCCCTCCCTTCTTTTAATTCTTGTTATTTCAATTCTTTTTTTACCAATTTAATTCCAGAAATTCATCTCTTGTCTTTTGTCTTTTGTTTAAATTCAATCATGTCAATCTTGTTCTTTGTTATCAATTTAGCAATTGTTTTAGTTTTAGTCATGCGTAGCTAATTGTTTTGATTGGGAATGAGGTGAATCATGGCATAAATTAGGATCGTTTGTTAGCATGAATTCTTCCGTTTCGATTTTGTCGTCTGTTGATATGCCTTTTTGCTAGATTGAAAGATTAGTAATTAGAATTATCATTAGATTGGAATTTCTCTCGAGTGAAAGCTTTGAGAAATTTCGGGGAATTAGAAGACCACAAGGTTAATTTGAGCATAGATCGAAAGGCTTGCTTATACCCCCTGAGACCGTATAATAGGATTTCTGTTACCTTATTGTCCTGACCATTGCCATGGTGAACCGAATTTCCCGATCCTCTTTTTATCTTGTTGAGAAATTTCATTTTAGCAATTAGTCAATTTAGTCAACCAATCTCAAAACCTCCCAATTAATTGCTACTTTTATAGACTAAAAATTAGAAAACAAAATCAACCTTGTTTCTCTGTGGTTCGACCCTTACTATCACTAGTTATAGTTTTAGTTTGAAATTATAAATTTAATTTTGATACAAAACGACGGTATCAAATTTTGGCGCCGTTGCCGGGGAGACGGTGTAATTCTGTTTGCTTTATTTTTAGTTTAATTTTCTTGTCTCAAGGAACTTTGGTTCCTTGAGACCGTTGCTTACCTTTGCTTCTAGTTTTGCTTTTGCACAGTTAGAAGACAGGTTTTTGAGAGGAAGACTTGAGTACTCTCATTTTGGCAATTATGACTACAATATATGATAATCTACAGCCAAAGGAACACCATCTTCCAAAGGGGCGCCAGTTACCTACTCTTACTACCGGTAACTTCGAGTTTCGTTCTTCTTATATCGATTTAGTGGAGCGAAATCAGTTTGCTGGTCTACCAGATGAGGACCCCTTGAAGCATATGGAAATTTTCACAGACTACTGCTGTTCCATACCTATACCACCTGGGGTGACTCAGGATGAAGTAAAGGGGTTGATGTTCTTATACTCCTTGAAGGATTCAACACGAGATTAGTACCGCTACCTTGATAGGGTAGCAGCTCGAGTCACGGATTGGACATCTCTTGCATTAGCCTTCTACAAGAAGTACTTCCCACTTTCAAAGACCGACGCCTTGAGAAACAAAATCACAAGGTTCCAGCAAGGAGTTGATGAGGATTTTTGTGAAGCATGGGGACGTTTCAAAAGTTTGGTCCGAGCTGTCCCTCACCATGGCTTCCAGCAGTGGTATCTTTTCAACTTATTCTACAATGCTTTATATGATGATTACAAGGTCATCCTGGACGCAACTGCGAATGGTAGGTTTCAAAACAATACCGGTCAGAATAGAGGTTGGAACACTATTGAGGAAATGACGGTCCATAGAGCTGAGTTTGGGAGTTCACGTGGGAATTCACGGAAGCAAAATGATAAAATGAGTACCGTTGTGACACTCATTACCTCTATTATCGCCCGTCTCAAGAAGCTCGAGATTTCTGAAGCTTTCAAGGAGAAAGTTGAAATACCTGTTCAAAACTCAGATGAGATCGAGAAGTTGAGAGAAATGGTCCAACTCCTTTTGGTTCAAGTGGCGAATATGGAAGCAGCCGGGATTGAGTCCACCAAGAATTTTGTGAAGCAATTGGAGAATATAGAGGCTAAGCAAGTTGCTAATTCTTCAAGCAAATGTGAAGGGCCAATTGAAACGATTAATGCCATTAATCTCAGAAGTGGCCTCTCTTATGAAAGTCCCGACAAGCCAAAGGACGACTCGGGAAATGATGAAGAAGCTCGTTTAAATTCTGGTGCAAAAACGAGCTCAATTGCAAGTACTTCTGGTCGATCGACCAACATCGTCAGTCGATCGACTGAAGCGTCAGATAAAATAGTTTCTGATCAGAAACTATTCACACCCAACACAGTCAGTCGATCGACCAACATTGTTAGTCGATCGACTGAGACACCTGACGAAATCAATTCTGAACAGGAACTGTTCACGCCCAGCCAACTTGGTCGATCGACTACTCATGTCAGTCGATCGACTGAGATCCCAGTACAGGATGCAGATCCGTCAACTAGTTTGCATGATTCTTCACTCATTGATGATTTGACGGGGGTTTTAAACCTACGGAAGCCGAAGGTCACTGATCCTACGGCCAGTGTTGCAGTCCCGTATCCGGAACGTTTGAAGGCTACTAAGATGGAGCGTAAGTTCGGTAAGTTTCTGGAGATGGTCCAGAATCTCGAGGTAACGGTTCCTTTCACTGATTTAATTACCCAGGTACCCTCTTACGCTAAATTTATGAAAGATATTTTAAATCGTAAGAGAAATTTTCGTGATGATGGTAATGTTGCTTTTGTGTAAGAGTGTAATGCTCTTTCGCAAATTAATGTGCCACCTAAATTAAAGGACCCGGGTAGTTTTTCAATGCCTTGCACTATAGGTAACCACATAATTGGAAATGCCCTTTGTGACTTAGGGGCTAGTGTCAGTGTCATGCCATATTTTGTTTGCGAAAGGTTAAATATTGGTAGGCTTAAGGTGACCGATATTACCGTTCAAATGGCAAATAGATCGACTCAGAGACCTATAGGAGTTCTAGAGGATGTACCCGTTCGAGTGGGTAAGTTTTTTATTCCTGTCGATTTCGTTGTTTTGGACATTGCAGAGGACAGTCAGATACCTATTATTTTAGGCAGACCGTTTCTACATACAGCTTGTAATAGATGTCAAACGCGAAACCATCACCTTAGAGGTAGGGGATCACACCATTGAGTTCAGTCTTGCTCACAAGGCGACTGAACCTGCTAATGAGGATACGTGTTATTCCATTGATATTGTTGACAGGGCTGTTACTTGTAATTGGAGGGAATCCTTAGCCAAGGATCCCTTAGCTGATCTAACCCGTTTAGATGAGTGTGCAGGTAATACCGTGGAGAATGCCGAGGAGCCAGATGCTTTGGTAGCCTCAATGGAGAGCTACGAGCTCAATGAGGAAGAAGATGAGATGCTTTTAAGCTTGGCCAACGAGAACTTGGTCAACACTTGCTACACCATTGAAGCTGATTCTGTCTATGCTGTCGAGGTAAAAGTGCCAGAGCGTAAGCCACTCCCTCCTAATCTTAAATTATGTCTTTCTAGATGATACGGAGCAGTACCCAGCTATTGTTAGCTCTAAGCTTAATGATGACCAGCTGTCTGCTTTGATGTGTGTGCTTAAGAAAAACAGGAAGGCTTTGGGTTACTCTTTGGATGACATTAAGGCGTCGCCACGATGTTTTATGCACAGGATAGAGTTGGAGGAAGGCCACAAGCCTTTGCTGCATGGTCAACGCAAGTTGAACCCGAAGATGCAGGAAGTTGTTATGGCTGAGGTGATGAAACTACTCGATGCAGGTATTATTTATACAGTTGGCAACTCCAAGTGGGTTAGCCCAGTTCAGGTAGTCCCGAAGAAAGGAGGGACTACCGTGGTAAAAAATGAGAAAAATGAATTAATACCAACTCGAGTAGTGACAGGGTGGCGGATGTGCATTGATTATAGACAGTTGAATGCCGCCACCAAGAAAGACCACTTCCCCCTCCCTTTTGTTGACCAAATGACTGAAAGACTTGCTTCTAACAAATTTTTCTGTTTTCTAGACGGATATTCAGGGTTCTTTCAGATCCCTATTCATCCGGATGATCAGAGTAAGACCACTTTTACCTGTCCACAGGGTGTTTTTGCATATCGTAGAATGCCTTTCGGATTGTGTAACGCCCCTGCTACCTTTCAGAGGTGCATGATGGGGATTTTTTCTGATTATATAGAAAATATTATGGAGGTATTCATGGATGATTTCCCAGTTTATGGTAGTGACTTTGATCGTTGTTTAGCTAACCTTGATAAAGTCATGCAGCGTTGTATAGATGTTAATCTTGTTTTAAACTGGGAAAAGTGTCAGTTTATGGTCAATGAGGGAGTTGTGTTAGGGCATCTAATTTCTGATAAAGGTATATATGTCGATAAGGCAAAGGTGCAGGTGATTGAGCAATTACCTCCTCCCGTGAATGTTAAAGGAGTGAGGAGTTTCCTTGGTCACGCTGGTTTTTACCGGCGTTTCATTAAGGATTTTTCAAAAATTGCTAAACCACTTACACAATTGCTCCTTAAGGATGTTGTCTTTGAATTTCTTGATGAGTGCCTTGTCGCTTTTAACGAGGTTAAAGGAGGCCCTAGTTTTGCGCCAATCATTGACGCCCGATTGGGACCTCCCATTTGAGATCATGTGTGATGCCAGCGATTATGCGATCGGTGCAGTTCTGGGACAGCGAAAGAATAAAGCTTTGAATGCTATATACTATGCGAGCCGAACTCTGGATGAGGCTCAAGTCAATTATTTTACCACTGAGAAAGAGTTTCTAGCTGTTGTTTTTGCCTTAGACAAATTTCGGTCTTATTTGTTAGGTTCTAAGGTTATTGTTTATACTGACCATGCAGCGTTGAAGACTCTTTTTATTAAGAAAGATCGGCCGAGGCTTTTGAGGTGGATACTCCTTTTGCGGGAGTTTGATTTGGAGATCAAAGATAAGAAAGGAGCGGAGAATGTGGTAGTGACCACCTATCTCTCCGTAAATGGCGAGAAAGGGAGGATTCGTTGCCTATTAATGACTCTTTTCCTGATGAGAGTCTGTTAGCTATTACTACTTAAGGGTCTTATCCACCCCCGTGGTTTGCTTATTTTTCTAATTTTGCTGTGACAGGTAAGATACCACCCGAGCTTTCATGGCAGCAGAAGAAGCGGTTTGCTTATGATGCTAGACAATATTTTTGGGATGATCCTTATGTTTTCAAGGAATGCGCAGACGGTCTCATCCGGAGATGCGTACCTCAATGGGAGGTGAAGGATATCCTAGAGGCTTGCCACTCTTCTGCTTATGGTGGTCATCACGGTCCGTCCAGGACTGCAGCTAAGGTACTCCAATCTGGTTTCTATTGGCCAACTTTGCATGCAGATTGTCGCAATTTTGTTGCTGAGTGCGATGCTTGTCAAAGATCGGGGAATATTTACAAGAGACATGAGATGACACAGGTAGGCATTCTTGAGGTTGAGATTTTCGATGTCTGGGGCATTGATTATCAAGGACCTTTTCCAAGCAGTCAAGGTAATAAATATATCCTCGTAGCTGTAGATTATGTATCCAAATGGGTGGAAGCTATTGCTACCCCCCATTGTGATGCAAAAGCCGTGATTAAACTGTTTAAAAAGATTATTTTCCCTCGTTTTGGTGTCCCTCGGGTTGTCATTAGCGATGGGGGAATGCATTTTAAAGAGAAACAACTTAGTGATTTATTGACTAAATTCGGTGTCCAACATCGTAGAGGTTTGGGGTATCATCCCCAAACTAGTGGTCAGGTTGAGGTTTCTAACAGAGAATTGAAAGAAGTCTTAGCTAAAGTTGTTTCTGAAAGAGCTTAACAGAACTGGATATGCCAACATTGAGACTACTACTAAGGTTGCTTTGCAGTATCTTCACAGAATGCAGAAGCAGTTACAGGATGTCCCTACTAATAGTGGTCTGCAGCAGGCTGTTAAGGATGCTGACAGTCTCTATAAAGAACGTGACCTAGCTATGAGAAGTTTTCTTGCACAAAAGGCTAAAACTCAATGGCTAAGTGATGGAGATGAAAATTCTCATTACTTTCACAGTGTCATCAAGGCTCGTAGGATGCAGAATAGGATACTTGGCATTCGTGACATGGATGGGAATAACCATACTAATCCTGCTGATATTGAGGAAGCTTTTATACAATATTATAAGAGTTTGTTGGGTACCCAGAGTAATGTGACTAAGGTGTATAGGGGCATATTCAGGCTGGCAAACTGGTAACCAATGAGCATAAACTGAGATTAATTGGGGATGTGACTGATAATGAGATCAAAGAGGCTTTGTTCTCTATACATGCTGATAAAGCACCTGGACCAGACGGGTACACCTCTCAATTCTTTAAAGATTCATTTGATATTAATGGAGATGATTTATGCAGTGCTGTGAAAGAGTTTTTTTTCTGCTGGAAGAATGCTTAAACAGGTCAACTCTACCACCCTGACTTTAATTCCTAAGAAGGACATGCCATTGACAGTGGCGGATTTCAGACCAATTGCATGTTGCAATGTGGTCTATAAGATAATCTCTAAAGTAATCTGTGCCAGATTAGCAGCTATACTTCCAGATATAGTTAGTGAGAATCAGAGTGCGTTTTTAAAGGGGAGGGACATTGTTGACAACATTCTGATTTGTCATGATCTGGTGAGGCTATACAAGAGGAAAGCTTTCTCACCTAGGTTCCTAATGAAGATGGATCTCAAGAAGGCGTATGACTCTGTGGAATGGGAGTTCATTAGACAAATGTTAGTTGCATTGGAGTTTCCTCAGAAGATGATTCAGTGGATTATGGAGTGCATCTCTACTCCTTGGTTCACTTTGTCTCTCAATGGTTCCACCTTTAGGTATTTTCAGGGGAAAAGAGGGATTAGACAAGGAGATCCCATGTCTCCTCTTCTCTTTACTCTCAGCATGGAAAACCTTAGTAGGATTTTGAATCATGTGACCAGCCCCTTGGAGTTTAATTACCATCCCATGTGTAGAGCACTTAGGTTGACTAATCTGTGCTTTGCAGATGATCTACTAATGTTTTGCAGAGGGGATAAACAATCTATTTGCACTATTCTGAGAGCTTTTGCTACCTTTTCTCGGGCTTCTGGGCTGGTTATGAATAGAGAGAAATCTGATATTTACTTTAATGGCATTAGCAATGAGGATAGAATGTATGTGATGAGAGTGTCAGGATTCAGAGAAGGTACTTTTCCATTCAGGTATCTTGGAATCCCCATTTCTTATAAGAGAATGGCTATTGGGGATTGTTCCAGGCTTGTGGAGAGGGTGGTTATGAGAATACGTGGATGGGGAGCTAGAAAACTCAGCTATGCAGGGCGGCTTGTTCTTGTTCAGTTTGTTCTTTCCCAGTTGCACAATTTTTGGTCTCGAATATTTATCATTCCTTTAACTGTGATGGATAGGATTGAGCTTATTTGTAGGAATTATTTGTGGAGTGGGTCTGAGGATTTTATGAAAACGTCCCCTGTTGCTTGGTCTAAAGTTTGCACTGCTAAAAAAGCTGGAGGTCTTGGTATTATAAATTGCACACTCTGGAATGTAGCAATGCTGGGCAAATACGTATGGTGGGTAGCATTGAAGGCATATCATCTGTGGATTCGATGGGTAAATCATATGTACATTAAAGACAAGAACTGGTTGGATTATGTACCTACATCTAGTTCTAGCTGGACATGGAGAAAGCTTTGCCAGGTCAAGGAGCAATTTAAGTCTGCCTACTGTAATGGTCAGTGGAGGACTAATGCAGGAAGGTATACTATTTTTGAGGGCTATTCTTGGCTGCAAGGTGTTCAAGCTACGGTTCCTTGGCATCCTGTTATTTGGAATCGATTTAATGTGCCCAAGCATTCGTTTATTGGTTGGCTGGCTATCCAAGGTAGACTCATGACTAAGGATAGACTAATGCGTTTTGGGATTATTCAGGATAGCACCTGTGACATGTGTATGGTGCTGCCTGAGGACCAGTCCCATTTGTTTTACCATTGTAGGTTCAGCAGACAATGTTGGGCATTGATCACTGATTGGTTGGGTGTTGATATGCTTGACAGTGGGCTTCTTGAATGGCGCTCTTCATGGAGATGTAAATCCTTAATGAAGAAAAGGATTGTCAATGCTACCATATTGGCCTTGGTTTATCAGTTGTGGCTGGTACGGAATGTGTGCAGGGTGGATGGTTTTCTTCCGTTCCCATCAGCTGTTGTCAAGAAGGTGCAGGATATTGTGCAGAGTAGAGCTCAAAATTGGCAGTGGTCTTCTAAGTATCAGTGTATGAGATGGTTCCCTTGGATGTAACTTTTTTATTTTTGTAGTTGTGTTGTAGGGGTGCTATGGTAGGCTTCTATTGGTGAATGTATGCCATTTTCTTAATTATTAATATAATTTTCACATTTCACCTAAAAAAAAGTTGTTTCTAAATCATGGAAAGATTGGAGTCTCAAGTTAGATGATGTCTTATGGGCTTATAGAACTGCGTTTAAGACGCCAATCGGGATGTCACCATACTGATTGATTTATGGTAAGACATGTCATTTACCTGTTGAGTTAGAGCGTAAGTCTTGGTGGGCTATTTGTGATTTGAATTTGGATCCTAACCTATCTCGTGAGAAACGCATGACACAGCTGAATGAGCTGGAGGAATTTAGGCTGCTGGCCTATGACAATGCAAGGATCTAAAAGGAGAAAACAAAGCGCTGGCACGACAAGAGAATCATCAAGCGCGAGTTCCATATTGGCGATAAGGTACTTCTTTTTAACGCTTGTATCCGTTTATTTCCTGGTAAGCTGAAATCCAGGTGGACTGGCCCTTACACGGTCACAGCAGTCACAAAGTTCGGATCAGTTGAATTGGAGACCTCTGCTGGAGAAAGATTCAAAGTCAATGGCCAATATGTGAAGAATTATCATGGATCAGATGCATATGTTGGGAAAGTCGAGGTATTGTACTTCGACCCGTTATCGGATGATGCAAAGTGAGGTAAAAAGGTCGTGCGGGACCTCTTAAACCAGCACTAACTGGGGGGCAACCCAGGTTGTAATTAATTGTAATTTAGGAATTTTATTTTGTTATTTCATTTAATTTGCATTTTTGAGTTTTTTGTATTCTTTAATTTCTTTTAATTTGTAATTTCTTGGTTTGGGAATATGCGCGCCTTTGATAATTTTTGCAAGAATTTATTTTATGCAAAGTGCGTAGGTGGAATGCTGGATATTTGTGAGAGGAAGACAGGAAGTTATGATGGCAAAATGAATTTTTGACGACTTAAGGTTCAATTGCCAGCTCTGGCAGTCGATCGACTAGCTGTTTCAGTCGATCGACTGAAGCGGAGAAAGCAGAAGCTACTGTGCAGGAATATTGGTCGATTGACTGGGTCAATGAGTCGATCGACCAATACACGAGACTCCAGAAGCCGTTAAATGAAAGATCGGTCGATCGACCGAGTAAAGTGGTCGATCGACCACTTCGCGGGATCAGAATGCAATTAATAAGGGAAGTTTCTTTCCTTATTCCTTCATTCATTCAGTTTCACAAATTTAGAAAACTCAAAAGGAAACCCTAATTTCTTCCTCTACCTCGTGATTTTCCTGCCAAACCCCGTCTTAATCTCTTCTTTTCTTGCGTTAATCTCCAAGTGAATCTCCAAGGTATGTCTCTAATCTTATTTCCATGCGCTATTTTCAATTTTTACTGCGGTTTCATTGAAATTTTCGAGCATATTGCCATTGAGATGGAAAAATCGATTTGGGGAAATTGATTTTTGGGATTGATTTCTTGTCTTTTCTATGCTTTAATCCCTTGTTCTATCCTTTCCCCCTTGATTTTTGACACTAGCTAGCAACGAGGAGGTGATTAAAGCCGTTTTCCCCAAAATCTCGAAACCCTAATTTGCGTTTCACATCTGATTTTGATTCGGGTTTCCGCAAATTCGACAATGGTAGGGGATTTCCGTTGCTAATGAAGATTCTTTTGCAGGTAACAACAATGACAAAAGGGAAGGAGCACATGCACGAAGGACAGTCGAGCCAAGGCCCTGCCAAGCGGCCACGAGGACCGCCACTGATGATTGAGGCCACCACGGATAGTCTACCTGACTATCCGCAGGTTATCTTTGCTAATTCTACTCAACGGGCTAAATTTTATCTGTTTGTTGCGAAAATGAAAGTCACAGCTACCCGGTTTCTTCATAAACCTACCTTGGAGAAATTAGGTTGTTATGAGTCGGTTGTGTCCCTGCTAAATGGGACAGGTATGACGGGTCTTGTGGACATGGTTGAGTTCACATACTATGTTTTGACCCTCGAATTCTTTTCGTCTTATGCTTTTGATTCGGCCGCTTTCGTGGCTGATAAGACTAACCCTTGCATTTCCTTTCGGCTTTTCAATGTCAACTACTCTCTGACATTAGCTGATTTTGCCGGTTTTCTGGGTCTTTATTTCGAGGGCAGAACCTCGGATACCTCTGATGTTCATCGAGTCATGTGGTCTTGCATCAGTGACTTTCACAGGCCTAAAAGGACGGGCACTTCCGTCCACTTGCCCCCTCTTCGTTATTTTCTACGGCTAATGGGTAATACCATTTTTGGCCGTAAAGAGTCTAATAATGTGAATAATATTGAATTGTCAATCTTAGCGGGCTATCTGAACATTGAAAGTCGGGTAGCCCGTATTTATATCATAGCCTATCTGACCGCCGCTCACTTTCAGACTGTAAGTGAGGGCTCTTTGACCACTATTGCTTGTGGTGGGTTGGTGACGCGTCTCGCCAACCATCTTGTTTTACTTTTTCCTCGACAGGAGGACCCCATTGACCCTGACCTGCGCTTCATGGACCTTCCTTACGCGAGGGCTGTCTATTGGATCGATAGACAGATGCGGTGGAAGATTGATTCTTTCATCTGCGACCTCATCCCAGTCAGAGGGTACCCTCCTGTCCTGCCCCTTACCACTGTTCAGGGGGCAGCTCGGCCGCCCTTGCCTAGTTACAGGCTTCCTATGGTGGCGGCCACTGCTACTGCTAGCACTTTGAGGAGAGCTCGTGCCTCCTCTTCACAGGCACCCTCTACCTCCACTACTGCTCCCACTGGCTACCCGACCACTTTTCGACCACCTACTCCTTTGGTTGTCCCTCCGGTCATGGACCAGAGGGCAATGTCACGTGTGTTGGGTGATTTGTGTAGAAGCTTTGACCAGCACAGGCTAGACACGGCTCTAGCCCTGTACCCAGTCTACGAGGAGTTAGCCGGGGGGGGGGGGATGCTCCCACAGGGTGCTTGGACTCACCCTTCCTACTTTGTTCCTCCTGTGGGTGGCTACCCTCAGCCTCCCAGGAGACCCCCTCCTACTACTATTGCTGGTGCCTCTGCTTCCAGGAGAATCACTGCCGCTGCTGCGGAGGAGGAGGAGAGCGACTCGGGGTCCGGTGAGTCTAGTGGTGAGGAGTACGACGGTGGTGATTAGATGCTGGTGACCTCCCCGTTTTTGACTGGTTTGGGGAGGTCGTATTTTGTGAGTTCCTTCCTTTCTTTAGTAGTTTCCTTTTATTTTGTTATGCTTTTATTCTCCCATATTTCTCGCTTTGGTGATTTCTTTGATGAGCACAATGAGGGCATTGTGCGTTTTGGTTTGGGGAGGGTATTTGCATATGCCTTTTGTTTTGCATCTGCATTTGTTTTTTATTGCATTTCAGTCACATGTTTAGTGCATTTCTGTTTGCATTTGTTTTTTCATTCATTGTTAAAAAAAAAAAAAACAAAGAAAAAAATTTGAAAATTCATAAAAATCAAAAATATCACGTTTACTTTTGCATATAGTTGAGTCGGATTGGAGTTATTAATGATGATTTTGCACTATTAGTCAAATATGCCACTCCTTGCCTTTTCACAGCTGCTTAGCGAGAATTATAAGTGATTTCTCAAATTTTGTTATGGAATTCATTTCGGGTAATTAGACTTGACTCATTACTTTTGGCAAACTACTTATACTTTCTGAGATATAGAGCCTATAACTGGTGACATTCATGACCGGTTAATTTAGGATTGAGGTAGTACTCCCTTCATTTCATGTTTTGCACGTGTATGAGTTTTGATTGCTTATTGCCTATACGCATTGGTTTGTGGTCGGTATTGCATGTTTTGAGAACTATTGCATCCTCCCTCTTTTCATTTTACCCCTTTAACTCCACTATAAGCCATAACTGCCAGTTGCCCCCAACTGCATCCCATAATTAGCCTACCATTGTGCCAAGCTAGGAAGTAGTAGAGGAATTTTTGTCGGATTAGAAGCGGTTTTGGTTCGTTTTGTACTGATGGAGTGAGTATTGATGAGAAGTGAAGGGGATGTTAATGTTTCAGCCTGGAAATAGAAAGAAAGAAAAATTCAGAAAAATGAAAAAAAAGAGGACTTCACGAGGGCAGAGAGCTCTGGTTGTGACAGGGTGGTCGATCGACTGCCATCACTGGTCGATCGACCACCAGCTCAGAAGTCGAAAAAAAAAATAAAAGAGTGAAAGGAAAATGAGAAAAAAAAAACAGAAAGAAGAAATGAAAAAAAAGAGTTTGAAAATAATAAGGTTTCGGTTGAATTGAGAACACGGCTCATGTGCCTGCTTCACGAATTGAAGGCGTTTGTTTGGGATATTGTGTTGCCTAGTCTTTTAAAGGCATGATTTATAATTCGAGTTGGAGGAATGAGATGCGGTTTCAAATGGTTCATTAGGTACTAGCTTGGCTCTTACCTTCACAATTCCATACCTGTTATGCCCTTCTTTCCCACTTAGCCCCACATATCCAAATTTTGCAATAGTTCGGAATGTAATAGTCCTTGACGGTGGTTATGCGTATGTACGATAACTAGAATCATTATTCATACTAGTCAAGCATACATGTTTTGTCGGTCGCAGTTTAGGTGAGAGACTGTATTTTCTTTCCTCTCTTTTACATATAATCTTACCATTTGCTTAACTGAGGGAAGAGCGACCCGGGAGAGTCCGAATCTATGAGTCTTGCAAGGTCGAACGCCCGATTTAATTCCATGATTTGCATAAATTTGTTCACTTGATTTAAGCTTTGCAGTAGTTGACTATGTGCATTAAACGGTTTGGCATTGATTTGTAGCTAGCTCTGAGATATACTCCTTTCCATTTAGTTTTTTATATGGGTCATAGTGCTTGCTTGGGGACAAGCAAGGTTTGGTTTGGGGAGATTTGATACGTGCATATTCTATACACTTTATCTGCGATTTTGGCAGGTATTTCCATGCATAATTGTTAGCTTAAGGCTACTATTTCTCCCGAAACGGTTTACTTTGCATTTTCTATGATTTATTGTAGGAATGAGTGGAAGTAAGCTAAATCAAGCCTAATTCGTCCTCCGGGGGCAACTTCAAGGAAGCCTAGAAGAAGGAGATTCGGATTCACCCACCTTGGGGTGCGTGAAAAGGAGTGAAGAGCTGATTTGAAGGAACAAAAAGAGCCACTGCACAGCATTACCAGTCGATCGACAACTCCCACCAGTCGATCGACCGTTGAAATCAAGCAGAAGCTGTTGTTCTGCATTTGCCAGTCGATCGACCATGCTGACCGGTCGATCGACCAGTCTTCGAGCTGAGAATTATTTCTTCGTGTTAGACTTTTAAAAGCCCAGCTTGTAATTAGCTTTTGGGGATCTTTATCAGTAGAACGCAGCAATAATTAGGTTATGCTTTTGATTATTGAAAAAACTCAGTTTTTTAGATCTAGTTTTGTGGACGGAAAACCTCGAATTGGATACTTTGTTCTTTAATTCATTAGTAAGTTTTTATGCAATCCCTTCCTTCTTTTAATTCTTGTTATTTCAATTCTTGTTTTACCAATTTAATTCCAGAAATTCATCTCTTGTCTTTTGTCTTTTGTTTAAATTCAATCATGTCAATCTTGTTCTTTGTTATCAATTTAGCAATTGTTTTAGTTTTAGTCATGCGTAGCTAATTGTTTTGATTGGGAATGAAGTGAACCATGGCATAAATTAGGATTGTTTGTTAGCATGAATTCTTCCGTTTCGATTTTGTCGTCTGTTGATATGCCTTTTTGCTAGATTGAAAGATTAGTAATTAGAATTATCATTAGATTGGAATTTCTCTCGAGTTAAAGCTTTGAGAAATTCGGGGAATTAGAAGACCGCAAGGTTAATTTGAGCATAGATCGAAAGGCTTGCTTATACCCCCTGAGACCGTATTATAGGATTTCTGCTACCTTATTGTCCTGACCATTGCCATGGTGAACCGAATTTCCCGATCCTCTTTTTATCTTGTTGAGAAATTTCATTTTAGCAATTAGTCAATTTAGTCAACCAATCTCAAAACCCCCCAATTAATTGTTACTTTTATAGACTGAAAAATAGCAAACAAAATCAACCTTGTCTCTCTGTGGTTCGACCCTTACTATCACTAGCTATAGTTTTATTTTGGAATTATAAATTTAATTTTGATACAAAACGACGGTATCAGGGCGTATATGAGGAGGGATCGCCAGCCGCGACGCGTTGTAAGGCTCGCCAGCCATGGGGCATATATGAGGAGGGCTCGCCAGCCGCGGCGCGTTGTAAGGCTCGCCAGCCATGGTGCGAATATGAGGAGGGCTCGCCAGCCGCAATGCGTAGTAAGGCTCGCCAGCCATAGGGGCGGTCGGTTTATCGACCGTGAGAACAGCCGTGTTGGATGGGCTTGTTTTGGAAATAGCGGACTCTTGACGCCGCCGTGGAAAGAGTGAATTTTGAATTTCATTATTATTGTTTTTGAAATAAGCGGGTTCCGCGAGGAAGCCCCCTGTTGACATTCGAAGGAATAACGAATTTTGAATCTTCACAACTCGTTTTTGAATTTCAAGTGGCGGTTTTAATCGCCGTTTGTTTGAGTTTTGAAGGAAATAGCGAATTTTAAATTTGTGCTATTACGTTTGGAGTGACGGTTTATGTTGCCGTCGTTGACATGTGAAGGAAATAATGAATTTTGAATCTTCACTATTGCTTTTTAAAGTGACGGTTTATGTTGCCATCGTTGACAGGTGTGGTGAAAATAGTGAAATTTGATTTCCAACTATTATTTTGAAAATGACGGCTTTAATTGCCGTCGTTTGAAATTTAAAGAAATAGTGAATTTGAATTTTCACTATCATTTTTGAAAATGACGGTTTTAATTGTAGTCGTTTGAAAATTTGCAGGAAAAGTGAATTTGAATTTTCACTATTATTTTTGAAAATGACGGTTTTAATTACCGTAGTTTGAGATTTGGAGAAATAGTGAATTTGAATTTTCACTATTATGTTTGAAGTGAAAATGGCGGTTTTAATCGCCGTTTGTTTGAAATTTGTGAAAATAGCGAATTTTGATTTCACTATTTGTTTTTGTATTTGAAAGATGGCGGTTCTTAATGTCCTCATGCAAAATTTGAAGTTTGTTATGGGAAATTGGCCCAAAGCTCAAAATTTCGCTGGAAAAAAGGCAGGAAACCCCATTGAGGCGCGAGCAACCTGGCGAGATAAGGGTGCTTCCCTATTTTCCTGTAAAAGACGCGAGAATGGTTTGCATACCATTCTCATCTATCGTCTTCAACCTCTCGACAAAACACGCAAAACCGCCATTGTTGGTCTCTAGCTTTCTCCCATTCGTGCCATTACCAACATGTCATCTCAAGGTATGTATTTCCTCTTGAATCCATTGCGCTTCATTGTTTCATCATCCGAATCACAAAAACATCTCACAAAACTTCTTCTTCCTCTTCCACAAAAATATTTCATGGATGCCTTTGAGAATGCGTTGCGACAATGGTGCCGGGAGTTGTCGCCTCCCGAGAAGTATCAACTCATTTGCATGGGAGTTGGTCAACTGTTGGTGCTCCGTCAAGTCAAGGTGCAATCCTCATTTATCGAAGCATGCTCTCGGTTTTGGGATTCGAAATACCATGTTTTCGTTTTCCCGAAAGGTGAAATTTGTCCGCTACCCGAAGAAGTTGGAGCAATTGGTGGGTGGCCGGGTTGTGTTTCGGTGCTTCCTCCAACCCGGTTGTGCTACAAGGAGAAATTCCATTCAATGTTGGGTTTGTCGACAAGTCAAGTCAACTTCCTTCTTGCTCCACATGGTGTGGATATGTTGGCTCTTATCAACATCTTTTCAAACCGATTAGATGCCAATGTTTCGGAGGTGGCTAGGAGAAGGGCTCTTGCCTTTTGCCTTGTCCATGTATACCTCTTTGTTGATGCTTTGAAAAAGGAGGGGCCAAAATGCTATGGTAGCATGACCCTTGTACACGTGGTTGAGCAAATGGAGCATGGTAGAGATCCATCATGGTTGGTGCTTGGCGAGATCATCCATGATTTGGACAAGGAAGGCTCTTGTGGAGAAGCTCCTTCATTTGGATCCCCAAGGATCCTCCAAGTGTGGCTATTGGAGAGGCTAAGGTATGTAGAGCCTCCGGTTGATTCTTCTTCTTAATCCTTCCGTCACCTTACTATGAGGAAGAATTTGTACTCGGATAGTTTTGTTTCCACCGAGGCTTATTTGGTTGCGAGATTGGCGGAGGAGGGTGGTCGTCACATCCGTTGGGTGGTGCCATGGTGGCACTTTAGGTCCTTCACGAGGTTGCCCGCTTCGGGTGCTAGTCCTCGTTCTTTGATGGTGGTGGGTTTGAAGGTCGCTTCCTTCATTTATCCCGAACGGCTCATGAGGCAAATGGGGCGTCAAAAGGTGCCCGCTCAAGATACCCTTGTCCAAGAGAATGTTTTCCAGAACTCCGAGCTTGTGGAGGTCTTCGAAAGATGGTGGGCCACTCGGCCGCTTTGGGAGGTACCAAACCCCGTTGCCACGACATGGGTAACTCCCGCTTATGTCAAGTGGTCAAGAGCTTCGTCCTTGGAAGAGAGGTCCAAATACCGTAAGGACGAGGTTGTCGACTTGAAGTATCGAGAGGTTGGCAAGGCCAACCGTGCCTTCTTTGAGGATTATGTTGATGGAGTTAGCCCGGATGTGATGAGACCACCAAAGAGGAGGAGCTTGGGTCCCAAGAAAGTAGTGGGCCGTGCATGGGCTCATTTCGGGCCGAACGTGGGGTCTTGCACTAGACCGGAGGCCGTCGCCGTTGTAGATCCGTTGAGGATCCGTTCCAAAGAGGAGATTCATGCTAGGCGGGCCAACAAGAAGAACAAGGGGAAGATGTACCCCGAGGGAAAAGGCAAGGGTAGAATGGAAGAGTGAAGACCTCCATTACCCACTTTATTATTATGTTGTATTAGTGTTGTGAGTTTTTTATTATGTTGTACTAGCTATGTTTTGTGCGTTTTGTGCTAGTTTTATTATGTGAGGTGTTTTAGTCGACACCTTAGCTTTGACAAGTTGTAGACTCATCGAGCCTTATTTGTTGTTGAAATTGTAATCCCTCCCAATATCAATTAAATAAGAGGATTGCTCGTGTCGAAAATTGTGAACGCTTGTTTCTTCCATCCATTTTCTAAAGGCAATTCGGTTTGAATCATCCTAAACATTTGCACTTGGTAAAGTGGGATTTTTTGGGAGGAAGGGATAAAGGCTTATTTTTGTATTTTTTGTGGGGAAAGGGAATATTGTTCCCTTTCCTTTTTTGATGGGATGTTTTTTTTTTGTATGTGGGTTTTTTTATTATGGGGATGATTGTATCCTTCTTGTGTAAGAAAGGACTGCCTACGTATCCACCTGGAGAGGTTAAATCAAACCATGATCATAGTTCGAAATGTTTGGTAAATTTGATTGGATTTTGTGGTTGTATCCCTCATGTATAAGAGGGACTGCCTACGTATCCACCTGAAGAACTGAAATCAAACCATGCTCGTAGTTCAATGTAACACCCCCATACTCCAAGTGCCTTACCAGGACCACTCACGTATAAGGATGTTACCATCTCGGTTGCCCGAGGCAATGATAATCAAATAAACAATAATGAAACAACGTTTAAATAGGAATACTTTAGTGAAAGGTTACAATCCAAAAACCAAACCAAAATACGTATACATGTTCTCAAACCAACTGTCTACTGATCTAACTGAACTGTTTATGAAAACTACTAAACTACAGCGGAAGACTTCTATCATCATACGGTGGCACATCCCAGCTATCCCAGTACTCAACTCATACCTGCTCAATATCTGCTCACCATCCCTGAATGGATCACCGCAGGTTTTAAAACAATAAACCGGGGTCAGTACTATTCACACAATTTATATAACCAACGATATAGTAATCAAGACAGCTCAAGCAGTCACACACAATCACCCACTCCAATCAATCTCCGTCACCGACTGTCCACTAGACCAGCCCTGCCAGTGGGGGACCGCAGCCGTACCCACCAAATCCCCGCTCATCATACCGAGTGATAACCCTGTCCCATTAATGTGTACATCCCCTTCCGTGGCGGATTCCACGAAGGGCGAAACTTGTTGGGACTGGTGTCCTTAACAGTTAGTGCAAGGACTTATAAATCTCTAAAAGGATCAAAGGGTATACTTTTGTATCATAATCAGTTGGTCCACGTTTATCAATAACGGTTGGCTTGCTAGATAAGTTTGACGTTATTGTCATACAGATGGCGGTGATCAACTGGTCCCTAAAAGTCACACCTATAGGATACGTTTGAGAGATGTGACGGTATGAAAATACAGTCATATAGATGCCAAATTTGACTAACCAGTTAGTCCGAGTTATTTGACTAGTAATTAGTCTAATATGTGATGTTGAGATATTTTATTTAATACGGATTAAATAGAAATGGCTAAGACGAATTAAGCGATTAATTCGTAAAATTGAATATAAACGTTTTATATTTAATTAAATGTATATTGAATATAATTATACAATCTTTGTTTTGTCGGACATGTATTAATAATTCAACTAACCCATATTATTAGTTGATGCCTTAATTTCCGATAACCGATAACAGTTTATAATGAAACCGCGTCATATACACTTAGCGAGTTTTGGACCGGACCACGAGTTTAAGTGAAGAGGAAATTAAAAAGCCCGCGAGCTCTCCTCTCACTCGGTTTGGCCGAGCCTCACATAGACAAAAGGAGAGTTTCTCCTCTTGTCTAACCTAATTCATTTGCTAAAAATTTTTAGGGTTTTTGAGAATTGTGCCTCTCAAAAAAATTCGGATCTCACATCCAACCAAAACTCACAAAATTTAATCCTCTCAATATTGCAAGGCAATTAGAGGATTCGATCAAGCACAAGGGCATTTCTCGGACTATCTTGGGTGCATCGTTTAGGAGGAGGTCTACTTTGATCTCTCATTGCCTTATTGCACTAGGACCGAAGGTTATTTCTAATCTTTATCGTTTCTATCATGTTTTTCGTTTTATGACCGTAATCATATGTAAAATTTGCGTTATAATCCAAATTTTATAGGGTAGTATACGGATATTACCCCTCAAGTGGTATCAGAGCAAGGCCACGTAAATTTTTACATGTGTTTTTCATCAAACGATTTTTGAATCGATAATTTTTGGTTAAAAATTTGTCACGGCTGCAATTTTTCCTCACGGCACAAATTTTTTTTTGGCTCGGCAATTTATTTTTTTTTGCTGCGTGTTGATTTTGTGCCTAGGGATCCGTGTCTTGTATACACGGTGTTGGTTGGTTTTGTTTTGTTTTCATTTTGATCTTTGCATATTGTTTTGTAATCGATATTCATCGCAATATGTTAAAGATCCATCAAAATGATTGCATAAAATTTAGTGTGGAACAATTTTTGTCTCGAAAATTTTCTTGGAAACCGTGTGGCCTCTTGTTCACGGCCTGTTTCTCTTGTTTTCGTTATTGCATCGTTTTGCGTGCCACACAATTTTTGTTAGATCATTCGATCTCGTGTTTTCAATCGTTCTTCACATGTTGTAATTTTAACCGATAATTATTGCAATATGTTGAAGATTAACAATTGTAGTTTGATTTCTATACGGATTAGATTAAAATTGCAATTGTGTTTTATCAAACCGTTTTGTTTTGATCTTTTAATGCTCACGATTTTGAGCCGTGTAAAATTTTTTCTTTTTGGCCTTTTTGATGCTCTCGTTTTTTACAGCATTTAAAAAAAAAAAAAATTTTTTTTTTGGGTACTGGTACTGTTCACGTACAGCAGTACAGAAAAAAAAAAAATCTGTTTTTTTTCGGCCTTTTTTTAATGCATAAAACGGTTTTTATGCTCTCGCTTGATAGTGAAACGGTTCACCCACGTAAAATAAAGTTACTTTAAAATGATTTATTGTAACGGATTATCTCGGATTAAAATTAACTTGACTAAAGCGGTTTTGTCATATAATTTTAATTATCTTTGGTGGTTTGGATAAAAATTTAACATAATTACGGAATTATGTCACGAATAAATTTATATTTTTAGTTGATGCATTTTATTTATCGTTCTTGTTTAATTTTGAATGCTTTTATTACGTATTTATTTATTTATTTTGCAAACGGTTGTAACTTAGTGTGGCCTTAGTAGAACGGTTACCGTAATGATGGAACACGGTCTTGGTTGTATTTTGAGATCTCGTATCTCCTTTTTATTTCTTTTAATTACAGTTTTTTTATTTAGAATGTAAATAGGTTTATATTTGTAAATTTTTAAATTTCAATTTTTGAGAAGACTAAAGATGGAGACCGGATGCTCACTCCCGCTACATGGACAAAGATGGAACACCAAGACAAGCTTTTCGGGTCCAACGGTGGATTCCAAAGTTGTATTTTGTTCTTTTTACTAGGATAGGCCACACTAGGAAATTTTTATTTACGTATTGCATTCATTTATTTATTTTATTGTAACGATAGTATGCATCATATTCCGCCTAAAAACCAAACCACCTAATAATTGCATGAAAACTGACACATATAGAGGCCACGAGTTAGTTTTCTTTGACATTCGCATGTCACACGATTTTAAGCCATCACCCAAATTAATTCATTCACGCAAACGCTAGTTATTCGTTCACTTAATATGAATTATAATTTAGTTGATGGGATCTTCCTCGTATAAACAAAAATTGAGAATAGTCTTTATAGGTCAAACTCCAATGAGTCCCTTCTTCGTCGGTAGGCATAATATGACCCCTTCTACGTCGGGTAAGTTGGAACCGATTGACCTATTTTATCTCAACACTATGGTCACTCGTACGATCCTGTGACTATGGTGGACTATAGATAGGATTTACGGAAATCTATCGACCAAGAGTTCTTCCGGAAGAATTAGCTAAACAGTTGGCTTATCAATTTACAGAAATTGAGTCTTGGGATCACTTGTATCATTCTTAAGGGAGATCAATTATGCAAGTGCATTGAGTCTACACGTTAAAATGAATTTTAAATAGACTTAAATCACCTCGATGAGTTGCTTATTTCGTTTTTGTTTTTCTTTCTTTTCAGTGTAGATCACGAACTTTTAAACTGCTAATAACAAATGGTGGTTCTACGATAACCCAATGCCAAGTGCCACATTGGACCGTGAGTCCGGCCGGATCTTCATGAATCGGATGAATCAGTCTACTCGATCGAAGAATGATGGATCCAACCGGAGGCGGGAGGCGGCATTACGGAATCTGCCGCTGCGGACGGAAGCTCAAATGTCTATTAGAGCCCCTCCCGGCAAACCCAGGTCCCATGGCTAGAGTCTTTGAAATCACCAAGTTTAATGATTTTCGTATGGAAGCGGGTGCGATTAAAAACGTACTCATTTTTGCAATGGAATCCAATTTGCAGAAACACTTCATAGCCCATGGTGCGAACAAGATTTTCACCACGCTCACCAAGGAATTCTCGAAAGCACCGAGAATCGTGACCTATGAGCATACCACTCGCTTCTTTGATGCGAGACTCCAGAAGGGCCAACCAGTTAGCCCACACATTCTCAGCATGATTGAGAATGTCGAGAAGCTGGAGACCTTTGATTGTAACATCAGCGAGAACATTGTTATCGACCGCATGCTTCATTCACTCCACGATGGTTTTTCGCAATTTAGAGCGAATTACTATATGAATGATTTGAAGAAAACCCCACATGAATTGCACTCCCTTCTCGTACAGACCGAGAAGGACATGAAGCTCAGTGGGAGCATGAAACAGGATGTTCTCGTTGTGTCAAACAAAGGGAAAGGTAAGGGCAAAGCTCAGGCAAACCTAGCAGTAGGTAAACCGAAGTTTAAGAAGTCGGGTCCAGGTAAGAGTGGGCCTGGTGAGTCGAGCACCTCATCAGGCGCGACAAAGAGCAAAACCGAAAACATGGAATGCCATCACTGCCACAAGACTGGGCATTGGAGGCGGACATGTCCTGTTTATCATGAGGACATAAAAGCGGGTCGCTTTAAACCTGTTGGTATGTCTTCTTCTTCTACTTTTATTCATATGATTGAGATTAACCATGCAAGTTACGGAACTTGGGTACTAGATACTGGTTGTGGTTCTCATCTGTGTAATCATGTGCAGGGCCTCCGAAATCTCGAGCCTCTCGTAAAGGGTGAGGTTGACCTGCGTGTTGGGAATGGAGCAAGAGTGGCTGCCATCTCAAAGGGGACATATGTGATCCAGCTTCCTAGCGGATTTGAGTTATCATTATATGATTGCTATTATGTACCCAGTCTTTCGAAAAACATTATTTCAGTTTCTGCACTTGACAAACTTGGTTTTTCATTTGTAATAGAGAATAATACTTGCATTTTCTCGTTACACAATATGATTTATGGCAGGGCAGTCTCCATGAACGGAATTTATGTTTTAGATCAGACAACCGAAATATTACACGTAATGAATAAAAAGTTAAAGGTTGGTGACAAAGATCAAACGTATCTATGGCACTGCCGTATGGGACACATTAATGAGAAACGCGTAAATGACTCATTAAAAATGGAGCTATCTCGGCCTTTGATTTTCAATCATTTGGCACGTGTGAATCATGTCTCATCGGTAAGATGACTCAAATTTCCTTCAAAGGTGTTGGAATGCGCGCTGCTGACCTATTAGGACTCATACACACGGATGTATGTGGCCCTATGTCAATCACCGCACGAGAAGGCTATAGGTATTTCATCACTTTCACGGACGATTTAAGTAGATATGGCTATGTCTACTTAATGAAGCACAAAAGTGAATCCTTTGAGAAATTCAAGGAATACCAAAATAGGGTACAGAACCTATTGGGTAGAAAGATTAAAACACTACGTTCAGATCGTGGTGGCGAGTATCTTTCTCACGAGTTTGATCAACACCTAAAGGATCGTGGGATTGCCACAGCGATTAACTCCACCTGGAACACCTCAATTGAATGGTGTATCCGAACGGAGAAATCGAACATTACTTGATATGGTTCGATCCATGATGAGTCACACCGTGTTGCCTGACTCGTTATGGGGTTATGCTCTTATGTCAGCTGCTCTAATACTTAACCGAAGTCCGTCTAAAGCTGTTGACAAGACTCCATATGAACTATGGAAGGGAACGGTCCCTAACTTGTCCTTTATACGGGTTTGGGGCTGCGAGGCTTATGTCAAGTGGAGACCTGAAGATAAGCTCGGCCCGCGATCGGTCAAGACATACTTTATAGGTTATCCTAAAGGAACACTTGGTCATTACTTCTATTCGCCAACCGAACAACGTGTTTTTGTTGCGGCTAGTGCGACATTCTTAGAGAAGGAATTTCTCGAGAATGCAAAGAGTGATAGAACCTTCGACCTGTCGGAGATTCCAGAACCAAACACCGAGCAACCATTGGAGGAACCTATTCCTTCAATCCCATTGCGGTGAATATTCTGAGGAACCTAGGAGGTCGGGAAGAGTCTCTATTCCTCCAGACAGATACATTGGTATGGTCGAGGAACATGATATAGATGACGTTCTACTCTTAACGAGTAGTGAACCCGCAACCTATAAAGGTGCCATGACTAGTTCTGACTCAAAGCTATGGCTTGAGGCCATGCAATACGAGATGGACTCTATGTATGAGAACAACGTATGGGATCTTGTTGACTTACTCGCTAAGGTTCGTCCCCTTCAATGCAAATGGCTTTACAAGATAAAGCATTCTGTGGAAGGTCAACAAGATATCTATAAAGCACGACTTGTTGCTAAAGGTTTCACCCAAGTGCCAGGTTTGCACTACGATGAAATTTTTGCACCCGTAGTCATGCTGCGTTCCATTCGGATTATCTTAGCAATTGCCGCTTTTCATGACTATGAAATTTGGCAGATGGACGTGAAAACCGCCTTCTTAAACGGCTTTTTGGAGGAAGAGTTGTACATGGTACAACCCGAAGGTTTCATCGATCCAGAACATCCTAAGAAAGTGTGCAAGCTTAAGCGTTCCATTTATGGACTTAAGCAAGCATCAAGGAGTTGGAATCATCGCTTCGACCAAGTGATAAAAGAGAATGGATTTACTCGATCGGTCGAGGAACCATGTCTATATATCAATTCGAGTGGGAGTAAGATTGTCTTCCTAATATTGTATGTTGACGACATACTCCTGATTGGGAATGACATACCTCTCTTAACTTCGGTGAAAGTATGGTTGAAAAACCATTTCCAGATGAAAGATCTGGGAGAGGCACAAAGAATTCTAGGCATCCGTATCTATCGAGATAGATCACGACGGATGCTATCTCTCAGTCAGGAGTCTTACATAGACAAAGTCCTAGAGAGATTCAGCATGACCAACTCCAAGAAGGGGTTCCTTCCTATGTCTCCAGGGGTGCATTTGAGCAAGTCTCAGGCACCAGAGACACCGGAAGAGAAAGAGCGCATGGCAAGGATACCTTATGCTTCGGCAATAGGATCTATCATGTATGCCATGATATGCACACGTCCCGACGTGGCATATGCATTGAGTATGACAAGTCGATTCCAACAGCATCCAGGTGAATCACATTGGCTGGCTGTCAAGAACATTCTTAAGTACCTACGGAGGACTAAAGATTGGGCATTGACTTATGGAGGCGAACAAAAGCTATGCGCAATCGGTTACGCAGATGCTAGCTTCCAAACGGATCGTGATGACTCGAAATCTCAGTCTGGGTTCGTTTTTACTCTTAATGGCGCTGCAGTCTGCTGGAAGAGTTCCAAGCAAACCGTTACAGTAGATTCTACGACTGAGTCCGAGTACTATGCCGCGTCTGAAGCTACAAAGGAAGCGATATGGATGCGTCAATTCTTACATGGGCTATCTGTAGTGCCTAGTTCGAATGACCCGATCACCATCTATTGCGACAATAGTGGTGCCATCTTCCAAGCTAAGGAGCCAAAGTCTAGCAACAAGTCTAGACATGTACAACGGAAAGCTCATCTAATCCGAGATTACGTGGAGCAAAAGGAAGTAGTGATAGACAAGATTGCTACCGATGATAACATCGTGAGATCCTCTCACTAAAGCATTACGACAAGATAAGCATGAAGGGCATGTTAATTCCATGGGAATTAAACGTGTTCCTAAGTTGTAGTACTCTTTTATGGATTAGATTCATTCCCTTTTGTACTCTATACAACATCATCGTTTTGATATTTTATATATATTTTGTTTTTCATGTGGATTTGTACGACAAATTTTGAACACCACAAAGTGAACTGAACGAACATTATATTTTTCAGTCCTTAATTGCCCACATGAGCTGATAACTCTGGCAATTATTTTGTGACATTGGTTGATGGTGGGTTCAACGAGCCATAAGTCAACCGGTTGACTGACCAATCACAGAGGCGATTTATACGGATATTTCGTAGGACAAAATTGTGACATCGACGTGGAGTCCTAAATGTTTTATAACATTCGATGCCCGGTCGTGGATAGGACTTCCATGGTGATCCTAAGAGTCGATTCTTTTGACTATCGACTGTCTCTTTAGACTAAGACAGATTTTGGGTGACTTTGGTTTCTTTCTCACGGTCATCCGTAACAGGGGGCCAAGTAGATTGTTTCTGGGTCATTTCATGCTGTGCTTAGATCGGAAGGAGTTCGAGTTGAAGGAAATATTCAGCCTTTATCAGGTACTCGATATTTCTCAGGGCCACTCGAGGAGTCAGAATCGAAATGCATGGCCATGCTCGGATACGGATTCGTTTTATCAGTTAAGTTACTCTCTAGTCGGGGAAACCACTCTAGATCCAGATCGATTGTAAAATACGACCTTTGTGGATCCAGATCTGCAAATTGTTTTACATTGAGTGGGAGAAATTTTAAATGAATATGAGAATCGGTTATCGTACATACACTTGTACGGACAAGTGGGAGTTTGTTGGAGCTGTGTCCTCCAGTTAGTGCGGATAACGTCATTGCACATACACTTGTACGGACAAGTGGGAGCTTGTTGGGGCTGGTGTCCTTAATAGTTAGTGCAAAGACTTATAAATCTCTAAAAGGATCAAAGGGTATACTTTTGTATCATAATCAGTTGGTCCACGTTTATCAATAACGGTTGGCTTGCTAGATAAGTTTGACGTTATTGTCATACAGATGGCGGTGATCAACTGGTCCCTAAAAGTCACACCTATAGGATACGTTTGAGAGATGTGACGGTATGAAAATACAGTCATATAGATGCCAAATTTGACTAACCAGTTAGTCCGAGTTATTTGACTAGTAATTAGTCTAATATGTGATGTTGAGATATTTTATTTAATACGGATTAAATAGAAATGGCTAAGACGAATTAAGCGATTAATTCGTAAAATTGAATATAAACGTTTTATATTTAATTAAATGTATATTGAATATAATTATACAATACTGTTTTGTCGGACATGTATTAATAATTCAACTAACCCATATTATTAGTTGATGCCTTAATTTCCGATAACCGATAACAGTTTATAATGAAACCGCGTCATATACACTTAGCGAGTTTTGGACCGGACCACGAGTTTAAGTGAAGAGGAAATTAAAAAGCCCGCGAGCTCTCCTCTCACTCGGTTTGGCCGAGCCTCACATAGACAAAAGGAGAGTTTCTCCTCTTGTCTAACCTAATTCATTTGCTAAAAATTTTTAGGGTTTTTGAGAATTGTGCCTCTCAAAAAAATTCGGATCTCACATCCAACCAAAACTCACAAAATTTAATCCTCTCAATATTGCAAGGCAATTAGAGGATTCGATCTAGCACAAGGGCATTTCTCGGACTATCTTGGGTGCATCGTTTAGGAGGAGGTCTACTTTGATCTCTCATTGCCTTATTGCACTAGGACCGAAGGTTATTTCTAATCTTTATCGTTTCTATCATGTTTTTCGTTTTATGACCTTAATCATATGTAAAATTTGCGTTATAATCCAAATTTTATAGGGTCGTATACGGATATTACCCCTCAAAACTAGGGTGTGAAGCCACTCCCGCAAGTGACTCCTCTCAGCCGAGAACGCATCTTGAGAACCAGAGACAAACAATCAGCAATCACAATACAACATCAACAACCGTCTGAATCAATCAACAATCACTAACTACAGCACAATCACCACACATCATGTAATTAATACTGAGTTGGGAAACCCTACCTGGAAAGCACAACAATCAGACGATCTCACAGCTGATATCAAAAAGCTTCCTCTACGAATCCTCCTCCTAACATACAAACTTATAATCACTACCAAGCATAAAATACCACAAAACCCCCAATTCCCAACATTAGGGTTTAACCAACTTTAAAGAAATACTATAAAAACAGTATTTAGGTCTTACCCTCGACGCAAGGATCACAACGGTATAAAGAAAGGTGAAATCCGACCTTCCAAGCTCCGGGATTTGCAAACAATGCGATTAAAGCGAATGACGTAGTTTGATTTCTCTTTTCACAGCGATTAGGTTTTAAAAAGTGTTTAAGAACAATGACGGAAGTTATTATATACTCTAATCGCATTATTAACAAAACCCGAGAAATCATCCCCCGTAAACCGGCTACTCGATCGAGTGCCCCCTTACTCGATCGAGTATCCACGTTACTCGATCGAGTACCCAACAGGTCAGAAACTATTTTAATCTGCAACTCGCCCTTACTCGACAGAGTAAGGCCTACTCGATAGAGTACCCCAAGACTCATAAATACGTAGTATTACAGTTTTCCCTCCTTAAAAAGAACTTCGTCCCCGAAGTTCAAACCATGTTCAAACCACAACAAAACAAAGACACACACTACGCACTCCCGACTCAACACCCAAAACAAAACTCAACATAAAACATGTTACTAACCCAAACTCAACCCGACTCAACGACAACAACCATACCGACACAACATAAAAAGGGTATAAAACTCTTAAAAACTCTTTGCGATCATCTCCTACCCCCCTAAAAGAAACAAGGTTACGTCCCCGTAACCATACATACCTGATCAAAAAGGAAAGGGTAACGCTCTCTCATGGCATCCTCTGCCTCCCATGTAGCTTCCTCAGTCTCGTGGTTAGACCAAAGGATCTTAAGCAAAACTGTCTCACCACTCCCAGTCTTCCTAACCTTCCGGTCAAGAATCTGCTTAGGTACCTCAAGATATGATAAGGACTCATCTAGCTCTAAGCTCTCTGCCTCTAACACATGTGACGGGTCACTCACATACTTCCGCAGCTGCGATACATGAAACACATTATGCACTCTCTCTAACGCAGCCGGTAAAGCCAGACGATATGCAACCTCCCCAACTCGCTCCAAGATCTCATAAGGCCCGATGAACTTCTGACTCAGCTTGCCTTTCTTCCTAAATCTCATAACCCCACGCATAGGAGAAACTTTTAGAAGAACCTTGTCCCCAACCTGAAACTCTACATCCCGACAATGTAGATCTGCATAACTCTTTTTCTTATCCTGAGCTGCTCTCATCCGTTCCCTGATCATCTTAATCTGTTCAACCATCTCATGTACCATCTCTGGTCCTAGAACCACTTGCCTCAGCACTGTCGTCCCAACAAATCGGACTTCTGCATCTCCTCCCATATAAAGCCTCAAACGGTGTCATGCCAATACTAGTGTGATAGCTGTTGTTGTAAGAAAACTCTATCAAATCCAACCTCTGTTCCCAACTACCACCAAAGTCCATCACACAAGCTCGTAACATATCCTCAAGAGTTTTGATTTTTTTCTCAGTCTGACCATCTGTCGCAGGATAAAAAGCTGTACTCATCTTCAAAGTTGTTCCCAAGGATTTATGCAACTCTTTCCAAAACCTTGAGATAAATCTCGCATCTCTGTCAGACACTATGTCCTTAGGGACTCCATGTAACTTTATCACATTCTTTTGATAAGCCATAGCCAATTGTGCTTTAGTCCATGTATCTTTCATTGGCACAAAGTGAGCTAACTTGGCCAGTCAATCCACTATTACCCATATTATGTTGTTACCCTGTTGACTCTTTGGCAAACCCACGATAAAATCCATATAAATGGATTCCCACTTCCACTCAGGTACCTCTAAAGACTGAATCTTACCTTGTGGTCGTCGCTATTCCCCTTTAACTCTCTGGCATGTCAAACAACGGGCCACAAACTCAGCTGTTTCTTTCTTCATCCCAGGCCACCAAAACGTGTTCTTCAAATCCTTGTATAGCTTGTCACCACCTGGATGTACTGAATACGGTGTACAATGTGCCTCTGTCATGATGAACTTTTTCAGCTCCTCATCATTAGGGACACACCACCTACCATCGAATCTCAAACTACCATCTGTATGAATGGAGAATCGGGACACTGTCCCTTTCTCTACACCAGCTTTCCACTCAACCATCTTAGGATCCAAAGCCTGTTTACCTCAAATATCATCATAAAGATCAGGCTGCACTGTCAAATCCCCCACAACATCCCCTCTCTGCAACATATGTATCCCAAACTTCCCCACCTCATCTCTCAACCTCATCAAAGATAGAGCTGTACATAAGGAATGTACACTCTTCCTACTAAAAGCATCTGCAACAACATTGGCTTTCCCTTCATGGTAGATAATATCCATGTCATAATCGCCAATCAGCTCCATCCACCTCCTGTGTCTCATGTTCAACTCCTTTTGAGTGAAGATGTACTTGAGACTCTTGTGATCTGAAAATACCTTAAAGGTCGCCCCATAAAGGTAATGTCTCCATATCTTGAGAGCAAACACCACTGCACCCAACTCTAGATCATGTGTAGGGTAATTCTCCTCATACGGCTTCAATTGCCTAGAAGCATAGGAATTCACCTTACCGTTCTGCATTAACACACATCCCAACCCATTCTTTGAGGCATCTGTATAAACCTCAAAGTTCTCGATCCCTTCAGGCAATGCTAAGATAGGAGCTGTGGTCAAACGTTCCTTTAATGTTTGGAACGCCTTCTCACAACTCTCATCCCAGCGAAACCTGTTTTCTTTCCTCATCAAAGCTGTCATCGGTCTAGCTATCTTGGAGAAATCTTTCACGAACCGTCTGTAGTATCCAGATAAACCCAAGAAACTCCTGATCTCAGCAACATTCTTTGGTGCTTCCCAGTTTGTACTGCCTCAATCTTTTCCGGATCCACAGCTACTCCCTCCTTAGAGATCACATGCCCCAGGAAAGGAACTTTCTCTAACCAGAACTCACACTTGGACAGCTTAGCATACAACTCATGCTCCCTCAAAGTCTGCAACACAATCCTCAGATGCTCCTCATGCTCCTCCTTAGTTTTAGAGTAGACTAAGATGTCATCGATAAACACCACCACAAACTTGTCCAAAAACTGTCTGAAGATTCTGTTCATCAAATCCATAAACACAACCGGTGCATTAGATAACCCAAACGGCATCACCACATACTCATAATGGCCATACCTCGACGTGAAAGCCGTTTTTGGTATGTCCACCTCTCTAATCTTCACCCGATGGTATCCCGACCTCAAATCAATCTTAGAAAAGACTGATGCACCACTCAACTGATCAAACAGGTCATCTATCCTTGGCAAAGGATACTTGTTCTTCACCGTCACTCGGTTCAGCTCCCTGTAATCTATGCACAACCTCAAATTCCCATCTTTCTTCTTCACGAAAAGAACTGGTGCTCCACACGGCGATACACTAGGTCTAATGTATCCCTTCTCTATCAGATCATCTAACTGTTTCCTGAGCTCCTCCATCTATTTAGGACCTATCCGGTACGGTGCCTTAGAGATTGGCCCCGTCCCCGGTTTCAACTCAACTGTGAAATCTATCTCCCTCTTCGGTGGCAACCCCGGAATCTCATCTGGAAAAACATCTGCGAACTCTCCCACCACTGGTATCTGATCAACTGTCGGACTCTCTATCCGGTCATCTCTTACATGGCACAAGATCAAAGGGCATCCCTTCCTCAGATAAGACTTCAAGGTGACAGCTGCAATCAACTTAATCATCTTAGCTTTATACTTTCCTAACCAATCCATCCCGACTATCATCTCAAAACCGTCAAAAGGAAACTCTAGCAAGTCTATAGGTAGATCAACTTGCCCAACTATCATAGACACATCTCTAAACAACCTCCCACATGATACAGACTCACCCGAAGGTATAAAAACTTTCTCACTTACAGACTCATATACCCTGAAACCCAACCGTTTAACATGACTCGAAGATACAAACGATTGAGACGCCCCCGAATCAAACAAAACAAAGGTGTGAACACCGTTAACAAGAAAAGTACCAGTGATAACATGTGCATCCTCCTCAGCTACTTTCTTGTCCATCATGAACAGCTTTCCCCTGGTCTTCTGTCCACCTCCCTGGACAGTGCTGGCTGATGTGGTCGGCTTAGCACCCGACGCCTGATTGTTGTTGTTGTTTGTAGCTGGTTTCTGATAAGATTTACCGCCATTGAGGTTACCTCCACCCTGATAGCTCTGACTTCCCCGGTTAGACCATGACCCACATGGTCTGTTGCTCGCATAACTCTGTGCAGGTCCCTGAGAATAGCTCCCCCGAGCCGACTCCTGAAAAGCTCCCGGTGCACTCGTGCACTCATGTCTCTTGTGGCCTACACCGCCACAGCCATAGCAGGTCATTCACCAACTACCATTACCACTCACACGACCATGCCCAAAGGAATCCTCAGCACTGAATCCTGACCCAGAAGAAAACCCCCTAGCTTGGGTGTGGTTGCCTTTCTTATGACTAGATTGGCCACCACCCTCACTCTCAGCCTTTCTTTTCTCACTCACCCTCTCCTGAGCCATCTCCACCAACCTCTCAGCTCTCCCAGCCCTCTCATAAGCTTCCTTGACATCGGTAAGGACTCCCACGGGTAACTTATCCATAATCTTAGGTGTCAACCCTCTCTCAAACCTCAGCGTCAGGTTCTCCTCACTCAAACCCATATCCTCAGCATACCTAGACTTCTCATTAAACTGCTTGTAGTACTCAGCAATTGACATATCAGTTGTCATCTTAAACCCATAAAACTCCTCCCTCAGCTTACTCCTCACATGCTCCGGTACAAACTCTTTCCTCATAGCCCTCCGAAACTCTTCCCAAGGTATGGCAGATAAGCCCTGGTTCGCATACATCTCCCTAGCACTCATCTTCACCGTATCCCACCACTTGCCAGCTGCCTCCCTTAGGTAGAACGCAGCTTGTTCTACTCTCATCTCATCAGGACAGTGAACCAGGTCTAGTATGTTCTCCATCTCACGATGCCAGTTGTCAAGACGGTTTGGTTCCCCGGTTCCCGTGTACTCTTTTGGGTTAAACCTTGCTATATAGAGACTGATCTTAGAGTGATCAACCTCCTTATCCTTATTCACTTTCTTTAAGGCCTCAGTAAGAGCATCTTGGTGCTTCAAAATCTTAACGATATCATCCATATTCATGGTCTCAGCTCTCGCGTAATACGCGTTTCTCTTGGGCGGCATCTTGAAACTATATAAGAAAGGGTAGATATAAACATACGCACTAAAACCTCAAAACATGAAAGCGGACTGCCCAGAACACACTCGATCGAGTGACTACCCCTACTCGATCGAGTAAGAGGCTACTCGATCGAGTGCCCACCCTACTCGATCGAGTGCCTCGACAGACCTTCTGATCTCTAACATACTCGACCGAGTAGCCAGGCTACTCGATCGAGTGACCCCTACTCGATCGAGTGCCCGAGGTACTCGATCGAGTGCCCAAAAACTCGATTCTGCTTGCAAAATCGTCAAATACCCACTCGATCGAGTCATGCTAACTCGAATATGCTACCCGCATGCTATATCATATCCCAATATACAAAACAACTTTATAAACACAACATTATATCATAGTTAAACATACTATGCTACTCAACTCTTTATATGATTAACGAAACAACTATATCATGTTATCAAACGCCACATAGTAAACATCCAACATGCTTCATGTTCAAACAACAGTTCTATATACTTCACCAACCTTTCATTCATAAACTCAACCTTCTACTCTAAACATCCGACAGCTACAACATACTTCATCACATCCACACACACAAGCGAACAAACAACACATACGACTTGGCATTCACCCCTCCCCCCCCATGTGACCGGTTCAAAATTGTAGGGCGAGTTCGCGACTTTAGGACGTCTCCCAAGCCTTTTCATTAGCTCCTACAACCTTTACCCCGGGTTTATTTTAATTGACTCCCTATATTCATTAGGTTCATTGGTTACAGGTTTCAGGATCGTCGCTCTGATACCATTTTGTAACACCCCCATACTCCAAGTGCCCTACCAGGACCACCCAGGTATAAGGATGTTACCATCTCAGCTGCCCGAGGCAATGATAATCAAATAAACAATAATGAAACAACGTTTAAATAGGAATACTTTAGTGAAAGGTTACAATCCAAAAACCAAACCAAAATACGTATACATGTTCTCAAATCAACTGTCTACTGATCTAACTGAACTGTTTATGAAAACTACTAAACTACAGCGGAAGACTTCTATCATCAGACGGTGGTACATCCCAGCTATCCCAGTACTCAACTCATACCTGCTCAATATCTGCTCACCATCCCGAATGGATCACCGCAGGTTTTAAAACAATAAACCGGGGTAAGTACTATTCACACAATTTATATAACCAACGATATATTAATCAAGACAGCTCAAGCAGTCACACACAATCACCCACTCCAATCAATCTCCGTCATCGATCGTCCATCCTGGACCACCCCCATTGGGGGGATCGTAGTACCCACCAAATCCCCGCTCATCATACCGAGCGATAACCCTGTCCCATTAATGTGCACATCCCCTTCCGTGGCGGGTTCCATGAAGGGCGAAACTAGGGCGTGATGCCACTCCCACAAGTGACTCCACTCAGCCAAGAACGCATCTCGAGAACCAGAGACAAACAATCAGCAATCACAATACAACATCAACAACTGTCTGAATCAATCAACAATCACTAACTACAGCACAATCACCACACATCATGTAATTAATACTGAGTAGGGAAACCCGACCTGGAAAGCACAACAATCATAAGATCTCACGGCTGATATCAAAAAGCTTCCTCTACGAATCCTCCTCCTAAGATACAAACATATAATCACTACCAAGCATAAAATACCACAAAACCCCCAATTCCCAACATTAGGGTTTAACCAACTTTAAAGAAATACTATAAAAACGGTATATAGGTCTTACCCTCGACGCAAGGATCACAACGGTATAAAGAAAGGTGAAATCCGACCTTCCAAGCTCCGGGATTTGCAAACAATGCGATTAAAGCGAATGACGTAGTTTGATTTCTCTTTTCACAGTGATTAGGTTTTAAAAAGTGTTTAAGAACAATGACGGAAGTTATTATATACTCTAATCACATTATTAACAAAACCCGAGAAATCATCCCCCGTAAACCGGCTACTCGATCGAGTAGCTAAGGTACTCGATCGAGTGCCCCCTTACTCGATCGAGTATCCACGTTACTCGATCGAGTACCCAACAGGTCAAAAACTATTTTAATCTGCAACTCGCCCTTACTCGACAGAGTAAGGCCTACTCGATAGAGTACCACAAGACTCATAAATACGTAGTATTACATTCAAGGATTTTTTTGTTTTAGTGCAAATGGATGTTGCCTTTGACAGATCAAAGGACATTTGAAACGGGCAAGGTGCCGCAGCTTAGACTCGATAAAACATGTGATTTCAACTCAGAACACATTGAGGAACTTGACTTGAAAAGGGTTCAGGTGGTTGCTAGTTGCAGAACTCGTGTTAGGTCGTTGGTTGCTATGGTTCAAGGGTAGTATTTCTTGAGTTGGTCTAGGTTGGTCAGGTTTGTAAAATCCTCCCCGTCTAGGTCACTCAGTCTCACTGTGCTCCCTGAAAGTATCTTCTTGACCAGGTATGGCCCAGACCAGTTGGGTTTGAATTTTCCCCTCGGATCGACGGGTAGTGGTGCTCGGACTGACTTGAGGACCAAGTCGCCCTCCTGGATGTTCCTGGGTTAGACCTTCTTGTTGAATACCCATTGTATACGTCTTTGGTATAGCTGGACGTTGTGCAAGGTGTTGAGCCGCCGCTCGTCTAGAAGAGTGAGTTGCTCGTACCTTCGACGGGTCCATTCCTCCTGAGGGACCTGACTCTCCAGTAGGATGCACAGAGAAGGGACCTCTAACTCTACCGAATGAACCGCCTCCATACTATATGCTAGGTAGAAGGGTGTGGCGCCTGTCGGTGTTCGAATGGAGGTTCGGTATCCCCATAGTGCGAACGGGAGTTTGCTTGGCCAATCGCGGTAGTTGTCTTGCATTTTCTTGATAATGGTGACAAGAGTTTTGTTAGCTGCGTCAACCGCTCCGTTGGTTTGGCGACAGTAGGGTGATGATCGATGTCATTTAATCTTGTATTTGTCCAGCAAGGCCTGAGTTTCCGCCCGGAAGTGAGAGCCTTGATCGCTGATGATTTCATGGGGTACCCCATATCGGCAGATGATGTTGTTTTGGATGAACTTGGCCACTTGTTTGGCGGTCAAGACTGCATATGACTGCGCTTCCACCCATTTGGTGAAATAGTCGATGGCAACGAGGACGAAGCAATTCCCCTTGGTGCCTGTCGGGTTAAATTTCCCGATGATGTCGATGCCCCAGGTTGAGAAAGCCCAGGGTGATGGCATGGTGTATAGGGGGGATGGTGGTATGTGTTGTATGTTGGCGAAGATTTGGTAATTGTGATAATGTTTGACGTAGTTACGGCAATCGGCTTCCATGGTGGTCCAGTAGTAACCTAAACGCGTGATTTTTTGGGTAAGCATCATTGCGCTCATGTGAGGGCCACATTCACCATCGTGGACCTCTCCCATGACTTTTTTGGCTCTGTGATGGTCAATACAAAGGAGGAGAATTCCTTGGGGTGTTCTTTTGTATAGTTGATTTTGGTTTATCACGAATTGTGATGCAAGTAAACGGATGGCTCTTTGTGCTCTTTGTCAGAGTTGGGAGGGAATTTGTTTTTGGTTTTGTAGTTGAGGATGGCTTGATACCAGGGTTCGACATGGTTTTCCTCGTCGTCGTGAATGGCACAGATGTGAGCTGGCTCGCTCTTTCTCTCGACACATAGGGGCATCGATGGCATGTCGTCAGGTATGTTGACGAGCGCGACAAGTTTTGCCAGGGCATCAGCAAATTGATTTTCCTCTCGTGGCAAGTGAAAGTAGTCGATTTGGTCGAAGAACTCGGCCTCTTGATTGATTTTCGCTCGGTAGGGAGCTAAGCTGTCACTTCGGATTTTCCATGATCCAGACATCTGATTGATTATGAGCGAGGAATCGTCGTGGACCCTCAGTCTCTTGATGCCAAGTGTGATGGCTGCTTGTAGGCCGATGAGGCATGCTTCATATTCAGCGGCATTGTTGGTGACGGCGAAGTCTAGTTTGACCGAGATCGGAACATGTTCTCCTTCCGGTGATATTAGAAGGATTCCTACCACGAAGCCTCTCAGGTTAGATGCACCATGGAAGTATAGGTCCCAAGCGTCGGAGTCGGCATAAAGGATGTCCTCGTCAGGAAGTGACCATGTGTCGGTCGTTGGATCCTCGTTTACGGGATTCTCTGCCAGGAAATCGGCGACTGCTCTTCCTTTGATAACCTTGAGGGGTACAAACTTGAGATCAAACTCGGACAGCATGAGTGTCCACCTAGACAGCCTTCCGTTTAGTACGGGTTTCTCGAAGATGTATTTGACCGGGTCCATCTTGGAGTAGATGTGGACCGTGTAGCTGAGCATGTAATGCCGCAACTTCTTTGTTGACCATATTAGGGCAAGGCATGTCCTCTCCAGTTGGGTGTACCTCGTCTCGTACTCAATGAACTTTTTGCTGATGTAGTAGATGGCTCGTTCTTCGCCGTCGACTGTTTGTGCTAACATTGCTCCAATGGCCGTGTCTGTGATAGTCAAGTATAGGGATAAGGGAATTCCTTGTTGAGGTGGCATGAGGAGAGAAGGTTTGGATAGGATTTCCATTATCCTGTCGAAGGCTTTTTTACAATCGTCGTCCCAATCAGTGTGATCGGAGGCGCGCAGTTTCTTGAATATTGGTTCACAAATCATGGTGAGCCTGGCAATGAAGCGGATGATATATTGAACCTGGCCGAGAAATCCTCGAATCTCCTTCTTGTTCTTAGGCTGTGGCATTCGTTGAAAGGCTTTGATTTTGGTTGGATCAATCTCAATACCTCTTTTGCTGACGACATGTCCTAGGAGTTTTCCGGAGGTGACCCCGAATGCACACTTCTGAGGATTTAGTCTCATGTTATATTTCCGTACACGAGCGAAGAATTTCCGAAGGGCGTTGATGTGGCCGTCCCGTTCTCTTGACTTGACAATCATGTCATGGACATACACCTCTACCTCCTTGTGCATCATATCATGTAGAAGAGTGGTAGCGGTTCTTTGATAGGTTGCTCCGGCGTTGGTGAGACTGAAAGGCATGAACGTGTAGTAGTATGTACCCCATTGTGTAGTCAATGCAGGCTTGTGCATGTCTTCCTCGACCATTTTGATCTGGTTGTACCCAACATACCTGTCCATAAATGATAGGAGAACATGTTCGGCAGTATTGTCCACCAAATGTCAATATGTGGCAAAGGGAAGTCGTCCTTTAGACTCGCCTTGTTCAGATCCCTGAAGTCGACGCAAACCCGAAATCTCCCGTCTTTCTTCGGTACAGGAACGATGTTGGCTACCCAGTCAGAGTACTCAGACACTTTGATGAAACCAACCTTGAACTGTTTATCCACTTCTTCCTTGATTTTCAGGGCCCATTCAGGACGCATCCGGCGCAACTTTTGCTTCACGGGTTTAGCTCCGGGTTTAATGGGTATCCGGTGCTCTGCAATTTCCCTGTCAATCCCAGGCATATCTCTATAGGACCAGACGAACACGTCCTTGTATTCGTGGAGGAGGTCAATGAACTGTTGTCTTTTCGAGGGGTCCAGGGTTGTCCCTATCCTAAGTTCTTGAGGTGTGTTGTCGGTTCCTACGTTAATAGGTTCGGTCTCCTCAATGATGGGGGTTCTGGTTTCCCGTTTGTCAAGTTCTTTGGCTAAGTGAGGTGGGTAGTCACTCAAGTCAAATTCCTCATAGTCATTCAGAATTGCATTGCAGTTAAATTGAGACGAGTCATAAGTAAACTTAGCGTTCATTAAGTTTACACGAGCGAAAAGCTTGGAGAGGACAGACATCTCATGGTCAGTCAGAGGCGACACAGCATAAGAGGTGGCCCCTGGAACAGGCTCCAGGTTGTCACCTTTCATGGGGGTGGGGGTGACCCTAGTAGACTCAGCCTCTGAATCAGCCACGAGTTTGCGATAAAACAGCGGGAAGGGGACCTTGACTGGGACATCAGGAGTGTTAGGAGCTATGACAGACTAACTCCGACTCAGACTCAAATTCAGATTCTTCTTCACTCCCCTCTTTGAACATTGGGCCTTCTCCAGTTGTGATCTTGAGAATGCGGCCCTATGTAGCTTTCTCCGGGTCAGTGTCGGTGATCAAGGCGGTTGGGTCAAATTGGTTGTCCTTTAGGGTGATGTTGATGATGTCCTCATAGTCGAGGTGCTTAATGTTATCCTCTCCAAAGAGAAGAGTCACAGCTTGTCCGTCGAGGCATGAGGACGGCTTAGACTCGGTTGATGCAACTTTGGTGTTGTCGGGGATGAAGTAGCAGTCCTGGAATACTTCCACACCCGAGTGCCTGACCTTGGCCACAGAGTCGTAGATTGGCTCAGGAAAGCCATGGTAGAGCTCGGACTCTCCCTCGGGGACAAAGTATCCATTGATGGTCAGATGATAGGGACGGAGGATAACTCCGTGCTTCTTACGCTTTCGAACTAGGAGGTTCATCTCCTGGATATTTTTATCCGTAGGTTCATATCCCAGTCCGAAAGGGATGTTGGGGACCTTAGCCTGTTTCAAGGGAGGTAAGGTGTCCTTCCGTGGATTGAGGGGTAAACCCGGGAAGTAACCCTAGCGCATCAGAATGCGGCTGACTGTGATGTTGGCAAACGGATCACAATCAGAGGGTGTTGACTCGTCAGTTATGGCATTCACAGCTTGGAATCCTCACGTTTCATTGTCATCTTCCTCAATGGCTTAGGAGGTTATTACCTTTCTCATGACGACTCTGATCGGGGAAGGAGGAATTGTGATCGTTTTCCCGTTGAAGGGGACCCTGATTTTCTGGTGGGGAGTTGAGGTAACCGCCTTGATGGCGTGAATCCAGGGACGTCCCAGAAGCATGTTGAAGGAGGCGTGAATATCGACTACCTGAAAACTGGTTTACTTTTCCAGTGGTCCAGTTGCGACGGTTGGAGTGATAAGCCCTGCGACCTTACGAAGAATGCCTTCATAAGCGCGTACTCCTTGATTGGTTGGGACCAAATTAGCTTCTTTGATACCCAGTTTATGAGCCGTTTTGAGGGGAATGACATTCACCGCGGATCCTTCATCTACAAGAACCATAGGCACATTATTTTTGAGGCATTGTACGGTGATGTATAGGGCCAGGTTGTGGTTGGCTCCGGAGGGAAGGATATCTTCGTCAGAGAAGATGACCGGGTTGCTCAAATCAGGGACATCCCTTGTCATGTGTGCCACCACTTCTTCCGGGGAGGAGGTAGAGGGCACAGTCAGTTTTCTCAAGGCTTGTAGTAGAGCTTGTCGATGCTCGAAGGATGTAGCAATCAGTTGCCAAATTGAGATTTCGGCTTTCGCTTTCTGAAGTTGTTTAAGTAACTAATTCTCGGGAGCCTTGGGTGAGTGTCTATGTCCGGGACAACTTGGTCATTCGTTGTTGGAGCGACCGTTGAATTGTCCGGGTTTTGGTAGGGGCGTCTGGACCAGGTAAGATGGCCGATCTCTTTCGCCTGTTTCACTTTCCCTGGGACAATATAGACATCTTTAACATCATCTCTGCAGATGCCATTGATTTCAAAGATTTCGAAGGCACCTTGGAGGGGTATTCCTCGGTGGGCAGTTTTTGTGACGGACATTTTTGTGAGGGTAGTTTTTGTGAGGGTAGTTTTTGTGAGGTTGATTATCGTGGGGTGCATGCCAGAATGGTCGCGGGAGCAATCCATCCCAGTGAGGGTAGTTTTGGGTGTTTAGGGGACCTTCCCTTGGGTTGGTGTTGGAGGATTGAAAATCAGTCGGCGGTAAGCATCGTCAAGTCGGGTGATCCTTTCGGAAAGATGATGAGTAGTATTTTGGTATCTTTTACCCCGTATTTATATCTTATTACGACTCGATTTTGCGTGCTTAATTGTCTAATAAGCTCATTTATACTTATTAATTAGGAGTTTATAGTTCTATTATATCTATTACAAATAATTATTATTTTTATTATACAATTTGTTAATGCGTCTCATTATATTGGTCTTGTAGGTGTTGGATCATGAATAAAGGAAATCCGAATGAAGTGAAGCGGGTCAAAGCGGGATAATACATTAATCAAATGTAACCAAGTCAACTATTGACTTTTAATCCAAACACTCCCAAATAAACCCAGTATACTACAACCATCCTCAATAGTGAATACCACCACCTTCACTCGCCATTTATACTGCATCTCCTTCATACCACCACCTTCATCACTCACTATTGATATACACAAATTCATACCACCATTTATACTTCATCATCTCCTCTACCTTCACTCCACCTGCCTCTCACACCAAGACTCAAACCTCATCACCATTCACCTTCGAAAACCAGCTGCTCACCTCCCCTGCATCTCGCCTGAACAGAACAGCAGCAGTTGCAACTCCCCTACAAATCCATACTTGAACCTCGTCCGTGCACCATCATCACAAATCACTCACTAACAACCTGTCATCACCACCACCACCTTATCACAATCAATTACCACCACCAACATTCACCCAATTCAATTTCCATTCAACCATCAGCATCCTCAATTCATGCCTCCATCAACACCAATTCGACCACCAATTATGGACACACGACCGAACTCGACAACCACCATCGTCATTTACCCAGTCATTCACATTCCGTCATACACCACCATCATGCTCATCATTCACTCCATTAACCAACACCTCCATTCACTCAACTGCAACTCCCCTGCATCACCATTTCTCCTCGCCTTCCATTCCAACACCATGCACATCCACTCACCATCACTTACCTGCACCACCATTGACGTCCTCTGTTCGCACATCACCAGCAACAACCTCGCATCAACCACCAACTCCACTCTCATTCACCAATTCGAATTCGGCACCGAAATCCGACATCGGGGCTCCTCAATTTGTCCACCGCCATTATCACCTCCAATCCGGCATACCAGCCACCATCATCACCCTTCGACATCAACCTCGACATTTACCACCATCAAATTCACGCATCTCTGGACTCGGGATCGAAAACCGAGCTAATTTGAAGTTTAGGGTCCTGTGCCGGTTCACCGGCAGCCGACTCCCCTACCGGCAGGAACACACCAATTTGTTCTCTTTTTCTGATGGCCTCGCTACAAGCAGATAGGAGACCGTAAAGCGGCCATAACAACGCACCAAATCAACAATTTTGCATCAATCTTTGTCTATTCTACCGGTGCCCCGGCACCCGACAGACCGGCTTAACGCACACCAAGTCAATTTCTTCCCCTTGCTTCATTGCCCTTCATACCGGTGACCTCGCCCGCGGCCGGTTGAGCGGCAGCCACTCCCCTGCTGCGTTTTGTCATGTATCATGTTTCCCCTTCCCCTTTTTCATTGTTTTGTTTTGTCGATTAAGGAGTATGAGTTGAATGGGTTTATTATTATTATTATTATTATTATTATTATTATTATTATTATTATTATTATTATTATTATTATTATTATTATTATTATTATTATTATTATTATTATTATTATTATTATTATTATTATTATTATTATTATTATTATTATTATTATTATTATTATTATTATTATTATTATTATTATTATTATTATTATTATTATTATTATTAATATTATTATTATTATTATTATTATTATTATTATTATTATTAATCATTGTAATTAGTATTGTTATTAGTATTAGAATTATTATTATTATCATTGTTAGTAGTAGTAAGTTAATTAGTAGAGATGTTACATATACACTGCTATTACACACACATTAGACATTACACTACCACTAGTTTACCTTACATTAGATAGAAAAATTAGATTAGTTCATCATTCTCTCTCAATATTGTAGAACCCTAATATTTACTTTCTCATTTTCATTCAATAAAAAGTTGTAATCTTTCTTTAATTTTAGTTTAATTCTTCCTTTGTTTATGCAAGTTCTTCATTTCTCATTAGTATACAATTAGTATTCTGGGTTGTATTTGAAGATTTGAAGAAATTCATTCTTCCATTATTATCCAAGCTTGCTACTTTCCTCTTTGTTGGTACAATTCTCATCTTTTATTTACATTATTTTCATTTGTTTTCATTTCTTATGTTGGTTAATTGTTATTCATTCAAAGTTCCCATCGTTATCATGTTTACAATGTTTACCTGTGTTTTGTTGTAATTTATTGTTGAATTCTCACCCATGAACATGTGTGAGTAGTCTAATCTAGGGTCTAGGGGGAATTTGGGTAATTAAGGGGATGAATTTGGGTTGTTAACCTTTTGAATTGGGTGATTATGTGGTTTCTATTCTTAATGCATTTGAAGTGTTTGTGGAAATGCCTCAATGAAAATTGGACATTTCATTAACTTGTTTGGCTTACCTTGGTGCATTGTGCTATTAGATAGTTTTAGAAGTGCTTATCGATGAGTTTTAATGAATGTTAGAACATCTCTTTGATGCATTTGATCCGTCTTGGTGCTCATGCTATTGGGTAGTCTTTATGCTTTATTTGTAGCTAGTTCATTTCGATCAAGTGACAACTTATTGAGGAGCTTAAGGTGAACAAAAAATTAGTCTTAAACCCTTGACCACTATTATTACCCTTTTCTTGTTAGACCTTGTTTCTCCTCCTAATAGCCCTTTGTGAACCCAAAGACCTTAGCCTTCCCTTATTAATTAAAAACAATTCCATTTAGTTTAAATTTTATACCTTGTTGCATCTTAGTTTATAATTAATCAATCTTATTTTTATTTGACTAAACTAAAGACTTAAACAAACCAAGTATCTAACCCCCGCCATCTTTGTGTTCGACACTGGAATAAATACTACTTTTATTTGGTTCTTTATAAATAGTTTTTGGTACCGGAAGTGACGGCAAAAATCCGGTCATCAAGAGACTGGCTATAGCTTCCTCAATTTGTTGAACATGGCAAGCATAGTTGTGGCACTGAACACAAATACCCCGTCCAAGGGATCCTTCTTCACGACATTCACCTCGTCATCAAACGGCAGGATGAGGTGTGAGCAGTCCAAAGTTGGCTCATCATTGGAGATGGCCTGGATTCCCAAAGGGTTTGTTTTGTTGTTTGGTTTAGTTGGTGGAGGCAAAGGCAATTCTCCCTTCTCGATCATGTCTTGGATGATGTGTTTGAGTTTGAAGCAGGTTTCTGTGTCATTCCCTTTCCCTTGGTGGTACTGACAGTAGGCATTAGGGTTCCAGAAGCGGGATTTCTTAGCATCAGACGGATCCGGGGTGGGTCCGATCGGTTGTAACTTCCTTTGGTCCATGAGTTTCTTCAGGGCGCTTGCATAAGTTGACCCTATATTGGTGAACACTCTCTGGAGGCGCTCAGCTCTCTTGGCAGTTGGTTCAAGGAGGTTGACCTCATCAATCTTGTTCGTCTGACCATAGGGGCGAGATCCGATTGATGTGGGTCCCTGGTAGCCTCTACCGGTGGTTTTGGCTAGGACACCCTTTCGGAGGTCGTCTTCAATGCGCGTCCCAAGGATTTGCAGGTCCTGGAAGGTCTTGATGTTTTGATACCTTAGTAAATTGGCATATACCGGGCGGAGATTGTTGACAAATTTTTCCACCAAGGTTGGCTCACTCGGTTTACTGACCAACTAGGTGCTTACCCTCCTCCAACGGGTTAGGAATTCGGTGAATCCTTCCTTGTCATTCTGGGTTAGGACCTCAAGAGTACGGGTATTGGCTTGGATTTCGACATTGTCGGTATATTTCTTAGCAAATTCAACTGCGACCTCATCCCAGGTGGTGAGGTTCTTTGGGTCAATAGAGTAGTACCATTGGCGAGGGATCGGTTCCAAGGATGATGGAAAGATCCGGGTGAAAAGTTCCTGTTTGACCCCTTTTATGGCCATATAGTCCTTGAAGGCTCGGATATGATTGAGTGGGTCCTCGACTCCCTTGAATTTGGGCACATCAGTCAGGGTAAAGTTGTCGGGTACTTGATCCCCAACAGGTTCGAACCTTCGGTTGTTCTCCAGATGGATATTGTTACCCCGGGCTAGGAGTTGCTCTTCCAAGAGCTTGAGCCTTTTCTCAATTTCAGTCAAAGGCGGAGTGTTGTGTTCTCCAGTTTCCTTGTTTTCCAGGGTGTCGATACGGGTCTCGACACGATCCAGAGTGACCTTAAGAGCAGTGAGCAGGCTGGCTTGCTGAGCAGTTGTGACATCTCTGTTATTATCATTGTTGTTGTCGTTGATGGACGAAGTTGAAGACGGGGCCATGGTTCTGAGGCAGAAAAACAGCTCACATTACAACTCAATCCGACACGGTTCAAAGATTGAACGCAGACAACACGAAGGACGAGACAAAGATAAGACTCAACAAGACGAGGATGACCGCGTGTGGTACCTCGGTGCTGACTCGATTTATGACATTACGGTGTTGACCAAACTTTTGACACGCGTCCAACGTAGCGGCGTGACGCCATTGGACAAGTCTCGTGGTGAGACGACTCATAAGTAAATACCCATAAGTACGTTTGCTTCGACTCGATAGACACGAGGCGGAATTGGAACGGTGGACTGAAGTTTTCGAAAATAGAAATTTTCAAAAAGATTCATTTGTCGCTTTATGGACGGCTTACGAAGATAGGGATCTCCGCAAGTCGGTCAGTTGAAATGGTTGTCTTAAGTTTGTTTGCAAAAGACGGTTTTGAGTTTGAGTCTGCTCGGAAAACAACGTACTGTTTCCCAAGACGGTTTTTCAAATTCAAAATTGTATGTTTTTAAAATCGGGTTTGAAATGTTTGAAGAGGTCTCGGGGACGGTGTTTGCTTTCCTCGGGTTTTGAAAGAGCTATTGTCGGCGTGAAACGGGTTAAAATCCGTGTCTATACGCGGCGATAATAACGGCGTAAAAAGGTGATTTGAAATGGTTGTAGAGAACCGAGTTTGAAAATTGTCATTACGACGGCCTAGAAAGGCGTGTTGAAATGATTATTTAAAACCAGGTTTGAAAATCGTCATTACGACGGCCTAGGAAGGCGTGTTGAAATGGTTATAAAAAACCGGGTTTAAAATCATCATTACGACGGCCTAGAAAGGCGTGTTGAAATGGTTATAAAAAACCGGGTTTGAAAATCATCATTACGAGGCCTAGAAAGGCGTGTTGAAAAGCAACGGTCGGCGAAAGACCGAGGTTTGAAACGACCATTATAACGGACCAAAAAGGTGTTTTTGAAAGTTTGAAAATGACACGGAAGGACTTATGATCAAGTAGCACATAAGCACTCACAGTTTCATTATATTATGCATTATGCTGACGCGGGTTTTGGCTTAAAAGGGTGGGTTACACACCAAGCAATCAAACCCCGATTTGCGAGAGGGATACCAATCCAAACAAAATGTGTAAGGAGGGTGTCATAACCTCGTGCTCGAAAGTGATGAAAGCTCCAATGTGAATTTATGGTATGATATTGGGACCCTTCGTCGTAAAAATAAGTAATAATGTACTAATTATTGTATAGTAATATCAACTGTATATTGTTATATTATTGTTATACTACTCACATGTTATATTGTTTGTCTTCGTATGAACATATGATTGTCATGTTAATACTTCTGTTATAATGTACTATTGGCCAATTGTAGCATTCGGAATACGATTAAGGGAGAGATATGACATTATAAATATCCTGTGAACATGGAAGGGGGCACGTCCCCATGTAAACTAAGGTTCTGATTATTACTGGTGAAAGTGCCAGGGGGTTTACACGGGTCTTAGACCTGGGATCCTGTGTACATGGAGGAGGGCTTAGCCTAGGAGAGTCTATACTCCGTAATGTCTCTATATTCAGTAATGGTAGATTGATATAATTGTAAAGTGAGTTATTGCAATCTAAAATGATAGGTTGTGCGTGTCTATTTAATAATTATTCGACTGTGTTTATATGACCTATTTTTAGTCCTTGTTCGACCAGGAAGAAGTATAAATATTAAAATGGAGGTAAATAGGGCCGGTGGAGGTGACCGGAGTCATACTCAGCCTGTGGTTGGCTGATTCCGTTACTTTCATTCTCTTTCAGGTACAAGTATCGGGGGAAGAACAAGTGTGAGGAATTTCAGATAGGATCAATGACCTAATATGATGAATATGTAATAGAGTTATTAGTTCTGTCATGTCAAAAGACGGGTGTACGTAAGAGCGATTTTTAGAACAAGAGAGGCTTAAACAGAAACTTTTAAAGGAGCACCAAGACCTAATATAACAGAGTCAGAACGAGGTTAGGAAAATGAGTAATAAGAATATTTGATGATGAAAGAAATAACACAAATTAAACACATTGTCAGAAACGTTCCAAGAGTCATTCACAATAACAAAGGATATCAAACATGTGCCTGAGGTGGGGAGAAGATGTCAAAAAAGGGGATCAAGGAGGCATAAGAGTGATTTGCATTTATATTAGTCATTTATCATACTTTAAATACAAAGATCAAAAGAGAGAAGACGTGTACATATTGTATGTAACACATGCAATATTAAGTGATTTAAATATAAATGGATTGTCCTTTTTGTTTCATTTTACCAAAATCTTTCAAACTACTATATAGAGGAAAAAAATATGTTATCTAAGTGTCAATTAATTTAGTTAATAAAATCACATGTTGAAACAATTATGATCGTTAATCAAATTATGAAGCATTAAAATAGTTCTAAGAGTCCCATGTACATAATAAAGGCTAAAACGACTTTACACATCATACATTTGGTTAGTTATTTTAGAATCTGTGAAACGAACGGGCAACACATTAGTAATATATTAAAATGAACCTATTAAAGGTAACGGACCATCCGTTACTTTTGAGGTAATAAAGACGATCCTAACTCTGTTTATGTGATTATTGTTTAGGTATTTTTACCCAAATCGATTAATTAGGTTCAATGTAGTCTATATTCGTTGGTTGAATATATGTTCGAGTAAATAGGAAAATAAAGTGCGTAATGTATATTGGCACGTAAGATTTTGGTGACGCGGAAAACCCAATGTGGGAACAACCGCGGGAGAGACGGTACCCTGCCAAGTATTGCACTATATAAATTGGAGGATGATTACAATAGCAACGTTTATACTAATCTTGCTGACGCTAGGTGTCAGGCCAGCGAGATCTCAGATGGGTATATATTTGCGAGAGGTATGCCGTGGTGTTGATGTGAATGCGTAAGAGCGGTTGACTTGAGTATAATCTCGAATGAATGTATGGATGAGTGAATGCCCTTCTTGATTTGCTCCCCTTGGCTATTTATAGAGTAAGAACCCTAGATATATCCTACCTCGAATATGGAAAGGGAATATTATTTCCATAAGGACTTCTTTCCAAACCCGGACTCCCTCGCCAATTCTCCCCAATCTCCCTATCTTCTCCCTAACTTCTCCCTGATACTCCTTTCCTTAACACGGGCACCTTCTATGACGGGCCCTTGATCCTTCTTAAGCCTGATTCCCCTTATCCTGACCGCGGGCTCCCTTCCTCCTTATCACTTCTTTTGTAACCTTTATTTTATCAAATGGGCCTTCTTTATTGTGCTATTTTTATCCCAAACAGTTTGCCCCAAATTTCTTGTGAAGTACGCTTTCAAGTATCGAGCAAGGAATTTCACGTAACCAAATACTAAACCCTACGCCGTCTTCTTACTCCTTCCCATGCAATCCATCATTTCCAGCCGCCCTACTCCACTTTCTCCGCACCCAACTCCCTCTCTCCTCTTTATAACCCCAACGTCCCTCTTCCACTCTCATTAATCACTTCAAATCATTTCAAAAACTCTTCTCTCTAAAACCCTCAATCTTCCTTCTCCTTTATTCCTTGCTGGCTTCACTGTTTCCCTTCCCCGTCTCCATCACCAGGTAATCCATCTTCTATTCCTCTTTTAATCTTCATTTTCTATCTCCATCATGGGTAAAACTCGACAATCCTCGTCAACCCCTACACCCTCCGACCGTAATCTTGACCCCACTTTTCCTTCTCGGGGACGTTTTAAACAACCACATGATTGCGACTCCACCCTAACTCCGGCCGACATTCCTATGATCAAGAGTCTGCTTGGTCTTGGTGACGGGGTGGATATCGCCATCCCTGAACCGGGATAGAAAGCTGACGCCCTCCGTCCGGGGTGGGTTTGTTTCTACTTGTACCCGTTTAAATATGGCCTCCGCTTTCCTTTCCATAAACTCGTCCAAGATTTCATTTTTACCAACAATTTCGCCATGGCACAAATTTTCGCTGCCATATGGAGAGTTCTTCTCTATTCTCTAGCTGCTGGTGAGAGTACTGGCAAATCCGTTACTCTGGGCGATCTGGCCCACATGTACAACATCAGATCCCAGGGCAGGGGTCAGTTCTCATTCCGGGGCCATGGAGAGGCTCCCTTCAGACACGTGTCAAAATCCCGTGATGAGAAATGGTTTGAAAACTTCTTCTACGTAAGGAAGGACTCCATCCAGCCTCCTGCTGATTATATTTTCGAGAAATGGGTTCTGACTTTGAGTAAGTAGCCTCCCTGTCGCCTGATTTATTTTATCTCGCTGCTTACTAGCTTACTTCATCGTCTTCGTGCAGGCCCCCGTGACCTTAACCGTATCGGCGCCAAGATCCCTGCCTGCAGCAAGCTGTTCAGCATTTATGAGTCTGAGAGAAAGTTCCCAGACCTGCTTCCTGGTTTTTCACCTGCTTCCTCCTCCAATCCTCCCCAATCAGCTCACAGTATGTCTTTCGGTAAGGCTTCTGCAACCACCTTTATTTGCATGCTGTTTCTGCTGACGTTTTAATCATCATGTCATCTGAGACTTATATATGCTTGCAGGTTCAAAAGTAGATCCATTGGAACTCATCCTCTAAAGTGCTAAAAGAAAGAGACCTTCTGCCAGCCCTGATGTGGCCTCTTCCTCCAAGAGGAGTGCTCCGGCTGCCTCTTTTCAGACTCCTCCCACAGTTTCCAGTTCTGCTGCACGTGAGCCCCTAGAAGTTAACCCGTTATCTTGCCATCCGCCTACTTCTCCTGCCAGTCCTCGTGCTTCGTCTAGTGGGGGCATCATTGCTCATTTCCCAGAAGGCTTTGGGAATGTGGACAAGGTGCCGTACTGGCCGGAGATTGATCAGTTGCTCTTTCCTCCTGTTGAGGAAACGTTTTCGGAGTTCACCCCAGAGCAGATGGCCGAAAATGATGTGCACAACGCCTTCATGGTAAATATTCTTCGTCTTCTACCTGTTTGTCCATCTGTTTCTTGCTTAAATTCTGCCTCTCAACTCTCTTGCTGACTTCAGATTATTTATGCCCCAGACTCTTCAGTCTGCACTCTACAACAGGAAGATGATCAACATAGTGCAGACCACCAGCCGTGCTACCAGCACCAAGAACCAAGAGCTGAAGGAGACTGTTGCAGATCTGGCACAATCGCGGGTTGATCTGAATGAGCGTGTGGTGGAGCTGAAGACTGAGCTTGCTGTTACTAAGAAGAAGTTGAAGGTGGGGGCTGATCAGCTGGCTCGAACCCAGGCGGTGTGCAACACTTTTTATGACTCTCTGAAGTAGTCTGAGGAGAAGATCAGTGAGCTGATCTCCCTGACCACCAACGTCGTTGCCTATGCCACCTGGCGGGGAAAGATCAGCGGAATGCGTGCTGCCCTTGAGGAGGCTCCCACCCAGCAGGCCATAGAGGAAGAGGAGAAGCAGCTCGAGATGCTCTACCCCACCCAACCTGATCTGAGCGTGTTGATGCCTGAAGTTGGCGAGGTGAATTCTCCTGTGTTGGCTGAGCAGGCTGCTAGGGGTGGTGCTGGAATGTCTCAGGATGCTGCTGACGGAGCTCAAGGAGCTATGGCGACTGAGGATGCTCAGGCTGAAGCAGTACCTGAAATGAGAGGTCAGCAGGCAGAGGAGATGCCAGAGGTGGAGGTCATTAATGTGACCGATAATTAAGTTTTATGTTTTGATGAACTTTTTTGGCAGTCGGGCCTTGAGGTGGCAGACTTTGTAAGTTTTAAACTCTTCTCGTGTTTACTCCGCCAGGGTGGCGGTTAAACTTGGGGCCGTATTTTTGGCCATATTTTGAAATGCCCCTTGTCACAGTTTGGCAAGGTTTTAGCTTACATATCGTGTGTTCGTTGTTTATCTTACCTGTTTTTAGGAAGTTTGTGCCGTGTCAGTCTGCTTTACTGATTTAGGCGAGTCCTGTCACCCTGAAAAGGCTAACGTTCTGACTCAACTAGCTGCCGTGTCAGCCTGATGGCTGATTTAGGCGTATGCCGCAATGTTAGGAGGAGTGGCCGTGTCAACCTAGGAGGCTGATTTAGACCAGCCTGGTTAGCCTGAAAAGGCTGGTCCAGACCAAGCTAGTTGCCGTGTCAGCCGGATGGCTGATTTAGGCGTATGCCGCATGTTAGGAGGAGTGGCCGTGTCAACCTAAGAGGCTGATTTAGACCAGCCTGGTAAGCCTGAAAAGGCTGATCCAGACCAAGCTAGCTGCCGTGTCAGCCGGATGGCTGATTTAGGCGTATGCCGCAGTTTTTTGGACTACTTAACCTTGTTCATGACGCAAGGTGTGTTCATCTCGTTTAATGCCGACAGGGGCGTCATTGAGGGAAGTTTATCGTCATTCTAGAACCAAATGGAGATGCTGTAGGATTCTGGTAGCGCAGATTAGTGCGAGCTACGCCCAGGGGGTGGTATCAGGGGTAGTTGGATAAGTGTATTCAGCTGTCAGCCAGGCTCCCTTTCGTATAATCCACAGTCCGCCTGGTGAGGGTGCTCCTTATGGAGAAAATAGGTTGGGCATGTTGGAGTGCCGTGTGCCTTGTCACCCCGCGTTGGAAGTTGACAGTCCTGCTAGACATCCTTTCAAAGTACCATAGATACCAGAATTCAAAGTGATGTACTTAGAGAAGCCTGAAAATAAGAAAATCTATTAAAATGATGTGAAGTACACATCGCCATCTCATGGGGTACGTAGAGTAATTGTGGTCCCAGGACGTGACGCCGCGACCACACCATTCAATAGCAAGTTTAAAGTTTTAAAATTAACTAAAGATACAAGAAATAAGAGTGGCGCAAGTATGCCTACTACCGGATTTTTATTTTATCTTTAAAAATGATTTGGCTTCTAATAGTACATTATTCTGAAAGCTAGAGTCTACTTATTATTAAAAGTAATATCTCTTCAGGTGAAGTATGTTCCATGGGCGTTGTATGATTTGACCGTCCATAGTCATCAGTCTGTATGCACCATGGCCAACAACTCCTTTTACCTGGTATGGTCCTTCTCATTTGTAGGCGAATTTGCACCTTTTCGATTTTTGGTGTTTTGAAACACCTCTCGAGAACCAGGTCTCCTACCTCCGGGGAGCCCGACTTTCACATTCTTGTTGTAACTCCTAGCCACCGATTGTTTGTAGGCGCCGGACGGATTTTTGCACTTGCTCGCAGCTCGTCAATTGTGTCCGGGCTTCTGGTCATCTCTGCATTGTTCAGTTCCCTCGTCATATTTTCATACCTGTGAGTGGGAACTAGAACTTCTGATGGAATGACCGCTTTCGCGCCAAACACCAGGCTAAAGGGTGTTTGACCTGTTATTATCTTTGGCGTCGTTCTGTCTGACCATAACACTAGTGGCAATTCATCTGCTCACTTTCCTCCTAACTCTTGTAACCTCCTTCTCAGATTGTCCATAATGATTTTATTCTTTGGATTCGGCTTGTCCATTGGACTTTGAGTCCTAGGTCTTGACTTTTTAAGGTGATATTCCACCTGGCACAAGTATCCTCGGTATCGTTGGAGATGAATTGTGAGCCATTGTCACATATGATTTCTGATGGGATACCAAATCTGCAAACGATGTTTCGTTTTATGAACGAAATGACTTGTTTGTCTTTTACCTCCGTGAATGCTTCTGCCTCTATCCACTTGGAGAAGTAATCTGTCATTGCTAGCATCCAGGTTCTGTTTCCTGTGGCCCGTGGTAGGGGGCCTACTATGTCCATGCCCCATGCCATGAATGGCTAGGGAGAGATAATAGGGTGCAGAGGCTCGGCTGGCTGGTGGATCATGGGCACTGAGCGCTGGCAGGCATCACATTTTCGTGCATACTCTGCTGCATCTGCTTTCATTGAAGGCCAATAATATCCTTGTCTGAGGGCTTTATTTGCCAGACTCCTGCCCCCTGCATGGTTTCCACATTCGCCACTGTGGAGAGCATGCAACACAGTCTGTGCTTCTTCCTTGTCCATGCACCGTAGGTAGGGGCCTGGTAGCGATTTTCTGAATAATATATCTTCAATAAGTATGAATCTGGAGGCCTTTACTCTAAAAGCTCTCACTTCCTTCTTATCATCTGGTAGCTTGTTATCGCGCAACCAGTTTAGGTAAGGTGTGCGCCAGTCGTCTACTGGATCGACTGCCTAGTCGGGCGTCTGCCTGTTTGCCCGAGAGCTCTCACCTTCCTCTGTAACTTCTTGGATTTCCTTTTCGCTTTGTGGATCCTCCAGTTCACCTCTGTCTATTTCGTCTGCCTTCTGGATAGAAGGTTCCAGCATATGTGCTATTGGAATGGTGGATAGCTCTGTTGGTTTGAATGTTGCCCCCAGGGTTGCTAAGGCGTCTGCCTTCACGTTCTGATCTATGGGGGCCTGTTTAAGCTTGCAAGTTTCGAATTTTTTTTAATTCCTTTGCTACTTTTAGGTATGCAATCATGTTCGAATCTCTGGCTATAAACTCAACATTTACGTGGTTGACTATTAACAGAGAGTCGCTGGATATAAGTAGGTGTCTGACCCCTAACTCCAGAGCTAGCTTCATTCCCAATATCAAGGCCTCATATTCTGTTTCATTTTTGGTTGCCTTGAATTCACATCTTACAGCTTGCGCTATCAGGTCTCCCTGTGGTGACCGCAAAATTAATCCTACACCTGCCCCCCTTTGGTTGAGGCTCCGTCGATATGCATCTGCCAGACTTCTGTATGCTTGCTTCCTTCTAAAGTGAGGATCTCTGTATCTGCCAGATTCTGGATGGTTGGACTGAAGTCTGACACGAAGTCGGCCAGTGCTTGTGATTTGATTGTTGTTCTAGGGTCGTATTGGATGTCGTATCCACTGAGGTGTACAGACCATTTAGACATTCTTCCTGACAGTTCAGGCTTCCTCATGATAGCTTTCAGCGGGTAGTTTGTCACAACATGTATGATGTGTGACTCAAAATAGGGCTATTTATTTGCGAGATGCTACTACCAATGCTAGTACTAACTTTTCAAGAGATGTGTACCTGGTCTCTGCCGGCAGCAGAGACTTGCTTACGTAGTATACTGGCTTCTGCTCCTTTTCTTGCTCTCTGACCAGGACAGCACTCACTGCTACTTCTGTGACAGCTAGGTATATGAATAATGGTTCTCCTGGCTTTGGCTTTGACAGCAGTGGCGGGCTGCTGAGATAGTGCTTCAGGTCTCTGAAGGCTTGCTCGTGTTCAACGGTCCATTCAAACTTCTTGCTTTTCCTTAGTACGTCGTAAAATAGCCTGCACTTGTCTGAAGATCTTGAAATGAACCTGTTCAGGGCTGCTACCTTTCCAGCTAGTCTTTGAACATCCTTAGGTTTCTCGGGCGATTCCAGCTGTAAGACAGCTTTGATCTGCTCGATGCTGGCTTCTATTCCTCTTTGAGTTACAATATAGCCTAAGAACTTGCAAGAAGATACCCCGAAGGTGCATTTGGATGGGTTTAATTTCATCTTGTATTTCCTGAAGGTGCTGAATGTTTCTGCCAGATGCCTCATATGATCTTTGGCCTTCTCTAATTTCACCACCATGTCATCAATATACACCTCCATTGTTCTTCCTATTTGTTCTTTGAACATTCTGTTAACCAGCCTTTGATATGTGGAGCCTGCGTTCTTTAGGCCGAACGGCATGACGTTGTAGCAATATATTCCTCTCTCGGACATTAATGCTGTCTTCTCTTGATCTGCAAGATCCATCTTGATCTGATTGTATCCACTCCATGCATCCAAAAATGTTAACATCTCGTGTCCAGCTGTTGCATCCACCATTGCATCAATATGAGGCAGCGGGAATGGATCTTTAGGACATGCCTTGTTGAGATCGGTGAAGTCCACACATACTCTCCATTTCCCATTCTTTTTAGGCACCACCACTACATTAGACAACCATTCTGGGTATTTTACTTCCCTTATTTTCTTTGCTGCCAGCAGGCTATCTACTTACTGGTTGATCAACTTATTTCTTTCTGCTGCAAACTTTCTTCTTCTTTATTGAATGGGTTTACACTTTGGGTCCACGCTAAGCTTATGTGTTATGATGGATGGATCTATGCCTATCATATCATCGTGTGACCATGCAAAGCAATCCATGTTATCTTGCAAGAACTTGACTAGTTGCTGTCGTAAGCTTCCTGTACATCCTGCTCCAATGAGCATGGTTCTTTCTGGGTGCAGCTTGTCCAGGTTGCTCTGATCCAGCTCTTCTGCTGGGGGTTCGATGTATTCGTCCTGGATAGGCTGCTCCTGTAATTGCTCTGCTTGGGGACGGGCGGTGCACTTGAGTGCCTTCTTATAGCAGCCTCTAGCTTCCTCCTAATCTCCTCTTATCGTTTCTACTCCCCATGGGGTGGGGAACTTTATGCACTGGTGGTATATTGAAGGGACTGCTTTCATCTGGTGCAACCATGGTCTTCCCAAGATGACGTTGTAAGTAGAGGGGCCATCTATAACCAGGTACCTGACTTGCTTGTTGACTCCTCCCACATAGGTGGGGATGATTATCTCACCTAGAAATTTGGTTTGTTTCTCATTTGAAGCCTACTAGCGGAATAGTCTTCTTCTATAAATCCTTCTCGCTGAATCCCATGTTCTCTATGGTTTTCAGCATGATTAAGTTGACCGAACTTCCCGTATCTACCAAGACCTTTCTAACTGTGCAATTGGCCATTGATAAGGTGATAATAAGTGCGTCATGATGTTCTCGTTCATCCTATGTATCTCCTTCATCAAAGCTATCTTTGCAGTCATCTGTGAGAAATTCTGCAAGAATTAGCTGGCCTGTCTCCTTTGATCTCGATGGCATGTCTCTTAGCTGCTGAATATGTCAAGCCGCTTAAGTCTGAGCCGCCTGTTATGACGTTTATAATTTTAGTGCATGTGGGCGGGTCTGCCGGCTTGGCGGAACCTACATTATCCTGCTGCTTGCCCCCACGTGGTAATAGGTGGCTCAGCTTTCCTTGTTCGTACAGGCGCTTGATCTCTCTTCTTAATGTGTAAAAATCCTCAGTGTTGTGCCCGATATCTCGATGGAATTCACACTTCTTCTTGCTATCCTTTCTCCAAGCTTGCTCTCCTACTGGTGGGTTGGGCCACCTGACTCCATCTCCCATCTCTCTGAGTGCCTTCAATATTCCTCCGATACCTGTAGTGAACCGATACTCTGCCAGGGTGGGGAGTAGTTGATTTTCCTCGATTCTGTTGACTCCCCTCCCATATGGTCTGTATCTCTGTGGACAAGGCCCTCGGGAACTGCGTCCGCGGGATCCACACTAGGCATAATCGACTCGAGGTTCTTTCGAATCGAATTTAAGACAAATTAGAGTCGCCACCAAGTTTTTTGGGAACTTGGAACCGTTCAAGTCAACTTTACACCTTTCATCGAAAAGCATAAAGCCCATCGACTACGAGTGATTAAAGATAAAGACTTGTACCCTATATCACTCGCTTTGAATGACTCTCGTAATCCAATGGTATTTAGACGGATCCACAAACCATAGATCTTGAGTAAGGGGTGAGGGTACGTGTTAGGAAGCCCATAAGGACACCTAACTCCGCCCGTCAATAACGGCCTCTACTAAGTCAAGTATCGGATTTCAAACAAGGTCATAGCTACTACGATATATGATATGCAAAAATCGTTTTCAAAACCCTAACATGTGAAGTTTCTATGTCGATTTAGATGCAACTAAACTAACTTTGTCAAAGTTGTAATTTAGCATGTGGGTTGATTGATCTAACAACATACAAAACAAAGCAAACAGGGCTTAGGGGGAATGGGGGAGCCGTTGGGATCTATCCTATTACAACCGAGGCATTTCATGCCGACACAACGATAAATTAAAGATACAACTAGATCTAAATACAATTGCTATATACAACACCGTACATGACACATTACACGGCCATTCGGCCTAGAAAAACGTGCACAAAGAGGTGGCCCACGGCTTACATGACTCACGGCCTTGGGTCACTCCTCGTGATGCGTGCTTTCATTTAATCTTATCGAATTAGACATAGGGCTACGCACCAAAGCATGCATTAGCATAAATCGGGCCATGTTGCTTTAAACAACATGCGATTTACTACGATCTCACTTGCATTGGGGCACAACCATCTAACCCAACAAGACTAAGGTTTTGAAAGAGGTTTTGACTCGATAAAAGAAAGCGAACTTGAAAATTACAACTTGATAACAAACGATAAATTACAAGCGACAAAACAAATAAAGAACGAACGATGTAAGACAAACGAAACAAGAAAAACCAAAGGACACGGCCAAGCCTCACGGCCTAAAGCCACGTCCAACCCTAGGTCCTAGGTCAGGTTCATTAGTTAGATCAATTGATTGCGAAACAAGTTCAAAAGCGGGCTAGAAAACAAGTTAGAAACGACGTTGATCGATTGAAAAAATGCCTTGCAAATGACTTTTCTACACGGCCTAAAGGGGTCCAGTTAGGTCAAGTTTGCTAATTAATTTAACTCATCGAGTGTTAATAAGACGGTGCTAATCACGCACTCTTATACTAGCGAGAAATTAGGTGAAAGAGAGAGAGATGCATTCAATTAAGCTACAGAATTGTTAATCGGTTTTTAAAGCTATATCCATGTACCCTAATGTGTCTAATTAGGTTATCAAATTGATCTAATGTCATCTAAATGAGTTATATGTTAACAATCAGAGGTCATACTAACATGTGAATGGTCCTAAGGTGGGTCGAATTACACGAAACAAAAGAGGGGTCAAAAGCGAAGAGCGAAGTTAGAACTCCTTTTATTAATGCCCTACCTTGAACACGAGGATATGTAAATGAGACGTGGGTGTACGACCGACTGATGTAGCGGTTTCTTTCCCATCTCAAGTCAACGCGGGTGTTAATGTTGGTACTTTAACTCATACTCAGACTAAACTAGTTTCATAGTTAATTTAAACAAATAAAAAACGGTAAACGAAATAAAACGAACAATAAAAAACAGACATAAAAAAACGAAATAAAAGGGAGAAAGAGGAGGATTTGATGCACCCTTAACCTACATGTATCGTTGACACCGTCTTGGGTCGTAATCGATGGTAGATTTTATCTCGAGAGGCCGTCCTCGACGAAGAAACAAAGCAAACAACACGTTTTTATCGAATCTGGACATCAACTTTCAAACAGCGATTTCTCTCTCGTTTCACGATGAAAATTCGATTTAAAAGATGTTTTGAAAACTAGAAAGAGAGTAGAACAGAGATCGTAAAACAATCCCTGCTTGTTTTGAGTTATTGGGCACGAAAAACGAGCACAAACAGAACTGGACAGACAGGAAAAGCCGCGAAAACAGAGTGTATAACACTCTGTTTTTCGAGGGAATTCGTGTACTCTCAAGGGCAATTTGGCTCGTAAATCTTTGTCTAATGTGTATATGGATGTTGTATGGTTAATTTGGAACAAGAAACTCGAATTTTGATGGAGGTTTGAAGGGAGAACGAAAGGTTTCAAAGAGGACACACAAACTGATTCTTAGTTTGTATGTCGGTTTTGTCGAGGGTTTTTTGAGAGGCAATTAGGGTTTGTTTCTGTGTTTTAAAGCTTGTGAGTGACGGTAGGATGTGTGGACAACTTAGAGGAATGAATGTATGGTGAAGGGGGGGGGGGTATTTATAAGGAGTTAAGGTAGGGTTTTAGAGGGGAGAGGCAGACCGGCTCATTCACGCATAGCTGCTGTCCAGCAGCTTTTGTGAGGGTTTGAGAGGGGTTTTCTTGGTGGTTAAGCTAAGGTAATATTGGTAGGATACTAGGGCATGGGTTAGGGTTAATGGGTACGAGTTTTGGTGGTATTTGGAGCGGGTTTTGGGCTCGGGATTTGAGCTGCAAAACAGGGGGGCTGCTCGTGTTTTATGCGGGCTGTTGGGGGGTGTTTGGGACGGGATTTGGGCCATGGTTAAGGGGGTTCGAACCAGGGTTGGATGGGTAAAGGCTTAGGTTGGTTAGTGTACTCGAGATTCGTGCTAACTCGTAAAGAAAACGGGCTCAAAAACCGAGCTATAATCGAGCTCCAAAACACGTGTTTAAAACGAGCTTTTTTCGATTTTTAAATCGATTTTTCAAATCAATTAACACATTAAAATGACTTTTCAAATAAAATATACTCATAAAATGATTTTTCAAATCAAATATTTATTTTATTTTTAATAAAATAAATTTGAGAAAATAAATTCAAAATAAAGCAATAAAATGAATTCACTAAAAAAAAAACATTTAATTTAAATATCATTTAAATTAATAAAATACTCCGTCGACAACGCTCATTCTACATCGTAAAACGAACCCAAATAATGACAATGACAACTAAAGAATACATGTGTCCTATCATCATCGGGTGTTTGTCGGGTTCTCTATAAATTCCAATATCGACGGATACGGGTATCTACAGAGCCCCCACTTTGACTGAGGCTTGGACAAGGCGAAAGTCAAAGTATACCCCAGGTCCCTCTCGACCTGAGGATTCTGCGGGTCGTTTATAGTCTATTAGACTTGCGTATATAAGCTCGCCAGCCATAAGAAGAGATCATACCTGAAACTTCGTCGGGGATTGACTCTTTCTTCTGTTGTGTCAAATTATCCTCGTTGGTCATCGACCCATAAAATTGCATATATGGTGGATTGAGCCTTATGCTTAGGCGCCTACGTATCCGTTTCTGACGGAATCAAACCCGCGTCGTAGTTCGGCAACTGCTGACACATGCCCCAAAGTTTATCATCTGCTGGCATTTGTCCAAAATTCATCATCTGCTGACATTTGCCCAAAATTTATCATCTGCTGGCACTTGCCCGAATGGGACGGGACTTTCCGAGGAGGTTGCCGCCGCTTTCATCATTTGCTTTCAGCTACGGAATTCTTCCCTTTCATACTCTTGTATTGAATTGAATTCTATGTGGATGTCATCCTCTACATCTTGATAATGGTCTCTGAAGCCAACGGCCAGAGCCCCTGATTCTAATGGCTCTAAAGTCGAAGACTTTAGAGCCCCCAGTTGAAGCATATCCTGCTATATTTGAAACACAGAAAATGTACAAGCAATAATCATCACATATGCACATTTGGATCATCGATCTTAAAATTGGATCATTTGAAAGATTGGGTCATCGACCCGAAAATTGAATTTGAAATTTTGGAATAATTGGGCCATTGACCCGAAGTTTAAATTTGACATCACTTGGTATGTTGGGTCATCGGCCCTTCAAAAATTGAATTTGAAAATTTTGAATGATTGGGCCATCGACCCGCAAAGATTCTACTACTTAGATCATCTATCCACAAATCGCAAAAAGTTTTTGAAATTTTGAAATTTTGAAATTTTTGAAATCGAACCTTGATGGGTGAGCATGAAACAGACACTCTGCATGACTTGTAAACAACGTGGGTGTAGCCCGCTACCGTAAAACAAAAAAAGAAAATAAAACCGTAAGTGTGCATGAGTTTTAATTCAATTATTGACTTGTTGGGGGTAGAAATGTAAATAGGCCACTCTGGCACCAAAAGACGACAAATGGGAATCACAAGGTCGTCAGACTTGGGATGGAGATATCGTATGGCATGGGCATGCTCCCGAGGGCACATGGGAATCAAGATCACTTGGCATTGACAGGGTGGATTAAACTCACGGAGCAACAACGTTGGCTTCGCCCAGACACTAAACACAGACTGATTTTATGAGAATACTTAGACATCACACATGACTTTTGTTGGGAACATTTTGTCACTCTTCTCCTCGCCTCCTTCCTTTTCAACGAGTATTCGTCATTTCTTGCCACCGCCTTCTTTCTTTTCAGCGGGCTTTTACTATTTTTCTTCCACGCCTTCTTTCTTTTCAGCGGGTTTTTTATATTTTCTGTTCCCAACACAAACTCACATCTATGTGACTCAGCATCTTTGCCTAAACCGTTAGATAAAGCTCATTCCGAGACTTGACACTACTCATCTGAACCTATGTCCTTATCCTAGCCTACATCAAGTACTAAGACCAACTCAACCAAAGGTGGCTTCATTTGGACTTGGTTAAGATCCGTAATAAATCGACAAGATGACAACTTGGTTGATGAGTGGATTGAATCCTTTAATCTGAAGGACTGCCTATGTATTCGCGTGAAGCGAAATCAAATCCGACGTAGTTCGATCAAGGTGCATTAAATTGGCATTTTGATTGTGTGTACACACTCGAAGGTTTCACCTAAGGTATAATGTCATATCCCATTCTAGCTTGTAAAGTACCGGTAAATCCCGTGTCTAAGGTTGGTACAAAAGGTTTTGATTCTTTGGGATGTGGAGCTTGGTAAAAATAGGTTTGCAAGGTAAACTATCATTCTGAAGGTTTGTTTTGTGGTGCTAAGGCCAAGGGCTATGGCTTATAACGTGGTTGGAAATGGTGTCTCAGGCTTGATGAAACCCGAGTACAAATAGGTTTGGAATTGATGTGGGTTCAAATTTCCATGTCCGGACCCTAAAGGCTTGGATGTACTAACACAAGATGACTGATTCTCAGAATCCCTAACTAATCCCTCGTAACTGGCTCGGGAAGGACTTAGGGGTAAAGAGGTTACTACTTAAGCTTTTGGGCTTCGCCCATTGAACTTCAACTATGGGTACTTGACTTGACTTCTGGCTTCCGTAACTTCGACATTCAACCAAAAGCGTTCTGCAATGACTTCAACATCTTTTTTCTTTTTTCCTTTTTCTTTCATCACTTTTCTTTTTTCATTTTTTCATTTTTTCATTTTTCCAATTTTTCTCTTTTTCTCTTTTTTTTTTTCATTCTTTTTCACCTTTTTTTTTTCTCTCTTTGAAAATGATCTTCTATTCATTCTCTTAGTCATAAATGGATACACCTTGAAAACTGGGCTTCGCCAACTAATTTGGGTAAGAACTAACAATTCCTTGTTAGAACGGGTTGATATCTTCTCTCTTCGAGATGAGATGATTTTGTGGTGATGGGCTTGCCTTCCGTCATCGATAGGGAAACCGGGAGCTAGTCCGGGTTCATCATAGAATCATCTAAAGGCTTGTCATAAAACTGGTTTTGATGGAGGTTTTCTACCGCCAGACATGGAATAGGTAAAGGAATCAGACACGGGATCCTAATGTACCTTGCATTTTGAAACGGGACATATTTCTACCCCAGGGATGCCTTCGAGTGTGTTGTGCATTTTATCATGTTTCGGAATGATTGAGGATTGGAAACAAGACATATTGGGAAACGAAATTGCAACCTTTTATTGGAATGGCAAATGCTTAACAGACGCGAAGGAACGATTCCTAGGACACACCCTAGGTCATCGCGGGACAAACGACTCAACTTCAAGCAAAGAAAGTCTTAGATTCGACTCGACTAAGATAAGAAAACAGATCCCGACTCATAATTTCAAATCTGTTCATGAGCTTTCCCTTGTTCAGCTGTCAACTTAGATGCTCGGCTCTTGTCCTTGATCCCTTCGATGGTCTGCCTCCATCCCGAGGTAGTCCTCTGAGGATCTACGCCAATGATGAAGGTTGGTGAATCGAATTGTCTTTTATTAACTTCATTAATGTGAGGAGTACATTCTAGAGCAAGACTCCCGACTTGAATTTCATTCTTCGGGTTTAGCAAGAATTCAAAGCAATCCACAAATATGTTCCCGATAAACTCCCCTTTCAAGTGACATGGGCGGATAAGATGGGAATAATCGACATTGTCTTCGACAGAAACAAAATTGGCGTGATCGCTAAATGGATTGGTGATGTTATTGGGTTTAACAGTTGGGATTGGGAGTGTTCCATTCTCAATCATGTCTAGGATTTCGTGCTTCAGTCGATAGCACCTTTCAGTATCATGGCCTTTCCCTTGATGAAAGGCACAGTAGGCATTTGGTTTATACCATTTACCTAGTTGATCAGCGGGAGGGTCCGGAGTTGGACCAATAGGCTTCAACTTTCCTTGGGCTATGAGCCTTTGGAGAGCGTATGTATAAGTGCATCCAATATCGGTGAATGCCCTAGGTGTTTGGCGCTGCGACTTCTTCGATTTCCCTTCTAAGAGATTGATGGCTTCATCAATATGGGCCATTGCTGGGGCCTTGCCCTTAGACGATGAGGCCCCTTGGTACCCTTTCGGCTTTTCAGCCTCTGCCCTTATGACATCATCTTCTACCTTTATCCCGATTCTTATCAATTCTTTGAAAGAGCCAAAATTCTGGTATTTCAGAGCATTGCGGTAAATAGGTGGTAGATTCTTTACGAACTTATCTACCATTTCAACTTCATCAGGCTTCTTGGCTAGTTTCACGCTTTCAGCGCGCCATCTTGCGAGGAATTCAGTAAAGCCCTCTTTTTCTTTCTGTGTCATCACCTCCAATGTTCTTATGTTGGTTTGAATCTCGACATTGTCAGCATAGTGCTTACAGAACTCCACCGTAGTATCTTCGAAAGTGGGGAAGTTCTTAAGGTCCAGATTGTAGAACCACGCCTTCGGGTGTTCATCCAGAGATTGGACGAAAATTTCAAAGAGCATGTCAGCAGGTACTCCCTTCAGTGCTAAGTACCCCTTATAGGCCTTAACATGGTGGACTGGATCTTCTGTGCCCTTAAACTTTGGGATATCAGTGAGTACCATGTTTGTGGGCAACTTATCCTGAACTGGGGCATAGGCTCTAGCATTTTCGTAGTGGATGTTCTTCCCCTGGAGAGCTTCAGACGGTCTTCAATGAATTTGAACCGTTTCTCCAGATCAGTCAGAGGTGGGGTAGATGAAGAGTAATCTTCACCCAGCTTAGATTCGATTGCATCCATTCTGGTCATCATGAGGTTCACGGCCTCAGTGAGTTTGTTAACAGCATCTTCCATTGCTTGACGTCGGGTTTTTGGCGGCCTTTCTACAAGAAAACCCCGAACCGAGTCAATATTTAAAAGTAAGAGCCCCTGCACACTTAAGGACACGACACCGACTTGACTCAAGTCAAGATTCGACTAAAGACTGATTAACCAAAAGGTTCGACTCACGGTTGGATTTAGACCTCGATTCATTTTGGACTCGACAAACGACACGACCCGAACCATCATAATTCGGTTCCAACCCGGACTCGGTGTGACTAAAACCCGTGATTGGACTAACATAGCCCATAGGTTCACATGAAACGTCCACAATGGCCTAGCTTGGACGTTTCTGTGGACTATCCTAGACAAAAAGGTGGACCAACATGACTCGAAGCCCAAGAGGTGAGCTTGGGTGACCCAACAAGGTCGTGTTCTAGACTCTCAGGGCAAAACACGCCTAGCCTAACACGGCCAGGGCCCGGACACGTCTCGACGCATTTCATGCTTGGTTAAGGTTCGAGAAATATTTTGGATTGAATTTGAAAAAAACGAATGATCGATTTGAAAATGAGATTTGAAATGGGCAGCATGCCGGCTATAAAAGCTTATTTTGGGCCGAAAAATCTAGTCCTACTTGGGCAGCATTCCGTGTTTTTAAAACCATGCTATTTTGAAAGTAAGTTGTTCAAAAGTTCGGTTTTGAAATCGATACGGAAAATTTGAAAAGACTCGGGAAATTCATTTCGCACATTGTCATTCTCATGTTATAAGGATGTATGTTCCTAGACATTTCTAAGTCTCGGCAAGTCTTCTACAAGAAGGTATATGCCCTCCATCCTTTTTGGGTCTTATAGAGCAAGGGCCTTTAGGTAGAGTACCTAGAAGAGCATCCCCACCATCAAGAACCACGAAGAGGCGGAGTGGAAGCAAGTAATGTGCGAGTTCCTGGCATAGTGGGACGTCGCCCCCCACGCATCACAAAGAAACGCTGGGACGGCCCGGGAAAGTCCTTAAGGGTTTATGCATGAAACGTAGCACTATGAGTAATGTTTTACTTTCCAATACTTTCTTTTCAAGTTTCACCTCGGAGGAAAAGACCCTAGAAACAAAGTGTAACTAGTCCTCTTTTCCCCAGCGGAGTCGCCAAACTGTGGACAAGGCCCTCGGGAAGAGCGTCCGCGGGATCCACACTAGGCATAATCGACTCGAGGTTCTTTCGAATCGAATTAAGACAAATTAGAGTCACCACCAAGTTTTTTGGGAACTTGGAACCGTTCAAGTCAACTTTACACCTTTCATCGAAAAGCATATAGCCCATCGACTACGAGTGATTAAAGATAAATACTTGTACCCTATATCACTCGATTTGAATGACTCTCGTAATCCAATGGTATTTAGACGGATCCACAAACCATAGATCTTGAATAAGGGGTGAGGGTACGTGTTAGGAAGCCCATAAGGACACCTAACCCCGCCCGTCAATAACGGCCTCTACTAAGTCAAGTATCGGATTTCTAACAAGGTCATAGCTACTACGATATATGATATGCAAACATCGTTTTCAAAACCCTAACATGTGAAGTTTCTATGTCGATTTAGATGCAACTAAACTAACTTTGCCAAAGTTGTAATTTAGCATGTGGGTTGATTGATCTAACAACATCAAAACAAAGCAAACAAGGCTTAGGGGGAATGGGGGAGCCGTTGGGATCTATCCTATTACAACCCAGGCATTTCATGCCGACACAACGATAAATTAATGATACAACTCGATCTAAATACAATTGCTATATACAACACCGTACATGACACATTACACGGCCATTCGGCCTAGAAAAACGTGCACAAAAGGGTGGCCCACGGCTTACATGACTCACGGCCTTGGGTCACTCCTCTTGATGCGTGCTTTCACTTAATCTTATCGAATTAGACATAGGGCTACGCACCAAAGCATGCATTAGCATAAATCGGGCCATGTTGCTTTAAACAACATGCGATTTACTACGCTCTCACTTGCATTGGGGCACAACCATCTAACCCAACAAGACTAAGGTTTTGAAAGAGGTTTTGACTCGATAAAAGAAACCGAACTTGAAAATTACAACTTGATAACAAACGATAAATTACAAGCGACAAAACAAATAAAGAACGAACGATGTAAGACAAACGAAACAAGAAAAACCAAAGGACACGGCCAAGCCTCACGGCCTAAAGCCACGTCCAACCCTAGGTCCTAGGTCAGGTTCATTAGTTAGATCAATTGATTGCGAAACAAGTTCGAAAGCGGGCTAGAAAACAAGTTAGAAACGACGTTGATCGATTGAAAAAATGCCTTGCAAACGCGTATTCTACACGGCCTAAAGGGGTCCAATTAGGTCAAGTTTGCTAATTAATTTAACTCATCGAGTGTTAATAAGACGGTGCTAATCACGCACTCTTCTACTAGCGAGAAATTAGGTGAAAGAGAGAGAGAGAGATGCATTCAATTAAGCTATAGAATTGTTAATCGGTTTTTAAAGCTATGTCGATGTACCCTAATGTGTCTAATTAGGTTATCAAATTGATCTAATGTGATCTAAATGAGTTATATGTTAACAATCAGAGGTCATACTAACATGTGAATGGTCCTAAGGTGGGTCGAATTACACGAAACAAAAGAGGGGTCAAAAGCGAAGAGCGAAGTTAGAACTCGTTTTATTAATGCCCTACCTTGAACACGAGGATATGTAAATGAGACGGGGGTGTACGACCGACTGATGTAGCGGTTTCTTTCCCATCTCAAGTCAACGCGGGTGTTCATGGTGGTACTTAACTCATATTCGGACTAAACTAGTTTCATAGTTAATTTAAACGATCAATAAAAAACGGTAAACGAAATAAAACGAACAATAAAAAACAGACATGAAAAAACGAAATAAAAGGGAGAAAGAGGAGGATTTGATGCACCCTCAACCTATATGTATCGTTGACACCGTCTTGGGTCGTAATCGATGGTAGATTTTATCTCGAGAGGCCGTCGTCGACGAAGAAACAAAGCATACAACACGTTTTTATCGAATCTGGACATCAACTTTCAAACAGCGATTTCTCTCTCGTTTCACGATGAAAATTCGATTTAAAAGATGTTTGAAAATTAGAAAGAGAGGAGAAAATAGATCCTAAAACAATACCTGCTCGTTTTGAGTTATTGGGCACGAAAAACGAGCACAAACAGAACTGGATAGACAGGAAAAGCCGCGAAAACAGAGTGTATAACACTCTGTTTTTCGAGGGAATTCGTGTACTCTCAAGGGCAATTTGGCTCGTAAATCTTTGTCTAATGTGTAGATGGATGTTGTATGGTTAATTTGGAACATGAAACTCGAATTTTGATGGAGGTTTGAAGGGAGAACGAAGGGTTTCAAAGAGGACACACAAACTGATTCTCAGTTTGTATGTCGGTTTTGTCGAGGGTTTTTTGAGAGGCAATTAGGGTTTGTTTCTGGGGTTTAAAGCTTGTGAGTGACGGTAGGATGTGTGGAGAACTTAGAGGAATGAATGTATGGTGAAGGGGGGGTATTTATAAGGAGTTAAGGTAGGGTTTTAGAGGGGAGAGGCAGACGGGCTCATTCACGCATAGCTGCTGTCCAGCAGCTTTTGTGAGGGTTTGAGAGGGGTTTTCTTGGTGGTTAAGCTAAGGTAATATGGGTAGGATACTAGGGCATGGGTTAGGGTTAATGGGTACGGGTTTTGGTGGTATTTGGAGCGGGTTTTGGGCTCGGGATATGAGCTGCAAAACAGGGGGGCTGCTCGTGTTTTATGCGGGCTGTTGGGGGATGTTTGGGACGGTATTTGGGCCATGGTTAAGGGGGTTCGAACCAGGGTTGGATGGGTAAAGGCTTAGGTTGGCTAGTGTACTCGAGATTCGTGCCGACTCGTAAAGAAAACGGGCTCAAAAACCGAGCTATAATCGAGCTCCAAAACACGTGTTTAAAACAAGTTTTTTTCGATTTTTAAATCGATTTTTCATATCAATTAACACATTAAAATAAATGACTTTTAAAATAAAATATACTCATAAAATGATTTTTCAAATCAATTATTTATTTTATTTTTAATAAAATAAATTTGAGAAAATAAATTCAAAATTAAGCAATAAAATGAATTCACTAAAAAAAACATTTAATTTAAATATCATTTAAATTAATAAAATACTCCGTCGACAACGCTCATTCTACATCGTAAAACGAACCCAAATAATGACAATGACAACTAAAGAATACATGTTTCCTATCATCATCGGGTGTTTATCGGGTTCTCTATAAATTCCAATATCGACGGATACGGGTATCTACAATCTCTCGTCCTTCTTGCTGGTGGTTTGCTTTCTTCCTGATTTCTCCACGGCTGAAGTACTGAAAATACTCGGTGTGCTTTGTAAGCTGGCTCTGGCTAGAATATCTTCCTCCAATCTGATCGCGGCAGCTGCCTTTTCATGCACTGCTTCGAAACTATGGCAGGGATGCATAGTTAGCTGCTTGTATAGGTCCGAGTCGTGGTGGAGGCCTCTTCTGAAGGCTTCTACTGCTGTTGAGACATCACACTCTCGTACTGCTACCTTCTCATTGTTAAATCTGGTATTTTATTTTCCAATGCTCTCTCCTGCCCCCTGGACGATTATGTATGGTCTCCCATGCTTTCGTGGCTTCTTTTGCTTGTGAACTGTTGGGTAAATGCGTTCACCAATTCAGCAAATGTAGATATCGACCTGTTGGACAGGCTTACAAACCATCGAAGTGCCGGTTCTATTAGGGTGGAGCCAAATCCTTTGCACATGCAGGCCTCCTTAACTTGTCCTATAGCTGTTACCGTCATCATTTTATGCTTATACTGGCTGATATGATCAAAGGAGTCTTCTGTGCCGTCGAAGAGTGGCATATTTGGGTTTGTGAATCCCTTTGGCATGGCTGTGATGGATATGGTGTCCACGAATGGTGAGTCGGCATAACTGTCTAGAGCAGCTTTCTCGAGTGGGGGTGGTAGCCCTGGAACCCTGCTCAGCATCTCCTTTAATTCCATGTACTGCTGATTAGTTATATTGGTGAATACGGTGTCCACTTTGTCGTTGTCTCGCATAATTCCTCCCGATCCGGATCTTGAAGATTCTCGATAAGCTCCGTGATCGGGGGTCGTGGTAACGATTGTCCCCGCCGCGCCAGTTCACTTGCTTTGGTTTGACTCGGATCTGCTACTGGTGTCCGATCGATCGATTGCGCAGAGGCTGCGCGGGAGGCCACTGTTTGTATCCTACGCAGCTAGTGGGTCGCCGGACTATCCGGTGTGAGGTATCCTAACCCTCGTGGGGTTATCCTTCCATCCGATGGTATCGTAGCCAAATCCAATCTTGTAATTATTTGTTTGGTATCACTGTTTTCTTTGCTCCTTGTGTCGATCTACCAAGGAGATCTTCCTTCACCCGTCTGTTCATTTGGAGTGTTGATTTCTTTGCTTTAGGAGATCAATTTATGGCCAGAGCTCTTTGTCTCTCCTTCTTACCTCAGTATCTGCTCTCCTTTGGTCTTCTCTCATGTTTTCCATAGCTTTTTGAAGATTTTCCACGCCGGCGAGCAGGATTTGCGTGGGACTGGGCGGCGGAATGACGCCTGAGCTTGATGTTCCTTTGTCTGATCTGATCTGAGTTGAGACAACAGGGGTCCTGGGAGGTAGAGAGGCTTTTGTTGTCGGTATGATTCTTGAGGTATGTCTGGGAGCCTGCGTGGCCACTGTCGATGTTGGACTTTGGGTAGACGGTGGTGGTGGCGATGGTTGCCTGCTCCCTGACATGGCTTCAGATACTTGCTTTTCCATTGTATATCTAGAATATCAACGATTGACGACCACAATGCCCCACGGTGGGCGCCAAACTGTTTAGGTATTTTTACCCAAATCGATTAATTAGGGTCAATGTAGTCTATATTCGTTGGTTGAATATATGTTCGAGTAAATAGGAAAATAAAGTGCATAATGTAAATTGGCACGTAAGATTTTGGTGACGCGGAAAACCCAATGTGGGAACAACCGCGGGAGGGACGGTACCCTGCAAAGTATTGCACTATATGAATTGGAGGATGATTACAATAGCAACGTTTATACTAATCTTGCTGACGCTAGGTGTCAGGCCTGCGAGATCTCAGATGGGTATATATTTGCGAGTGGTATGCCGTGGTGTTGATGTGAATGTGTAAGTGCGGTTGACTTGAGTATAATCTCGAATGAATGTATGGATGAGTGAATGTCCTTCTTGATTTGCTCCCCCTGTCTATTTATAGGGTAAGAACCCTAGATATATCCTACCTCGAATATGGAAAGGGAATATTATTTCCATAAGGACTTCTTTCCAAACCCGGACTCCCTCGCCAATTCTCTCCAATCTCCCTATCTTCTCCCTAACTTCTCCTTGATACTCCTTTCCTTAACACGGGCACCTTCTATGACGGGCCTTTGATCCTTCTTAAGCCCGTTTCCCCTTCTCCTCACCGCGGGCTCCCTTCCTCCTTATCACTTCTTTTGTAACCTTTATTTTATCAAATGGGCCTTCTTTATTGTGCTATTTTTAGCCCAAACAATTATATTGACATGTGCACCTCCCCAGTTCAGTATTTCACCATATATCTCCTAGAAAAGCAAATAAATTTATAAATATTAGTCATTCTTAATTATTTATCTGTTTTTTCGATTGAAACATTATTACAAAATAAAACAACTATAATCAACAATAAGAAGTTTCTCGACCATGCAAGGAAATGTAAGAAATTGATAAATTAACATTTACTATTGCGTTAGGATTAAGTCTCGCATTCATACAAGTATACAAGTAACATACAATGGTTTACACAAACATTGTTCGTCCTTCAACTTGTGTGCCTTTTTGTCAACACTATGCCTAACACAACAAAAGTACTCCGTATATAATATGTTCACTTTCTTTTATTTGTTTCAATTAGTCTTGCTCAAGACGAGTCGGAGCAAGTGACGGGTAATGCAACTCACAAAACGGATAAGGGGGATGATAAGACTCATTTAGTCGTAGTTATTTGGAGCGATTTAGTATGGTTTTAACGGCTTGGAGTAGTATTATGAAGCTTAATTGCAGGTTATTTGTTACTGAGCTTTGGTTAGCTATTGCGCCGGTTTTACAAGTTTAGAATGGAGACAAAGTCCGAGGAGAGATAGGCCCGGATACCTATGGAGATACATGAGACGTGTGCGCTTAAGGTGCGCTAATTGAGCGCGCATAAATCAAAAGAAAAGGGCAGCGGCAGCAGCTATGCGTGACCTGCGTTCAACCTACATTCGAGTTGTGCGCGACCTGTGCGCGACCGAGGCGCGACCTGTGTGCGTGCTGTTTCAGCATCCAGCTTTGCGTCCAAATTAAAGACTCGTGTTTTGTTTCCTTATTTGACTCGGTTTGTTCCGATTAATTTTATTATTATTATTATTTTTAGTACTTTATTTCCTACTTTAATTATTTTACCTTATTACTATATAACTTATTATTTTAGTTTTAGAAAAGACTTACACAACTTTGAGAAGAGAAAAGCCTATTATTGTTTTTTAAGCAGACGATGTGTAACTAATCTTTCTTCCTGGATTCAAGCAATTGAAGCGCTCTTAATACGATTGTGAGTTTGAATGTTTTAATTTCTTGTCTTGATTATTGTGAATTGCTTAGTTATTAATTATATGAATGTTGATTGATTATTGCTAGGTGTACAACTAGTGATTGATTTCTTCATTCTATTGTTAGTATTGTTAATTGAATAGGATTTATTGATTAACTCTACGCTAGTAACAGCTAGGAATTAATATTGAACGGGATATGTTGATATTAGTACTTAGAAGCGATTCACATAAATATCTAAAGTGCAACTGGATTGTATGCATTATTTATTCTCTATCGAGTTCTCTATTTTATAGTGCTGCTGTGAATTAAATCTTGAACTGGATTGTTAAGGTTGTTTAACAGTTAGGGTTGATTAAGAACGGGATTCGTTTTAATTAACTATTCTTAAGGAGAATTGGAATTTCTCATTCACGATAGAGTAATCAAGATTAGTAATTGAAACCGTCTTACAGTGATCAATTGTTATTGAGTGTGGATATATGCTTGGCTCTAAGACCCTTTTAAATCATTTGATACACCGAAAGTCATTAGTTTTACTACTCAATTTCCATTAGCTATTAATCTTAGTTTATTAGAATATCAATTCAAAGCTCCCTCCTTTGTTACTACGATCATTAATTATATTAAAGAACGACTTTTCCTACATTATAATTTGCATAAATTTTTAATCTAATTCCCTTGGGTTCGACCCTTATTTCCGCTTTACTACTATTTAGTAATTGGATTTAAATGATATAAATTGTTAATTTGAGGCATACGACTTTAGCATGTCAAATTTTGGCGCCGTTGCCGGGGAATTGGCATTAATTATTTTTGTGTTTTAGTGTAGGTTTATGCATAATACTCGTATTTCTAACCTGAACCTCGAGCCTTTCGATCCATAGATTGAGCATACTCTTTTCAGGTTACGAAAGAACAAACGAGGTGCAATAGTGGTTGTTCCTGAAGGCAGCGAGTTCGACGATCTACATTCAGACTCTGAATACTCTGAAAGTTCTGAACAACCCGAACCTTTGAATATGGCTAGAGAAACCCGCACTCTAAGGGAGATCACAGCTCCAAATCTTAACGTTGAACCATTGTGCGTCACTTTTCCAGCATTGGATGATGGAGTCACTTTTGAACTGAAATCTGGTTTGATACATCAATTACCAAGTTTCAGTGGTATGAGCATTGAGGATCCGAATAAGCATCTTTCAGACTTTCATATTGTGTGCACTGGTATGAAGCCACCTGCTATTACTGACGAGCAGTTGAAATTGAGAGCATTTCCTTTCACCTTGAAGGACAATGCGAGAGACTGGTTAAACTATCTCCCACCGGGAAGTATCACTACTTGGGTAGGTATGAAGAAGGCGTTCTTGGAGACATATTTTCCTCCTTATCGATCATCTCAGCTGAAAAGAGCCATCAGTAATGTTGAACAGCAAGACGGGAAAACTATGTATCAGTATCTTGAGAAATTTAAGAAGCTCTGTGCTAGTTGCCCTTACCATGGTTACTCTGATCAGGATCTCATTATGTATTTTTGTGGTGGACTGAACCAAGATGACCGTCACATGATTCACTCTGCTTGTGGAGGAAATATAGCCAACAAAAATCCAGATGAGGCTTGGGAGGTTATTTCAGAGCTAGCTCAGACCTCTAGACAGTTTGAGAGGAAACCATCACGAAGAGGAGTGAATGCTATGGGTGTTAGTCCTGGTTTAGAGGAAAAGATTGATAATATTGTTTCCACTCTCCGTGACATGTTATCTGGGAGACAAATGGCTACTGTTTGTGGCATATGCGCTACTGAGGGTCACCCTAATGATTTGTGTCCTTACTTGCGAGAAAGTGGCCAAGAAGAAGTGAATGGTGTTTGGGAGAGTACTACAAATAACAGGAAATGGGATCCATATTCCAAGACCTATAATGAAGGATGGAAGGCTCACCGTAACTTTCGTTGGGGAAATTCTCAAGCCGGTTCATCGTCTGGCCCTCCTAGAGGTCAGTTTCTCCAAAGACCACAAGGACAACAATTTAATCAACAAGTACTTCAACAAGCAGCTGAACAAGCACCACCGAGTTCATCAATGTCCACGGAGGATATGATTCGGGCTCTTACTCTCAGTGTTACTCAAGATAGAGCAGATAATAAGCAAAATTTTAAGAATCTTGAAAATTAGGTTAGTCAGCTGGCTACTGCAATTAATCGGTTGGAGGCTAGAGATTCTAATGCATTACCATCCCAAACGGTGGTGAATCCAAAGAATGTGAGTGCAGTTTCTTTGAGAAATGGGAGACAATTAGTGGAGGCTGAGAAAGTGAAAAGAAAAACCAAGGAACCGGTGATTCATGAAATAGAGGAAGAGATAGTGATCAAGGAAGGTGAAGAAGCTTCTATTGTTAAGGAGAAGGAGCATATTCCCTCTTCTATACCGGTGGTGGAACCGGAGGTACCCTTTCCTGATGCACTTAAGAGGACTCACCACTTTGAGCACGACAAGGACATTTATGAGGTATTCCAGAAGTGTGAGGTAAATATTCCCCTTCTTAATCTTTTGAAAAGTATTCCTAAATATGCAAAATTCTTAAAGGAGTTGTGTACTATTAAAAGGAATAACAAGTTGAAAGGGGTGAAGAAAGTGAAGGTTAGTGAACATGTGTCCGCTATGTTTCAAAGAAAATTACCCACTAAGTGTAGTGATCCAGGCATGTTCACTATCCCTTGCACCATTAGAAACACCAAGATTCAAAAGGCCATGCTAGATTTAGGAGCTTCTATTAATGTGATGCCTTACTCCTTATATGAATCTATGAAACTTGGTCCTCTACATGCTACTAGTGTTGTTATTCAGTTAGCTGATAAATCGAATGTCTACCCGAAAGGGATTGTTGAGGATGTGTTTGTTTTGGTTGATAATCTTATCTTTCCTGCTGATTTTTATGTGCTAGACATGGAACATAATAAACATGCGGCTCCTATTCTGTTAGGTAGGCCATTCTTGAAAACTGCTAGCACTAAGATTGATGTGTCGAGTGGGTCTATGACCATGGAGTCTAGTGGTCAGGTGGTACAGTTTAACATCTATGATGCTATGAAATATCCTGATGATTATCACTCTTTGAATTTTATTGACATTATTGACCCTTTGGCCCAAGATTTCTTTGGTTTTAATGGTGATGATGAGTTGCAGGTAGCTTTGGAAAATAGTGTGAATGGTCAAGAGGTAGAATATGTTTTTTCTGCTAACTTGAAGGAGGTTGTGGCCGATTTACATAAGTTGGAGGAGCTTCCTTTGGATTTTAATAATAAATTGCCATTAACTGTTCATTCGGAGAAATTGTTGCCAACTGTTTTGCAGGCACGTGTGGTAGAACTTAAGGTTCTACCTGAGCATTTGAAGTATATTTTCCTTGGTGAGGGAGAAACACTTCCTGTTATCATCTCTAGTAAGCTCACTGAGGAACAAGAAGCAAGGTTGAAAGATGTACTTGTGGAGAACAAATTAGTTATTGGTTGGACTATTGCCGACATCAAGGGCATTAGTCCAAGTACGTGTATGCACCGGATTTTGCTAGAGGATGATGCTAAACCAGTAAGGCAACCACAACGTCGATTGAATCCTCCTATGATGGAGGTAGTGAAGAAAGAAGTTCTTAAATTGCCTCAAGTAGGTATGATTTATCCTATTTCTGATAGTAAATGGGTGAGTCCTACCCAAGTAGTTCCTAAAAAGTCTGGGGTGACCGTAGTTGAGAACAAAGATGGTGAGCTTGTACCCACTAGGATCCAAAACAGGTGGAGAGTTTGTATAGATTATCGCAGGTTGAATGCGGTAACTAGAAAAGACCACTTTCCTCTTCCCTTTTAATACCCGTCGTGAGGTGACAAAAATAAGATTTATAATTTCCAACTACAACTATAGCAAGCGGCAGTCGGGTCGAACCACAGAGAGGCAGATGTAAATTCTAGTTGATTTAAATTCAGTCTAAAGTAACAATTGTAGGGGTTGAATTAGTTTGGTCTGTATCTAAGAGTAAATAAAGACAACAAACTAAAAAGAAGGATTAAACAGATAAAGAAGGGGTACTAGGATGGTCGGTTCATTAAAGCTTTGGCGGCAGCATACTAAACAGGTCTAATTCGAACACAAGTGAGGCGGGAAACAAGAGGTCCTCTCGGGCCACTCTTAACAAACAACATCTTTCGATCTCGCTATAGGTCCCTAATATCACTAATACTAACTCTCGTCCTGAAAAGTGACTAACGGTCTAAACTATACCCATCTTTCGATCTCGGCACAGCTTAGTCATTTTAATTGGTGATCTAACAACTTACCCTATCTTTCGATCTAATGGGTCAGTAAAAAAATAAGCATCTAACTGGTCGCATGCATTCGATTCGTTAAATACAACATTAAAATCAATTAAAACGAAGGGTACCCTCACGAGGTCAGTCGATCGACCAATAATGTCAGTCGATCGACTGACACGCGAATCAGGCCGTGTTCAATACTTTGCCGCCTACACTATAATTCGCCTACATCCTAGCACAAACTATTTAGCTACTCATGGCGAAAGTGATAACAACAATAATACTAGGGCAATAAAGTATTGAATTCATGATTAAAGTGGTAAAACAAAGAATTAACATGCAATAATAAGATGGTTTCGGGAATCTAACTTATTAATTCTATACTAATAACGAAATAGAAGTAAATTGAAATAGGGCAGAGTAATACCAAGGTTGCAGAGGAACGATTAAGAGCAAGAACGAACTTCCTATGCTAACAATATTCCAAACCCTAGTTCTCAAAACCGTATGTAGAACTTAATGTAAAAACTGAATGTGAAACTTAGATAAAAACTCGATGTCAAAACCGAATTCCTAGGTTACGTTATATAGCAACTAACGTAGCTTTATTTCCTAAACCTAACATAACTTTGGGCTTCAAGATTCACGGTCTTTTAATTCTCGTCTGGAATAGCAATTTGGTCGATCGACTGATCATGGTGGTCGATCGACTGGTCTTCAGTAAACAGTAGCTTCTGGAACCCGATGGTTGGTCGATCGACTGATGGCAGTGGTCGATCGACCGCTCGAGCTGCTACTTGACTTCTTTAAACTTCGTGGACTTGTCTTTTGGGCTTTGAATTGCGCACCAAGCTCGTTCCTCGGGTGAATACTTCACGTCATATGCAATGCAGGATACTCGGGGACGGATTTAGCTCGATTTCCGCTGGATTCTTCACATTTCGGCAATAATGTACAAAAATACGGAAGTAGACGGAAATAGGGAGAAATGTAGCACAAACTACATGAATGAGCTCTGAAATGCATGTAAAATGGGATGTAAAACATCATATTTAGGACATGCATCAAACTTCCCCAAACCAAACCCTTGCTTGTCCCCAAGCAAGAACTAAACTCGATCTAATGACCTAATGGAACGAGTTCAATCTCAGAGCGAATTACAAACTAGAAAGCATAAACCATTTTAATGCATTAACCAACAATCAATTAGCAAATGAATCATGCAAACGAGTTATGGAGTCGTTAAAAACTGCTGAACCATCAACTATAGAGACTTATCAAATTGGACTCTCACGGGTCGCTCGAATCACTCAATAAGTACAGGTGAATATATGTAAGATAGAAAGAAGTAAATGTAATGACGCTCACCTAACTACGACCTATAAGAACATGCCTGCAGTCTAATAAGAAAAATAATCTCTACAACCGTATATACGCATTCCAACCAACAAGAGACCATGACACATGCCGAGGTATATATGGATATGTGAGGTATGGGTAAGAAAAGGCAAAACATTTTTGGTAAAGTGGAGGTACAGGTGATCAAGCTAGTACCAAAACGGAACCAAATGGCAACATCCAACTTCTTGCTCATAAACAAATGGAACGGTGCTATAACAAGCACAAAGCTCACAATTTCCAGAGATAAAAGTAATCAACTAACTCCCCATAAAATATGAATAATACATGGGAGCAAAAATCGCCAAAAGATAAAGAATTGAATTATGCGAATTGATTTCTTTCTCTTTCTCGAACCTCAGTCGATCGACCTATATGGGCAGTCGATCGACTGCTTAAACAGTACAGAACTCTTTTTTCATTTCGAATCATTTTTTTCATCCTCTTTTTTTTTCCTTTCCTTTCTTTCCTCCTTTTCATCTTTCCAATATTATCTCAAACATGAGCACATGCCACCAAAAATGAGTAACAACCCTAAGAACACAGACTACTAGCTTGACAAGGGCAGGCTAAATGTAGGATGTAGTAAATAGGACAAAAAGGATATTTTTGGTAGTGTGGAGCTTATGGGCAAAACGAATACGGGGAAACCTCTACCACATGTGTCAACTAACCACAGACCGAATGCATACATGTATTAAGCAGATTAAGTTCATATTTATCCACATTTATGTGACATGCCTCATAAGGAGTACTACTCACATTCCTAAATAAACCGGTCATGGATGACACCAGTTATAGGCTCTAAATCTCAGAAATATGATGTAGCTTGCCAATTTTCAAAGTCAAGTCTCAACTTCAGCAAATAATTAACGAAAACTCGTAGATATGCACTTATACGATTCTACTAATAACATGTCAATCAAGCAAGGCTCGGACAAAACAGGTGCAAAATGCTTTTTCATCCTTGAAATACTACCGTTCCGACTCGACCTATATGCTAAAATAGACGTGCATTTTATGGAAATTTTTAAAATTTTTCAATTTTTGTGATATTTTCTGTATATATGAGAGAAATGAAATAAACAATGCAAAAAAAAATGTAAACGTGAATGCAAGCAAATGATATGCAACGCAAAACCCTTCCCCAAACCAAATCGCACAATGTCCCCATCGTGCAAAATCATGTAATGAAGAAAAGAGAAATGGGAATTTTCGTAAATTGAAATAAATAAACATGACGTAAAATGGAAAACAGGAACTCACAAGACTTTAAGCGCAGCAAATGAAACCTCCTCAAACCAGCGTGAGCTAGGAGGTTTCAGTAGCCAGCAGTGCTACTAATAAATACCTGAAAGACAAACAAAACCACGCATAAAATCGAGAAAACAATTTTTGAAGTGGTAAAATTGTGCACAATTGATGAACGGAAGAAATCAAAAATTAAGTGGAGAATAAAGTGAAAGGAATACTCCCTTGACTCCGCAAATCGTCCAAACACAGCAGGGGAATGATCGAAAACAGGTACAGCAGCGGGCAACGGTCGATCGACCACCTAACCCAGTCGATCGACCAGGATGTCAGGAACAGAAGCTCCTGGAACTGTGCAGCCAGTCGATCGACCACACACACCAGTCGATCGATTAGAATAGCTGCTGTAACTGTCTGATTTCTTCGAATTAGCTCAATAACTTGCAAATGCACAATAATACGCGCCCAAAATTGCGCAAAACCCATAATAAAGTCTAAAGTGCTTAAGAATCCTAAGCAAAGAAAATGAAATGCGAAGTTTCTCGCACACAAAATACGATAACTAGTCTTGAAAGCAATAAAGTAAATGTTTGATAGAGCATTTCGATCAACTAGTAGTTGATCAAGAAAGGCCACGGTATGGCCCACTGTGGACAGCGGGCCGCCCACGGGGGCGCTTGGTGAAGACGAAACAAGCGTTTGCATTTTTGTATGGAGTCGCCACCAATTTTTGTGGGAAATTGGAACCGTTCGAATACCTCGTGTCATGTCAAGACACAAAGTAGTGACATGAACACTAAGCAATCGTTACCCTTAGCATTCTATGTCTAGAATGACTCTCGTGGATGCCAATGAACACGGGTATTCACAGATATCTGGAGTAAGGGGTGAGGGTACGTATTAGGAAGCTCTTTTGATCGAACACCTAATCTCGCCCGCCTCGATAGCGGCCTCTACTAATGATTAGGGAAGTTATTCGTACTCGATATATCGTCGGCTATATGCATGCAATGCAACATCCAAGTTTTAATCCTAACATGTGAGAATTAATACTAAGTCGGTTGACACGTAATTTAGCATACGATTGGGTCGAAGTAGGATTTAATGCTCAATTACATGTGAAAACATACAAATGATACAAAAAATATGATAAAGAAAATTACAATAAAGAAAATTACAGTAATTACAATGGAATAGGCGATTTATGTCGAAAATACCTTTAAAACGGATAATTTGGGAAAAAGAATAAACAAATAAATTAACGAACAGGAATTAGCGTGATATTATGGATAATATTCGATTATACGTAGGCTAATTAAACTAGATCAAGGCAGAAACGGAGTTCAGGGACAGAACTCAGCCAGGAACAGGCGCAGCAGAGCTGCGTCGTTTGGAATAGGCGCAGCAGACGCTGCGTCTGTTCCTTGGCTCAGTTCTGGCTATGAAGCCGTGATTGCAAGCCGTTAATGTCAATTGGTGATTTTAATGATCGATTTGATGACATTTACTCGGATGAAAGTGATTAAAAGGTTATTTACATATGATTGATGGTCATGAAAGCAATAAACATGGATAAGGCGGAAGCAAACGAATTAATTATAAGATGGAATAATGAGAAGTGTAAAATATTAATGAGTCCTACAAATTAATTCAATTAATTAGGTTAGATATGATGGATTAATGACGAATATGCAATGAACATGGGAATAAACAGATGTAAACTATATCAATGACGAATTCCAGAAACTCAATATGAACAAATTTAATCTCTACAACCCGGAATTTAATTTAATGACGAAAACCCGCAAATATTGGATTATTAGGGATTTAAGTCGGATTTATGATGATTAAACATGAGAATGACGATGGATTAATACACATGTGAGTTATATGCTATTATGACAAAGAATTGAAGAACAAACGAAATAAGTAAAAGAATTAACACGAATTACAGAGGACGGAGGAAGAAGAAAAGAAGCAGGAACTGCGGCAGCCTCATGAAGAGGCGCAGCAGGGACTGCGCTCCTTCAAATAGGCGCAGCAGTTGCTGCGTCTTTTCTCGACGTCTGTGTACTGGGAATCCGCAAAAAAGAGGTTTTAACAAAGGGTTTTAGAAATCGGTTTTAATGGTATTTTCGGCATAAACCTTACAATAGATGATACGAAAAGTAAAATACAATAAATAAAAGGGGAATTTACACCCTCAGACTTACATGTTGACGAAACGAGAAGGACTAAGATATCGATTAGTGATGCTCGACGCGAATGCAAAGAAAGTGCCCTCGTAAGAGGAAAACGATTAATTAATTAAGTTGATTATTGTGTAGTTGGTCAAATTGGTCGGTTATGCAACGGAGAGGCTGGTACCCGGAAAGATCCGAGCTTACGTGGTCAAAAGTTCAAGCACGTAGGTGCCAATAAGTAAGAACAAAGTCTAGAATTCAAAGGGAGAAGAGAAGGGCGGACACTCGCGTGGGAAATATGAGGAGCGAAGACTGCTATTTATACTAATCACACGACGGAATTAGGGTTTCGGAGACTCTTTGGAAGTGAATCTCGGAAAGATATGAAAAAGATACGAAAAGCACGCAGAAAAGGGCCTGGGAAGAGGCGCAGCAGACACTGCGTCTCTTGGAAGAGGCGCAACACCTGCTGCGTCTATTCCCATGAGGTTTTCTTCCTGCTGAAGAAAGATTTCCGTGTTTGAGTTATGGTAGGACGGAAATAATTCGATCTTCCTTAATATTTTATATGAATATTACGGGATATTATTTGCCAAAAGATAAAGTTTATGAAATATGGAATAGAAATATCCGGAACATTCCAGAACATTCTGACTCGGGATTTAACAGTTATCAGAAAATGGAGACGGTTTTAGGCCCGGACTCCGAATGTACTCTAATTACTGCCAAAACGACCGTATCGGGACGTAGATGACAACCATGAGGTAGACATTAATATTTGAGCAATCACTTGACGATAATCTTACGAACTGTCACAAATCGTTCCACGTATCAAACATGCGGCCCAATCATCACCGGGTGGTTTGCGGTGTTGGGGCTGGTGTCCTTTACAGTTAGTGCAAGGACTTATAAATCTCTAAAAGGATCAAAGGGTATACTTTTGTATCATAATCAGTTGATCCACGTTTATCAATAACGGTTGGCTTGCTAGATAAGTTTGACGTTATTGTCATACAGATGGCGGTGATCAACTGGTCCCTAAAAGTCACACCTATAGGATACGTTTGAGAGATATGACAGTATAAAAATACAGTCATTTTGATGCCAATTATGACTAACCAGTTAGTCGGAGTGATTGACTAGTAATTAGTCAAACGCGATGTTGAGACAATTATTTAATACGGATTAAATAATATGGGCTAAGGCGAATTAAACAGTTAATTCGTAAATTAAATATAAACGATTATATTTAATAAATGTATATTGAATTAATTATACAATATTGTCTTTGTCGGACATGTATTAATATTTAGACTAATCCGTGTTATTAGTCGACGTATTAATAGTCGACGTATTAATAACCGATAACCGATGACAGTTTATAATAAAACCCGTCATATACATTTTTAGCGGAATTGATCGGACCACGAGTTAATAAAGAGGAGAAAGTGGAAAGCCCACTCCCTCCTCCATGAGACCCGCGGACCGAGGCAACAAAAGGAGAGGCTTCCTCTCCTTTTGACCTAAGCATTCATTTTTACATGAAAATTAGGGTTTTGAAGAGCGATTTTTCTCTGAAAAACCCCGATCTCACATCTCGAAAAACTCACAAGAGCTCTCTCGATATTGCAAGTCAATTAGAGAGCATTTTCTAGCACAAGGGCATAGTCTCAGACGGTCTTGGGTGCAACAATTAGGAGGAAATCTCTGTTGATTTCTGTTCTTTACGCCGCGCTTTAAAGGACCCGAGGTTGATTCTTAATCTTTATCGTTTTTCTATTGTATTTCGTTTATGACCATATTTCACATGTTAAATTTACGTTATAATCCTTAAATTTAAAGGGTCTTATACGGATATTTCCCTTCAAGTGGTATCAGAGCGAGGCCACGTAAATTTTCATTGTGATTTTTCATAAAACGATTTTGAAACGATTGTTTTTGTCTCGAAAACCGTGCCTTGTTTACACGGCTGAAGTTTTTTTTTTTAAACCGTGACATGTTTTACACAGTTAATTCATCTTGTTTCCGATTTGTTTTTATGCATATTGTTATTTTATACGGAGATTATAACAATATGTCAAGTTTTGTCAAATTGTAAAATTGTTTTGATGCGGTTTTGATCAAAATTGCGTTTGTTTTGTTTCGTCAAAACTGTTTTCACGAGGGTTTTGTTTTTCCAGAAACTTTCATTCTCGATCGAGCATGTTTTTTTAATCGATCGAGAGGTTTTCTGTCTTGTTTTACTCGATCGAGTCCTTGTTGTACTCGATCGACCACTTTCAAAACCCCACTGCTCGATCGAGATGTCCTCGTACTCGATCGAAAGCAGATTTCTTGATAAAAGCCCTCGATCGACCTCCGATCTTGTCGATCGAGTACTTTCTCGATTAGCATACCTCTCGATCGACTAGCGATTGATCGATCGAGCCCTTTGTTCCTCGATCGAGCACTTTTGTCCCTGGATCGAGGGATTTTTGTTCGCATGACCTTGAAAATTTATTTTTTTTGTTTTAAATTTTCTTTTGGCCTTAATATGTACTTTATACGGATATTGTACACTCGCTATGATTGTGAAACGGTTCACACACGTACCATTGAGTTATTTTAAAGCCTATTTAAAGTAACGGATTGTAATAGATTAAAATTAAACTGATAGAAGCAGTTTTATCACATGAATTTTAATCGCTAAAAGGTGGTTTGGATAAATTTAACATAATTACAGAATTATGTCACGAATGAATTTGTTTTAGTTGATGCATTTTATTTATCGTTTTGTTGAATGCCTTGAATGGTTTCAATTACGTATTTATTTATTTTTGCAAACGGTTGTAACTTAGTGTGGCCTTAGTAGAACGTGTTACCGTAATGATGGAACACGGTCTTGGTTGTATTTTGAGATCTCGTATCTCCCTTTTTATTTCTTTTAATTACAGTTTTTATTTAGAATGTAAATAGGTTTATATTTTGTAAATTTTAATTGTAATTTTGAGAAGACTAAAGAAGGAGATCGGATGCTCACTCTCGCTGCATGGACAAAGATGGAACATCAAGACAAGCTTTTCGGGTCCAACGGTGGATTCCAAAGTTGTATTTTGTTCTTTTTACTAGGATAGGCCACACTAGGAATTTTATTTACGTATTGCATTCTTTTATTTATTTTTTCGTAACGATAATTTGCATCATATTCCGCCTAAAAACCAAACCACCTAATTATTGCATGAAAACTGACACATATAGAGGTCACGAGTTAGTTTTCTTTGACATTCTCATGTCACACGATCTATGCTAAGCCATCACCTAAATTAATTCATTCATGCAGACGCTAGTTATTCGTTCACTTAAAATGAATTGAAACTTAGTTGATGGGATCTTCCTCGTATAAACAAAAATTGAGAACGGTCTTTATAGGTCAAACTCCAATGAATCCCTTCTTCGTCGGTAGGCATAATATGACCCCTTCTACGTCGGGTAAGTTGGAACCGATTGACTTATTTTATCTCAACACTATGGTCACTCGTACGATCCTGTGATCATGGTGGACTATAGATAGGATTTACGGAAATCTATCGACCAAGAGTTTTTACGGAAGAACTAGCTAAACAGTTGGCTTATCAATTTACGGAAATTGAGTCTTGGGATCACTTGTATTATTCTTGAGGGAGATCAATTATACAAGTGCAATGAGTCTACACGATTAAAATGAATTTTAATAGACTTAAATCACCTCGATGAGTTGCTTATTTCGTTTTTGTTTTTCTTTCTTTTTCAGTGTAGATCACGTTCACTTAAACTGCAAATAACAATATGGCTGGTCACTTGAACGACCCAATGCCAAGTGCCACATTGGACCGTGAGTCCGGCCGGATCTTCATGAATCGGATGAATCATCAACTCGACTCAAGAATGATGGATCAAACTTCGCGGATCGGGAGGCAAGATTACGGAATCTTTGCGGCTGGCGACGGAAGCTCGATTCTGCTTGAGCCCATGCCGTCAAACCCAGGTCCCACGGCTGGAATTAACGAGATCAACAAGTATAACGATTTCGCCTTGGAAGCGGGTGCGATTAAAAACGTACTCATTTTTGCAATGGAACCCAATTTGCAGAAACGCTTCATAGCCCAAGGTGCAAACAAGATTTTCACCACGCTCACCAAGGAATTCTCGAAAGCACCGAGAATCGTGACCTATGAGCATACCACTCGCTTCTTTGATGCGAGACTCCAGAAGGGCCAACCGGTTAGCCCACACATTCTCAGCATGATTGAGAATGTCGAGAAACCGGAGGCGCTTGATTGTAAAATCAGCGAGAACATCGTGATTGACCGCATGCTTCATTCACTCCACGATGGTTTTTCGCAATTTAGAGCGAATTACTATATGAATGATTTGAAGAAAAGTCCCTATGAACTGCACTCCCTTCTCGTACAGACCGAGAAGGACATGAAGTTCAGTGGGAGCATGAAACAGGATGTTCTCGTTGTGTCAAACAAGGGCAAGGGTAAGGGCAAAGTTCAGCCAGGCCTAGCAGTAGGCAAACCGAAGTTTAAGAAGTCGGGTTCAGGTAAGAGTGGGCCTGGTGAGTCGAGCACCTCATCAGGCGCGACAAAGAGCAAGAATGAAAACATGGAATGCCATCATTGCCACAAGACTGGGCATTGGAGGCGTACATGTCCTGTTTATCATGAGGACTTAAAGGCAGGTCGTGTTAAACCTGTTGGTATGTCTTCTTCTTCTACTTTTATTCATATGATTGAGATTAACCACGCAAGTTACGGAACTTGGGTACTTTATACTGGTTGTGGTTCTCATCTGTGTAATCATGTGCAGGGGCTCCGAAACATCGAACCCCTCGTAAAGGGTGAGGTGGACTGCGTGTCGGGAATGGAGCACGAGTGGCTGCCGTCTCAAGGGGAACCTATGTGATCCAGCTTCCTAGCGGATTTGAGTTATTTTTATATAATTGCTATTATGTACCAGATCTTTCGAAAAACATTATTTCGGTTTCGCACTTGACAAACTTGGTTTTTCATTTGTAATAGAGAACAATACTTGCATTTTCTCTTTACACGATATGATTTATGGCAAGGCAGTCTCCATGAACGGAATTTATGTTTTAGATCAGACCACCGAAATATTACACGTAATGAATAAAAAGTTAAAGGTTGGTGACAAAGATCAAACGTATCTATGGCACTGCCGTATGGGACACATTAATGAGAAACGCGTAAAACAGCTAATAAAGAATGGAGCTATCTCGGCCTTTGATTTTCAATCATTTGGCACGTGTGAATCATGTCTCATCGGTAAGATGACTCGAATTTCCTTCAAAGGTGTTGGAATGCGCGCTGCTGACCTATTAGGACTCATACACACGGATGTATGTGGTCCTATGTCAATCACCGCACGAGATGGCTATAGGTATTTCATCACTTTCACGGACGATTTAAGTAGATATGGCTATGTCTACCTAATGAAGCACAAAAGTGAATCCTTTGAGAAATTCAAGGAATACCAGAATAGGGTACAAAACCTATTGGGTAGAAAGATTAAAACACTGCATTCGGATCGTGGTGGCGAGTATCTTTCAAACGAGTTTGATCAACACCTTAAAGACTGTGGGATTGCCCTACAGTTAACTCCACCTGGAACACCTCAGCTGAATGGTGTGTCCGAACGGTGAAATCGAACACTACTTGATATGGTTCGATCCATGATGAGTCACACCGTGTTGCCTGACTCATTGTGGGGTTATGCTCTTCTGTCAGCTGCTCTAATACTTAACCGAAGTCCGTCTAAAGCTGTTGACAAGACTCCATATGAACTATGGAAGGGAACGATCCCTAACTTGTCCTTTATACGGGTTTGGGGCTGCGAGGCTTATGTCAAGTGGAGACACGAGGATAAGCTCGGCCCGCGATCGGTCAAGACATACTTTATAGGTTATCCTAAAGGAACACTTGGTCATTACTTTTATTCGCCAACCGAACAACGTGTTTTTGTTGCGGCTAGTGCGACATTCTTGGAGAAGGAATTTCTCGAGAATGCAAAGAGTGATAGAACCTTCGACCTGTCGGAGATTCCAGAACCAAATACCGAGCAACCATTGGAGGAACCAATTCCTTCAATCCCATTTGCGGTGAATATTCCGAGGAACCTAGGAGGTCGGGAAGAGTCTCTATTCCTCCGGCAGATACATTGGTATGGTCGAGGAACATGACATAGATGACGTTCTACTCTTAACGAGTAGTGAACCCGCAACCTATAAAGGTGCCATGACTAGTTCCGACTCAAAGCTATGGCTTGAGGCCATGCAATCCGAGATGGACTATATGTATGAGAACAACGTATGGGATCTTGTTGACTTACCTGCTAAGGTTCGTCCCCTTCAATGCAAATGGCTTTACAAGATAAAGCATTTTGTGGAAGGTCAACAATATATCTATAAAGCACGACTAGTTGGTAAAGGTTTCACCCAAGTGCCAGGTTTGCACTACGATGAGATTTTTGCACCCGTAGTCATGCTGCGTTCCATTCGGATTATCTTAGCGATCGCCGCTTTTCATGACTATGAAATTTGGCAAATGGATGTGAAAACCGCCTTCTTAAACGGCTTTTTAGAGGAAGAGTTGTACATGGTACAACCCGAAGGTTTCATCGATCCAGAACATCCTAAGAAAGTGTGCAAGCTTAAGCGTTCCATTTATGGACTTAAGCAAGCATCTCGGAGTTGGAATCATCGCTTCGACCAAGTGATTAAAGAAAATGGATTTACTCGATCGGTCGAGGAACCATGTCTTTATATCAAGTCGAGTGGGAGAAAGATTGTCTTCCTAATATGGTATGTCGATGACATACTCCTGATTGGGAATGACATACCTCTCTTAACTTCGGTGAAAGTATGGTTGAAAAACCATTTCCAGATGAAAGATCTGGGAGAGGCACAAAGAATTCTAGGCATCCGTATCTATCGAGATAGATCACGACGGATGTTATCTCTCATCAGAGTCTTACATAGACAAAGTCCTAGAGAGATTCAAAGCATGACTAACTCCAAGAAGGGGTTTCTTCCTATGGCTCCAGGGGTGCATTTGAGCAAGTCTCAGTCACCAGAGACACCGGAAGAGAAAGAGCGCATGACACGGATTCCTTATGCCTCGGCTATAGGATCAATCATGTATGCCATGATATGCACACGTCCGGACGTGGCATATGCATTGAGTATGACAAGTCGATTCCAACAACATCCAGGTGAATCACATTGGATGGCTGTCAAGAACATTCTTAAATACCTACGGAGGACTAAAGATTGGGCATTGACTTATGGAGGCGATCAAAAGCTATGCGCAACCGGTTACGCAGATGCTAGCTTTCAAACGGATCGTGATGACTCGAAATCTCAGTCTGGATTCGTTTTTACTCTTAATGGCGCTGCATCACTGGAAGAGTTCCAAACAAATCACATAAGCAGATTCTACGACCGAATCCGAGTACTATTCGCGTGCCGAAGCTACAAAGGAAGCGATATGGATGCGTCAATTCTTACATGGACTATCGATAGTGCCTAGTTCGAATGACCCGATCACCATCTATTGCGACAATAGAGGTGCCATCTTCCAAGCTAAGGAGCCAAAGTCTAGCAACAAGTCTAGACATGTACAACGGAAAGCTCATCTAATCCGAGATTACGTGGAGCAAAAGGAAGTAGTGATAGAAAAGATTGCTACAGATGATAACATAGCAGATCCTCTCACTAAACCAATACGACAAGATAAGCATGAAGGGCATGTTAATTCCATGGGAATTAAACGTGTTCCTAAGTTGTAGTACTCTTTTATGGATTAGATTCATTCTCCTTTGTACTCTATACGACATCATCGTTTTGATATTTTATATATTTTGTTTTTCATGTGGATTTGTACGACAAATTTTGAACACCACAAAGTGAACTGAACAAACATTATATTTTATGGTCCTTAATTACCCACGTGAGCTGATAACTCAAGGTAATTATTTTGTGACGTTGGTTGATGGTGGGTTCAACGAGCCATAAGACAAAAGGTTGACTGACCAATCACAGAGGCGATTTATACAGATACTTCGTAGGACACAATTGTGACATCGACGTGGAGTCCTAAATGTTTTATAACATTCGGTGCCCGGTCGTGGATAGGACCTTCATGGTGATCCTAAGAGTCGATTCTTTTGACTATCAACTGTCTCTTGAGATTAAGGCAGATTTTGGGTGACTTTGGTTTCTTTCTCACGGTCATCCGTAACAGGGGGCCAAGTAGATTGTTTCTGGGTCATTTCATGTTGTGCTTAGATCGGAAGGAGTTCGAGTTGAAGGAAATATTCAGCCTTTATCAGGTACTCGATATTTCTCAGGGCCACTCGAGGAGCTGTAACTGAAATGCATGGCCATGCTCGAATGCAGATTCGTTTTATCAGTTAAGTTACTCTCTACTCGGGGAAACCACTCTAGATACAGATCGATTGTAAAATACGACCTTTGCGGATCCGGATCTACAAATTGTTTTACATTGAGTGGGAGAAATTTTAAATGAATATGAGAATCGGTTATCGCACATTCACTTGTACGGACAAGTGGGAGTTTGCTGGAGCTGTGTCCTCCAGTTAGTGCGGATAACGTCATTGCACATACACTTGTACGGACAAGTGGGAGCTTGTTGGGGCTGGTGTCCTTTACAGTTAGTGCAAGGACTTATAAATATCTAAAAGGATCAAAGGGTATACTTTTGTATCATAATCAGTTGATCCACGTTTATCAATAACGGTTGGCTTGCTAGATAAGTTTGACGTTATTGTCATACAGATGGCGGTGATCAACTGGTCCCTAAAAGTCACACCTATAGGATACGTTTGAGAGATATGACAGTATAAAAATACAGTCATGTTGATGCCAATTATGACTAACCAGTTAGTCGGAGTGATTGACTAGTAATTAGTCAAACACGATGTTGAGACAATTATTAAATACGGATTAAATAATATGGGCTAAGGCGAATTAAACAGTTAATTCGTAAATTAAATATAAACGATTATATTTAATAAATGTATATTGAATTAATTATACAATATTGTCTTTGTCGGACATGTATTAATATTTAGACTAATCCGTGTTATTAGTCGACGTATTAATAACCGATAACCGATGACAGTTTATAATAAAACCCGTCCTATACATTTTTAGCGGAATTGATCGGACCACGAGTTAATAAAGAGGAGAAAGTGGAAAGCCCACTCCCTCCTCCATGAGACCCGCGGACCGAGGCAACAAAAGGAGAGGCTCCCTCTCCTTTTGACCTAAGCATTCATTTTTACATGAAAATTAGGGTTTTGAAGAGCGATTTTTCTCTGAAAAACCTCGATCTCACATCTCGAAAAACTCACAAGAGCTCTCTCGATATTGCAAGTTAATTAGAGAGCATTTTCTAGCACAAGGGCATAGTCTCACACGGTCTTGGGTGCAACAATTAGGAGGAAATCTCTGTTGATTTCTGTTCTTTACGCCGCGCTTTAAAGGACCCGAGGTTGACTCTTAATCTTTATCCTTTTATTATTGTATTTCGTTTATGACCATATTTCACATGTTAAATTTACGTTATAATCCTTAAATTTAAAGGGTCTTATACGGATATTTCCCTTCATGCGGGAGGTGTAGAAATGAGGTATCTACAGAGCCCCCACTTTGACTGAGGCTTGGACAAGGCGAAAGTCAAAGTATAGCCATCAGGTCAATCGAAGATTACAACCTGACGACTATGGCGACGCGAGGCGCTCAAGGGTCGAACCAAGGACCCGTCGTCGGGAACATTTTAGAGTCCGTCGACTATCGGGGGAGGGTCGTTTAAAGTCCATTAGACTACGTAAGGAGGCTCGCCTTGACCATAAGAAGAGACCATACCTGAGACTTCTTCCTCGAGATGCTTCCGGAGTTGCGTAGGAGCTAAGGTTGAGCATGGGAGCTAAGGGTAAGACCTAAAAGATATATAAGGATTGGTGCTAGGGTATGGGGCCCTAAAGGAAAGCATTGATGGGAAGGAGGTCAAATAGTAAGTTCGGCTAAGGATAGCTAAGGTTTGGATACTTCTGGAGAACGACACCTTCGTCGAACTCCGCGGGAAACACGAAATATTGGGAGTAGCAGGACACGGCTGGGAACTGCTGGAGGGAAAACTGTTTGGATAATCTTTCGGGAAATAATTGTAAGTAGCAGGACACGGCTGGGAACTGCTGAGGGAAAGATCTGCTTGGGTAGATGTTAATCCTCACGTCTTGAGAGAGACAGTACGTCCGCTTACTCTCGCTGGAGACATAATGGGGAATTATTCTTCTTGTCATGAGAGGGAAAGTATATCCGCTTACTCTCGCTTGAGACATAATGAAGGTGTGTCGAATTTTTGTAAATAAGTAAATGCTCGTTGCGACAGGCAAAAACGGGTCTTGGAAGGAATAAACAGTCTGCTGCTGGCTTGGAAATGAGAGCCGGAATGAAAGAAAATCGTCAAACGGACCAAAAGAGTAAGATAGCATCGAGGAAGAGGCGCACCAAAGATGGGCCCACAAATAACGAACTTATAACGAATTTTTGAAAATCCGTATGGAGGGAACAAAAGGAAGAGGCGCAGCAAGAGCTGCGTCTCTTGGAAGAGGCGCAGCGCCTGCTGCGTCTCTTGGAAGAGGCGCAGCGCCTGCTGCGTCTATTCCCCAATTTGGCTTTCCTGCGTAAAAACGCGAAAAACAGAGGGATTGTATTCATTTTCATTCGAAACACAAATCACTCATTTCTCTCTCAAATCTTCACCATTTCCGCCAAGGTTTGGTTCAAAAGCTTGCTTTAAACATGACTAATCGAGGTATGTATCTCAATCTTTCGTTAATCTTCTACACTTATTGAATTTTGAGCCGCAAAATCTAGGGTTTTCGACCCTTTTTGATCAAAAATTTGGGGCTTTTCCCCCAAATGGATTTGCCTTGTCAAATTGATGTTAGAAATGGATAGTAGGTATTGTTAGGAACATAACCATGTATTTGCTTCGAATTTTTGTCGAGTTTTGAGCCTTTGAGTGAAATTTTGAGACGGTTTTACAACTAAACCGTAAATTGCTTCAAAAATAGCCTTTGGATTGCCCATTTGCGATGAAATTTGATACTTGGGATCCTTGGATGACGGGCAAACTTTCTACCATCTCGGAATTTTGGTTTGTGACAACTTTTTCAGGACACCTTTCTAGGGCATAATCGTCATTATAGCGAAATGCTGCCGAAATTTCGACTTGAACCCGGAACTAGGCTTTGAATTGGACTTGACATGACCCACTTTATCACATGAGCGATCGGGTTGGTGGGAATATGACCAATGATGGCAAGGAAAGGGCGATTTCAGGGCTTTGAAGGCTCGAAAACTCCTTAACAAAGGCTCGTCGTCATATGACGCGGCCTGAATTTGCTTTAATATTGCAGGTGATGAGGCTTCTACTTCTGGGAGAGCTCCCATGGAGATAGACGCCGCTACTGTTGAGGAGGCTTTAGAGCAGGCCTTCACCGCTGCGGTGATGGCTGCTGAGTTTCACGAGGAGGAGGCCGTCGAGGAGGAAGAGATCCCGAGACGGGCCAACGTCGGGCGAGGAGGTCGTCAGCTGGGGGGAGCTCCTGCGTGGGCTGAGACCTGGAAGAGTAGGCACCTCGTGTGGGCTGCAGAGGGTCACCTGTCCTACAGGACGGTGAAGAGTTTGGTAAATAGGAATTCACTACCCCTCTTTCATTCTTTTGTCCAAATTTCTTTCAAATTTCATTCAAAACTAAAGATATCTTTTATTTCCAATCGTAATAGGAGGCCGGGAACATCAGGTCGTTCTCGGGGTACACGACGGCGATGGAGCACTACGAGCGGTTGTCGGCGGAGGAGAGGGCCATGATCGAGCGTGGAGCGTTTGGTCCTTTGGTACAGGTCTGGAGGGATATCGTGAAGAGGAAGTTGCGGGCTAACCTTAGCCTGGTCCGCGCTTTCTTGGACCGATTCTGGGATACGACTTCCACGTTTCACCTGCCTTTTGGTGAGGTGGGAGTCACTTTGGAGGATTACGACATGATTTCTGGTCTGTCGTGCGGGACCGAGGAGGTGGTGTGGCCGGAGACTGCCATGAGGGTGGACTCGGCCGAGGCGAGGAGATTGATCGGGTGGAACTTGTCGCCGAAGGCTGTTGCAGTGCTGGGTTTGGTACCAAGTTCTTACGTTCGAGACTACTTTGCGGGGAAGACCCCGGCGCTGGTGACGATTGACGGGAGGGAGACGGCTCCTCCTCCTTATACAGCTGAGCAGAGGGCTCGTCTGTGGCTTTGGTGGTTCTTGCCTTCGATTTACCTCGGAGACAAGGGCGAGAGGTTGTCGACGAAGCTTCTTCCTTTTCTTTCTGACCTGAGTTCCCTAGGGCGTTGGGACTGGGTCACTGCTGGTTTTGCGGTCCTCATCCGCTTCATGAGGGCCATGGTTCGTCCGGAGTTGATGGAGAAGGGGACTTCTCCGGTCTTTGTCGGGACGGACTCTTGTTGGAGGTATGAACCTTCCTTTAGACCAAAGTAAATTCCTTTCTTTATCAAATCACGAAAGATCGTCATTGATTATTCTGCTTTACAGGCGTGGGTGTAATCCTACTTCCCGAGTCTCGCGCCCAAGAGGACGGAGCCGCTGGAGAGGGCCTATCCCGTAGTGACGGATTGGGTGATGTGCCGGACGAAGAGCAAGCGTTCTTCCCACAACGTCTACCGGCGAGACGTGAACGCTCTTCAGCTGAGCAGCGTGAGTATCCCATTTGTATTCATTTATACTTCTTATACTTTGCCTTTAATTGATCATAGAGATGATCTTTGCCTTAACTTGTCATAGTGGGTGCCCAGACCTTGGGCGGAGTACGCTGGAGCGCCTCCTTTCGTGGCTGAGGTCCTTCGACCTAGGAGTCCGAGTCGACTGCTGTTGAGGACGTCGATGGGTCCTGTGTGGTACTTGGGTGAGCGTTTGGCTCGTCAGTGCTCTCGGGACGCGTTGACGGTTCCCGTCGATCCTCCCAGGACGATGTTTAGGAGCCTTCGAGGCCGAGAGGGAGGCGGACTTGGCTGGTGCCGTGGCGACGCCTTCTTCTTCTGCTTGGCGAGGACTACTCAGCGTTCCTCTACGGGAGGTTGGCGTACTGGCTGGTAGTGGTGAGTATCTTTTACTTTTTCTTGATTTGATTTTGAGAATTACGACGAAAGATCATCGATTAATGAGAGCTACTTGTCTTTGCAGGAGGTCGAGGCGGCGGGCATCGAGCCCCCAGTGTACCCCGAGACCCTCGAGTACACTGACGCGACCGGGAGGACGACGATCTCCGAGCTGCGTGACATTGACGTAGCTGTGACGGAAGCTGGCCTAGACGACTGGCAGCATCTGATTCGGAGGGTGAGTCTCTAACTCGCATAACTTTCATGTAGGAACACATTTGATTGGGTTTGTTCAATTTGCTAAGAATTTCTTTTGAAAATGCAGGTCGCGCCGTCCCGGTTCGTGGCATTATGGAGGGTGGCTAACCGGCTGCGAGCTACTGCCGTCGAGGCACTCGTCGGTGGTCGAGGTCGTCAGGTATGAACCTTACACCTATTTCTCTTTTTGATTTTTGATTTTTCTATTTTCTATTTTGCTTGAATCGATTGACATGAGCCAATTTACTGCGGTTTACAGGGTGACCGCGAGCTGGAGCGAGAGTTGACCCAGTCTCGGGAGGAGACAGCTCGCTTGTTGAGGGAGCTCGAGGTTCGGGACGCCGAGATCGCCGTTCTGGCGGCGAGAGTTGCAGAGTTGGAGGGCGCCCAGCAGTAGTTTTGTGTAGTTTTGTAGACTTGTACATTTGGACATTTGATTTTGAACATTTTTGGACTTTGTTTGGGGCGCAAGCCCCCAGTTTGCTTGTACATTTTCTTTGTTTGGCGTATATACGATGGCCTGAGTGCCTTTGCTGCTGGGTTGTGTTGCTTGTATCTGCAGGTTAGTTCTGAACAGGTTTGGTAGATAACGGTTTGCGCCGTCATGCTGCCGAAATTCACATTTTTATATACATATGGCCTTAATCAGCGCAAAATGAGACTCAAAAGAACACAAAAAAAAGCAAAAATTTTGCCGGAAATGACCGGACGGTAGGGAGGGTTACCCCCTAAAAAAAAGAAAAAATAAATCTATAAGTTAGAAAATGTAGAAATGAAATTAAGAAACTGAAGTGAATAAAAATGCTGAAATTTGTTAATAATGAAAATTATTTTCAAAAAGGAAAATGAATTAAATTGAAAATTACTTCCTACAAGAGAAAATGAATTAAGATGAAAGTTATTTCCTAAAAAAGAAAAAAATTAAGTGTGATGAAATGGCGAAGGTGTCGTCGTCGCCTCGAAATGCGTGCCCGCGAATTTAGGACACCTGAAACATGGTAATTTTCCCGTATTTACCAAAATAAAACCCCGTAGGAATAGGAAATCATTCGCGGAGATCACAGAAGTGAGACTGGGGAAGAGGCGCAGCATGAGCTGCGTCCCTTTGAAGAGGCGCAGCAGGTGCTGCGCCTGTTCCCAAGCTGGTCCGTTCTGACGGATTTTTGGAAACAGAGAAAAGTATAAATAGAAGCGTCGATGGAGCTTTAATTCATATAAATCTTCCGTCTCTTCTTCGTCTATTCACATAAAACTCCCAAAATAAATCTTCAAAAGAAAATTGTCATTATGAATACTTTGGAGATCCGCATGAAGGAATGGACCAACGAATTTTCGAATATGGAGAAGCATGACATGGGTGTTTATAACCTTGGGTCTTTGTTGAGTTTGAAACTCATCAAGGTTGTAAAACCGTTCTTGGATGCTTGCCTTGACTATTGGGACCCGAATTATCATGTTTTCGCGTTCCCAGGAGGTGACATTTGCCCATTTCCTGAAGAAATTGCTGCTATTGGTGGGTGGGACCCCGAACATTTACCTGCCATTCCTTCCACTTCGCAAGGGTGTAAGAGCAAATTCAGAGACTTGCTTGGACTGACCAGACTTGAGATGGACCGTCTAGTTACCCCGAAAGGCGTGAGAATGTTGGATTTTATAGACCGATTTATCAACAGGGCCGACCCTACTGTTTCTCATATTGCTAGGAGGAGGGCAATTGGCTTTTGTTTGTTGCATGTGTATGTCTTCCAAGGACATGTTGATGAAGACATGAGAGGTGATCCCCGTCTTTTGGGCCTTATTGAGCAAATGGAGCTGCGCAGGAGCCCAGCTTGCTTAGGCTTAGGAAAGATTATTTTGGGTTTGGATAATAGGAAATCCAACCGCGATCTGCCGTTCTTGGGGAGTCCCGTCATTTTGCAGGTAAAAGTCATCTCTTTTATTTTTTTTATTTTTTTTGTTATTTCTAATACTTGCTTTTCGGTAGGTTTGGCTTATGGAACGGCTCCGATTGATCGAGCCCCCAGTTCATGCACTTTCCTATCATGCTCGTTCGATTGCGATGAGGACGCGGTTGTACATGGTGAACTTTACCCGGGTCTGCGATTATTGGAAGAACAAGCTGAAGAATGATGATGGTCCGTTGATTAGGTGGGTTGTACCGTGGTGGCACCTCAAGTCTGTCACTGGAGTGTCTTCTTTGGATCCCACTAGATCCGTGCGCATTCCTGGATTGGAGTTTATGGTATGCATCTTCCCGAAAAGATTGATGAGGCAAGTTGGGCTCAAACAGACGATCCCGAGGCTTGACACCATCCCGCAGACTGCTATGGCGCTTACTACCGAGAGCCGAAGGGAGTGGGCTATTAAATGGGCTCAAAGAAACATGTGGTTCTTGAACTTCTCCGCCAATGCTTTGTGGGTGTCGGATTCTTATCTGAGGTGGAGAAAGGCTACTACTCCGGAAGAGCGCGAGAGACTGAGGAAACGCGAGCCTGTTGATTACAAAGTGCGCGAGGGAGAGAAAGAGAAGGAGAAGCATCTGACAGAGGGAGAAGAAGAAGCCGGGTTTCAAGTTGTTCATCCTTCAAAGAAATCAAAGACTACTCCTGTCGCAGAAATGGTGGTTGGCAAGAGTGGAAGAGCCAGGCCTCGAGAAAGACCGTTGGTGATTAGGTCTGAAGTGGTGCAAGAGCGTCCGGCTCGAGGTCGTGACAAGAAATATGACAAGAATGACAAGGGCAAGGGGAAGATGGAGGAATAGCCCGAGTCTTTATTTATTATTTGATTATTATTATTGTTGTTGTTGTTGTAATAAAAGGGAGGGATTTTTAGAATCCTAGCCTATTCTATTTTTATTATGTAACGTACTATTATTATTTAGGAAATGAATGAAATAAAAAGGTTAAATGGTTATGAAACCGTTGAGATTTTCTACTTATTATTCTTGTCGAATTTCAAATGCAATGCAAATGTCCTTCTATTTACATTTTAGATATAGTGGGTTGAATCCTGTGAAGGATTGCCTACGTATTCACTTGAAAAGCGAAATCAAACCCTTGCGCGTAGTTCGAGTAAATGTAAAAGAATAATTGTTCGAAGCAAGAGCTTTTAATGAACATAGAAAATAAGCATGAGCTTTTGCTTACTCTGGAGGTGCGAATTTAGTTTATTTGATGATATGAGGATGACAAACTTGCCAAAATGCAAGAGCACAGTGACATTAGCTTATTTTAGCTGGGCTAGGGGCCGTTTATTTAGTGCCACAAGAGCGACACGTGGGTTTACGCGAGGCGCGTCTTTTGTTCCTATTCTAGGCATAGTACCGTTTCAGTTGGTCAAGGTTTGTGGGGTTTGTAAACTCATTCCCATCTAGGTCTGTGATTCTAACCGCACCCCCTGGGAGTATGGATTTGACTAGAAATGGTCCGGCCCAATTAGGTTTGAATTTTCCCCTTGGGTCGACAGGTAAAAGAGCTCTAAACGATTTGAGTACTAAGTGTCCTTCTTTGATGTTTCTTGGCCTAACCCTTTTGTTGAAAGCTCGTTTGATACGTGATTGATATGTTTGGACATTATGTAAGGCGCGTAGCCTACGTTCATCCAGGAGGATGAGTTCTTCATATCTATCCTTTTTCCAATCGGCCTCCGGGATTTGACTTTCTAGTAAAATACGCAGGGATGGTATTTCTAGCTCGACTGGTTGTACAGCTTCCATGCCGTAGGTCAAATAGAAAGGAGTAGCCCCAGTGGGCGTCCTTACAGATGTACGATACCCCCATAAGGCAAAGGGTATCTTGCTTGGCCAATCTCTGTAGTTGTCAATCATTTTCTTGAGAATCGTGACAACATTCTTGTTTGCCGCCTCTACCGCGCCGTTAGTCTGTGGTCTATAGGGCGAAGAGTGGTGATGCTTAATCTTGTATTTGGCTAGCAATTGCTCGGTTTCAGCTTGGAAATGTGACCCGTTATCGCTAATGATCTCATGTGGGCAACCATATCGACAGATGATGTTGTTTTGTATGAATTTTGCCACATTTTTAGCCGTAAGACCAGTGTAGGAAGCCGCTTCTACCCATTTGGTAAAATAGTCGATTGCCACTAGAATGAAACAGTGACCTCCTGTTCCGGCTGGGGTTATCTTTCCGACTATGTCAATTCCCCATGCAGAAAATGGCCAAGGAGATGTCATTGTGTAGAGTAGTGAAGGAGGGAGATGTTGTTCATTCCCGAAGATTTGACAATTGTGGCAATGCCTTACGTATTTGATGCAATCGGATTCCATTGTGGTTCAATAATATCCCAGACGTGTGATTTTCTTTGCCATCATAGGCCCACTCATGTGAGGACCGCATTCTCCGTCGTGGACTTCTTCCATCACCTTTCGTGCTTGTGAATGATCAAGGCAACGTAGGACTACACCAAGAGGTGTTCTTTTGTATAATTCTCCTTGCATGAGAATGTATTGGGAAGCTAATAGGCGTATAGCACGTTGTCCCCTCTTGTCCATATCCGGTGGATAGGTACCATTAAGCTTAAAATTCAGGATTGCTTGGAACCAGGGCTCCTGTGTGATTTCCTTTTCATCGGTGATTTGGTGGACATAAGCCGGCTCTGACCGTCGTTCGATGCACAAAGGCATTTCCATCATTTGATCTGGCATATTTATCAAAGATGCAAGTTTCGCAAGAGCGTCTGCAAATTGATTTTCCTCCCGAGGTAGGTGTAGGTAGGTTACGTGATCAAAGAATTGAGCGACTTGGTCTATCCTAGCCTGATAGGGTGCGAGGCTTTCGCTTCGGATTTTCCAAGATCCTGTAACTTGGTTGATGATTAGTGATGAATCCCCATGTACTCGGAGGTTTTTAATGCCTAAGCTTACTGCCGCTTGTAGTACAATGAGACAAGCTTCGTATTCTGCAGCGTTGTTTGTCACCTCGAAGTCGAGTTTGACAGCAATCGGTGTATGCTCACCTTTAGGAGAAATGAGTAACACTCCTATTCCGAATCCTCTTAAGTTTGATGCTCCATCAAAGTATAGGTCCCAGGAGTCTACATCAGTTTGAAGTATATCCTCGTCGGGAAATGACCAAGTATCTATGGTTTGTGCGTCATTGATAGGATTTTCTGCGAAGAATTCGGCGACGGCGCGACCTTTTATAACTTTCAGTGGCACATATTTAAGGTCGAATTCTGAGAGCATCAGAGTCCATCTTGCCATACGTCCGTTGAGGACGGGTTTCTCGAAGAGGTATTTGACTGGGTCCATTTTGGAGTATATCTTGACAGAGTAGCTAAGCATGTAATGGCGTAGCTTCTTCGTTGCCCACACAAGAGCGAGGCATGTCTTTTCGAGTTGTGAGTATTTGCACTCGTACTCCAAGAACTTCTTGCTAAGATAGTAGATAGCTCTTTCTTCACTTCCTACGGTTTGAGCTAGCATGGCACCCATGGCGGTTTCAGTTACTGTGAGATATAAACCAAGAGGTTGATCGCGTTGCGGTGGCATGAGCACTGGTGGTTTAGCCAATATCTCTTTGATTCGGTCAAACGCCTTTTGACAATCATCATCCCACATGGCGTGGTCTGTTTTCTTGAGTTTCTTGAAGATAGGCTCACAAATCATCGTAAGTTTTGATATGAATCGACTTATGTACTGTACTTTTCCCAGGAATCCTCTGACTTCTTTTTCTGTTTGAGGTTGTGGCATTTCGATCAGAGCTTTGATTTTGGAAGGATCTATTTCTATACCCCGTTGGCTAACAACGTATCCTAGGAGTTTGCCAGATGTTACCCCAAATGTGCATTTCTGAGGATTGAGTCTCATGTTGTACTTTCGTAGCCTTGCGAAGAACTTGCGAAGGTTCGCAATATGTCCCTCTCTTTCCTTGGATTTTACGATCATGTCATCTACGTATATCTCAACTTCTTTGTGCATCATGTCATGTAGGAGTGTAGTTGCGGTGCGTTGGTACGTAGCTCCGGCGTTGATCAATCCGAACGGCATTACTGTATAGCAATAGGTTCCCCATTGGGTGACAAATGCGGTCTTATGCATATCTTCCATGGCCATCTTGATCTGGTTATAACCCGCATATCCATCCATGAAGGATAGTAATGCGTGGTCGGCAGTATTGTCCACTAATATGTCAATGTGAGGTAGAGGAAAGTCGTCCTTTGGACTCGCTTTGTTCAGGTCCCTAAAGTCAACACAAACACGGATTCTCCCATCCTTTTTGGGTACGGGTACTATGTTAGCTACCCAGTCAGAATACTCGAAAACTTTGATGAACCCGGCTTTGAATTGCTTGTCAACTTCTTCCTTAATCTTTAGAGCCCACTCTGTTCTCATTCGTCGAAACTTCTGTTTCACAGGTTTGAAACCTGGTTTAATCGGAATCCTATGTTCAGCGATATCCCTATCGATCCCCGACATGTCTTTGTAGGACCAAGCGAAAATGTCTTTGAATTCATTTAGGAGGTCTATGAAATTGGCCCTTTCGGTAGAGCTCAAGGTAGTCCCTATACTAAGTTCTTTGGGTTCTAGTTCGGTTCCTACATTGATGGGTTCGGTGTCCTCTATTACTGGTCCCCTTTCCCCTTCCTGTAGTATTTCTTTGGCTACGTAGGGAGGTATTTCGATTGAGTCTGGGTCTTGGTCATCCTCAGTATCATCGTAAACAGAATTGCACTCAAGATAACACAAAGAGTAAGCAGAACCTGATTTATTCATATTAAGATTTGAGTAAAGTTGAAACAAAGAAGCCAACTGATCCATGGTCAGTGGCGGTAAAGGGACAATGGTTGGGGCAATTCTCGAACTACCGTGACTACTCGAGACTAAGCTAGGAGTAACGAATGGAGTGGGGATGACGACAGGAGTGGACTCTCTAATGACTTCTCTAGACTCCGACTCTGACTCCGACTCTGACTCGAACTCATCGTCTTCTGGTTCTCCTTTGAACATCTCTCCTTCTCCAGTGGTGAGCTTGAAGAGTCTTCCTTGATTGTTGGTCCATTTGATCGATTTTCTCCATCCTTTTTGCTGCTGCGCGTCTGTTTCTGTGATCAACGCGGTGGGGTTGAAGCGATCGTCTTGAAGTATCATAGTAATGATCTCATCCTGCGCGGCCCTTACGAATCGGTCTTCTCCAAATAATAGGCTAACAGCTTGTTCGTCTAAGCAAGGTGCTTGACGGGTATTGACGGTAGGAACTGTTTCTGAAGGGATGAAGTAGCAATCGTGAAAGATCTCGATTCCGGCTAACTTCCTCTCAAGATAATGCTAAGGTTCAGGAAATCCATGAAAGAGCTCTGAACTTCCTTCTTGAACAAAGTACCCATTTAAAGTAGGGAGGTATGGCCTCATTTGGACTCCTACGTGCTTGCGGTTTTGGACTTGGGCAAGCATTTCGAGAACCTCCTCTTTTGTGGGTTTGTACCCTAGTCCCAGTGGTATCCTCGTTGAGTTGCATTCCTTGTATGGTGCGAAGGTATTCTTCCGGATAAGGTTCAAAGGCATTCCAGGGAAGTATTCCTGGGATTTGAGTAGGTGGTTGACCACCAAGTTAGAGTAGGGATTATAGTATAAGGGTGTCAACTCACTTTCTATAACGCTTACACTTTGGAAGCCCCCAAGTTCGTATATGGGATCCGCAAGGACTTGATTGTTTGATTGCTTCTCGATTATTGACTTGATGGGTGACGAAGTGATCGTCACTACTTTGCCATTTAATGGGATCTTGATCTTTTGATGAAGGGTGGATGTTACCGCTTTGGAAGCGTGAATCCAAGGCCTTCCCAGAAGTATGTTGAATGAAGCTTTGATATCCACTATAACTTTTCGTTCGATTGGTCCCGTGACTATGGTTAGGTTAGCAAGTCCTACCACTTTTCGTCGTGTACCGTCATATGCACGTACACCTTGATTGGTAGGAGTCCAATCTGACTCTTTCATGCCTAGCTTGTATGCCGTTTTGAGGGGTATGACGTTGACCGCGGAGCCATCATCTACCAAGGTCATTGGCACATTCTTCTTTAGACAAATGACAGTGATGTATAGAGCAAGGTTGTGACTAGCGCCGAAAGGTGGCAAATCTTCGTCCGAGAAAGTAATAGGATTACTTAGCTTTGATGATTCTTGGAAGACCAAGTTGACTACATCTTCAGGAGTGGAGTTATGTGCTACATTTAGCTTGGCCAAAGCTTGCAGTAAAGCCTGGCGATGTGGGAATGAGCTTGCTATTAATTGCCAGACTGGAAGATCAGCCTTGGTCTTCTGTAATTGCTTGAGCAAATGATCAGTGGGGTCATCTTCGTTGTCATTTGGTGTGATGACGTTGTTTGGACCATTTTGAATAGTGCTTTGATATGGACGACCCGAACGAGTTAGGTGGTCCACATCTTGGTCTTCACCATTTTGGATTATTTCTTTGACTAGGGAGTTTTCAATGAGATATTCGTCCTCATCGTCATCGGCCCAAACCCCATTGACTGCAGCTAGTTCCCTCATTCTCATGATATCACCTTCTAGTCGTATGATTTGGTCGACTAGCTTATCAACCATGGTGACTACTTCTTGCATGATGGCATTTTGAGAGAAGATTAGTGGCACGTGTTCTTCGGGCATTGCGTTGGGATTTCGTAAAGTTGTTACCATGTTTTCTAATTCCCAAACTTGCCTATCTACACTCCTTGCCCATGTGATGAAGTCGGAAATGGTAGGGGAGATAGTAGAGTAGAGCCCTTCATTCTCAATCGCGTGAATTTCATTTTCGATAGGAGAAATGAGGTGTGAGCAATCTAAGGTAGATTCATCACTTGTGATCACTAGAAATCCAAGAGGATTCTGAGTGTTGTTGGGCTTACCTACCGGCGGTATTGGGAGTCAACCGTCTTCAATCATGTCTTGGAGCACGTTTTTCAACTTGTAGCATTTTTCTGTGTCGTGCCCCTTACCTCTATGGTATTCACAGTATGAATTTTCGTCCTAAAACTTGGACTTCCTTTCGGGTTCGGGAGTAGGTCCAATGGGTTGGAGTTTACCTTGCTTCATTAACCTTTTTAGAGCGTTGGAGTAAGTGTCCCCAAGGTTTGTGAATTTCCTTGGTGGGGTAGTTTTCTTGGATGGCCCGAGAAGGTTAACCTCATCGGTCTTACTAGTAGAGCCGTATGAACGACTTGTGGACTTTGATATCCTCGACCTACCATTTTGGACAAGAGTCCTTTACGGATGTCATCTTCAATTCGTGTCCCTAGCACGGTTAAGTCCTTGAAAGTCTCGATGTTTTGATATCTCAAATTATTGGCATAGATGGGTTTGAGATTATCCACAAACTTTTCCACAAGAGTAGCCTCATCCGGGCGTTCAACTAGTTGAGTGCTAGTCTTCCTCCACCTACTTAGGAAGTCGGTGAATCCTTCTTTGTCATTTGGGTAAGAACCTCTAGAGTACGCATGTTGACTTGGATCTCGGCATTATCCGCATATTGTTTAGAGAATTCGATTGCGGCGTCTTCCCAAGTAGCGACCTTCTTGTGATCTAAGGAGTAGAACCATTGCCTTGGGATGGTATCAAGAGATGAAGGAAAGATCCTTAAGAACATCTCGGGTTCTCATGCCCCTTGAACTTAGGGATATCCGTCATACTAAAGTTAGTTGGCAATTTGGCTTTTACGGCCTCATACTTGCGATTGTTCTCCCTATAAATGTCATCACCCTTAAGGTACATCAATTGCTCCTCTAGGTATTGGAGTCTTTTCTCAGCTGCAGTCGTCCCCATGATAGGATTCTCATCCCTAGACTCGTCATCGGAGTTACGCAGTACTTCACTTTCAAGAGGAGGCAACCTTCCCTCTACGGCATAGATACGGCCTTCGATGTGCTCAAGGTGGTCATAGGTTTGTTCTTGGATAATTTGCATTTGGGCCAGCGCGGCTAGGATTCGATCATTACCATCTTGAAGTTGGTGGAGATTTGTTTCATCACTTGATCCGGGCATCTTTGGAAACTGGATAAGAGATCGGCGACGAATCAAAACACGATCGACCATTCTAACACTCTTGCTAAAAGAAGAAATGCTTTGACTCGTGAAGTGGGTGTGTGCCACTTGTGTTGAGTGAGTTTTGAAGAAAGACAAGGTCTTTGAAAATGTGTGTCCTAGTCAACTATAGTGTAGTTGTAGGAGTGGACTCGAAGTGAGGTTTTGAAATGGGCTTGTGGCCCGAATTTTGACACGACAAACGGACAGAGTTTTGACCGGATCTTGCGCTAATTAAGAGCCCTTTTCGAAATTTTGTTTGAAAAAAAGGGTTTTGCTTTTTGAAAATATGGTTTTGTTTAGAAATGGTGATCATGTAAGGTTTACACATTTATACAAGCATTATAACGGGATGCTGAGTGCATTTAGAAGGGTTTTGGTTTAAAGGGTGGGTTGCCATACCGAACCATCAAACCCGAAGTCTGTGGAGAGGCTCGTGCCAAACAAGAGTAAGGCCGATTCCTAGTCCATTTCCTCAAGTAGTGATGGCCCTTGATACAAACAAGAGTAAGCATCATGGTATGGATGACGTCAATCGCTATCCATCCTTAGGCCCAAATAAGAATTAGGACCTTTTAGACGGGACGATTGGTCGAATGGGTTGGGTTGGGCCTAGGAAGGCCGAATTAAACGGTCTAGGAAGACCGAGTTATGAAAACCGACAATTGTCTTGTACAAACTATTCCCTAACCTTGTTCAAGTTTCACCCTTGGCTACACGTAAGTGTATTATCCCCAGCGGAGTCGCCAAACTGTGGATAGCGGGCCGCCCACGGGGGCGCTTGGTGAAGACGAAACAAGCGTTTGCATTTTTGTATGGAGTCGCCACCAATTTTTGTGGGAAATTGGAACCGTTCGAATTCCTCGTGTCATGTCAAGACACAAAGTAGTGACATGAACACTAAGCAATCGTTACCCTTAGCATTCTATGTCTAGAATGACTCTCGTGGATGACAATGAACACGGGTGTTCACAGATATCTGGAGTAAGGGGTGATGGTACGTATTAGGAAGCTCTTTTGATCGAACACCTAATCCCGCCCGCCTCGATAGCGGCCTCTACTAATGATTAGGGAAGTTATTCGTACTCGATATATCGTCGGCTATATGCATGCAATGCAACATCCAAGTTTTAATCCTAACATGTGAGAATTAATACTAAGTCGGTTGACACGTAATTTAGCATACGATTGGGTCGAAGTAGGATTTAATGCTCAATTACATGTGAAAAAATACAAATGATACAAAAAATATGATAAAGAAAATTACAATAATGAAAATTACAATAATTACAATGGAATAGGCGATTTATGTCGAAAATACCTTTAAAACGGATAATTTGGGAAAAAGAATAAACAAATAAATTAACGAACAGGAATTAGCGTGATATTATGGATAATAGTCGATTATACGTAGGCTAATTAAACTAGGTCAAGGCAGAAACGGAGTTCAGGGACAGAACTCAGCCAGGAACAGGCGCAGCAGACGCTGCGTCTGTTCCTTGGCTCAGTTCTGGCTGTGAAGCCGTGATTGCAAGCCGTTAATGTCAATTGGTGATTTTAATGATCGATTTGATGATATTTACTCAGATGAAAGTGATTAACAGGTTATTTACATATGATTGATGGTCATGAAAGCAATAAATATGGATATGGCGGAAGCAAACGAATTAATTACAAGATGGAATAATGAGAAGTGAAAAATATTAATGAGTCCTACAAATTAATTCAATTAATTAGGTTAGATACGATGGATTAATGACGAATATGCGATGAACATGGGAATAAACAGATGTAAACTATATCAATGACGAATTCCAGAAACTCAATATGAACAAATTGAATCTCTACAACCCGGAATTGAATTTAATGACGAAAACCCGCAAATATTAGATTATTAGGGATTTAAGTCGGATTTATGATGATTAAACATGAGAATGACGATGGATTAATGCACATGTGAATTATATGCTATTATGACAAAGAATTGAAGAACAAACGAAATAAGTAAAAGAATTAACACGAATTACAGAGGACGGAGGAATAAGAAAAGAAGCAGGAACTGCGGCAGCCTCACGAAGAGGCGCAGCAGGGACTGCGCTCCTTCGAATAGGCGCAGCAGTTGCTGCTCTTTTCTCGACGTCTGTCTACTGGGAATCCGCAAAAAAGAGGTTTTAACAAAGGGTTTTAGAAATCGGTTTTAATGGTATTTTCGACATAAACCTTACAATAGATGATACGAAAAGTAAAATACAATAAATAAAAGGGGAATTTACACCCTCAGATTTACATGTTGATGAAACGAGAAGGACTAAGATATCGATTAGTGATGCTCGACGCGAGTGCAAATAAAGTGCCCTCGTAAGAGGAAAACGATTAATTAATTAAGTTGATTATTGTGTAGTTGGTCAAATTGGTCGGTCATGCAACGGAGAGGCTGGTACCCGGAAAGATCCGAGCTTACGTGGTCGAAAGTTCAAGCACGTAAGCGCCAATAAGTAAGAACAAAGTCTAGAATGCAAAGGGAGAAGAGAAGGGCGGACACTCGCGTGAGAAATATGAGGAGCGAAGACTCCTATTTATACTAATCACACGACGGAATTAGGGTTTCGGAGACTCTTTGGAAGTGAATCTCGGAAATATATGAAAAAGATACGAAAAGCACGCAGAAAAGGGCCTGGGAAGAGGCGCAGCAGCCACTGCGTCTCTTGAAAGAGGCGCAGCACCTGCTGCGTCTATTCCCAGCAGCCACTGCGTCTCTTGGAAAGATTTCCGTGTTTGAGTTATGGTAGGACGGAAATAATTCGATCTTCCTTAATATTTTATATGAATATTATGGGATATTATTTGCCAAAAGATAAATTTTATGAAATATGGAATAGAAATATCCGGAACATTCCAGAACATTCTGACTCGGGATTTAACAGTTATCAGAAAATGGAGACGGTTTTAGGCCCGGACTCCGAATGTACTCTAATTACTGCCAAAACGACCGTATCGGGACGTAGATGACAACCATGAGGTAGACATTAATATTTGAGCAATCACTTGACGATAATCTTACGAACTGTAACAAATCGTTCCGCGTATCAAACATGCGGCCCAATCATCACCGGGTGGTTTGCGGGAGGTGTAGAAATGAGGTATCTACACCCACTTCGTCAGCTTCTGGCTACTAGAGGTAGCCTCAATGGTGCTTATCTGAGCAGCTGCACCCTTCTTAGCTTCCACGTCCGTATGGCTCAACGGATCAACACTCTCATCAACTCCATAGCTCAGGCAACCAAGACCTCCTCTTTGTATGATCGGCTTCTTTACAGCTGGAGCAACTTACAACACTTCCTTCCCCAAACCAGCTCCTGCGACATCTAAAACAACAAATTCTTCCTTCTTTTTGCTCCCAATCTGGGGCGGAGGGGTCAACACAGAAGTAGTAATAGAGACAGGTGGTTCAGGAAGCACAAAGTACGATTTCTTGTCAGAAACCGTATTATAAGTCACAGGCCACATGGGGTCCTTTTTCTTAGCTGGTTGGGCAAAGAAAATAGAATGCTTTCCCACTTTGAAGGTCAAGGTACCCAGACCGACATCTATTACTACACCAGCAGTGTGCAGAAATGGCCTACCCAAAATAATGGGTATATGAGCATCTTCAGGCATGTCAAGTACAACAAAGTCAACAGGGTAGAAAAACTTCCCTATTTGAACGGGGATGTCCTCTAAAACGCCTATTGGCTGGACCGCAGAGCGATCGGCCATCTGGACGGTCATATCTGTCACTGCGAACCTAGTCAATTTGAGCTTCCTAGCTAGACTCAAGGGCATGACGCTTATACTAGCTCCTAAGTCACATAATGCCTTCTCAATAGAGAAGGTAACTATATTACAAGGAACAGAAAAGCTACCCGGGTCCTCTAGCTTATGGGGTGCAGTGTGAGACAAGTAAGAGCAAGACTCTTTGGTTAAAGCGACAGTGTGCACATGTTCAAGTGACTTTTTCTTAGACAGGAGTTGTTTCATGAATTTAGTGGATGCAGGCACCTGATTGACCAATTCAAGGAACAGTACTTGTACATTCAAACTACGGATAACCTTTTCAAATTTATTGAAAGATACCTGTTCCTTTGTTGACACTAGTCTCTCCGGGTATGGGGCTGTAAGAAGTACCTTAGCCCTCTCCTCTAGGTTGCGCATGCCGGCATCCGTGGACTTAGGCTGGAAGTCCACTGCTTTATCCTTGTTCAAGCTCGAATCCTCCTCAGACTGTCTCAAATGTGAGCCATTAACCGTCATCGGATCGAATTTCGGAATTGGGACGGACCCATCAGCACTCGGGTCTGGTCTTAACACTTTCGGAGTTGTCGTGCCCCGAAACAAATAGTCCCTCAAGTTGTCGGGCATCGAAGGACGAACAATCTCGCTATCAGCAGTAATCTTGGTCGATCGACCACCCTCCTAAGTCGATCGACCAAGGTGCACAGTTCCAGAAGCTGTTGTAACCCGCATATCAGCCGATCGACCGGGTGTATCAGTCGATCGACTGATATACCTGGTAGACGCCTGTTTCTTTGATTTATTCGTTGAAGATTTCTTTTGACTTGTTTCCGGCTCATCTTTTTCAACAGCGTCCTCGACCATGGCAGGGCCCTCAAGGGTGGACCCACTCCTCAAAGTGATGGCATTTAAGGTCTCCTTTTGGTCGGTTTGAGTCGGTAAGTGTCCCGGAGCTCGAGAGGTATTCTTACTAGCTAATTGAGCAAGTTTGCTCTCCATTAGCTTCATCCCGACCTCTCGTGCTTGGGACTCCTTTAGCGACAAGTTTTTGAACTCAGCAAAATCAGAACTGTGAGATTGTTGTTGCTGCTGCGGCACATAAGGAGGTTTCTGATATTGTTGTTGCTTTTGATGAGGGGGCACATAGGGTTGCTGCTGCGGAGGTGGAGTTGGATTTAGGACATTCTGGCTACTCCACCTCAGGTTGGGATGAACATTGGGCTCATAGTAGGTGTTTGTCTGCCTATAGTGTTGAAAGGCAGCGCAAGACTCAAAAGGACTAGGGCAATTCTTCGAAACGTGTCCCTCAGCTCCACACCTTTCACAGACGAAAGGACCGTCTGACACAGCATTTACCTGGTACATCCCACCTTTAGAAGCTCCTCCCAGTTCATATTTGTCAAATCTTGCAGTGAGAGCTTCAAGTGCAGCAACAGAGGAAGATTCAGCAGCTCTCCTCTGGTTCCCTCTGGAATTCCCATACTCAGCTTTGTGGGTAGCTAGATCGTCAATGATCTTCCACCCCTTGGTTGCTCCCAAATTTTCAAAAATCGGCCATTGGTCGCAAAGCATCCAAAATAGCCCTCGATCGATCATCATGACCCATTATAGAAATGATTGTACAAGCTCCATTTTTCGAAACCATGGTGCGGTATGGTTCGCACCAGCTTCTTAAATCGGACCCATGCCTCGTGGAAGTTCTCATCCGACCCTTGTTTGAAACTTGTGATTTGGGCTCTAATAGCAATCGTCTTAGAAGCAGAAAAGTACTTCTTGTAGAATACCAATGCCAAGGAATTCCAGTCAGTAATCCCATGAACGGCTCGGTCCAGATCTCTATACCACTCCCTTGCAGCATCACGAAGGGAGAAGATAAACATGATCTCCATGATCTGGTCTTGGGTCACGCCGGCTGGTGGGGGTATGGAAAAGCAGTAATCGATAAAGGTCTCCATATGTTTAGCTGCATCTTCATTTGCAGCTCCCCCGAACTGGTTTCTCTCAACCATATTGATGTATGAAGGCTTTGGTTCGAACTTCTTAGCATCTCCTGGTAATTCGAACCCCTTATATAAATTTTCAGCTGTCGGCTCAGAATGACTAGCTATACTCGCTTCCTCGGCCATGACTGGAATTTCTGGAGAAGTAACTATCTCGGCTGAAGAAGTGGAAACGGGTGAAGAATGTGGGTCTTCTTCGAACAGGTCGTTCTCGTAATAGCTTGACAGAGTACTCAGCTCTTCCTCTGTCGGTAATACCCTTTGTGTTCGTCTCAACTCGCGCAAAGATTTCTCTATCTCAGGATCGAATGGTACTAGTTCACCACCCTATGACCTGCGCATAAGAAGAAACTACAAAAAGAATATAAGAAAAGTTTAAGGAACAGAAGTCCCTTAAACTAAGAAAGACTAAAAATAAAACAACTAAAATTAGAACTATTGCCTCCCAACAACAACGGCGCCAAAATCGATGCCGTCGTGAGGTGTCAAAAATCAGATTTATAATTTCCAACTACAACTATAGCAAGCGGCAGTCGGGTCGAACCACAGAGAGGCAGATGTAAATTCTAGTTGATTTAAATTCAGTCTAAAGTAACAATTGTAGGGGTTGAATTAGTTTGGTCTGTAGCTAAGAGTAAATAAAGACAACAAACTAAAAAGAAGGATTAAACAGATAAAAAAGGGGTACTAGGATGGTCGGTTCATTAAAGCTTCGGCGGCAGCATACTAAACAGGTCTAAATCGAACACAAGTGAGGCGGGAAACAAGAGGTCCTCTTGATCCACTCTTAACAAACAACATCTTTCGATCTCGCTATAGGTCCCTAATATCACTAATACTAACTCTCGTCCTGAAAAGTGACTAACGGTCTAAACTATACCTATCTTTTGATCTCAGCACAGCTTAGTCATTTTAATTGGTGATCTAACAACTTACCCTATCTTTCGATCTAATGGGTCAGTAAAAAAATAAGCATCTAACTGGTCGCATGCATTCGATTCGTTAAATACAACATTAAAATCAATTAAAACGAAGGGTAACCTCACGAGGTCAGTCGATCGACCAATAATGTCAGTCGATCGACTGACACGCGAATCAGGCCGTGTTCAATACTTTGCCGCCTACGCTATAATTCGCCTACATCCTAGCACAAACTATTTAGCTACTCATGGCGCAAGTGATAACAACAATAATACTAGGGCAATAAAGTATTGAATTCATGATTAAAGTGGTAAAACGAATAATTAACATGCAATAATAAGATGGTTTCGGGAATCTAACTTATCAATTCTATACTAATAATGAAATAGAAGTAAATTGAAATAGGGCAGAGTAATACCAAGGTTGCAGAGGAACGATTAAGAGCAAGAACGAACTTCCTATGCTAACAATATTCTAAACCCTAGTTCTCAAAACCGTATGTAGAACTTAATGTAAAAACTGAATGTGAAACTTAGATAAAAACTCGATGTCAAAACTGAATTCCTAGGTTACGTTATATAGCAACTAACGTAGCTTTATTTCCTAAACCTAACATAACTTTAGGCTTCAAGATTCACGGTCTTTTAATTCTCGTCTGGAATAGCAATTTGGTTGATCGACTGATCATGGCGGTCGATCGACTTGTCTTCAGTAAACAGTAGCTTCTGGAACCCGATGGTTGGCCGATCGACTGATGGCAGTGGTCGATCGACCGCTTGAGCTGCTACTTGACTTCTTTAAACTTCGTGGACTTGTCTTTTGGGCCTTGAATTGCGCACCAAGCTCGTTCCTCGGGTGAATACTTCACGTCATATGCAATGCAGGATACTCGGGGACGGATTTAGCTCGATTTCCGCTGGATTCTTCACATTTCTGCAATAATGTACAAAAATACGAAAGTAGACGGAAATAGGGAGAAATGTAGCATAAACTACATGAATGAGCTCTGAAATACGTGTAAAATGGGATGTAAAACATCATATTTAGGACACGCATCACCTTTATTGACCAAATGCTTGAAAGACTAGCGGGTAAGGCTTATTATTGCTTTTTAGATGGGTATTCGGGGTATTTTCAAACAGCTATTGCCCCTGAGGATCAAGAGAAAACCACATTTACTTGTCCTTTTGGTACCTTTGCGTATCGACGTATGCCTTTTGGACTTTGTAATGCACCTGCTACCTTTCAGCGATGTATGGTTAGCATATTTTCTGAGTATGTTGAACGTTTCATTGAGGTATTTATGGATGATTTTACGGTGCATGGTGATTCTTTTGATACTTGTTTACACCATTTATCTCTTGTTCTTAAGCGATGTATTGATACTAACCTTGTTTTGAATTCTGAGAAGTGTCACTTTATGGTGGAACAAGGTATAGTACTTGGACATGTTGTGTCTTCGAGAGGTATTGAGGTAGATAAAGCTAAGATTGATACTATTTCGTCTCTACCTTACCCTACTAATGTTCGCAAAGTTCAATCTTTTCTTGGTCATGCAGGTTTTTACCGCAGGTTCATTAAAGATTTTTCTAAGATCGCTTCACCCTTATGCAAGCTGCTGCAAAAGGAGACAGATTTCATCTTTGACAAGGCTTGTAAGGAGGCTTTTGATGAGTTGAAAGGTAGGCTTACTTCCGCTCCAATTATTCAAGCACCGGATTGGTCTCTTCCCTTTGAGATCATGTGTGACGCGAGTGATTATTCTTTGTGAGCGGTGTTGGGTCAAAAGAATGGGAGGGCTTCCCATGTTATTCATTATGTATCCATGACCCTAAATGAAGCACAACGAAATTACACCACAACTGAGAAGGAGCTTCTAGCAATTGTTTTTGCTTTGGAAAAATTCCGGTCCTATTTACTTGGTACAAAAGTGGTGGTATTTTCAAATCATGCAGCACTGCGCCACTTGATGGCGAAGAAAGAGTGTAAGCCGAGATTGATAAGATGGATTCTATTGCTTAGTGAATTTGATTTGGAGGTGAAAGATAAGAAGGGAGCAGAAAATGTTGTAGCGGACCATTTGAGCAGGTTAGTGGATGTTGATCCAAATCCACATGAGAAAAATCCGGTGAAAGGATTATTTCCTGATGAGAGCTTGTTCTCTATTCGATCCGTAGAGCCATGGTATGACAATCTTGTGAATTTTCTTTGTTCTTCTAAATTTCCACAAGGTTTTTCTAAATCTCAAAAAGACAATCTTCGTAGTGATGCGAAGTATTATGTGTGGGATGAGCCTTATTTGTGGAAGCATTGTTCCGACCAAATCATAAGGAGGTGTATACCGGAGAATGAGATGGCCTCTATCCTTACATTTTGCCAGTCACATGCTTGTTGTGGCCACTTTGGTGCAAGAAGAACTGCGAGAAAAGTGCTAGATTGTGGGTTTTATTGGCCTTCGTTGTTTAGAGATGCTCATGGATTTTATCAAACTTGTGACAATTGCCAAAGAGTAGGCAATATTTCCCGAAATAATGAGATGCCGCAAAGTTACATGTTTAACTGTAAGATTTTTGATGTTTGGGGGATTTATTTCATGGGTCCTTTTCCAAGTTCATATGGAAATCTTTACATATTGTTGGCGGTAGATTATGTGTCTAAGTGGGTGGAGGCTATTCCCATTAAGACCGATGACTCCAAGGTCGTGGCGGATTTTATCAAGGCTAACATATTTTCTCGATTTGGAATTCCAAAGGCCTTGATAAGTGACCGTGGAACTCATTTTGTCAACAAGACAATTAGTGCTTTGCTCAAAAAGTATTGTGTTACTCATAAAGTTTCCACGGCATATCATCCGCAAACCAATGGACATGCTGAAGTGTCCAATAGAGAAGTCAAGTCTATCCTTGAGAAGACGATGAATCCTAACCGGAAGGATTGGAGCTTGACATTAGATGATGCATTATGGGCATATCGAACGGCTTATAAAACCCCAATCGGTATGTCACCTTATCGACTTGTGTTCGGGAAAGGGTGTCATTTACCTGTAGAATTGGAGCATAAAGCATATTGGGCAATAACAAGCTTTAATATGAGCTTGGATGACGCGGGGTTGCATCGGAAATTACAATTGCAAGAGTTGGAAGAGCTCCGACTTGAATCATATGAGAATGCAGCTACTTACAAAGAAAGAACGAAAGCTTGGCATGACAAGATGATATTGAGACGGGACTTTAAAGTTGGTCAAAAAGTCCTTTTATTCCAATCCCGCTTTCGTCTATTTCCAGGTAAGTTGAAATCCCATTGGATCGGTCCACTTATAATTACTAATGTTTATCCTCATGGTGCAGTTGAGGTACGAGATCCGACGACGGATAAAGTGCTAAAAGTAAATGGGCAAAGACTGAAGCCCTATCATGATGGTGTCGAGATTGAGGTGGTAGAGTCACTGGATCTCTACGACCCCATTTATGAAGACTAATTTCACCAATAAGTCGAGCAAACGACTATAAACAAAAGCTCTAACGGGAGGCAGCCCGGGTTTGGTATCCTTTTTCTTTGTAATATCTCTTTAGTTATTATTAATTAGTTAATTTATTTGGTTTAATTAGTAATTAGAAATTTTATTATGTTTCTTTTTATTACTTGTTTTAATTAATTTTATTTTGACGGTTTATTATATGTAATAGGAATGACGAACAATGCTTCGAGACAGAGAAAGAAAGAAATACAAGTCGTGAATGTAAAGTCTGCCTCAGTCGCATTAATTGGTCGCGCATACGCAGTAAAAACACACGAGGCAGTCTCTATTGCGCGCTCTACATTCACCCTATGCGCATCTGACGCGCGCTCGACTCCCACTCAAGACACACTTTACATTCACATCAGGTACTAATCATTTCCTTCGACAAATCCCCTTTCCTTTCTTCTTCTTGTTTCCTAAAACTCAAATAACTCTCATACAAATCCTTCTTATTTCCAAATTTCTCCCACAAATTACTGCTCAATAAATCACAAAATAAAGAAAGTTGTATAATTGTGTCGGTTTCATTCATTGTGCAATTTGGTTCGAAAATTTGGGGTTTTGTAACCCTAATTTCTAAAAAATTGGGGATTATAGCTGCAATTCCCAAATCGTGTTCATTCACTATTATTTCTACAACAAATTCGTCCCAGCACTACTGAATCTGGTGCGAAATTCATGTTCATCCATTGATATTTCGAAAAATTCGCCCCCTTGTTGCTGAAGTTGGTCCGATATTTTGGGGGGTTTTTCTAACCCTAATTCTGAAATTGCAGCAAACTCAACAATTTCTCCCCCAATTCGTGTAAGTTCGATCCTTTCTTGCTTAAATTACGCCCCTTTCTTGCTGAAATTGGGACGAAAACTTGGGTTTTATAACCCTAATTTATGAACTGGAAATTTGCTTCTCAGTTTAGGCGATTTTGAGGATTGATTTGGGTTTGTTGCATCTGTTTCCACGAGTTTCAAGTTTTTCATAATTGCTTGGGTTATCAGTACTTGTGTCTTTGTGTGTTCCTTTTCTAATTGCATAAATTCGAATTTGCTCAATCGTATCATTTCTGGAGTTGGAGTTTTGTGCGTGTTTTTGAGTTACTGGGAGACTGTGAGATTGCTTTTGAGTTGTGTCGTGAGTGATGTGTCGGGTTCTGTTGTGAGTACTGTAAGTGTTGGTCAAGTAGGTTGTGTGTGAATTGAAGGAGTGAGTTGCTGAGTGTATTTCTTGAGTTGGGTGTGTGTTGTTGTTGCTGTATTGTTGTTGCATGCTGCTGAAAGTGCCGTAAAATGACCACAAAACGAAAAAAACCCACCTCGAAAAGCTACAAAAACTACCCCAAAGGCCAGCACTAGTACCTCACGTGCTAGTGCTAACCGTCTAGCTGTCGATTATATGGGATGTACTCTAACTAAGGTTCAACAAAAATACTGGAGAGCCCTTATACTTCCCAAAAGAACCATCCGCGTAACCAAATTTCTTGACAGAGAGGCATTGAGACAGTTGGGAGTCCTTGAGGCGGTGGAGGTATTGTTACAACGGGCTAGGTTGAGTGAGTTTTTGGATAAGAAGGCTGACACGTATAAGAGATTAACGCTGGAATTCTTATCCACCGTTGAGCAGGTGCCTGAGAGTGACCCCCTAGCATTAAGTTTCAGTTAATGAACAAATAAACCGTCTTATCCTATCCTACTTTGAGGGAAATATTTGGTGTAGCCCCAAGAGCTGATACGGAGAGTTGGGCTGGGTGTTCTTGGGCAGCTACGAATGAGTTTTGGTATGCACTTACTCATCAGTGTAATGATGGTCACACTCAGAAAAGTTCAAGGATACCTCACCCGGCATTCCGCTTTATTCACCGTGTCCTTGTCATGACATTCTTGTGCCAAGGAGAACCCACTAATATCAACCGGAGTGAGATTAACATGTTGTGGGGTATGGGGCCGGAAGGAGTAGGTCGGCCAGATTGGGTGAGTGAATTTGTTCAAATGTGTGTTGATATTCGGAGTGTCAAAACTGGTAAGATTCCTATGGGAGGCATGGTGACTTTTCTTGCTATGCATTTGGGGTATGAGTTGGACCCACGAGATCGCGTCCGCGGGATCTCTTCTTTGACCATTGAGTCCATGTGCTGCCATATGCAGATGTTGGGTCGTGTTGATTGTGAGGAGTTAGCCTATACTTTGCTGTTAGGAACTGTTAAGAAGGAAGCTTACTTGAGACTACCTTGCCCGGAGGGAATGCTGATTCCAGTGGGACCGCGTCACAGCGATCTATTCATTCCCATGGACCCTCGGGAGCTTCTTGTTCTATTCACCTCAAAAAAGAAGAGTAGTACTGGAGTTGCTAGTACAGATTTAGTGATGGCGGAAGCTGATGGTTCGGAGGAACCTGAGCATGATGACGAACAGGAGGGTCATGATGGTGAAGGTAGTGGTGGTACAAAGGCGTTTGGTGATGTTGCTTGGAGGGACCACGTAGAGCTTGAGTTAGAGAAATTGCGGGATGAGATTGAGAGTGTTCATGATGCGACCAGGGAGTGTTTGGCGCTTCATCGTGCCATGAGTGACATGTTCACAGCTATGTGCCCGAGTTCTTATACACCCCCTAAGGTTACCTTGTATTAGGAGTTGGCTAAGAGACGTCTTGACAGAGAGGCTCGTGCTAGAGCCTGACAGACCCGTCGCTTCGGGTCTCCTCCTTCCTAGCTAGTGGTATGCCCTTTCCCTTTTCTTTTGTGTTCCCGTACAACATTAGGGACAATGTTGAGTTCAAGCATGGGGAGGGGTATATGCACTATTGTACATTTTATTCCATCACTTGTAATTTAATTTGAATGTTTAAAAAAAAACAAAACAAAAACAAAACAAAGACAGAAAAAACGAAAAAAATGAAAAAACAAAAAGAGAAGTACCCGGCTAGGTGAAAACCCGAAAGGGCGCCTAGGCAAAAATGGGAAAAGTGGCCGAGGACGGAGTGAAAACCCGAAAAGGCGCTCCGGGTAAAATGAAGAATTGAGATGCGTGCCACGAGAGTAGTGTGAGGAAAATAGCTAGAGTGAAAATCCGCAAGGGCGGGCGCTCTAGGCAAAATGAGAGATTTAGGGAAAATTAAAATCCACTTCACACTAATTTTTGTGTCCTGTTTTTGGTGTGGCGTCATAAGAAGGGTGCTTAGGAAGGTTGGTTGGGTAGGACTAGTGGCAAAGGTGAGAAGAATCGATGTGCTTTGTTGTTGTTGTTTGCACTTTCTTTATGCGGTTGTTGGTTTTGTGCTAGTGAGTGGAGTAGAGGTGTCTAGGATTATACACATGGCTAGTTGGTTTTTGTTGTGAGCCATGTGAATTTTTGGTTAGGATGGAGCGATAAGGGGCGTAGCATTGTTTTCTATTGCTTTATTGTGGTGACTACTGTCACTAATTATTGTTACTTTGCTCTTTTGTTGTAATACCCGCCCTTTTAGAGACCCTTTGACCAGCGTTGACTGACCGTGGGAGCGGGACTAGTCTTAGAATTGCGTGCCAAAACCATCTTGGGTTGCGAGTTATGAGTGGTACTCGATAGAGTAGAGGCTACTCGATCGAGTAGCTAGGTTACTTGATCGAGTAGGGGGCCACTCGATTGAGTAGGTTGGGTACTCGATCGAGTACCGAGTTTTCAGCGAGGGTTTTATATCGCGTTTTGTTAAATCCGCATATCACTTCCGCCACTTTCCTTCTATCCTTCAGTCGCCTCTTTCCCTTCCCTTCACCTCAAAACCTCCATGGAAGCCTTTTTGAAGATCCTTGAACCTTAGGAGGGCGTCACTTGTGTCGGGTAGCGGTCTCTTGCTAAGTTTTCTCCCTAATAGGTATGTCATAATCATCATCCGTGTCCTTGTTCTTTTAGTTAGGGTTGGCCTGTTAGTAATAGAGGATGGTATTCTGGTTAAAGGCGTTGCTTGGTCGCTGGACATGTTATCTGTCGGCATGGATTGGTTGCGGTGGCTTAAAGGTAGGTTCGCCTACTCAAATTCTGTAGATGGTCTAGTGTGTCGGTCGTTGTGATATTGTTGTGATTGTTGGACATAGTAATTGTATTATGACGATTGTGATTGTGGTTGTGATTGCTGTCTGTGGTTCTCGAGGCGTGTCCTCGGCTGAGTGGGGTCACTTGCGGGAGTGGCTTCACGCCCTAGTTTCGCCTTCTGTGGAACCCGCCACAGAAGGGATGTGCACATTAATGGACAGGGTTATCACTCGGTATGATGAGCGGGGATTTGGTGGGTACGGCTGCGGTCCCCCACTGACAGGACTGGTCCAGTGGACAGTCAGTGACAGAGATTGGTTGGATTGTCGTGATTGTGTGTGTGAGACTGATAGCATCGTATTGTGTTGTTAGTTGTAGTTGTTATTGTTGTGTCTTATCTCAGTACTGACCTTGTGTGGTTGTTTGTTTGTTATGTGTCTGCCGTGATCCCTTATGGTGAGCAGTCAGTCTTAGCAGGTGTTGATGTTGTTGATAGCTGGAGTCCGGGCAGGGATGAGTCCTCACGAGATACGGCGGTCATAGTGAATAGTCTTTGAGTTGTACCTTTATATCGTATTTTGGTTTAAATCGCTTGTAATATAACTTAATAGTTCTTTTATCGACATTTGATTATTGCTATCCTCGGGCAACCGAGATGGTAACGCCCTTATATCCTAAGGAAGGCCTAGTTAAGGCTCCTCTGAATATGGGGGTGTTACAAAGTGGTATCAGAGCGACGATTTTGGAACCTGTAACAAATGAACATAATGAACGTAGCGAGTCTAATAAAATGAACCTGGTGTATGTGTAATGGGAGCCCCAGCTGATGCTAGGTTTTGGGTGAGTAGGAGCCCTCATTTCAAAATCTTGGCCCCATGACACTTAAGCCAGTCACATGGTATGGGAATGTGGAGTCTGTGTGTCTATGTGTGATATGCATATTAATTTTGCCGGAACTACCTCCGGTTAAGTCTTTGTTCGAATTAATAGAGGTGTGATAGTGATAATTGGGCCGTGTATGGTAATTGTTGATGAGATTATTGAGGTTCTTTGAATGATTAGTGAGCTTATATGATGGTTATGAGATACGTGATAAAAGTTTACATGATTGAGATGCGTAAAAGGGTGGAAGAGTATGTCGTGACATGAAGAGTGAACATGTCGGTGTTTGCTATGAGTTAATGATGACGGAAGTTATATACGAGTTTATAAATCCTACCGTAATTACTATGATGATAGTTATAGTATAATTGAGTTATAATTCGAGACGTAGCATATAGTAATGCGTTTATGCCTTATATGATGGTCGAAATTCTTCCGCTGCGTAATATTTGATTTGTGCAAGGTGATTTACTTATGATAGAATGTGAAACATAGTAGATGAATTTGTTTTGAAAGTATGCATTTATGTGATACGTGAAAGAAAGAATTAATGTTAATTATACGCTTCAAATTGAAGTAAACACGAGTTTAGTAGTAACATGTAAAGTAAGTTTAAGTGTATTATGATGGCGAGATTATGTTTAGAAATGATTCGAGTTGGGCAATTTGTGTGGCGTAATGTAATGTATGCTTTAATAGTTGAGACGGTGCGTAGTGATGGTAATGCGTGAGCAAGTGCGATAATCGGTGCCGAATTTCGAACTTAGTTTGGAATCGACACACATGTTGTTTTGCAGGAATCTTCAAGTTACTTCGTACTTCTGACCGGTACTTAACTATACTTGACCGAGTGCGGGTGCTTACTAGACCGAGTAGACCTCACTCGATCTAGTTAGGAAGCTATGATGTCGGGATGTGGGAAAATTCCTGCAGATACTCGACGATTTAGCTCCTACTCGATCGAGTAGGGTGGTACTCGATCGAGTACCCTAGGTACTCGATCGAGTAGGTTACTGTACAGTGAATCCTACGGGTTTCTTAAAACCCCTAATCTTTCTATTTCTTCTTCTTATTCCCCTATACTTCGACACACATAACCTACTCTCAACCCTTATTTCCTCTCAAATCCTCTCATACTCTTGGGTTAGTGGTGATTATTGGGTTAATTTCTTTGCATAATTTTGTTTCCTTACTTTGTTAATCAATCAAGGTATGCTTTCCTTCCTAATTTATACGATTTATTGCTTTGAATGTGTTAGAATAGTGAAATAATCTGAAATTTTCGATTCACATGGGTAGGTTGTTGCTTTTGATAGTTGAAATATGATTCACATGCCTCCTTTCCATGTTTGTTGGTGACTAATTGCTGTAAATTAGATTAGAAATTGCAAAATTTGAAATCGAAATTTCTAGGGTTTCCAAAATTGAAATCGATTTTTGGTTGTTTTACAATGGTTAGATGGTAGAATTGAGCCTTAAGTATTGTTTATATCATGTTGGAGGATAGATTTTGATGATTTTACCCTCAAAAAGTTGCCTTAAAACTCCGTCTTAAAAGTGCCTCAAATGGAAATACGTGATTTATAATTGGAATTTGGTGTTGTGAATGACATTATAAGTATGAGTTGAACTTCAATATGAAAATAGAAACGATAATTGATGAAAATATGCCAAAATTATCACAGCTGTTAAGACCGTCTGAAAATTCTAATTGATTTGTTGTTCATAATATTGAAGGGTGATAATGATATGTTCTAAGTTATTCTTGTCCATGAACTAGTAAGAATGCCTCACATGTGATTAGAAGTGTGTTTGGAATAACCTTAGAATCATGCTAAGATATTCGAATTTGTTGAGCATACGTAATCACCATGATAATTTCTTTCACAACTATGGCCTATGAGTAGTAGTAAACTGAGCTTGTATGTCAAAATTTGGAAACTGTTGACGAATGTGTGTACATAGTGTGATATTCAAGGTTAATAGCATGAATTATGTGCTTCACATGTCAAATTTGTTGGTGAAATTGTGTACTTAGCTGAGCATGTTAAGATCGAATTACGTGAAGTATATGTTTGCATGTTTATACAAGTATGTTTGAACATATGCCGAAACAGATGCCGAGACTGAACCTAGGAACCCGCCAAAGTAAACGGGGGAGGAGTAATCCACTTGAGATGGGGGAGGGGAGTGGACATGTGGTACCCGCAGTTCCAGAGAACCCTTCAGTTGTTTTTGTTGATTTCAAACAGAGAGAGCGTTTTGTAGCCTTACAAAAACACAAAATGAGACCCACGAGGTGTATAGACACTACTGTGTTAGAGGAGTTGGAGATAGAGACGGATGTCCGTCACATATTTGAGACTTTGGGTCTTCTTGGGTTGTATAGGCTGAGGAAACACTCCTATCCTTTTCTCACTATGGAGTTTATGAGCTCCTTTATCTATGACCCCGCTGGCCCAACCGTTGAATTTCGGTTGATGAACACTAGTTTCTTGCTTTCTATGGACCAATTTGCTTCTCACCTTGGGTTGGCTAAACCTCCCAAGGACTCCATCACCGATATCCCAGCTGAGTGCGGTGTATGCCGCCTAATGCCTTGTCTGACCGGGAAACCAGCTCCTACCTCGAGTAACATGCTGATTAATGACGTTCGGCATGTCACATTGAGGATCTTTCTTCGCTCTCTCTCGAACCTCCTTTATGACAGAAAGGATATCAGTAAACTGAATAATCATGAGGTCTTGCTTCTGATATCTTACCTCAACCCGGAGCGGGCCAGGAAATTGGTCTTTAATGCTCCTTCTATGGTTTGTGATGCCCTTGCCTTGATGGCTTCTTCCTCTTCCCGGTACCTGAGTTGTGGCGCTATCGCCACTCGGTTAGCTGAAAAGCTAACCTCTTTCGAGGCTTCTTCGGAGTACGTGCCTCTAGTTACCCCAGTGCCCACCATTGATCGTGACTACTATCTCGACCTGAAGTGGTTGAGGACCTTGGATGACGGTAGCCTAGCTTGGAGGGTGTGGGGGCATGAGTTGGATGAAGATTCCAGCTCCTGAGCACCTCCCACCCACGGAGCCCTTGGAGCCGACGGTAGTGACGGTGGACTCCGATGATGATGAGGAGGAGGAGGACGACGACGACAGACCCCACCAGCTGCAGACCTATCTCATCGACGACACCATCCTCGAGGTGATGCCGGAGCCGACGAAGGGCGAGAATGCGGGAGTTGCGGTGGTGGAGAGACCCAGAGTGGGGAGGGGACCCCGTCGAGTGAGGGAGAGGGCCTCGGAGACTAGGCCAAAGCCGGTAGCGCCACAGCAGCAGCAGCATCCTTTTTCGTGCTACCCTTACCTCGACACCCCGGAGACGCGATCCAGCTACTTGGCGGAGAGAGTGTCATCTACCTTGACACTCCGGAACGTGCACGAGATGGCGTACGCTCAGGGGATTGGGACCGAAGGACCGCATCCGGTTTGGTGGAGTGGAGTTGGGGACTACTCAGGGGTTTTCCATTCCTACGGGATGGATCAGTCGACGTGGGGGGCACCTCAGTCCTTTCCTTACGGTGGCTTGAATCCATGGTACGTGGGCCCAGGAGCAAGAGCAGGAGCAGGAGTGGATGCGGGGATCGGGTCAGCGGGAGCAGGTACTTCTGGTGGTGGTGATGATGAGGTGATGTTTGAGCAGCAGCATCAGCAGGAGTGATACTCCTTGTTTTATCCTTGTTGACGATGGTTGGTTTTAGTGGTTAGTAGTATGGTTAGACTTTAGTAGTTGATTTCGTTGAGACTTGATTTTGGACTTGTATTGTGGCCAAAAGGCCGGATTTATTACTTACTGTAATACCCGTCCTTTTAGAGACCCTTTGACCAGCGTTGGCTGACCTTGGAGGCGGGAATAGTCTTAGAAGTAAGTGCTGAAGTCATCTTGGGTTGCGTGATAAGAGTGGTACTCGATAGAGTAGAGGCTACTCGATCGAGTAACTAGGTTACTTGATCGAGTAGGGGGCCACTCGATCGAGTATGTTGGGTACTCGATCGAGTACCCAGTTTTCAGCGAGGGTTTTATATCGCGTTTTGTTAAATCCGCATATCACTTCCGCCACTTTCCTCTTATCTTTCAGTCGCCTCTTTCCCTTCCCTTCACCTCAAAACCTCCATGGAAACCCTTGTGAAGATCCTTGTGCCTTAGGAGAGCGTCTCTTGAGTCGGGTAGCGGTCTTTTGCTGAGTTTCTCCCTATAGGTATGTCATAATCATCATCCGTGTCCCTGTTCTTCTAATTAGGGTTTGCTTGTTAAGTAATAGATATTTGTATGGTGGTGATAGGCTTTGCTTGGTCGCTGAATAGGTGGTTTGTCGGCATGGATTGGTTGCGATGGCTTAAAGGTAGGTTCGCCTACTCAGTTTCTGTAGATGGTCTAGTGTGTCGGATGTTGTGGCTGTGTTGTGTTTGGTTGTTTGATTTGGTAAGTGTACTGTAATTGTGGTTGTGATCGTGTTGATGGTTCGCGAGGCGTGGCCTCGGCTGAGTGGGGTCACTTGCGGGAGTGACTTCGCACCCTAGTTTCGCCCTCCGTGGAACCCGCCACGGGAGGGGATGTGCACATTAATGGACAGGGCTATCGCTCGGTATGATGAGCGGGGATTTGGTGGGTACGGCTACGGTCCCCCACTGGCAGGACTGGTCCAGTGGACAGTCAGTGACGGAGTTTGGTTGGAGTATCGTGGTGGCCTGTGTGAGACTGATAGCATTGTGTTGTGTTGTTAGTTGTAGTGTTATTGCTGTGTCTTATCTCAGTACTGACCTTGTATGGTTGTTTGTTTGTTATGTGTCTGCCGTGATCCCTTATGGTAAGCAGTCAGTCTTAGCAGGTGTTGATGTTGTTGATAGCTGGAGTCCGGGCAGGGATGAGTCCTCACGAGATATGGCGGTCGTAGTGAATAGTCTTTGAGTTGTACCTTTATATTGAATTTTGGTTTAAATCGCTTGTAATATAACTTAATAGTTCTTTTATCGGTGTTTGGTTATTGCTATCCTCAGGCAACCGAGATGGTAACGCCCTTATATCCTAAGGAAGACCTAGTTAAGGCTCCTATGAATATGGGGGTGTTACAAAGTGGTATCAGAGCGACGATTTTGGAACCTATAACAAATAAACATAATGAACGTAGGGAGTCTAATAAAATGAACCTGGTGTATGTGTAATGGGAGCCCCAGCTGATGCTAGATTTTGGGTGAGTAGGCGCCCTCATTTCAAAATCTTGGCCCCATGACACTTAAGCCAGTCACATGGGACGGGAATGTGGAGTCCGTGTGTCTATGCGTGCTATGTATGTTAATTGTGCCGGAGCTACCTCCGGTTAAGTCTTTGCTAGAATTAATAGGGGTGTGATAGTGATATTTGGGTTGTGTATGATAATTATTGATGGGATTGTTGAAACTCTTTGTATGAATAGTGAGCTTATATGATGGTTATGAGATATGTGACGAAAGTTTACGTAATTGCTATAATGATAGTTATAGTATAGTGAGTTAAAATTCGAGACATAGCATATAGCAAGGTGTTATTGCCTTATAGGATGGTCGAAATTCTTCCGCTGCGTAATATTTGATTTATGCAAAGTGAATTACTTATGATAGAATGTGAAACATGGTAGATTAATTGTTCTGAAAGTATGCATCTATGTGATACGTGAAAGAAAGAATTAATGTCAATTGTACGCATCAAATTGAAGTAAACATGAGTTTAGTAGTAACATGTAAAGTAAGTTCAAGTGTATTAGGATGGTGGGGTTATGTTTAGAAATGATTCGAGTTGGGCAAATTGGATGGCGTAATGTAATGTATACCTTAAATAGTTGGGGCGGTGCGTAGTGATGATAATGCATGAACAAGTTTGATAATTAGTGTCGAATTCCGAACTTGGTTTGGACTCGACACGTGGTGTTGTTTTGTAGGTATTCTCGGCTTACTTCGTACTTCTGACTGAGTACTTAACTGTACTTGACCGAGTGCAAGTGCTTACTTGATCGGGTAGACCTTACTCGATCTAGTAGGGGGCTATGGCGTCGGGATGTGGGAAACTCCTACAGATACCCGATGATTTAGCTTCTACTCGATCAAGTAGGGTGGTACTCGATCGAGTATCTAAGGCACTCGATCGAGTAGGGTGGTACTCGATCGAGTACCCCAGGTACTCGATCGAGTAGGTTACTGTGTAGAAATTCCTACGGGTTTTCATAAAACCCCTATTCTACCTATTTCTTTCCCATTCTTCTCATCTTTCCTCTATATTTCGACTTAGCTAAGCCTAATCCCTCTCAAAACCTCTCTTTCTCTTAGGTTAGTGGTGATCCTTGGGGTTGATTTTCTTGTTTAATTTCGTCCTTTTGTTTTGTTAATCAATCAAGGTATGCTTTCCTTCCTCATTTATGCGATTTATTGCTTTCAATGTGTAAGAATGGTGAAATAATCTGAAATTTTTGGTTCACATGGGTAGGTTATTGTTTTTGATGGTTGAAATATGATTCACATGCCTTCTTTTCATGATTATTGGTGACTAATTGCTGTAAATTAGATTAGAAATTGCTAAATTTGAAATCGAAATTTCTAGGGTTCCCAAAATTGAAATTGATTTTTGATTGTTTTACAATGGTTAGATGGTAGAATTGAGCCTTAAGTACTGTTTATATCATGTTGAAGGATAGATTTTGATGATTTTACCCTTAGAAAATTGCCTTAAAACTCCGTCTTCAAAGTGCCTCAAATAGAAATGAGTGATTTATAATTGAAAAATTGATGTGGTAATTGACAGTTTAAGCATTAGTTGAACTTCAATATGATAATAGAAACGATGATTGATGAATATATGCCAAAATTGTCTCAGCTGTAAAGACCGTCTGAAAATTTTAGTTGAGTTGTTGTTCATAATAGTGAAGGGTGATAATGATATGTTCTAAGCTATTCTTGTCCATGAACTAGTAAGGATGACTCACATGTGATTAGAAGTGTGTTTGGAACAACATTTAGAAGCATGCTATGGTATTCAAATTTGTTGAACATATGTAATCACCATGATAATTTCTTTCACAGCTATGGCTTATGAGTAGTAATAACCTGCGCTTACATGTCAAATTTTGGAAACTGCTGGTGAATGTGTGTGCTTAGTTAAATGTTCAAAGCTAACAGGCGTAGATTATGTTCTTCACATGTTAAAAGTTGTTGATAAATTCGTATGCCTAGCTGAGTATGTCGAATTCGAATTACATGAAATAAATGCTTGAATGTTTATACAAGTTGTTAAACTTATGCCTAAAGCAGATGCCGAGACTGAACCTTGGAATCCGCCAAAGTAAGCGGGGGAGGGGTAACCCACCTGAGACGGGGGAGGGGAGTGGACCGGTGCTACCCGCAGTCCCCGAATACCCTACAATTGTTTTTGTTGATTTCAAGCAAAGGGAGCGTTTTGTAGCCTTACAAAAACGTAAAATGAGACCTACAAAGTGTATAGACACCACTGTGTTAGAGGAGTTGGAGATAAAGACGGATGTCCGTCACATATTCGAGACCTTGGGTTTTACGGGTTTGTATAGGCTGAAGAAGCATACTTACCCTTTTCTTACCTTAGAATTCATGAGCTCTTTTAACTACGACCCAGCGGGTCAAACTGTTGAGTTTAGATTAATGAATACCAGTTTTCTGTTGACTATGGATCTGTTTGCCTCTCACCTTGGATTGGCCAAGCCTCCCAAGGACTCCATCACCGACATTCCAGCTGAGTGCGGCATCTGCCGCCTAATGCCTTGCTTGACTGGGAAGCAAGCTCCCACCTCGAGCAACATGCTGATTAATGATGTTCAGCATATTACCTTGAGGGTCTTTCTCCGTTCTCTCTCGAACCTCCTCTATGACCGAAAGGATATCAGTAAATTGAATAATCATGAGGTCTTACTTCTGATGTCTTACCTCAACCCGGAGCGGGCCAGGAAAGTGGTCTTTAATGCTCCTTCTATAGTTTGTGCTGCCCTTGCCTTGATGGCTTCTTCCTCTTCTCGGTACCTGAGTTGTGGCGCTATCGCCACTCGGTTAGCTGAAAAGCTAACCTCTTTTGAGGCTTCTTCGGAGTACGTGCCTCTAGCTACCCCAGTGCCTACCATGGATCGTGACTCCTATCTCGACCTGAAGTGGTTGAGGACCTTGGCTGACGGTAGCCTAGCGTGGAGGGTGTGGGGCATGAGTTGGATGAAGGTTCCAGCTCCGGAGCACCTCCCACCCACGGAGCCCTTGGAGCCGACAGTAGTGACGGTGGACTCCGACGATGAGGAGGAGGAGTATGATGACAGACCCCGCCAGCTACAGACCTATCTAATCGACGGCGCCATCCTCGAGGAGATGTCGGAGCCGACGAAGGGAGAGAATGCATGAGTTCAGGTGGTGGAGAGACCCAGGGTGGTGAGGGGACCCCGTCGAGTGAGGGAGAGGGCCTCGGAAACTAGGCCACAGCCAGTATCACCACAGCAGCAGCAGTCTTTTCCATGCTACCCTTACCTCGACACCCCGGAGACGCGATCCGGCCACTCCAGCGCGGAGAGAGTGTCATCCACCTTGACACTCCGGAACATGCACGAGATGGCGTACGCTCAGGGGATAGGGACCGAGGGACCGCATCCAGTTTGGTGGAGCGGAGTTGGGGACTACTCAGGGGTTTTCCATTCCTACGGGGTGGATCAGTCGACGTGGGGGGCACCTCAGTCCTTCCCTTACGGTGGCTTGACTCCATGGTATGTGGGCCGGGAGCAGGAGCACGAGGTGATGCGGGAGTGGGTTCATCAGGTGCGGGTATGGCTGGAGGTGGTGGTGGTGATGATGAGGTGATGTTTGAGCAGCAGCAGCAGCAGCAGGAGTGATACTCCTTGTTTCTATCTTTGTTCATGATCGTTAGTAGTAGTTGTTGGTAACGTGGTTAGATTTTCGGTTGTTTTTAGTGGAAACTTTATTTATGAACTTGTATCGTTAGGCCATAAGGCCGGATTTGCTACTTTAACCTTTTGCGGGATAATTGAGAGTCGGGGCATCATCCCGACTCAATTTATGTGACAGTCATGTTTATATATGTTGGTCTATGACAGGTTGTGTAAGGTACTTGACTGCGGTGTACTCGACAGTACCCCACACTCTATCGAGTAGCGAGAAAAGGAAGAAAGGAAGCATTCGAACTCGGGCTACTCGATCGAGTAGCCAAGACACTCGATCGAGTAGCATGGCACTCGATCGAGTATCGCTACATACTCGATCGAGTAGCACTGTTACAGGAGGTTTTTGAAAATTAAAAATGTTCAATTGTTTTATAACGGCAAGTTTAATGTTTAATGTGGTTATTAGTGCGTAGTAACACCTTTGAACCGTTAAATTCATATGTTGGAAGTCGTGCTTGAAGTTTATAAGCGTATTTGTCACAGCTAGTGAAGCAGCGATAGTTTCTTGTACTTTAATGTTGCATACGCCTCGTTACGACTTATTTATCGGAATTATATCTTCTCACACACTTGTGCATACCATAGTATCGTGCCTTCTAGACGGCAGCTAACTAGTCCGGTGGTTAATGAATAATTGCTAATTTAACGAGTTCGTGCTTAACGAGTAATGTCCGCGATAGATAACATGTTTTAACCCATGTCATGAATCAAATAATAAGTAAAATGCGTGGTAATTTGGGTGGTGAACTTCGGGGACGAAGTTCCTTTTTAGAGGGGAAGAGTAATGTCGCGAAATAAAAAGGTTGCTTTTGAATAATGTTTTGCTTGTTTATAACGTTGTTGGTAGTTGTTTATAATGTTGTTGGTATTATGTTCTGCTTTAGTGTAATGAATTACTTTAGTTCTTTAAAGTGAGTGCGGTTGTATGTTTCAAAAGACGGTTATGAAAAAAAAAATATAGTTATAGTGCGATGAATCGTATTTGAATCACGTTGCCAAATAACATGGTGGCATTAGTCATACCACATGAAAGTTAATATGAGACATGTTCCAGATTGATAGTTTGATGGTTGTTACTGTGTGTTGGGTGATCGTGAGTGGCGATTCACATTGCGAGTCAGATGTTTTGTGTATATATATATAGAATAACGGTTGACGGTGGTGACGCTTGCATGACAGTAATAAGAATCGATATGTATAGAGGTGGACGGTGATGATGATGACATGAGGGGGTGGGGATGGTATTTCCAAGAGATAATGGTTTGACCAGGAAGGTTGGTGAGATGGTGTTGGTTCCGTTTCATGAGCGGGAGAGATGGATTGAACTTCAGGGACGAAGTTCTTTTTAAGGGGGGAAGACTGTAATACCCGTTCTTTTAGGGACCCTTTGACCAGCGTTGACTGACCTTGGGGGCGGGAATAGTCTTAGAAGTAAGTGCTGAAGTCATCTTGGGTTGCGTGATAAGAGTGGTACTCGATAGAGTAGAGGCTACTCGATCGAGTAACTAGGTTACTCGATCGAGTAGGGGGCCACTCGATCGAGTATGTTGGGTACTCGATCGAGTACCCGGTTTTCAGCGAGGGTTTTATATCGCGTTTTGTTAAATCCGCATATCACTTCCGCCACTTTCCTCCTATCTTTCAGTCGCCTCTTTCCCTTCCCTTCACCTCAAAACCTCCATGGAAACCCTTGTGAAGATCCTTGTGCCTTAGGAGAGCGTCTCTTGAGTCGGGTAGCGGTCTTTTGCTGAGTTTCTCCCTATAGATATATCATAATCATCATCCGTGTCCCTGTTCTTCTAATTAGGGTTTTCTTGTTAAGTAATAGATATTTGTATGGTGGTGATAGGCTTTGCTTGGTCGCTGAATAGGTGGTTTGTCGGCAGGGATTGGTTGCGATGGCTTAAAGGTAGGTTCGCCTACTCAGTTTCTGTAGATGGTCTAGTGTGTCGGATGTTGTGGCTGTGTTGTGTTTGGTTGTTTGATTTGGTAATTGTACTGTAATTGTGGTTGTGATCGTGTTGATGGTTCGCGAGGCGTGGCCTCGGCTGAGTGGGGTCACTTGCGGGAGTGACTTCACGCCCTAGTTTCGCCCTCCGTGGAACCCGCCACGGGAGGGGATGTGCACATTAATGGATAGGGTTATCGCTCGGTATGATGAGCGGGGATTTGGTTGGTACGGCTGCGGTCCCCCACTGGCAGGACTGGTCCAGTGGACAGTCAGTGATGGAGATTGGTTGGAGTATCGTGGTGGCATGTGTGAGACTGATAGCATTGTGTTGTGTTGGTAGTTGTAGTGTTATTGCTGTGTCTTATCTCAGTACTGACCTTGTATGGTTGTTTGTTTGTTATGTGTCTGCCGTGATCCCTTATAGTGAGCAGTCAGTCTTAGCAGGTGTTGATGTTGTTGATAGCTGTAGTCCGGGCAGGGATGAGTCCTCACGAGATATGGCGGTCGTAGTGAATAGTCTTTGAGTTGTACCTTTATATTGTATTTTGGTTTAAATCGCTTGTAATATAACTTAATAGTTCTTTTATCGGCGTTTGGTTATTGCTATCCTCGGGCAACCGAGATGGTAACGCCCTTATATCCTAAGGAAGGCCTAGTTAAGGCTCCTCTGAATATGGGGGTGTTACACTTACCTATGTTGCAGGATTGATTTTGGGGTCGGGAAATCATCTCGACCCAAGTTATGTGACGGCTATATATATATATGTGTTAGCTTATGACAGGCTTTATGAGGAATTTGGCCTGTAGGTACTCGACAGAGTACCCCGTACTCTATCGAGTAGCTGCAGGAAGAAAAGAGAGAAATGTTTCTGATCTTGAGCTACTCGATCGAGTAGCTAAGACACTCGATCAAGTAGCATGGCACTCGATCGAGTACCAGTACATACTCGACCGAGTAGCACTGTTACAGGAGTTTTTCGAAAATTAAAAATGTTCAATTGTTTTATAATGGCAAGTTTAATGTTTAATGTGGTTATTAGTGCGTAGTAACACCTTTGAACCGTTAAATTCATATGTTGGAAGTCGTGCTTGAAGTTTTATAAGCGTATTTGTCACAACTAGTGAAGCGGCGATAGTTTCTTGTTACTTTAATGTTGCATACGCCTTATTACGAGCTGTTTATCGGAATTATATCTTCTCACACACTTGTGCATACCGTAGTAACGTGCCTTCTAGACGGCGGCTAACTAGTCCGGTGGTTGGTGTATAATTGCTAACTTAACGAGTATATGGTTAGTGAGTAATGTCCATAACAAATAACAGGGTTTTATTTAATGTTATGATGCAAGTAATAGGTAATATGGGTTGTAATTTTCCGCGGTGAACTTCGGGGACGAAGTTCCTTTTTAGAGGGGAAGGGTAATGTCGCGAAATGAAAAGGCTGTTTTGAATTATGTTTCGCTTGTTTATAATGTTGTGGTCTTATGTTTGCTTTAATTACAAAATTTCTGATGTATAACTGATTACTTTAGTTCTTTAAAGTGAATGTGGTTGTATGTTTCAAGAGACGGTCATGAAGAAATAGTTATGGTGCGATGAATCGTAATTGAATCACGTCGCCGGGTAACATGGTGGCATTAGTTGTACCACATGAAAGTTGATATGAGACATGTTCTAGATTGATAGTTTGATAGTTGTTACCATATGTTGGGTGGGTGATCGTGGGTGGTGATTCGCATTGCGAGTTTGACGTTTTACATATATATATAGAGTAACGGTTGACGGTGATAATGTGCGTATGATAGTAGTAAGAGTCGTTACGATTAGAGCATAGGCAGTGATGATGATGACATGGGGGGTGGTGTTCCTGGGGAGTTGTGACTTGAGTGGGAAGTATGGCAATGTCGTGTTTTCCCGTGTCTTGTATGTCGGGATAGGTGAGTTGAACTTCGGGGACGAAGTTCTTTTAAGGGGGGAAGACTGTAATACCCGCCCTTTTAGAGACCCTTTGACCAGCGTTGACTGACCGTGGGAGCGGGACTAGTCTTAGAATTGCGTGCCAAAACCATCTTGGGTTGCGAGTTATGAGTGGTACTCGATAGAGTAGAGGCTACTCGATCGAGTAGCTAGGTTACTCGATCGAGTAGGGGGCCACTCGATCGAGTAGGTTGGGTACTCGATCGAGTACCGAGTTTTCAGCGAGGGTTTTATATCGCGTTTTGTTAAATCCGCATATCACTTCCGCCACTTTCCTTCTATCCTTCAGTCGCCTCTTTCCCTTCCCTTCACCTCAAAAGCTCCATGGAAGCCTTTTTGAAGATCCTTGAACCTTAGGAGGGCGTCACTTGTGTCGGGTAGCGGTCTCTTGCTGAGTTTTCTCCCTAATAGGTATGTCATAATCATCATCCGTGTCCTTGTTCTTTTAGTTAGGGTTTGCATGTTAGTAATAGAGGATGGTATTCTGGTTATAGGCGTTGCTTGGTCGCTGGACATGTTATCTGTCGGCATGGATTGGTTGCGGTGGCTTAAAGGTAGGTTCGCCTACTCAGTTTCTGTAGATGGTCTAGTGTGTCGGTCGTTGTGATAGTGTTGTGATTGTTGGACATAGTAATTGTATTATGACGATTGTGATTGTGGTTGTGATTGCTGTCTGTGGTTCTCGAGGCGTGTCCTCGGCTGAGTGGGGTCACTTGCGGGAGTGGCTTCACGCCCTAGTTTCGCCTTCTGTGGAACCCGCCACAGAAGGGATGTGCACATTAATGGACAGGGTTATCGCTCGGTATGATGAGCGGGGATTTGGTGGGTACGGCTGCGGTCCCCCACTGGCAGGACTGGTCTAGTGGACAGTCAGTGACAGAGATTGGTTGGATTGTCGTGATTGTGTGTGTGAGACTGATAGCATCGTATTGTGTTGTTAGTTGTAGTTGTTATTGCTGTGTCTTATCTCAGTACTGACCTTGTGTGGTTGTTTGTTTGTTATGTGTCTGCCGTGATCCCTTATGGTGAGCAGTCAGTCTTAGCAGGTGTTGATGTTGTTGATAGCTGGAGTCCGGGCAGGGATGAGTCCTCACGAGATACGGCGGTCATAGAGAATAGTCTTTGAGTTGTACCTTTATATCGTATTTTGGTTTAAATCGCTTGTAATATAGCTTAATTGTTCTTTTATCGACATTTGATTATTGCTATCCTCGGGCAACCGAGATGGTAACGCCCTTATATCCTAAGGAAGGCCTAGTTAAGGCTCCTCTGAATATGGGGGTGTTACATTTGTATTTTGAGGATGTGGGTGTGTTACTCTTTGCTAGGCGGTGGAAATGATTACACTTTTGAGGGTGTTTTGGAGGGCGTGAGAGGGAAGTGAGCATTCTTGTTGTCGGTCAATTTTCTACCATGTGCTGGGGTTGAGCTGGTGTTGGTATACTTTTTCATTGTGTCCTTTGGTTTTACATCGAGGACGAGTAAAAGTTCAACCATGGGGAATTTGATACGACTCATTTAGTCGTAGTTATTTGGAGCGATTTAGGTGCTGTTTGGCCTTGCTTATGGAAAACGACTTTTCCTTTTTAAAAGGAGTTTATTCACAAGTTACTTTTCGGAAAAGTTTTAGTTGTTTGGCCATACTTTTGTAAAAGCGGTTTCTCACAAAATTTATATGTTGGCCTAACTACTTTAATACAACTTTTGTTTGCTTATTTGGTTCTTTATGTAAAAAGTAGAAGTAGAAGTAGTAAATATCTACTTCTCCTTTTGGGGTGAATAATCAGTTTTTGACTTCTCAAAAGCACTTTTAAAACTCTCTAATTTACCATGTTTGGCCAACCTACTACTTTTTCAATTACAAAAGCACTTTTTAAGCTTGGCCAAACAACACCTTAGTATGGTTTTAACGGCTTGGAGTAGTATTATGAAGCTTAATTGCAGGTTATTTGTTACTGAGCTTTGGTTAGCTATTGGGCCGGTTTTACAAGTTTAGAACGGAGTCTAAGTCCGAGGAGAGATAGGCCCGGATACCTATGGAGATACATGAGACATGTGCACTTAAGGTGCGTTAATTGAGCGCGCATAAATCAAAAGAAAAGGGCAGCGGCAGCAGCTATGCGTGACCTGCATTCAACCTACATTCGAGCTGTGCGCGACCGAGCCGCGACCTGTGTGCGTGCTGTTTCAGCCTCCAGCTTTGCGTCCAAATTAAAGACTCGTGTTTTGTTTCCTTATTTGACTCGGTTTGTTCCGATGAATTTTATTATTATTATTATTATTAGTACTTTATTTCCTACTTTAATTATTTTACATTATTACTATATAACTTATTATTTTAGTTTTAGAAAAGACTTACACAACTTTGAGAAGAGAAAACCCTATTATTGTTTTAAGCAGACGATGTGTAACTAATCTTTCTTCTTGGATTCAAGCAATTGAAGCACTCTTAATACGATTGTGAGTTTGAATGTTTTAATTTCTTGTCTTGATTATTGTGAATTGCTTAGTTATTAATTATATAAATGTTGATTGATTATTGCTAGGTGTACAACTAGTGATTGATTTCTTCATTCTATTGTTAGTATTGTTAATTGAATAGGATTTATTGATTAACTCTACGCTAGTAACAGCTAGGAATTAATATTGAACGGGATACGTTGATATTAGTACTTAGAAGCGATTCACATAAATATCTAAAGTGCAACTGGATTGTATGCATTATTTATTCTCTATCGAGTTCTCTATTTTATATTGCTGCTGTTGAATTAAATCTTGAACTGTATTCTTAAGGTTGTTTAACAGTTCAGGTTGATTAAGAACGGGATTCGTTTTAATTAAATATTCTTAAGGAGAATTGGAATTTGTCATTCACGATAGAGTAATCAAGATTAGTAATTGAAACCGTCTTACAATGATCAATTGTTATTGAGTGTGGATATATGCTTGGCTCTAAGACCCTTTTAAATCATTTGATGTTAGAAAAAGTGGAGCAAATATTACCGTAAATAATATTATAACATAAATATAATAATATAAATGATAAATTAAATAAATAAATTAACAATAATATAAAAGAGAGTAGAGAGTAGAGAGTAAAAAGATGTAGCCTGGGTCGAATCGCGCTAGGCGCTTTCCTAAGAGAGATAACGCCTCCACTGCACTGGTTACCAAATAGTGCGTTCCTCTCCCAAGATACGACAACCCGTTGGACTCTTTCGGTAGCAGCAAGAGGAGCCCCCGAACCGACGATCATCCGATGCTCAATAATATTTTTAAGATAAAATCATTTATAAGAAAAATTTTCTCGTAAAATAATATAAATAATAAGATAGTTATGTGTAATATCAAACTCTAGTTTTATGCCTTGAATAAAATCATTTGTTATTTTTTTCCCTAACCAAAAACAAAGCACCAAGGCTGAAATATATGGGTAATATGTATTCTGCTCTAACGTTGCACAAAGCTTACTTAAACACCAACATAAATACACCCCCATTAACTCACATTAATTAGCCAAATAATTAGTGCTAACCAATTACCAACTTATTCACATGTACGTTGCAAGATTTAGATTTAGGAAGGAATAATCTCTGAGCATTAAAATGCAACATTAACAAATAGCCTTTATTATTCATAAATCCACCAAAATAAAGACCATTGACCATATAAATCTTTTTCATAACTCATAAGAATAATGAAGGATAAATACCTTAATAAACTATATTTAATATATTTTCTCAAATATTAAAACACATTAAATAATTCTTAAATCACAATATTTTCCAACAATCCCCCACATGATTTAAGAATTTAAAAACATCATAAAAAAATAAAAAAATAATTTAAAAAATCCAAATAAGAAAAATAATATTTCATTTTATAAAAATAATATAATATTGAGCATATAATACCGTGTAATAGATGTAGGTACCTTTCGGGTTTGAACCAACACTTAGTGTAAGTGAGCTTACACTTGAAAGAACCATAATAGTATAAATACTTTGAACTAGGTCCCTTAGATCAAGTTTGGACTTACCACACACACGGTATGGGCAATCGATCAGGTTCTATCAGTGGTGCGCGTTAATGGTCATGCGCAGGTGTCTTGTATCATGAGTGTCTCTAGGGAGTTGCCCACGTCCCATTGTAGCGACCACACTACGAACACTCACTAGGTGAATCCTCCAAGGGTAGGTGTGACATCCACCCCGCAAAAAATTATGCCTTCGGATTCATTAAGAGTCAATGCTCAACCTCAAACCGTCACAACCAAAATCAATGAGAGCACCTCATAAAACACAATATCACACTTCGCCATAGGAATGAGACGCGGATCAAAATAAAATATCCGTCAAACAAATAATTGGTGCTCTCCTTAATTAGCCCACCCACAGCTTCGTTATTACCCGTTGAACTTCTTTCATGAGATCTCCAATCTTTGAAGACGGGTTTCCACTGCGATGGCTATCATATGGGCAATAAGTCACATTCCTCTCGACGATTAAATTATCATAATTCAAGTACGTACTTGCTGGCCAGCTTTCTCTTAAATGGATCCGTGATATCACTTTCTGAATATTCAAATAAGATCTCCATCATGATGGAAAAACACGTGTCTCAAAGACCACGTCTCAAATATCTCATTTTCTCACTTTCTCATCACTTGTTTTTAGCTTTTAGCTAAAACCCTTTGATCAAATAATAACGGAATATGAGGCATATGCGGCTCGGACAATATAAATATATAAAATATATCTCGGTAACTTTAAAATCATTCCGCTTCCATGCTTGTGGTATCCAATATAATTTAATAATAATCATCCACAACGAAAATTTCCATGATACCGCTTCTCCATAAAAATAAAAAGCAATGATAAGAGTCCTCCGCCATATAAAGATAAATATAATATATAACCATGGTTGCCTTTGGTCTCAAAAATAAATAACCATCTCGCTTTAACATACCCTTCATGTAAAGAAGGAAAACACAATTAGTGAAATATATTATAAGCATCCAATAAATAATATATGTCCCAAATTCTACACTTTCACCACATTAAAACTAGTACATGTGATATAATTAATCTCATGAATATATGTCACCAATTCAATAGTGATCAAAAATCACACACCAAACCAAAACTCTAGATGTTACCAATACACCACATATCAAATCTAAACAAACATGGTGATAAGATTAATAAAAATATTGAAACAACCGTTAATCTTTATAACATTTACAAAGTACAATAACAATTATCAACACTCATTAAACTACGAAATTCCGATGCACCATATTTATGAGTATCGCAATATAAATTCTCACTTTCATGCATTAATCCACAATACATAAAACAATGACTTTGGTTATCGTCACATTGTCATGGTATATTATCACATATAAAAGTATAGACATAGATAAACCGATTGACTGAGATATGTCTGTCACCTACTCATTCAGTCAAAATAATAGGAGTAACCATTAAAAATGCGCTTATCCGCCAAATTCTTTATAGCGAAAAATTCACATATAACAATACTCTCAACATATAATCGAGAGCCACATAAACAATCATCAACTCTTTAAAGTATATCATCTGTTTGGGCAAACGTAAACAATCCATAATATAATTCTCGTAACCCAAAAAAAAAAAACAAATTATCACAAACATGAATATTTGCGTCCCATTCATCGAAAAACCGCTAAAATCAAAGATATTCATACAAATTTATAGATTGAAAATAACTCCCACATTTACCAAGTCCATAAAAATAATAAAATATTCCACCACAATACAATTGTACCATTATAAATAAGAATAAAACTCATGCCATAACATAACGGCACAACCCTTACTATGGATGGATCAGATGCAAAAACACACTAATTAAATATTTTTTTAAGCAGAGTGAAATATGGACTAATATTATCAAAAACGCAAGAACACGATGACGGTATACAAACCATGATTTTCACAAAACAAACTTTAACAACTAATCAATTTTATTCACTTTAAGGACAAGACTAAATTTTCAGCAGGAAAACAAAACCACAAAGAAGATGAGCTATAATATTGGGTGAGATACACCGAAAGTTATTAGTTTTACTACTCAATTTGCATTAGCTATTAATCTTAGTTTATTAGAAAATCAATTCAAACCTCCCCCCTTGTTACTACGATCTTTAATTATATCCTACATTATAATTTGCATAAATTGTTAATCTAATTCCCTTGGGTTCGATCCTTATTTCCGCTTTACTACTATTTAGTAATTGGATTTAAGTGATATAAATTGTTAATTTGAGGCATACGACTTTAGCCTGTCAGGGGACATGAAGGTGGGGGCACCCACATGTGCTTCCCTCTTTCCTCTATTTGGATCATTTGTGAGAGGAAATGTTATCCGTAACTTCAAAGTGACGGATACATGTCGTCTTCAATGAGATTTTGTGTATTTGTTTATAGGAAGAGACACCATTGAACAAATGAAGTCAACTATCTTTCCTTTCTTATGATGTCGTTTTTGCCAATTTCATTTTTTTTCTCAAACTTAAGCATCTTGGCATAGAATCCCCACTACACTAAAAGAATAAGAAAGTTCTAATATTTTCCCGTCTAAATAAAATATTCCATATTTGGGCTTTATTATATTTTATCTACAATTGGGTCAGACTACTTAATTCCTTATAATTCTATTCCATTTAAACATTTATGTACTTACAACTAGGCCTATACTGCTTAGTTACATACAATAACTAACCTACTACAAGATAGGAGCATTTATGTATTGTTTTTACTTCTAAAACGAAAAAATTGCCAATAATATATAATTTTCTTACACATTAATTTAATATCTATTTCTACTCTATACAACCTGCGATTGGCTTGGATTTGGCGTGATGGCTAGGAATTCAGCAAAGAAATCTAAAGCAAATCACTCTGCATCCAAACTGATTAGCAAGCATACGCTCAGGAAAATTGTATCACAAAAAAATGGACCAACAGAATCAGATATGAAGAAAACTAAGCCGGTCCAGGAGATTGTAGGAATCCCTGGATTACAATTGGATTCAGATGAAGAAAGCCTAGATGATAAAAAGTGGGATCTCACCCAGGAGAAACCTCCTGATGTGATTCAAGAACAGCTACAGGAAAAGGAGGATCTCATTCAATTCACAGAGGCAGATGTCAAGGACGAGATCTTTTACTGGAAACAGGCAGTTTACTGCTTTGTGTTGGGGGCTAATCCCCCCTGGGAGGTCTTGGAAGGATACGTTAAGAGGCTATGGGGAAAATATACTATAGACAAAATCTCCTTCCTCCAAAATGGAGTTTTTCTGGTACGTTTTCAAAAAAATGAAGATAAGGAGGCAATTCTTAAGGCAGGCTATTTTATGTTTGATAACAAGCCGCTTATAGTGAAGGCCTGGGAGGAGAACATTGATATTCAGAAGGCAGAGATAAAGAAAGTCCCTGCGTGGATCAGACTGAACAGACTCCCACTAAAATTTTGGGGGGTATGCCTCCCTAGGCTAGCAGGTATAATAGGGAAATATGTCAAGAGTGACACTGCAACAATGGAAAAGACGAGGTTGAGCTATGCTAGAGTCATGGTGGAACTTCAAATTGGGCAAAAACTACCTGAGAAGGTTCACTTCCTGGATGAGACAGGGCAGAGGGTAGTCATCGAGGTTGACTATGAATGGAAACCTATTCTATGCCTCAAATGTAAAGGCTATGGACATGAAGCAAAGATGTGTAAGAAAGTGATACATGGAGTCAAGAAGGTAGCTCAAAAGCAACAACACATTTGGAAGACTGTCAACAGACCAGCACCAAAGAAAGCTGTGCTGCAAGCTGTACAGCAAGCTGAGCAGCCTAGTCCAAGGAGGAGTTCACCTAATGCAACTGCCAATCCTGTGAGTCCTCTTATCACAACGCCTGCAAGTCAAATAGTTAAGTTTAATACCCAAGGCAGTGTGTCGGGGGTGCAAATACTAAGAAAAGAAGAGTCTTCTGCCCCTAGTGCTGCTATTCAAGAGCCAAAGGAAGGTATTGGACAAACAGGTACCTCAACCAGTCATAGTGCTTAATGAATACAATAGGATTTTGGAATGTCCGTGGATTAAACAATGTTGCTAAACAGAGTAGTGTTAAGTGGTTTATGAATAAAAACAATGTTGGCTTATTTGGAATTCTTGAAACAAAGGTGAAACCTGAAAATATAGTAGGTATTGGAAACAAGCTTTGCGAAGGTTGGTGTTTGACCACTAACACTAGGCTTCACAAGGGTGGTAGAGTGTGGGTGGTATGGAACCCTATTACTTATGATGTGCAACCAATGGAGTATAGTAGCCAGTTCATTCACATGAAGGTTTGTTCTAGAATAAATAACAAGATGTTCTACTTAACTATGATCTATGCGCATAATGATATTGGAAGTAGAGAAGAGTTATGGAGTAAACTAAAGGAGTTTGCATTACGATGTGATGGGCCATGGGCAATGGCAGGGGATTTTAACTGTGTAATTTCCCCTGAGGAAAGACTAGGAGGACAGAGCTCTATTGCTGAGATGGTACCTTTCAAGAAATTGTCTAGACCAATGTGGGATGATTGATATACCTGCTACGGGGTCCAAATTTACTTGGAATAATAAGCAGGGCCCGGAAAGTAGGGTTTTCAGTAGGTTGGATAGGTTCCTAGTCAACCACGAGTGGCTTGCTTGTTTCCCTGATTTGCAAGCTCACTTCCACCCTGAAGGGTTATTTGATCACAACCCTTGCACTGTGAGCTCAACCTTGAGAGAGTGCACGGGTAGACCCCCGTTCAGATGCTATAACATGTGGGGGGAAAGCAATACAGTTTAAAGCTATAATTCAGCAGGGTTGGAATCTGAATGTAGCCGGGACAAGAATGTTCAGAGTAGTTAAAAAATTAAAGGCTCTCAAGGGCATGCTAAGGAGACTTAATAGGGACTGCTATGCAGATGTTGAGAACAATGCGGATATTGCTATGAAAAAGTTGGAGGATATCCAAAACTGTCTGCAGCAAACCCCTACTGACCCTCATCTGCTCATTCAGGAAGCAGAGGCGGCTCTTGCCTATAGAGAGCTTGATTCTGCTAGAAACAGTTACCTGGCGCAGAAAGCAAAAATTAAATGGATGGAGAGTGGTGATAGCAATACAGGGTATTTTCATGGCATCATTAAGAAGCGAATGATAAAGAACCAAGTGCTGCAAATTGAAGATATGAATGGCAAAGTTTGCACTACAGGAGTTAGTATACAAGACGCATTCATGGATTATTATAAACAACTCCTGGGCAGTAGCAAACTGAGTGAAAATGTTCATGTTCCCATTGTCCAAAAAGGGAAATGCTGCACTGAGGAGCATTCTGAAATCTTGAACAGAACTGTGACTAAAGAGGAGGTCCAACGAGCTATTTTTAGCATCCCAAATGATAAGTCCCCTGGTCCCGATGGTTATACAAGTAAGTTCTTCAAAGACTCGTGGGATATTGTGGGAGAGGAGGTCACTCAAGCTATCTTGAATTTCTTTGACACAGGGAAGTTGCTTAACCAACTTAATGCTACTACTGTCACACTGATCCCTAAAGTTAATAACCCTGTCAAGGTGCAACAGTTTAGACCAATTGCTTGTTGCAACGTCATTTACAAGGCCATTTCGAAGCTCCTGTGTAATAGGCTAGCTGAAATTCTGCCTGACATCATAAGCCCAAACCAAGGTGCCTTCGTCAAAGGGAGATATATCCTGGAAAATGTCATGATCTGCCAGGATATAATCAAAATGTATAATAGGAAGAGTGTGTCTCCTCGTTGTATGTTTAAGATTGACCTTCAGAAAGCGTACGATAGTGTGGAATGGCAATTTGTTGACCAAATGCTCCAAGCCATTAAGATACCTGATAAATTCAGGAATTTGATCATGGCATGTGTTACCTCTCCCAGTTTCACCCTGAACCTTAATGGCAATCACTTTGGGTATTTCAAAGGTAGAAGGGGATTAAGGCAAGGGGACCCTATTTCCCCCCTCCTCTTTGTTATATGCATGGAGTATCTAACGAGGATAATTGACTACGCTGTCCAAAAATGGCCGTTTGATTTTCACCCACTGTGTGGTCCTATAAAACTTAATCACATGCTTTTTGCTGATGACATGCTATTATTCTGCAAAGGTAATGCAAGGTCTATCATGCTTCTTCTCAGAGCATTCTCTACGTTCTCCAACTCCTCTGGCCTACAGATGAATGCGTCAAAATCTGAAGTCTTTTTCAATGGAGTCAAAGCACAACTGAAAGATGAAATCCTGTCTGTCTCTGGTTTCCAGGAGGGAAACATGCCCTTCAAATACCTGGGGATCCCTATGAAAGCAGGGAGATTGAACAAGGAAGAGTGCAATGTGTTGGTTGAGAAAGTGATTCAAAGAATTAGAGGTATGGGAACGAGAAAGCTCTCTTATGCAGGAAGATTAACACTAATCAAATCTGTATTTAGCACCCTCCACACTTACTGGTCTGCAATTTTTATTCTCCCAAAAGGAGTGCTAAAAAGCATAAACAGTCTTTGTAGGAACTACTTATGGGATGGCACTGCTGACTACCTAAGAACTCCCCTAGTGGGATGGTCCAAAATTTGTCTGCCTAAGGAGGAAGGGGGCCTGGGGGTGACTCAAATCTATAAACAGAATGATGCTGCAGTTACTAAGATGGTGGACTGGGTTTATACTCAACCTGGGCGATTATGGGTCAAATGGGTGAGAGCCATTTACATAAAAACTCAGAATTGGGAAACGTATGAACCTGGGCTCGATACTGCCTGGTACTGGAAGAAGATCTGCAAAATGAGATCTAAATTCTCAGCTGGATTCCAGAATGGGAAATGGATACTAGATGACAAGGGGTATAACATTAAAAGTGGATATGAATGGTGCAGGGATAAAGAACCTATTTTCCAATGGCATAGAACTGTTTGGAGTGCTTGGGCAATTCCCAAACATTCTGTTATTGCCTGGCTTTGTATGCATCAGGCTCTGAATGTACGTGCCAAACTGAAAAAAATAGGCTACACTGATGATGATAGCTGTGTGCTTTGTGGTAATGGGTCGGAAACACATGATCACCTGTTTTTCGCCTGTGAATACAGTAGAAGGGTACTTGCAGTGTTGGAAAGAAGGGGCGGATGCAGAATTTTACGAGATAATCCTATCCATGGGCGGATACCAGGCACCAGAATGCAGGAACTTCTCCATGGACTGACCATTTGCAACTGTTACTATATGATTTGGATGCAAAGAAACAAATGCAGATTGGAGTTGCGAGTGAAGCACCCTGATCAGATTGCCAAAGAAATCCTCGCGAGTGTGAACATGAGATTGCTAGACAAAGCTAGATATCAAAGTCTTGAGTAGATAAGTAGTGACTTAGGAAGAGTTTTTCTAGGTGGCTGGTTAGACTAAGCTCTCGAAAGGCTTCGCTGGTGGTGTTTGTAAATTGTATGAACTTTCTTCTTTTCCCTAATAAAATCTCACATTTTAGCAAAAAAAAAAAAACGTGAACATTTAAATTTTGGTTAATTTTTAAATTTTTTTGATTTAATATATACATAAGTATATTTATTACAACATATATACACACAAAATAGTTTCAGCAATTTTATATAGAGTAACTGTGGTGAACCTTCTTTTTTGTATCTCTTCATACAAAACATCTTACTAATATTAAGTTTTATTCTATACTAAAATTTCAAATGGAGTTAAAATAAGTTAAATATAATTAAATAATTGTTAAATTCTCTAATGTTCCTAATTAAAAAACCGTGTGTGCGCGGGATTTATACTAGTATTATACTAATAGGTAAATTGAAAAAAAAAATCAAAGTGAAAAACACATCAAATAAAAAGAAAAACAAAGAGGGGTTTTATTGAGTCAAAATCCTCTCCATTTCCTAAAAAAATAGAGAGACCATTACCTATCAACGGTCCAAATTATATTTTGTCAATATCGAATGGTTCACGATATATAAAGGAGATAATATTATTAAATGGGTTTACGAGAAAAAAATGTAGAGAAAAGAAATGAAAAGGATCCTGGTTGAATTCCATTATTGAGTTCTTGTTGACTTACTCATTGACTTGTAGTCTACTCAACAAATTGACTAACGTACTAAAATGAAACTATAATTCCATATTGCAGCTACAATAAATCAACTACAATTAACACACTAAACAAAATAATTAACAACTTAAACTACCCCTTAATCATTCTAACAAAAGAAGTAAGCTTAATCCCTTTATTCTTCTTCCTCTTAACCAAACTCCCTTGATCATCAACCACCACCAAACGATGCCGTTTAGTCTTCCATAACACAATTTTCAACCTCACGTTCGTCTCAGGCACCACCGAAAGGCCTAAACACAACACTCCCATTTTTCGACACCGCCTCGGTAGCATCCTTTTCCCAAAATACCCCTCCACTTAAACTCCTAACAGCATCCCCTACACGATGAGCACTTTTCCCATGCCCTTGGTAAAAACCACTATGGTTACCACTTCCTATAGGAAAAGTAAGGTTAGGTTTGTAATAAAATGTAAGATTAAGGGCATACTGTAAGCAGTATGACTAGTACGAAAATAATGAATAGAAAATCTCACAGAATATAGGAGAGATTATGTCGTGGCGTGATCACTGCCCTAAAGTTGAATTTGCCCTGCTCGATACACACGGCCTCTTGGCAACCAACTCCAAGAGTTACACGACGTCCGAGTCTAAGGTGTACGACAAAGACTCAGAATGAGGACTACTTGTAGAACGTTGCCAAATATCAGCTTAGAATATCAAGAAATATTTACAAAGAATATAAGAGAGAATGGATGTTGTTGTGTCTTTTTTATGTGGTAGATTTGAATTTATATAGTAGTGAAATGGGTATATTAAATCACAAAACTAGTATCGTAAAATGGTAATTTTAGGATACTACACAATCAATGTGGAAAATCTCATAAATCAAGTATGGGAGAATGCACAATCAATTTGGAAAACTATCCCATGAATAAATTGGGAATTACAATTTGCTTCTTTTGAAACATCACTTCCAACAATCCCCCACATGATTCAAAAAAAGAGAAAAGGAATAGCTAATATAAGGTAACAGAACGTAGGTCTTAAGATGACAATGTTCCTTAGGAATTGAATTGTCACCCAATGCGTACAATTACCTGCTACATCCGTATCAAGTTGCTCTCGGCGTTGGAATCTCCACGGTGGTTTGTAACGGATAACTGCGCACAAACCTCCATTCGAATCTGTGTTCGTCCTCGCGAAATGTCATAAAAGGTGCCCCTCACATGCCTGGGATCTCGTGAACGCTCTAAAGGTCCTAAAGCCTAAAGACCTCATAGCGGTAGGCATGCATTTCCCCCACATTCACATAGGTAAGTCCATCAGGTTTGTCTGTCATAAACCATCCTTAAACAAGGACTATGGACTTATTAAGAGCTTAGCTCAACCTTCCTCACATGACAGAAATACCTCAATATATAGAAAGAATACTACATCACTTTTATTAAAATAGGAATGGTAGTAGCATTACAACATGAGATCCTCGTGACTTCGTTTGACCCATTGAACTTGGTAAACCCAAGTGGGGGAGCCCCGTCACGATTCACTCTCAATAGGCTTTAAACCCATTTCTCGTGGTGCCACCTACACCAACATCTACCATGGCCATTGGTAGGAGGATCTCAATATCCTCTTCACAATTTACGTACGTACTATCATGATATCATATTGTGTAAGGGATCTCAATATCCAGTTACAATTCACAGCCTTTGTGAACACATTATCCAATCAGATTGTCCATCACTCTTGATAATCTGCCAAAAAACCTGATGCTTCAGATTATGATGCATGACAATTAATGGAGTCAAAATATTCCCACAAAGGAATACAACCATTTAGCCATTCAACTTTTTATCTTGCAAATTCTTCACAATATATTTGTACTCCATTACATATTAAACAAAGCAATTATGCATCTATGACTTGCATGATATAGCATTATGAAAGACACCATTATCCAAAGTCAAATAAATATCATAATTATTTGACGTTCAATTAAATTGCAGACTCATTCCCAAAGATACAATTTGTTTCTTAGATTAGCTTACAAAAAACCATGGTGTCCATCACGTATAACAACGATATAAGCTATATCATATCTCTCATAACGCATACAAACATCATATATATGAATGTAACAACCTTTCCACCACTTTCATCTTGTCATGTATAAACTCAAGAATACATCTTAAATAACTCATATATCAGTGTTCCAATTATCATCAATAACTCCCGTTAAAGAAACACCGCCAAAATCAAAACCAAATAAATATATATTATTCGTCCTTATCCTTTTCTTGGTTTACTATAACCATTTAAATCAAATAAAAAGTAATTACAGTACACTAACGCATGTATAACCAAACAACCATTCATAGATTTTATAAACGGAGAAACAAGTTTATACAATCATAAATCAAAGTATTCACAACTATCAATCAATCCCGTGTAATTCTAATTATCACCACTTTCAACACTGAAACTCAATTACCTTCACTACTACAGATACAGGCGATAACAACGGTTAAAAACCGTTGTTATATAAAAAATGGACGTTGTTTAACAACGGTTGGTTTTTCTAAGAAACCCGTTATGAAAACTATTAACAACGGTCAAAAACCGTTGTCGTTACGAGACATTCGTTGTGGAAAGCGTGACTAATGTTTGGTGGGAAAGTTATAACAACGACTACAAGAGAAAAAACTGTTGTTATAACTAAAGACAACGGGTTTTTTTTTTTAAATAACCGTTGTTGATTTAAAAAAATATATATATATATTACTAGATGCATGCATTATTACTGCCAAATCCCTGCATAAGAAAGGACAATATATAGAATGAAAAGGGTTATAAGATTTGAAGCAGGATATGATGGCACAACTTCTTAAACATATATTAATTAAAAAACAACTCAAACGACACATTACTAAGTATAAATTCATGCATTATCTCAATAACCATTCCATTATCTCACTATCTCCACCCTAAACTCCAAATCCTAAGTCTTTAAAACCTAATAATAAACTCCAAACTTCCTTCAATAACAATGAATGATACCATTCGTAATACATGCATTATGACGGAGTACAACAAGAGTTTCATACGCCGGTTGCTGGACATCGAGAGGAGGTACAAGAGCTACCTTGAGGAAGCTTGGATCGCACTCAAGGACGCCAAAAAATGGCTTGTTAGAGCCACAGATAATGCATCTATTTCACGATATAGCATCTACGGAACGAAACCTCCAAATAGCAAAGGAGGAGACGATGAATATCATAGAAGAGAATGCAACTCTCTATGCATATCTAAGAATTGCATTTTTAGCAATGTAATAAGTTTTTTTTATGTATTTATATATTAATTAATTAAGTTTATGCATTCCTCTTCATCATCTTATTCTTTGTTTTATTTTATTTAATTTGTTTTACTAACTAATAAACGCAGAAAAACAACAGTGACAAAACTAATTAAGCGAATAATACTTAGAGAAAGAATAATAATGAACTAGAAAAACACATGCAAATAAAATCATTAGAGAAAGAAAATAATGACGGAGATAACAAAACCTAAAACCATAAAGCGATAGATATTTACCTAATAATTAGATAAAGAAAGAGACGATGACAACAACAGTGATGGTGATGATAAAGCGACGATGAGAAAGAGAGAAAGAGACGATGAGAAAGAGTGTGTTTGTGTTTGTGATTGTGTTTGTATTTGTGTTTGTGGCTATAGCTGATCTGTGTTTGTGTGCTATGTATCATGGAAAGTATTGACAACGGTTTTTACACATAAACCCGTTGTCAATAGAGAATATATTAACAACGGGTCCCTAGAAAACCGTTGTTAAAAAGTATTAACAACGGGTTTATATATAACCGTTGTAATTACTTTTCACTAATTTTGCGCCAATTATTAATAACGGTTATAATGTATTACAGAGTAAACCGTTGTTATTAGTTTTTATATTAACAACGGTTGTCCAAGTTTGACCTGTTGTTAAAACTAATAACAACGGTTAACAGCACATAACCGTTGTAATTAAGTTTAGTAAAATTCGCGCCATCCATTCTACAACGTTTTATGGTGATTTTCGTGAATAAGCGTTGTTAAAGGGTCGTTGTGGTTGCCTGGATTTGTAGTAGTGCTTACGACAAAAAATAAGGCGGTAGAGTCTTACCTTCACCGAGTCTTACCGTCACCGGACACCCCCACAATCCACGACTTACCTTGAAGTCAAAATGTTAACTATGCAAACATCCTCTAATTAGAACAAACATGCTCATGAGAATTGACAATGTTAATAAAGTTTTTAAAACATCCGGCCAACGACAAAACTTCAAAGCAGTGAAAATGTTTAACAACATTTTAGACTTAGCTAATAATAACGAATTCAGGATGGAATAACTCAATGATAAAAGATTAACATGTCGTCAATTTTCCAACATTGTCATATAAGAAATTATTATCATAAACCAAGATGCCAAATTATACTTTGTCATAACCAATTATAATAGATCCAATTTAGTATTGCACTTAATCATGCAATATTTTCTTTTAACACATTGCATATATTTCCAAGTATATCACATAGGGAAACATTTTCACAACTTAGAGAGGAAACACAACTTTTCAAAGTATACTCGAATAACAAATGGAGTAATAACCTACATCCCCCACATGTTGCCACGATATACATAAGTGACAACACAAAGTAGTAAAATATTCACAAATATCTAGAATGTATTGATGTATATGAGACTGTCACACATTTTGGTAGGTCACATACTCACTTTATTCGATCAGCTATATAAAAAGCAAATATTTAATTTGTTTCATACCGAAAAACAAAAAAAAACTCACGTTTGTCTCATCCATATATTCATATCTCAAACAAATTTTTTATACTTTTCTAGTGATCCAACAATATACAAAATAAATACTCACAAGTGCTTCTTAGCTCAGGTTATCATTATGTCCGGCAAAATACCAAAATCAATCAAATAGATTAAGCAGAACAATCTTTACATAATTATTGAAATTATATATATATAAAAAAAATTACCGTCAAAATAGACAAAACAACATATATCATACATTTAATCACGAAATTGGGCTTAAAACAATGAAGAGCGAAATCGAAAACTCAATCGTAAACTTGTTAGTGTTAGAATAAATTGTATATATTTGGTTATTTTGTAAATTATGTAATTGATTTAGTTACCTTATCTTTAGCCTCTAATTATGTAGAATAATCCTAATAATTAGGCTAGCATATCTCAACTGACAATTGTATTTATACTGATGTTTATAATCAATGAAAGGCAAGCATGACATTCTTTCATGGTATCAGCTTCCTAGGTTAAATCGATCTTACAAATTGCTTCCGCAACCCTAGAATTCTTCTTCTTCTCGGCTGCCTCTTCTCTCGACCTCACGTCAAATCAGAACTCTCGTCACTCACTCTTGCAGCCATGTCGAAAAAGAATAACAATCAGTATCATCCAGCCCTAGCCATCACACAAATTCGCAATCACGTCACTGTCACCCTCTGGATGGATAACGATCAGTATCCTCTTTGGGTCGCCCTCTTCACGAATCACGCGAAATCCACTCGTGTGCTTCATCACATCATCACTCCGATATCAGGAAAACCCGCGGCACCTGCGACGGTCGATGAAAAGGAGATGTGGGAGACTATTGATGCGATGGTCCTTCAATGGATATATGCGACAGTCTCTACGGATTTGCTTGAAACTATTGTCGAATCCGATTCCACCGCGATGGAATGTTGGAAACGGATTGAAGACATTTTACAGGATAATCAACATAGTCGAGCGGTTACCCTTGAACAAGAATTCTCCTCTACTTCTATGAGAGATTTCGCTAATGTCTCTGCCTACTGTCAAAGGCTTAAGAGCCTTGCCGATCAGTTGAAGAACGTCGGCTCTCCGGTTACCATCAATCGGTTGGTTCTTCAACTTGTATCGGGCCTCTCTACCGCATATCAAAATGTCGGAACAATTATCCGCCAAAAGGAACCACTACCTTAATTTTACCGCGCTAGGTCGATGCTTACTTTAGAAGAAGCATCGATCGCCAAAGCTGCTGCCTCCTCTGCTTTGTATGTTAAACACCAAGACCATGGCTCTAGTTCGTCGTCTCAGTCGATTCTTGGGAAACCACCTGCTTCCTCTAATAAAAATAATGGGGAAAAAAATTGGAATAACAAGAAGAAAGGAAATAACAAAGGCAAAGGTGGAAAGCAAAGAGATTCAAGCACGGGTGAAAATACAGGTGGGAATACGGGTTCGGTTTCTACTGGTGGTGCTCCATGGGGTGGTTAAGGCGGTTGGCCGTGGGAACCCTCTGCTTGGCAATATCCTCCTTGTCCGTATCCCACTGCTCCGGGGTATGGAGGATGTCCTAGACAGGCTGGCCCGCGACCTCCTACTGCACCAAGGCAGCAGGTTTACTCGGCTGAAGCTCCTCCGTCTCAAACGGACATTGAACAGGCAATGTATACTCTTGGTTTGACTCCTCCGGACCCACGTTGGTTCATGGATATCGGGGCGACATCTCACATGACGTCGGATGCAGGTAAGCTCTCATCTTATTCTAATTCGAGTTTTAAACATGGTGTCATCGTTGGTAATGGTCAGTCGTTTCCAATTAGCGGTCACGGACATACTACCCTAGCTAAAAAAAATCCTCCCCTTCACCTTAACAATGTTATTCACGTACCACAAATTGTCAAAAATTTAGTATCCGTACGAAAATTTACCACTGATAATTCGGTATCCGTCGAATTTGACCCATTCGGTTTTTGTGTGAAGGGTTACAAGACGGGGACGCATCTCATAAGGTGTAATAGTCAGGGCGACCTATATCCCGTTGCCGCGTGAAAATCATCAGGTCCGGCTGTGTTTGCGGCACTTGCTCCGTCAGTCTGGCATGATCATCTGGGACATCCCGGACTTCCAGTTTTTAATTCTTTACGTCTTAAGAATTTTATTTCATGTAACTCAAATAAATTGCCTCTAGTTTGTTCTTCTTGTTCTATGGGGAAAATTATCAAACAACCTTTTTTAGCTTCTGTGACTAAAAGAATATTGCCATTTGATATAATACATTGCGATATTTGGACTTCTCCCGTTCTTAGTTCAGCTGGTCATCGTTTTTATTTGGTGCTCTTAGATGATTTTACAAATTTTGTTTGGACGTTTCCTTTATCTCACAAGTCACATGTTTATGACATTTTTGTTAAATTTCGAAAATTAGTTAAAACTCAATTTGCAAGAAATATTAAATCCATACAGTGCGATAATGGTAAGGAATTTGATAACGGTCCGTTTAGGGAATGGTGTGCTAAGCATGAGACGGTTTCCCGTCTATCATGTCCATACTCCTCTTCTCAAAACGGGAAAGCCGAGCGCAAAATTCGTACTATTAATAACATAGTGCGGACTCTACTTCTACGAGCACATGTCCCTTCTAATTTTTGGCACCATGCTTTGCACATGCTACTTATTTGTTAAATATTCTCCCACATAAACAATTAGCTTTTCAAACCCCTGTGTCGGCTCTTTATTTCAAACAACCGTCTTATACGAACCTTCGTATTTTCGGGTGTCTATGTTACCCCCTTATACCGTCCACTACTATTCACAAGTTGCGTCCACGATCTACTCCGTGTGTCGTTTTAGGTTATCCGGACAATCATAGAGGGTACAAATGTTATGATCCGAAATTCAAGAAAATAATTATATGTTGCCATGTCGTTTTTGATGAGTCACGTTTTCCCTTTGCTGAAAATAATTCTCATAGCTTGTCCGACTATAATTTCCTTGATGATGACGCGCCTCCCCATAGTGTCCTTCGCCACTATCTGACCGCGCTATCTACGTCCAACCAGCCCAATCCCACGCCCCCACAGTTCCCTGTCCGTGCTTCCCCTGCCACGGTTCTCCCCTCACCAGCCTCATCGAGCCCACCTCCGAATACCCCTGACCCACATTCACCCATTAACCCATCCCAACCACAACCAGCTCCAGTAGCTCCCATAGCAGTCACACGAGGTATAAAGCTCGTCTTGTAGGTGATGGTAAAACGTAGCAGATTGGCGTTGATTGTGGCGAGACATTTAGTCCAGTGGAAAAACCGGCTACCATACGCACGGTATTATCATTAGCATTGTCTCATGGATGGTCTATTCGTCAATTGGACGTTAAAAATGCGTTCCTTCATGGGAACCTTTATGAAACCGTGTACATGTATCAACCTACAGGTTATCGTGACTCGGCTTTCCCGTCCCATGTTTGTCTTCTTCGTAAGTCTCCGTACGGTCTCAAGCAGGCCCCACGCGCATGGTACACCCGTTTTGCTCTATTTATTGAGACTCTCGGTTTTGTTCACAGTAAATGTGATCATTCGCTTTTAATTTACCGTGACAAGGATGGTAATTGTGCTTACCTACTTCTTTATGTTGATGATATATTGTTAACCTCTTCCTCAGATAAGCTTCGCCAGTCGATTATGGACTGTCTTGGTAAGGAAGTTGCTATGAAGGACTCGGTCCCCTTATCTATATTCTAGGAATCGCTGTCTCCAGGAATGCGAATGGGTTATTTTTATCTAAGCAAAAATATGCCACGAAAATTATAGAGCGGGCTGGTATATCCATGTGTAAACCGGCCTCAACTCCAGTGGACAGAAAGCCGAAGCTTAGTGCCATTTCGAGTCCTCCATTTTGTGACCCTACACTATATCGAAGCCTTGCAGGTGCGTTGCAATATCTTACGTTTACTCGTCCCGACATATCTTATGCGGTACAACAGATTTGCTTATTTATGCACAATCCTATGGAGGAGCACATGAATACTTTGAAAATGATTATTCGATACGTTCAAGGTACGAAATTCTATGGTCTTCATTTGGGACAGTCGTTACCAACGGCTCTTACGTCCTACACCGACGCCGATTGGGCTGGTTGCCCCGACACTCGTCGGTCCACGAGTGATTATTGTGTGTTTTTGGGTGAGAATCTTATTTCCTGGGCTTCCAAACGTCAACCAACTGTGTCTCGTTCTAGTGCTGAGGCCGAGTACAGAGGTGTTGCCAATGTTGTGTCTGAAACTTGTTGGCTGCGAAACCTATTGGCCGAACTTCACCACCCACTTCGCAAAGCTACTCTTGTTTATTGTGATAACGTTAGTGCTATTTACTTAACTGGCAACCCCGTTCAACACCAACGAACGAAGCATATTGAGCTTGATATTCATTTTGTTCGTGAAAAGGTTTCGAAAGGGGAGATTCGTGTCCATCACGTGCCTACGCGTTCTCAAATAGCTGACATTTTCACGAATGGTCTTCCGTCGATCTTGTTTACGGATTTCAGGTCTAGTCTCAGCGTTCAACTTCCTCCCGATTCGACTAATGGGGAGTGTTAGAATATATTGTATATATTCGGTTATTTTATAAATTATGTAATTGATTTAGTTACCTTATTTTTAGCCTCTAATTATGTAGAATATCCTAATAATTAGGCTAGCATATCTCAACTGACAATTGTATTTATACTGATGTTTCTAATCAATGAAAGGCAAGCATGACATTCTTTCAGTTAGTTTTTTTTTTTTTTGGCAACGGTAAAGAAAGTTTTACAGAGCACCTACCCGACTCTCCGACGAGTCGGATTCGGATTTTATTGATACATTATTAGTATAATCGAATAAACTACAGATGGGGTTGACAACTAACTTAGGCTTCTTAACGGGACGAACATAGCTAGCTAATTGAGCGAACAGTTCTTTTCTCTTCTTTATCGACTGAGCTTCAGAGGAGTACCTGCAACAAGACACACGCCACGAGGGCGTAGAAATTTATGGGAGAGAGATCTACTTTTTTTGGAAAAAGTAAATAAATTGTGTCTTGGAGATTCATCCCCTTGGCTATGGTTGTTCTTGGGAGTGACCATTCTCCATTTCTCATGCACATGATAAGCAGAGGGGTACCTGCAAAGCATAGGTGTAAAATGGGCGCCTGATGGTTTCTCAGACGAGTAAAACTTACACTTCTTAGGACGACCTGAAAAAATGAAAGGTTGATGGCCATTAGAATCCTTCTGATCTGGAGTGCAAATAGAAGTAACCTTTTCATTCACCAGAGAGACATGGATGCTTGAATCATTAACAGAACCCCTAATGTTATCTTGTGGGATATAAGTACCAGGAGGAGACAAAATGTCACAAATTGAAGACGCGCTTGAAGCCATGACCTCAGTAGAGGACGCGTCTAAACTTCCGCTACTAATAGCAGTGTTTACGTTGATATTATCAAAATGAGTCATATCTTCATTCATTGTCCCGAGCATCTTAGATTTCCACTTTTTAGGACATATCCTCCTCCTCTTCTTCTTCTTCTTCTTCTTACATCATTCTCTCATATTGTCTCTCTCCTTACAGTCCTCACCCTTCAGGATCCGAATTGTTAAAGTTGACTAATCACGTCTACAGTAAAACCTCACCTTTTTACCTTCCAAGAACTTTTCATAAGACTGTGCAGGGATCCTTAGATGGGAACTACCACCTCCCTTTTTGGAGAACTCAAGAATTGACTTATTAGCACAAATACTTTGAGCCTCTGTCACCTCCATATTCACACTCTCATTTTCCTTTATACTCGCATCACTTTGATCTTCCATCATCTCCGTAATCACACTTTCACTATCCATCACCTCTGTAATCACCCTTTCACTATCTTTTATACCCACATCAGGTGCCAAGATAGGAATATTCTTTTTATTGTTCCCATCTACACCATCTTCAGTAGCAATCTCTAATACCCTTTTGCCATTTTCCTTGATGAGAAGGTAACCTTTCACCACATCTAATTCCCTTAACACATCCTTATTCTTAGGTTCAATAACTAAGGCCTCATCCAAAACTAATTCAGCTAATGAAAACCTTTTCAACTTCATATAAGCAATCGCCCTTCGAAAAAGTGCCTTAACATTACGAGGAAATGTGTCCAAAATCATGGAACACATACCAGCAGCAGCTCTGTATTCCTCAAGTTTAAGGGCACATGCAGCCATATTAGAAATAAGGGAAACAACAAGGTCAGATAGTGATTTAATATCTTCACCTCCAATATTTCCCAGACTCAAACTAAGCAGTTTACAAGCTTCATCGTAAGATGTTGCGGCCATATCAAAGTCATTTTATCTAAAAAAACCGTTCTCCTGATCTTTAAGCTCCCTCACCTCAGCTAAGACAGACCCCTGCGTTAACGTATAAAAGCCTAGCATACTATCCCCATCCTTTTCCATAAATCCATCGCTAACATGGGCACGCCCAAAAGTTTCAAGAAATTTATAATGGTCCATAGAATAAGTCATAATTCAACTACCAAAGGGGCAGAACAGTAAACAGATAAAAAAGAACTGTAGCCCCTCAATACCGTCCAAAAACCCAGCAAACACAAAAGGAAAAACCAGTCCTTTGAACAAAAACCTCTAGTGAAAAATGCAAATTGCGAAGAAACAAAAGGCAGAAGAAGGGGGAACCATAAACCAAGAACCAGCCAGATAGATGCAAACACCGATCCACCTTCGAAACAAACAGCCGAGTTGCACGGAACGCAAATCCCAGCAGAAACAGCGCTCCAAGGAAGTCGCACCAGATTAAGGAAACCGCGACAAACGATCGATAAACAATCCTCCTTGAAAGCAATTGAACAGACCGGACGATCAATCAAACTCCACTTAATCCAACCACGAGAAAGGCTGCCGAAAGATGACAAAGAGAGTAGGAATTGGAAGGGTAGAAAAAGCCTCGACGGCGACCTAAAGAGGCGGCCAGAGTAGTCGCTGGCAAGGAGGTGATCGAGTTTTTAGGGTTTTTTGATTTTGGGGATTTTTGATTTTTTCTCTCTCTTCGCGTGTTACTCGAGTAGATCAAGATCTTTTACTCTAATACATTAGATTACGAAATCATAAAAAATCGACATTCTTTCAGTTAGTATTTGATACTGTAGTAATATACATGCTCAATAAAACACCAAGAATTAGCCATGTATCATAACGAACAAAAAAAATCCAATACTGATGAGTTCATCTACACTGATATGATAAAATTGATTGTGCAGAAATATCCATGAAATAATACTTGAAATCCTTACATCTTAAAAAGAGCAAACTTAATAGAACTGTAGCAATGAATAGTTCCCAATCAATGTCCTCTTCCACCGTCAGATTCCTTCTCAAGATCTCATCCCTCCATATCTTCTTTACTCACAGCCACACTGTAAACTTTTCTTTCACTCATTCTACTTCACTCATTCTCATCTGTCTCTCGATTTTCACTCCTCACAAATCTCTCAACAAAGCCTAGCATCTCACATCCTCTCAAAGGTAGTTACTCTTAATTCTTTTTTTGTTGTTTATTTCAGTGTGATCTTTGATTTCATTGTTATTATTATTATTGTTAGGGTATTAAGATGATGTTGTTAGTGCTGTGAGACGTATACCTTATATTCATAAATCAGAATATTCACAAACTTTTTATTCGCCTAGAGTTCCTGACAATTGATTGATCTAACTTCAACAATGACTTTCGCGGATCAGGATTTCGTGTTTCAAAGTGGTTTGGTTTTGCTCAGGTACTTTTTTAGACATCCAATGTTGACCTAATTTGCGCTATTGATAGGGTTATGCGATTGGGAATGTGTTTATCTGGGTTTGATTAATGGGGTAGTGTAAATTGGTGGCTTGAATGTCGCTCAAATGATTTCCTTTTTGCATTGTGTTGCAAAATTGTTGCTTAGATTGTGATGGGGTATTGAGTTTGGGTTGATGGGTTATCGTTTTTTTATATTTAGAAGTTGATTTTCATCAAAAATTTCCTTTTCTTATTGTTTATTATTTTGTTTGCTGATTTTTGAGATGGTTATTTTGTAGGGCTGGAGTTGTGGGCACGAGCTTGGAGCTGGAGATTCGTTAAGTTCTCCTCAAAGGCTAGCGATTCAGCAGCCATGTATTGCTTTTGTTAATGTGGATGTTGTCATTTTGAGAATTCTGAATTTCTCATTGTCTTGTTGTTCATTGTGGTTTAATTAGTGTTATGGTTATTCTTGTTGATATTTGCAGTTTCTCGTTTCAAGATGGACATTTCTGAAGCTGGCTTTCTTTAAAGTTGTTATGTCATTTGTAAGCTTGTTACTTAGTTACGCCTTTGTCCTCGTTGTCGTTTTCTGTGTTGGTATATTCAGTTATAAATTGTTCCGTTTAGCTATCAATTCCTCTTATATATATGTTGGTAGAGATGTGTGTTTTAAAGATTTTATTTAAGTTATTGGGTTTTAATTTAGTTGCTTTATTAGGTTATATACTACTCCTAGGTGGAAGAGCGCTCTCCGTTTTCATTATATATCGTCACCTTTGGCTATTGGTATTTGCCTAATACAGGTATTCTGTTTTTCTTGCTGTTTATAGTGTTCTTATCAAATGTTTTAAATTTATCATTTTTTTATAGATGTTATTTGGTTACGTCTTGTTGGTTTTGTAATAAGTCGCGATTAATTTGTTGATTTAGCACCCTTCTATGTTTAATGGTGATGTTTTTATGAGCTTAGGGTTCGGTGGTTGTTGGCGGTCGCTACTCGCTCTTTAGCAAATAGTTTCCTGTTTTTCTCTCATAATATGGTAGGTGATTGTTCACTTTCTCATCTGTACTCCATTCTTAGTTGGGTGACCCGTCAATTCGTGTGTTGATTGATTCACTCATCTATTGTTCTATCCAATTACCAGGAATTAAATAATACTAGTGTAACACCCGTGAAAATTCACGGGATTGTTTTTAATTTTTCTAAACACAATTTATTTAATAAAAATGCGAAAGGAATGTTAGACGATATATTTATTATTTTCTCCAATTCACCATTTTCTTCTCATTTTCTTTTTGCACAAGGAATAAAAAATTAAATTTGAACCACACAAAACCCATTGCCTCACATGTTGTTTAATTTGGACCACACAAATCAACCAAAAAAAAAAATAGCGAATAAAACCTGAATAATCCGTTTACGGAAATATGGAATAAAGTAGTAGATTGGAGGGAGTATTATTTCAACCTAGCTTCATTCATTCTATGAAAAAAACTCTTAACTTTTCTTTACTTAACCTTTATATTTTGCAGGTACTACATATCTAGCATTTAAAATGAGAATTAAGAAGTTTTACTTATTTGTTCAGATACTTCATTTTAGTTTTTCACTTCTATTTTCTCAAATATCCCAACATTTTTAAAAATGACCCATTTTGAAAAATGACCCATCCTCTGAGGAATAATCTTTAACATAAATGAATTTGAACTACTTAGGTCCATTAAAAAAGACCTCATTTTAAAAACATTACGCAATTCATCTAAAATTCTCTATAGAAATAAGAACTCAGGTAAAAGTTAGAAAGATAACGAAATAGCTCTATCAAAATGTTATTACCTCGCTACACATTGCTTACCAAAATGTTGTCCAAGCGGATTTAAGAATCCCTAAAACCGATAACGATTGCTCAGCATACCTTTGAATTAAGGGTGCTGTATATCGTATCAAAGCTGTCTTAACATATTTTGCTAAATTTTTTTATTTTATTTATGTTTTAATTTTATTTTGATAACCAATGATACGAATACTATTATCAATCCGTCTCATTGTAGACGGACACTATCCATTTAAAGTTATAGACGGATAGTGACAGTTTAACAAAATGCAAGTGAGAGAGTAATTGGAGGTATTCATTTTTCATCCACTCAGACTATTCACTCTCATTTTGTGAGAGACACTATCAATATACAACTTTAGACGGATAATGTCCGTTTAAAGTGAAAATTTGTGTACTATTATATACCACATATGTAAGCTATCAATATAAAATATTAAATTATAAAAAAAAACTTTTGAAATTAGTGACTTTATGCAAGAGTTGTCGAGTTAATACTTAATTTTATTTTGCTAACCGATGACGATGATCATGTGACGAATACTACTATCACAAATTCTCGACTATTCCAATTTCTAAATACCCGCCTCTCGCAACCAAAGACCCACCGTTCAAAATACATGCCCATTATACTCTTTATAAAATCACAAAATCTCATTGAAGCAAATCTTGAAATTCTCTTCATTAATTTTCGAATAAATCTACTGTTGTGCACAGTTCTGAATTTTTGAATTCAAAAAACGCAATTTCTGGTAAAAAGACAAAAACTTTGGTAATTCAAAGATGGGATTAGGGATGTCAATTTCACCCGAATCCGCTCTAAACCGATCCACCCGGAGAATTTTAATGGATGAAAACCCGAACTAAACGGGTGAAAAGCGGGTGATGGGTGAGTCGGGTGATGGATCGGGTCGGGTTCGGGTGGAGAAATTTCATCCGTCACCCGATCCATCCACCCGATTATAATTTTAAAAAATATATATAAAATCATCAAACCCCTTTTATATACACGAATGTAGCCTATCTTTCCATCAAACCCTAAATAAAAAAGTCACTTTCTCTCCCTTTGTTTCCCTACCGCCTTCTTCTACCCTCTCTTAATTTCCCACCGAGGCAAACATCGACTAAACCATCGCCAAATACACCACCTCCAACCATAACCAGACAGAACTCCTTCAAACTTCCCCAACCACCATCAAATCGTTAATCACCATCAATAACTTATCTTTGCGAACCTGTGAGATATACTTCCATCAACGTAAGTCGATCCGAAATCGACCTGTTGACATCCCTAGATGGGATACAAATCTGTGATGCTATAGAATGATTTTTTTTATACAAAAGACCGTCTTTTTATAAAATTTGTTATTTTTAAAATTATTTTCACAAAACCTATATTATAAGATTTGATATTCCTAAATTACACATTATAATACTTTTATTTCAGTTGAATGAGTTTGTAATTTTTTATTTTTTTTGTAGAATGAGTTGTGATTTCTGGAAGTGAAGAAGGATGAAGTGAGAACTGAGAAGAGTATATTAAGGAGATTATAATTGGTGGGAGGAGAAATTATCACAGCTTTTGTTTTGTAGAGATAATAATTTGCTTTGGTCAATACGCCTAATCTTGGGAATAGGAGCGTCCCTTTAATAAATTGTTCAGCACGCCTATTTTTATGTGAAATTGAAAATTGAATGGTGCGTTTTTTATGGAAGATTGGAGCAATAATTTAACACGGTTTTTATGTGAAAATTGAAATATGAGTGGTGATTTTAAACGGTTGACATGTCAGCTGACATGGCAATGTGGTTACTTTTGATTGGCTGAGAAAAACTGAAATTGTGAGAGTAAAGGAGAGGCCTTGTAGAATACTTTTCTGAAATATGGTTGCGCCACATCAGCGGCTTTACATTCTTCTTTTATATATATAATGATAATGGTTGCGGAGTGGGCTTGCTATTCAATTGGTCGGTTCAATCCACAGTAGGCCGATTCAATGCTCATGTGGAAATCCAACTGCAAAGGGAGACTTTAAGTGGGTACTGTTAATGGTTCCAGTGCACCCAATTTTCTCTTTCACCCTTAAACTTTAAAAAGAGAGGGCTTGGCTACACTGCCCACAACCAAGACTCACCCCTGCTTTTGGAACTTCCCTTAAGATCTCCTCCCTACATTTTCCCTAAACTCCCATCTACATTCTACCCCGCTCATTCGCATCCACCCCTCTCAATGCCACCCCTCAGCAGACGCTGACAGCTCTCACCCCAATCGAAACTTCGAATATCCTCTTCAAGGTATTTCCTCCATATTCCATATTTTAACGTTTTGATTTCATTATAATTTTGGATAGGGTGGTCGGATATTGGTTATAGTCTGTGTTATGTGATATTCGTTATTTAAAGTAGTTGTTGTTGTTGTTGTTGATGTTGTGATGGTTGTGTTGTTGTCTAACTTTACTGTTTTTGTCCCCATTGCGGGAACAACCATGTATACTGCTCCCCATTTCTCTCTCTTTTCCCAATCTTAACTCAGTGATGATTTTAGCTCCATTCTCCGATTACCTTAGAAGTGGTGAACTCATCTTTTTCTTTTGTTCTGGGTTTGTCGCCGATTAGTGTTATTCTTATTATTTTTGTAATCATTTATTTGATTATTAATAATACTTCGTTTACTATTATTATTATAGGGTTTACGGGTATGTGGTCACAGGGTATGAGGATACTGTTGAGGAATGGTATGGGTCGGAAAATATTATGAATATTATTATTATGATTACTTTAGCTGATTTATGCTTATCACTGTATCGGTCATATTATTGCCGCGTTCGTTTTAAGGTATTAAATTTTGATGGCTTTTGTTGTTGTTGTTGTTGTTGTTGTTGTTGTTGTTGTTGTTGTTGTTGTTGTTGTTGTTGTTGTTGTTGTTGTTGTTGTTGTTGCAGGTGTTGTTGTTTAATTTTGAAATTAATACTCGAATACCATTGGGAATGTACTGGGATTCAAATTTTGACAATGATGTTAATATGAAAAAGGAAAGATGGATTTGGACACGTTGCTTGCTATGAGTGACAAGCCGGTACTTTGCTGGTTAGTCAGTTACATATATATGTATGTGATCATGTTGACACTGGGTTTTTTCGTCAAGCAATCAACATTTATTTTCTAGAGTACTAAGTGGTGCACGTTATTGCAAACGTAGCTTTCTATCCCAATGTTGTAGAGTTCCACCATTATTCTTAGTGCTAGTGCATGTGAATAAACCCAATTTGATTAAGATTGTGTTGATGATGCCTTAAGACAAATTAATCTCATTTGTTATTTAATTGTGTGCCTCTTAAGTTTAACCATGTAGCATGAAGCTCCAATTGTCAATTCAAGGTTATCAAGAATGTCATCATGAAGATCAAAGATGAAGATAGTCATTAGTGCTAATGTCATGTGTTGTAAGGTGATCGTTTAACACGAATTTACGATTAGGTGCAAAAACAACAGTTGAGTCAACAGTTAAGTAAGGCTCGTCTTTGAAAGAAATATTTCGAAAATATTTGAATCTTTGTTAAAGTGCTTTCAACTTTCACAAATGTTTTCTGGAATTATTTTGAAGTCTTTTAAAGAATATAGAGCTTTCAATGACTTGCTAAGGAGTTTGCTTGCACAATAAGACACTTACTATAAATGGGTTGTTTGCTTTTACATTTATGGAAATGTTTATGGTTCCCATAAACACAACCATTTATGCTTGTTTCTTGTTGAAAAACCCAGCCTATTTTTGTATGTGTGCACAGCCTGGTTTCTTACAATCTTAGGCACCGGTTTCTTGAGGAAGAATACTCGGTTGCTTGTAGAGAAATTCGGTTGGTCTTGCATGTTGCCCAAGCAAACTACTTACATTATTTTAATCACTTATGCTTATGAGTGTAAGATATTTTAATGTAAAGTATACTACTTGAACATTATAAATAGCTTGTTTAATTCATTTTTACAAGTGTGCAACAAACGAGTTTTAAACTGAAAAAGACTTAACCTTTCAATCGAGTAAATTAACTTTGCAAAACCGTTTATCATTTAAAAATCTTTGAATCTTTTGCAAGTTTGTTTATTTATCTTTTGAGTCTTTTACTTGAGTTTGTTGTTGCACCTAGTCGTTTTAGTCGTGTTCAAGGATCCCGTGTTTTGTACTTAAACTTTATCTCCTTCGTTCAATTGAGTGAACAACATTGAGATAAGTTGTCTTGTAACAAACGGGTAGAACCAAAAAGTCTTAGGATAGAGTTATCCTTAAGCACGAAGTCTTCGAAGCGGAGTAGATTTTGAGCATGAAGTCTTTCGGCGGAGTAGCCCAAAGCAAGAGTCTTATTGCGAAGTAGCTTTAAGCAAGGAGTCTTTCGGCGGAGTAGCCCAAAGCAAAAGTCTTGGAAGCGGAGTAGCTTTTAAGCATTAGCAACCGGAGTAGGTTGGGGAGTTGTTTTATTATTCGGGGTGGTCTTAGTTTGTATGAGTTTACTTCTGAGACGTTTAATAAAATAGCGCTGGACGTAGGTCGCGGAGTAGTGACCGAACCAATTTTTAAAAACATCGTTAGTCGTGTCTATTTTGTTTTATTTCCGCTGCACACTCTACTCACGTTTTTATCTACAGAATCAACTGTTGAGTACACTGTAACTTCTGCTTGCTGAATCGTTGTTGAATACTTTTAACTCTCTAGTTCTAAGTATCGACTCCTCCTTTCATCTATGCATTGTTTAAAGTGTTTAAGAGTTTTAAAAGAAGCTTTCATTAAGCTTAAATTTTAAATAGACACCTAATTCACCCCCTCCCCCTCTTAGGTGCCCTCGTCCTCGACTCTTCAATTGGTATCAGAGCCTTGTGCTCTTGATAACTGGTTAACTTCCAGTGAGTTGATCCTATAGTCATGGACGGGAAACATAATAAGTACCCTATCTTCAAAAGGGATAACTACTCCTGGTGGAAGCACCGTATGGAACACTACGTCAAAAGTACGGATTATGAGTGTTGGGTCATTATTCAAAAGGGTCCCCTTGCTATAACGGTTACTGACTCTGATGGGAACAGTGCCGTGAAAAGTGAGGAAAGTTATGTCGAGGCTGACTATCGTAAAGTCGAGAAAAATTCTAAAGCCATGTCCATTCTTCAATATGGCATCGGTGAACAAGATATCAATCGCATCTCCGGATGTACCTCGGCTAAAGAGATTTGGGACACGTTAAATCTTGCTTATGAAAGAACGTCTCAAGTCAAGAAGCATCGTATTGACCTTCTCATGCAACAATATGAGATGTTCAATATGATGAAAGATGAGTCAATCAATTGTCTTTCTTCTCGCTTTTCTAGTATTGTTAATGAACTTAAAGGTCTAGGTAGAGAATTTGATTCCGAGGATATAGTCCGAAAGATCCTTCGTAGCCTAAGTGATAAATGGCAACCGAAGGTGACAACTATTGAGGAGGCTAAAGATCTGTCCAAATTGTCCCTCAATGAGCTAATGGGCTCACTCATGGCACACGAGTTAAGTCTCGCAAAGCGCTCGGGTGAAAGCTCCAAAGCTAGATGTTTCGCTCTCAAATCAACCTCAAGTGATGAGGAAGATGATGGAGATGACGAGCAAGCTATGTACTCACGTAACATGGCGGATATGATCAATAGTCACAATCCTAAGAAGTTCAACAAAGCTAACAAAAAACGTTTTCAAAAGAAGAGATCTTATTCCACGGTGGCTTGTTTCAAATGTGGTGAGAAAGGTCACCTTATCAAAGATTGCCCCAAGTGGAATGAGTTCAAATCTAGAGAAAAATGAGATTTTGCAAAGAAAGATTTTAAGCATAAAGTCATGTCTGCAATATGGGGTGTATCTGATTCCGATGAGGATGAAGTCCTTGAGGAAAAATTAGATGCCAAAGTTTGTATGACAACTCGTCTTGATCTTGACGGACCCAAGTCTTCAAAGAAAGAATCCGCACTCTGTCTTATGGTGCACTCCGACGACTCCAGCGATGACTCCGACACCGAGGTAATGAATCTCAAGAACAAGGTGAGAACTCTTTCTAAGGATAAGCTTTGTTTGATGTTTGATGATGTACTTGACAAGAGTCTTGCCAAAAACGATAAACTCTATGACTTGCAAACTCAAATTGAGGAAATTGCTGAAGAAAATGTTGGTCTTAGAGAGTGTCTATATGAGATAAAAGAAAGTAACATCATTCCATCACTCAGAAAAGAAATTAAAAAATTGAGGAAAAAAAACCTTGTTCTCACGAATATTGCTAGCTCGTCAAAATCACGATTGCCTCAACCGTTGTTTCGATGTTGAAAAAGAAAACGAGTCTTTAATTATTCAAGTTGATATTTTGATTAAAGAACGAGACTCACTGCTAGCTGACCTTACCTCGTGTCGACATGATAATAAGCAACTTGAAGAAATTGCTATGTTGCTTAGTGATGAATGTAGTCATGCTAAATCCGCTTTCGACAAAGTAGGCAAACTAAATCTTGACCATCTTGCTAAAATTGAAACATTGACCAAAGAGTTGCATGATGCTAAAGAGTTTTACAGGAAATGGGAAGGTAGCCAAAATATTTTAGACTCCCTCATAAATCAGTCCCAAAAATCAAGAGAAATTTGGACTTGGTTTCCAAAGTGTGATTCGATGAATCAGTAACTTCAGAAACCAGGAACCAAGCAAGACTGATTTTCGAAGGAGAAAATATGCAGGCCTTCCTGAGTATATTGTTTGCAACTTTTGTGGTAAGACTGGTCATGACTTTAATGGTTGTCCTAATCGACTAAACGACTTAAATAAGAACATCAAGGTTGTTAAAAAGGAGTGGGTTCGCAAAGATTTGATTAACAATGCAACTCACAAAAAGGGATCCAAATTCGTTTGGATTCCTAAACTAACCTCTTGATTTCTTATAGGCATTAGTGAGAGGCAGCAACAATTGGTACTTGGACAGTGGATGTTCACGTCATATGACGGGAAGTAGAAACCAATTTCTCTCACTAGAAGTCTACAATGGTGGCACCGTGACGTTTGGTGACAATAAGAAAGGTGAAATTATTGCAATCGGGAAGGTTGGTAAGTCATCGTCACAATGTGTTGACAAAGTGTTCCTTGTCAAAGGTTTGAAGCATAATCTCCTTAGCATATCTCAAATGTGTGATAATGGTAATATCGTTGAATTTTGTGCTAGTGAATGTCGTGTTTTAGATGGTAATACAAGGGAAGTTGTTCTTGAAGGAAAACGTGTTAAAGATGTTTACTTGACTAATCTATTTGCATTGTCTAGTCGTACCATGTCTTGTATGAGTGCTTTGAAAAAGAACGACCCATGGCTTTGGCATAAGAGATTAGGTCACGTAAATGCTAGAACATTGAACACCCTTAAGCGACTTGACTTAGTTGATGGCATTCCTAATATGAAATTTGACATTAATAGTTTGTGTGATGATTGTGCCAAGGGGAAGCAAGTAAGAAGCTCCTTTAAATCCAAAAAGTTCGTTAGTACATCTAAACCTCTTGAGTTACTTCATATTGATCTATGTGGTCCTATGCGTGTTAGAAGTAAAGGAGGTAGTCGTTTCTTATGTGTGATTGTTGACGATTTTTCACGATTTGTTTGGCTTCTCTATTTGAGTTCTAAAGATGAAGTATTTGATGAATTTTTAATTTGGTTGAAAAAGGTCCAAAACAAGTTTGATAAAAAGCTCATATCTTTGAGATCCGACCATGGAACCGAATTTGAAAATTCCTCATTTATTACTTATTGTGATGAGCACGGTATTAGCCATAACTTTTCCGCGCGTGCTACACCTCAACAAAACGGGGTTGTAGAGCGTATGAACCGTACACTTGAAAAAATGGCTAGGACTATGCTCATTAGTAGTAAGTTGCCAAAGAATTTTTGGGCCGAAGCCGTCAACACATCATGTCACATTTATAATCGTGTTATAATCCGAAAAATGCTTAACAAAACACCCTACGAGTTGCTTAAAGGAAGAAAACCTAATTTATCCTATTTGAAATGCTTTGGAAGCAAATGTTTTATTCACAACAATGGAAAGGATAATTTGGGTAAATTCGATGCTCGTAGTGATGAGGCCGTATTTGTCGGTTATTCGGATCGTAGCAAGGCTTATAAAGTGTATAATAAACAAACCATGAAAATGGAAGAAAGTGTGCATGTCATATTTGATGAGTCTAGTCTTTTTCATTCTAATACACAGGAAGAGGATGATGAAGATGATGAGGACTATGAGCTTGGAATGATTCGACATGACATGGATGATGTACACGAGGAAAACAAACAAGAGGAGCAGAATCAACAGTCGGATCAACTGTTGACTGAAGGAACTGGCCAAGAGACAGGGGGAACAGAACCACTTGAACCACAAAATGAGGCTACGACATCCAGGGGGAATGAGGGTACACTTGAACAAAATGAACAAACAGAAACAAACCCTCAAACACAAAATGAACCAGAACCAACAGTTGAGCGAACTGTTGAGTCAGAACCCCAAGAAGCCTCACCATCCTTAATCGTACCAAAGAAGTGGAAACACCAAAAATCTCACCCCCTTTCTAACTTGACCAGTGACTTGAATTCGGGAAGGAAAACAAGATCATCCCTCAATAATTTCTTTGCATCTCATGCGTTCCTCTCACAAATTGAACCAACGAACATCACCATGGCACTTGAAGATCCGAGTTGGGTGATGGAAATGCAAGAGGAACTAAATCAATTCAGAAGGAATGAGGTATGGCATCTTGTCCCTAGACCTACTGGTTGTACCGTGATTGGTACCAAATGGGTCTTTCGCAATAAGCTAGATGATTCGGGCAATATCGTAAGTAATAAAGTTAGATTAGTGGTGCAAGGATTTAAACAACAAGAAGGCATTGATTATAATGAAACCTTCGCACCAGTAGCTAGGCTTGAAGCCATACGTATGCTCATAGCTTTTGCTGCTCACAAAGGCATCAAAGTGTTTCAAATGGATGTCAAAACGGCTTTTCTAAATGGTTATTTAGAAGAAGAGATCTTTGTGGAGCAACCACCGGGTTTTATGAACAATGAATTTCCAAACCATGTTTTTAAATTGGACAAGGCGCTTTATGGTTTAAAACAGGCTACAAGAGCTTGGTATGATCGCTTGTCAAAATTTCTTTTGGAAAATGGTTTTGTGCGTGGATCGGTGGATAAGACATTGTTCATAAAGTCACAGTGTGGTGAACTGTTGATTGTACAGATTTATGTCGATGACATAATATTTGGTGCAACGAATGAACTCCTTTACTCGTACTTTTCGGAACTAATGAAATCTGAGTTTGAGATGAGTATGATGGGAGAACTAGGTTTCTTCCTTGGGCTTCAAATCAAGCAAACTCAAGATGGTGTGATGATTCATCAACAAAAGTACATAAAGGAGATGCTATGTAAGTTCGGTATGACTAATTCTAAACCCTTCTCTACACCTATGGTTTCGTCCACAAAGCTTGACAAAGATGAGAATGGTAAGAAAATTGATGAAACGATGTATCGAGGTATGATCGGTTCATTACTTTATTTGACCGCTAGTCGACCGGATATTTTATATAGTGTATGTCTATGTGCTCGTTTCCAAGCTAGTCCTAGAGAATCGCATTTCATTGCCGTTAAACGTATTCTTAGGTACTTGGTTGGAACGTCTAATTTGTATCTCTGGTATCCCTCACATTGTCCTTTTGAGCTTTTAGGATACTCGGATGCAGATTATGCCGGAAGCGTTGTTGATCGAAAGAGTACATCTGGGATGGCTACTTTATTAGGTCCGTGCTTGATCTCATGGGCGTCAAAGAAACAAAACACCGTTGCTCTTTCCACCGCTGAAAGCGAGTACGTAAGTGCCGCATTGTGTTGCGCGCAAGTTCTTTGGGTTCGACAACAACTAAGGGACTATGTTATTATCTTTGATTCAACTCCTATCTTTTGTGATAATACTAGTGCCATTAACATTTCAAAGAACCCAATACAACACTCAAGGACTAAGCATATTGACATAAGACATCATTTTTTACGTGATCATGTGGAAAAAGGTCAAATTCGTCTTAAATTTTGTAGAACGGAAGATCAAATAGCCGACATTTTTATAAAACCGCTTGAAAGAGAACAATTCGTAAAACTTCGGTTGGAAATTGGTTTGTTGGATTCCGCGTAAAATTTTATGACGACTTGCCCTCGATGATTGACTAGAGTAGATGTTACACCTGTTTTTATAAGTGATTATGTGTTAGTATTACTCAATGAATTAGATGATTAATTTGCATGTAAATCCAATGGGTAAAGATATTATTCACATGGAGCCACTCAACCATCATCTAACCATCAAATCTCCTTTCCCCATTACCCATGTCCTAGCCGCCTAAACCCCACCTAACCGGCTACACCCACCTTCCTCTCAACCAATCAAATAAAAAAGCCTAAAACACTATTCACCTCATTTACTACATGTCCAAATTTTCAACTCTTAAATCATTACCTCCTTACTCACTTTCAAAATATTCCAAAAATTACACCTTCCCCAAATATTCTCCAAAACCGTCAAAAGCATACCTCTCCCAAATGTCACTTTTACTTTCACTATAAGAATCATGCCTCCAAAATCAACTAAGAAAACCTTGAAGGAAATCCGAGACTCCTACAAGCCGAAAATACCATCGGTTGAACCGCAAATCGAAAGTCTTGGATCAAAAACTGCCCAAAATCAAAAACCACCAAAGAAACCTAGAGTCTTTGTGCCGAAAACCCCAATGACAAGGAAGAAATCAGTTGCTAATCGTCCTAAAACAGCTGCCGAGGCTAGGAGATTCTCAAGTCGGGTGTTCAATCAAAAATTCGATTTGAATATGCCGCATGCAACCGAAACCGAGGGTGAAGAAGGAAGCTCACGGGTTGTTGGTGAGGTTGATGATGATGGAAATCCAATCATTCAAGAAGTTGAGGGAGTTGATGTTGGTGTTGGTAAGGAAAGTAACAAAGATGAGGAGATTGTTGATGAGGATGCCGAGAAGGAAGGAGAGAAAAACAGTGAGGAAAAGAAAAATGAAAGTGAAGAGGAGAATGAGGAAAACATTGAAAAAGAAAAAGAAAAGAATGTTGAAAAATCAATTGAAAAAAGTGAGGAAAAAGAAAAGAGTGTTGAGAATGTTGTTGAGGAATCCGGTGAGAAGAGTAATGGGAAATCGAAATCGAAATCAAAATCGAAATCGAAGGGAAGTGTTGGTGATGATGAGATGTTGAAAGATTTGGTTGGAAATAAAAGGAGAAAAAGGAGAGGCAAAACCGCGAGTGAGGCAACGGTTGTGGAAACGGAAATTGACACGGAGAAATTGAATGCCGTCTTCAATGATGACGAGTTATTCAAGGAGGAAACTGTTCCCAAACTGAAAGGCAAAGCAAGGAGAATGTCCACTCGGGTTATCTCAAGGAAAAGGAAAGTGGAGGAAATGGCAAAGGAAGTCGATGAATCGAATAGTGCTATGATTGCTATTGAGCAACCTCTTGATGAGAACAAGTCCAAGGCACTTGAAATTCTTCATGGGTATCGCTTTCCAAAGGAAATATTTGATTGTTGTAAGCATGTCATCCAAGGGAACTTCAAATCGGGTCGTCGCTATGAACTCGAATGGTATGGTTCGTCCCCCGCTTTTAAATTCTTTAAAGATGCAATTCATGCACAAAAGTGGGAGAGTCTTCTTAATCTCTATAACCGAGTTTATTTAGCGGAGATTGTTCAATTTTATACTACGGTCAAAGTCGATGTCCAATCGGGTAGTCTTACCGCCGTTATCAATAATAAACCCTTGTGTCTCAATGTCGAAATTGTCGGGAAATTGCTTGGTATTCCTACAACCGGGTTGTCCTCATTTCCCAAGGGTGGTTGGCCGACTATTGATGGTATAAGTTCCTTGACCGTAACAAAGTTTCTAAGTCCCAAACCTACGTCCCCTATCACACTCAAACCGAGAGAAATCAAAATAAACCACCGGTTCTTTTTCAATTTCATTTTTAGAACCTTGATTCCATGTAATGAGAGCCGTGGTGTGTGTGGTGTGCTAGACATGTGGTTGATTTATTATCTTGCTAAACACCTACAAATTAACCTACCCGCTTTGATGTTCTTTAACATTGATCATCTTGCTAAGATAGCAGAGAAGCGTAAGGTTGATAGTTCAACCGTGTTGGCATATGGGATGTGGTTATCGGTCATTTTCGAGAAATTGGATATTGTGGACTCGACTAGTTTCGGTGTGGATCACATGTGTGACACTATGACCTCGGGAGTTTTATCACAAATGTACTTGAAAATGGATGGTGATAAACTTGCTCGTATTTGGTCGGGTATGAAGGCTACGGATGTCGCCTCCTCCTCTATGCAATCGTCTTCTATGACACGTCTCACTAAGGATGTCAAAGCCTTGTTGGATCTCCAACATGCTCAAATGGGTGAGATTGCGGGTCTTCGTTTGGAAGTGTCGGGTTTGCGTAAGGAACTCAAGGAGGTTAAGGGTCAAAATGAAGAGCTTATGGAGATGGTTCACGGGTTGGTTGGAGAAGATGAAACCGAAGAAACCAATGATTGATCTCTTGCTCCTAGTCGTGCCTAGCCTATGCCGTATGTCGTACCAAGACTTTTGCCATAACCATGCCTATTGCCTAATCAAAACAAAAGCCTTTCTAATCCCTTTTTACCTTGGCTTTGTGTTTGTGATAATTTACTAATATTGGTTATGTTGTTAGTTGTTGAACAATTTATTTTGTATAATTCTAATCCTTATTTAGACTTGTGTTCTTCCTACTTGATGATGTCAAGAGGGGGAAGTTGTTTAAAATTGCAGGTGGTGATTCAATGACTCTTAGGCTTCCGTACACCATAACTATGTTTACTTGGCGATAATACGTTCTACCTAGGCTAACGAAAAATTTGACTAATTTTCAATGACCATGTATTTATGCATCTTATTTTGATCATGTTTTGACTTGTTAACCTTGACCATGGATTAAGGGGGAATTGCACACTGAATTTTTTTTGTCTTGCCATCATCAAAGGGGGAATTGAAGAAACCCAATTTGATTAAGATTGTGTTGATGATGCCTTAAGACAAATTAATCTCATTTGTTATTTAATTGTGTGCCTCTTAAGTTTAACCATGTAGCATGAAGCTCCAATTGTCAATTCAAGGTTATCAAGAATGTCATCATGAAGATCAAAGATGAAGATAGTCATTAGTGCTAATGTCATGTGTTGTAAGGTGATCGTTTAACACGAATTTACGTTTAGGTGCAAAAACAACAGTTGAGTCAACGGTTAAGTAAGGCTCGTCTTTGAAAGAAATATTTCGAAAATATTTGAATCTTTGTTAAAGTGCTTTCAACTTTCACAAATGTTTTCTGGAATTATTTTGAAGTCTTTTAAAGAATATAGAGCTTTCAATGACTTGCTAAGGAGTTTGCTTGCAAAATAAGACACTTACTATAAATGGGTTGTTTGCTTTTACATTTATGGAAAGGTTTATGGTTCCCATAAACACAACCATTTATGCTTGTTTCTTGTTGAAAAACCCAGCCTATTTTTGTATGTGTGCACAACCTGGTTTCTTGCAATCTTAGGCACCGATTTCTTGAGGAAGAATACTCGGTTGCTTGTAGAGAAATTCGGTTGGTCTTGCATGTTGCCCAAGCAAACTACTTACATTATTTTAATCACTTGTGCTTATGAGTGTAAGATATTTTAATGTAAAGTATACTACTTGAACATTATAAATAGCTTGCTTAATTCATTTTTACAAGTGTGCAACAAACGAGTTTTAAACTGAAAAAGACTTAAGCTTTCAATCGAGTAAATTAACTTTGCAAAACCGTTTATCATTTCAAAATCTTTGGATCTTTTGCAAGTTTGTTTATTTATCTTTTGAGTCTTTTACTTGAGTTTGTTATTGCACCTAGTCGTTTTAGTCATGTTCAAGGATCCCGTGTTTTGTACTTAAACTTTATCTCCTCCATTCAATTGAGTGAACAACATTGAGATAAGTTATCTTGTAACAAACGGGTAGAAAGTCTTAGGATAGAGTTATCCTTAAGCACGAAGTCTTCGAAGCGGAGTAGCTTTTGAGCATGAAGTCTTTCGGCGGAGTAGCCCAAAGCAAGAGTCTTATTGCGGAGTAGCTTTAAGCAAGGAGTCTTTCGGCGGAGTAGCCCAAAGCAAAAGTCTTGGAAGCGGAGTAGCTTTTAAGCATTAGCAACCGGAGTAGGTTGGGGAGTTGTTTTATTATTCGGGGTGGTCTTAGTTTGTATGAGTTTACTTCTGAGACGTTTAATAAAATAGCGCTGGATGTAGGTCGCGGAGTAGTGACCGAACCAGTTTTTAAAAACATCGTTAGTCGTGTCTATTTCGTTTTATTTCCGCTGCACACTCTACTCACGTTTTTATCTACAGAATCAACTGTTGAGTACATTGTAACTTCTGCTTGCTGAATCGTTGTTGAATACTTTTAACTCTCTAGTTCTAAGTATCGACTCCTCCTTTCATCTATGCATTGTTTAAAGTGTTTAAGAGTTTTAAAAGAAGCTTTCATTAAGCTTAAATTTTAAATAGACACCTAATTCACCCCCTCCCCGTCTTAGGTGCCCTCGTCCTCGACTCTTCAGCATGCTTCGAGCATCTTCTGCCATGCTTAAGTTCCTGGCTGTTTAGTTTTTTTTTCTTCTGCGGTGCTCCTGCTTTCGTGTCTAATTGTTTCTGATTTTGAATACTTACGCTAAGCAGAAATTAGACAATTAGAAAGTAACATCTTTGTTATTTGACGAACACAATGAGGGGGGCTATAGGTATTGTCCGTCTTAACCTTTCATTGGCCATATGGGATTGTGTTGGTTTATCCCATGGGTCTTGTATTGGTAAACGTAATAAAGTCGTGGTGAGTTGTGGGGTTCTATCTTGCTTCAATTTCCTGAGTTGTGTTCATTTTGTTTTCAGGACTTCTCGTTGACTTGCAGGTTGTACTCCATATCAGGTGGATTCATTCATATGTCGTCTAAGTCATTGTAACCTGCAGTTTTAAAACGTTATTTACATGGAAATGAGATGGAGCTTGGGTCAGTTTGATACAACCTCTCCACTCTACCGCATTCTTCAGTCTCAAGTTACCTTTTTTTTTTTATATATATATAAAACTGTGAACGGCTTTAGATTTCAGAGCGGGTTGAGATCTTTCCTCCCTCCTTATCAGGTATATGTATTTGTGCTTCATTTAGCTCATTGACTATATTATAGATGCTCCGCTGCTACAGATTTATAGGGATTATGGGGCTAGGTGTCCATAATCCCGGCTCTCAGGTGAGAGTTGTAATTCATCAACCCATCTTACCATGATTTGTTGCAACGACGAGTTCTGCTTAGTTCATATAGGCAAACTTAGTTCATGTCTTAGTTTACTGCTATGATTTTGGCTATTTGTGTGGTGTTGACACCTCTCTTTGTATATTTTCCTTCACTCCATTAAATTATTTATCTAACTTATCCGAGTTGATGGGTTGGATAGGTTGGGGAATTTTATTGTGAGCGACTGGAATGTATTGCGTTCTACATCTTTTGACCGTGAGCATATAAGAATATGCTACAATAAGCATTTTTGGAAGTTTAAAAAATTGTACGTTCAAACTTGCGTAAAATAAGGCAAACTTGCATTTGTAGAGATATCAACACAAAAAGGAGAGGGTCTTGTATTCCAACTTCATACTTAATTTTTATTTGAGCATTCTTTGTAAATTTTGATGTGGCAAGATGGAATTGTGGGAGGCTTTCATGTTTTATTCATTTTGATATGTAGATTGATGATGATGGGAATGTGGAAATGATAGATTTTCCACAAATGGTCTCTGCCAATTAGAATGCAAATATATGTTATTGTGGACAAGGCCCTCGGGAACTGCGTCCGCGGGATCCACACTAGGCATAATCGACTCGAGGTTCTTTCGAATCGAATTAAGACATATTAGAGTCGCCACCAAGTTTTTTGGGAACTTGGAACCGTTCAAGTCAACTTTACACCTTTCATCGAAAAGCATAAAGCCAATCGACTACGAGTGATTAAAGATAAAGACTTGTACCCTATATCGCTCGATTTGAATGACTCTCGTAATCCAATGGTATTTAGACGGATCCACAAACCATAGATCTTGAGTAAGGGGTGAGGGTACGTGTTGGGAAGCCTATAAGGACACCCAACCCCGCCCGTCAATAACGGCCTCTACTAAGTCAAGTGTCGGATTTCAAACAAGGTCATAGCTACTACGATGTATGATATGCAAACGTTGTTTTAACCCTATCATGTGACAACAATTTCTATGTCGTTTTAGATGCAACTAAACTAACTTTGTCAAAGTTGTAATTTAGCATGTGGGTTGATTGATCTAGAAACATTCAAACGAAACAAACAAGGCTTGATGGGGAATGGGGGAGCCGTTGGGATCTACCTATTACAAACCAGGCATTTCATGCCGACACAACAACAAATTAAAGATACAACTCGATCTAAATACAAAGCTACACACACGACGCAATACAAGGCCGTTTGGCCTAGAAAACCGTGCACAAGGGGGGGGGGGGTGACTCACGGCCTACATGACACACGGCCTTGGGTCACTCCTCGTAATGCGTGCTTTCACTTAATCTCATCGAATTAGACATAGGGCTACGCACCAAAGCATGCATTAGCATAAACCGGGCCATGTTGCTTTAAACAACATGCGGTTTACTACGCTCCTACAAGCATTGGGGAACAACCGTCTAACCAAATAAGACCAAGGTTTTTTGAAGAGGTTTTGACTCAATAAAAGAAAACTAACTCGAAGATTACAACTCGATAAACAAACTATAAATTACAAGCTACAAAACAACAAAGAACAAATGATAAACAAGGAAAGGGAAACGAAATAAGAAAGACAAGAGACACGGCCAACTCGCGGCCCAAACCAACGGCCACCCTCACGGCCAAGACAAGGCCAACCTAGTTCCTAAGTTAGATTCATTAGTTAGATCGAATGATTGCAAAACGGATTAGAAAACGAGTTAGAAAAACAAGTTATAAAACAAATTGATCGATTGAGAAGAAACGCGCAAGTGTGTTATTCTACACGGCCTAAGGGTCCAATTAGGTCAGATATCATAAGATTAATGCTTACTCGTCGAGTGTTAATAGGAAGGTGCTAATCACGCACTCCTATGCTAGCGAGAAATCAAGTGATGAGAAAGATGCGTTCAATTATTTACAGAATTGTTAGTTGATTTTTAAAGCTATGTCGATGTACCCTAATGTGTCTAATTAGGTTATTAAATTAATTTAATGTCATCTAAATACGTCATAGGTTAACAATCAGAGGTTAAACTAACATACAACGGGTCCTAGGGTATGTCGAATTGGCCGAAATAACAAAGGGGTCAAAAGCGAAGAGCGAAGTTAGAAACTTGTTTCATTTATGCCCTACCTTGAACACGAGGATATGTAAATGAGACGGGGGTGTACGACCGACTGATGTAGCGGTTTCTTTTCCCATCTCAAGTCAACGCGGGTGTTCATGGTGGTACTTTAACTCATACTCGGACTAACTAGTTTCATAGTTAATTAAACAATCGATAATCAAAACGAAAAACAAACAAAAAACAAGAAAATAAAAAAGCATAAAACAAACGAAATAAAAGGGAAAAGAAGAGGATTTGATGCACCCTCAACCTACATGTATCGTTGACACCGTCTTGGGTCGTAATCGATGGTAGATTTTATCTCGAGAGGCCGTCGTCGACGAAGAATAAAGCAAACACGCGTTTTGGAAAGTTTCTGGACAGCGATTTTCAAACGATGATATCTCCCTCGTTTCACGACGAAAATTCGATTTAAAAGATGTTTTGGAAACTCGAAATAGAGGAGAACAGGGATCTTAAAGCAACTCCTGCTCGTTTTGGGTTATTGGGCACGAAAAACGAGCACAAACAGAACTGGACAGACAAGAAGAAACCGCGAAAACAGAGTGTTATTTCACTCTGTTTTTCGAGGGATTTCGTGTAGTCTCAAGGGCAATTTGGCTCGTAATTCTTTGTCTGATGTGTAGATGGATGTTATGTGGTTAATTAGGAACAAGAAACTCGAGTTTTTATGGAGGTTTGATGGAGGAACGAATGGGTTTTCGAAGAGGACACACAAACAGTTTCAGTTTGTGTGTCGGTTTTGTTTAGGGTTTTTGAGAGGCAATTAGGGTTTGTTTCTGAGGTTTAAAGCTTGTGTGTGATGCTTGAATGTATGGAGGACTTAGAGGAATGAATGTATGGTGAAGGGGTGGTATTTATAAGGAGTTAAAGTAGGGTAAAAGAGAGGAAGAGGCAGTCGGGCCTGTTGAGCATAGCTGCTGTCCAGCAGCTTTTGGGGGGCTTTCTAGGGTTCGTTTGGGGGTTTTTCTTGGTGATTAAGGTAAGGTAATATGGGTAGTATATTAGGGTATGGGTTAGGGTTAATGGGCACGGGTTTTAGTGGTATTTGGAGCGGGTTTTGGGCTCGGGATTGAGCTGCGAAACAGGGGGGCTGCTTGTATGCGGGCTGTTTGGGGCCTGTTTTGGGGCATGATTTGGGCCGTGGTTATGGGGTTCGAACTGGGGTGGATGGGTAGAGGCTTAGGTTGGTTAGTGTACTCGAGATTCGTGCCAACTCGTAAAGAAAACGGGCTCAAAAACCGAGCTAAAATCGAGCTCAAAAACGTGTGTTTAAAACGAGTTTTTCTCGATTTTTAAATCGATTTTTCAAATCAATTAACACATTAAAATAAATGATTTTTCAAATCAAATATACTCATAAAATGATTTTTCAAATCAAATATTTATTTTATTTTCAATAAAATAAACTTAAGAAAATAAATTCAAAATAAAATAAAATAAATTGAAATCACCTAAAAAACTATAATTTAAATATCATTTAAATTAAAATACTCCGTCGACAACACTCATTCTACATCGTAAAACGAACCCAAATAAACGACAATGACAACTAAAAAATACATGTGTCCTATCATCATCGGGTGTTTATCGGGTTCTCTATAAATTCCAATATCGACGGATACGGGTATCTACAGAGCCCCCACTTTGACTGAGGCTTGGACAAGGCGAAAGTCAAAGTATACCCCAGGTCCCTTTCGACCTGAGGATTCTGCGGGTCGTTTATAGTCCATTAGACTTGCGTATATAAGCTCGCCAGCCATAAGAAGAGATCATACCTGAAACTTCGCTGGGGACTGACTCTTGCTTCTGTTGCGTCGAATTATCATCGTTGGTCATCGACCCATAAATTTCATAAATGGTGGGTTGAGCCTTATCCTTAGGCGCCTACGTATCCGTTTCTGACGGAATCAAACCCGCGTCGTAGTTCGGCAACTGCTGACACATGCCCAAAGTTTATCATCTGCTGGCGTATGTCCAAAATTCATCATCTGCTGACATTTGCCCAAAATTTATCATCTGCTGGCGCTTGTCCAAATGGGACGGGACTTTCCAAGGAGGTTGCCGCCGCTTTCATCATTTGCTTTCAGCTACGGAATTCTTCCATCTCATACTCTTGTATTGAATTGAATTCTTGGTGGATATCATCCTCTACATCTTGATAATGGTCTCTGAAGCCAACGGCTTCAGAGCCCCCAGTTTGCAATGGCTCTAAAGTCGAAGACTTTAGAGCCCCCAGTTGAAGCATATCCTTGAAACATAGAGAATGTACAAGCAATAATCATCACATAAGCACCTTTGGATCATCGATCCTAAAATTAGTTCATTTGAAAGATTGGGTCATCGTCCCGAAAATTGAATTTGAAAATTTTGAATAATTGGGTCATCGACCCGAATTTTGAATTTGACATCACTTGGAATGTTGGGTCATCGACCCGAAATTTGAGTTTGAAAGACTGGGTCATCGACCCGAAATTTGAACATGTTGAAAATTTTGAATAATTGGGCTATCGACCCAAAAAGATTCTACTACTTGGATCATCTATCCACAATTCGCAAAAAGTTTTTGAAATTTTGAAATTTTGAAATTTTTGAAATCGAACCTTGACGGGTGAGCATGAAATACGACTCAGACACTCCGTATGACCCGTAAACAACGTGGGCGTAGCCCGCTACCGTAAAACAAAAAAGGAAAATAAAACCGTAAGTGTGCACGGGTTTTAATTCAAATATTGACTTGTTGGGGGTAGAAATGTGAATTGGCCATTCTGGCGCCAAAAGATGGCAAATGGGAATCACAAGGTCGTCGAACTTGGGATGGAGATATCGTATGGTATGGGCGTGCTCCCGAGGGCACATGGGAATCAAGATCACTTGGCATTGACAAGGTGGATTAAACTCACAGAGCAACAACGTTGGCTTCGCCCAGACACTAAACACAGACTGATTTTATGAGAACACTTAGACATCACACATCACTCATGTTGGGAACATTCTGTCACTCTTCTCCTCGCCTCCTTTCTTTTCAGCGAGTTTTCATCATTTCTTGCCACCTCCTTCTTTCTTTTCAGCGGGCTTTTACTATTTTTCTTCCACGCCTTCTTTCTTTTCAGCGGGTTTTTCATATTTTGTGTTCCCAACACAAACCTACATCTATATGACTCGGCATCTTTGCCTAAACCGTTCGATAAAGCTCATTCCGAGACTTGACATTACTTATCTGAACCTATATCCTTATCCTAGCCTACATCGAGTGCTAAGACCGACTCAAACAAAGGTGGCTTCATTTGAACTTGGTTAAGACCCGTAAGAAACCGACAAGATGACAACTTGGAAAATGGGTGGATTGAATCCCTTATTCTGAAGGACTGCCTACGTATTCGCGTGGAGCGAAATCAAATCCGACGTAGTTCGATCAAGGTGCATTAAATTGGCATTTTGATTGTGTGTACACACTCGAAGGTTTCACCTAAGGTATCATGTCATATCCCATTCTAGCCTGTAAAGTACCGTTAAATCCCGTGTTTGGGGTTAGGTGTAAAAGGCTTGGATCTTTTGGGATGTGGAGCTTGGTAATAACAAGTTGGAATGGTTAACCATTATTCTGAAGGTCTGTTTTGTGGTGCTAAGGCCAAGGGCTATGGCTGCTGATGTGGTTGGAATGGGTGTCTCGGGTTTGATGAACCACGAGTGCAAATGGGTTGAAAATGACGTGGGTTAATATTTCCATGTCTGGACCCTAAAGGCTGGGTGTAACAACACTAGCGGAATGATTCTCAAAATTCCTGACTATCCCCTTGTAACTGTCTCAGGAAGGACTTAGAGGGTAAAGAGGTTACTACTTAAGCTTTTGGGCTTCGCCCATTGAACTTCAACTATGGGTACTTGACTTGACTTCTGGCTTCCGTAACTTCGACATTCAACCAAAAGCGTTCTGCAATGACTTCAACATCTTTTTTTCTTTTTTCTTTTTCTTTCATCTTTTTTTCTTTTTTCTTTTTTTTTCATTTTTTTTCATTTTTCTTTTTTTTTTCATTTTTTTTTTCATTTTTCCAATTTTTCTCTTTTTCTCATTTTTCATTCTTTTTCATCTTTTTTCTCTCTTTGAAAATGATCTTCTATTCATTCTCTTAGTCATAAATGGATACCTCTTGAAAACTGGGCTTCGCCAACTAATTTGGGTAGGAACTAACAATTCCTTGTTAGAACGGATTGATATCTTCTCTCTTCGAGATGGGATGATTTTGTTGGGGAAAAGGCTTGCCTTCCATCATCGATAGGGGAAACAAGGAGCTAGTCCGGGTTTGTCATAGAATCATCTAAAGGCTTGTGTCAAGCATTGGTTTTGATGGAGGTTTTCTACCGCCAGACATGGAATAGGTAAAGAAATCAAACACGGAATCCTATTGTACCTTACATTTTGAAACGGGACATATTTCTACCCCAGGGATGCCTTTGAGTGTGTTGTGCATTTTATCATGTTTTCAGAATGATTGAGGATTGGAAACAAGACAAATTTGGAAACGAAACTAGAACTTTTTATTGGAAAGACAAATGCTTAACAGACTCGAAGGAACGATTCCTAGGACACACCCTAGGTCATCGCGGAACAAACGACTCAAATTCAAGAAAAGAAAGTCCTAGACTCGACTCAACTAGGATAAGAAAACAGATCCCGACTCATAATTTTCAAATCTGGTCTTGAGCTTTCTCTTGTTCAACTGTCAGCTTAGATGCTCGGCTCTGGTCCTTGATCCCTTTGATGGTCTGCCTCCATCCCAAGGTAGTCCTCTGAGGATCTACGCCAGTGATGAAGGTTGGTGAATCGAATTGTCCTTTATTAACTTCGTTAATGAGAGGAGTACATTCTAGAGCAAGACTCCCGACTCGAATTTCATGCTTCGGGTTTGGCAAGAATTCAAAGCAATCCTCAAATATTTTCCCGATAAACACCCCTTTCAAGTGACATGGGCGGATAAGATGGGAGTAATCGACATTGCCTTCGACAGAAACAAAGTTAGCGTGATCGGAAAATGGATTGGTGATGTTATTGGGTTTAACAGCTGGGATTGGGAGCGTTCCGTTCTCAATCATGTCTTGAATTTCGTGCTTCAGTCGATAGCACCTTTCAGTATCATGGCCTTTCCCTTGATGAAAGGCACAGTAGGCATTTGGTTTATACCATTTACCTTGTTGATCAGCGGGAGGGTCCGGAGTTGGACCAATAGGCTTAAGCTTTCCTTGGGCTATGAGCCTTTGGAGAGCATATGTATAAGTGCATCCGATATCGGTGAATGCCCTTGGTGTTTGGCGCTGCGGATTCTTCGATTTCCCTTCTAAGAGATTGATGGCTTCATCAATATGGGTCGTTGCTGGGGCTTTGGTCCTAGACGATGAGGCCCCTTAGTACCCTTTCGGCTTTTCAGCCTCTGCCCTTATGACATCATCTTCTACCTTTATCCCGATTCTTATCAATTCTTTGAAAGAGCCAAAATTCTGGTATTTCAGAGCATTGCGGTAAATAGGTCGTAGATTCTTTACGAACTTATCTACCATTTCAACTTCGTCAGGCTTCTTGGCTAATTTCACGCTTTCAGCGCGCCATCTTGCGAGGAATTCTGTAAAGCCCTCTTTTTCTTTCTGTGTCATCACCTCCAATGTTCTTATGTTGGTTTGAATCTCGACATTATCAGCATAGTGCTTGCAAAACTCCAACGTAATATCTTCGAAAGTGGGGAAGTTCTTAAGGTCCAGATTGTAGAACCACGCCTTCGGGTGTTCATCCAGAGATTGAGCGAAAATTTCAGAGAGCATGTCGGCAGGTACTCCCTTCAGTGCTAAGTACCCTTTATAGGCCTTAACATGGTGGACTGGATCTTCGGTGCCCTTGAACTTTGGGACGTCAGTGAGTACCATGTTCGTGGGCAACTTATCCTGCACCGGGGCATAGGCCCTAGCATTCTCATAGTGAATGTTCTTCCCCTGGGAGAGTTTCAAACGGTCTTCGATGAACTTGAACCGTTTCTCCAGATCAGTCAGTGGTGGAGTAGATGAAGAGGAATCTTCAACCAGCTTGGATTCGATTGCATCCATTCGGGTCATCATGAGGTTCACGGCCTCAGTAAGCTTGTTAACAGCATCTTCCATTGCTTGACGTCGGGTTTTTGGCGGCCTTTCTACAAGAAAACCCCGTACTGAGTCAATATTTAAAGTAAGAGCCCCTGCACACTTAAGGACACGACCCCAGCTTGACTCAAACAAAGACTCGACTTGAGATTGACTAACCAGAGGTTCGACTCACGGTTGGATCTAGACCTTGGTTCATTTTAGACTCGGCAAAACGACATGACTCAAACTGTCATAACTCGATTCTAAACTGAACTAGGTGTGACTAAACCCGTGATTGGGCTAACGTAACCCATGGGTTCATGTGAAACGTCCTTAAGGGCCTAGCCTGGACGTTTTTTTATGGACTATCCTAGACCAAAAGGTCGACCAACATGACTCGAAGCCCAAGAGGTGAGCTTGGGTGACCCAACAAGGTCGTGTTCTAGACTCTTAGGACGAAACACCCCCGGCCTAACACGGCCATGACCTGGACACGACTTGACGCATTTCATGCTTGGTTGAGGTTCGAGAGGCATTTTGGATTGGTTTTGAAAAAAAACGAAAGATTGATTCGAAAATGAGATTTGAAATGGGCAGCATGCCGGCTATAAAATCTCATTTTGGGCCGAAAGTTCTAGTCCTATATGGGCAGCATTCCGCGTTTTTAAAACCATGCTATTTTGAAAGTAAGTTGTTCAAAAGTTCGGTTTTGAAAAGGACATGGGAAATTTCGAAAAAAGACTCGGGAAAACAAATTGCACATTGTCATTCTCATGTTATAAGGATGTATGCTCCTAGACATCTCTAAGTCTCGGCAAGTCTTCTATAAGAAGGTCTATGCCCTCCATCCTTTTGCGGTCTTATAGAGCAAGGTGTCTTAAGGTAGAGTACCTAGAAGATCGTCCCCACCATCAAGAACCACGCGAGGTGAAGTGGAAGCGAGCAATGTGCAGCTTCCTAGCATAGTGGGACGTCGCCCCCCACGCATCACGAAGAAACGCTGGGACGGCCCGGGCAAGTCCTTAAGGGTTTATGCATGAATCGTAGCACTATGAGTAACGTTTTACTTTCCAACACTTTCTTTTCAAGTTTCACTTCGGAGGAAAAGACCCTAGAAACAAAATGTAACTAGTCCTCTTCTCCCCAGCGGAGTCGCCAAACTGTGGACAATACCCTCGGGAACTGCGTCCGCGGGATCCACACTAGGCATAATCGACTCGAGGTTCTTTCGAATCGAATTAAGACATATTAGAGTCGCCACCAAGTTTTTTGGGAACTTGGAACCGTTCAAGTGAACTTTACACCTTTCATCGAAAAGCATAAAGCCAATCGACTACGAGTGATTAAAGATAAAGACTTGTACCCTATATCACTCGATTTGAATGACTCTCGTAATCCAATGGTATTTAGACGGATCCACAAACCATAGATCTTGAGTAAGAGGTGAGGGTACGTGTTGGGAAGCCCATAAGGACACCCAACCCCGCCCGTCAATAACGGCCTCTACTAAGTCAAGTGTCGGATTTCAAACAAGGTCATAGCTACTACGATGTATGATATGCAAACGTTGTTTTAACCCTATCATGTGACAACAATTTCTATGTCGTTTTAGATGCAACTAAACTAACTTTGTCAAAGTTGTAATTTAGCATGTGGGTTGATTGATCTAGAAACATTCAAACGAAACAAACAAGGCTTGATGGGGAATGGGGGAGCCGTTGGGATCTACCTATTACAAACCAGGCATTTCATGCCGACACAACAACAAATTAAAGATACAACTCGATCTAAATACAAAGCTACACACACGACGCAATACAAGGCCGTTTGGCCTAGAAAACCGTGCATAAGGGGGGGGGGGTGACTCACGGCCTACATGACACACGGCCTTGGGTCACTCCTCGTAATGCGTGCTTTCACTTAATCTCATCGAATTAGACATAGGGCTACGCACCAAAGCATGCATTAGCATAAACCGGGCCATGTTGCTTTAAACAACATGCGGTTTACTACGCTCCTACAAGCATTGGGGAACAACCGTATAACCAAATAAGACCAAGGTTTTTTGAAGAGGTTTTGACTCAATAAAAGAAAACTAACTCGAAGATTACAACTCGATAAACAAACTATAAATTACAAGCTACAAAACAACAAAGAACAAATGATAAACAAGGAAAGGGAAACGAAATAAGAAAGACAAGAGACACGGCCAACTCACGGCCCAAACCAACGGCCACCCTCACGGCCAAGACAAGGCCAACCTAGTTCCTAAGTTAGATTCATTAGTTAGATCGAATGATTGCAAAACGGATTAGAAAACGAGTTAGAAAAACAAGTTATAAAACAAATTGATCGATTGAGAAGAAACGCGCAAGTGTGTTATTCTACACGGCCTAAGGGTCCAATTAGGTCAGATATCATAAGATTAATGCTTACTCGTCGAGTGTTAATAGGAAGGTGCTAATCACGCACTCCTATGCTAGCGAGAAATCAAGTCTGCCGAGAAAGATGCGTTCAATTATTTACAGAATTGTTAGTTGATTTTTAAAGCTATGTCGATGTACCCTAATGTGTCTAATTAGGTTATTAAATTAATTTAATGTCATCTAAATACGTCATAGGTTAACAATCAGAGGTTAAACTAACATACAACGGGTCCTAGGGTATGTCGAATTGGCCGAAATAACAAAGGGGTCAAAAGCGAAGAGCGAAGTTAGAAACTTGTTTCATTTATGCCCTACCTTGAACACGAGGATATGTAAATGAGACGGGGGTGTACGACCGACTGATGTAGCGGTTTCTTTTCCCATCTCAAGTCAACGCGGGTGTTCATGGTGGTACTTTAACTCATACTCGGACTAACTAGTTTCATAGTTAATTAAACAATCGATAATCAAAACGAAAAACAAACAAAAAACAAGAAAATAAAAAAGCATAAAACAAACGAAATAAAAGGGAAAAGAAGAGGATTTGATGCACCCTCAACCTACATGTATCGTTGACACCGTCTTGGGTCGTAATCGATGGTAGATTTTATCTCGAGAGGCCGTCGTCGACGAAGAATAAAGCAAACACGCGTTTTGGAAACTTTCTGGACAGCGATTTTCAAACGATGATATCTCCCTCGTTTCACGACGAAAATTCGATTTAAAAGATGTTTTGAAAACTAAAAAGAGAGGAGAACAGGGATCTTAAAGCAACCCCTGCTCGTTTTGGGTTATTGGGCACGAAAAACGAGCACAAACAGAACTGGACAGACAAGAATAAACCAAAAAAAAGAGTGTATAACACTCTGTTTTTCGAGGGATTTCGTGTACTCTCAAGGGCAATTTGGCTCGTAAATCTTTGTCTAATGTGTATATGGATGTTATGTGGTTAATTAGGAACAAGAAACTCGAGTTTTGATGGAGGTTTGATGGAGGAACGAATGGGTTTTCGAAGAGGACACACAAACAGTTTCAGTTTGTGTGTCGGTTTTGTTTAGGGTTTTTGAGAGGCAATTAGGGTTTATTTCTGAGGTTTAAAGCTTGTGTGTGATGCTTGAATGTATGGAGGACTTAGAGGAATGAATGTATGGTGAAGGGGTGGTATTTATAAGGAGTTAAAGTAGGGTAAAAGAGAGGAAGAGGCAGTCGGGCCTGTTGAGCATAGCTGCTGTCCAGCAGCTTTTGGGGGGCTTTCTAGGGTTCGTTTGGGGGTTTTTCTTGGTGATTAAGGTAAGGTAATATGGGTAGTATATTAGGGTATGGGTTAGGGTTAATGGGCACGGGTTTTAGTGGTATTTGGAGCGGGTTTTGGGCTCGGGATTGAGCTGCGAAACAGGGGGGGCTGCTTGTATGCGGGCTGTTTGGGGCCTGTTTTGGGGCATGATTTGGGCCGTGGTTATGGGGTTCGAACTGGGGTGGATGGGTAGAGGCTTAGGTTGGTTAGTGTACTCGAGATTCGTGCCAACTCGTAAAGAAAACGGGCTCAAAAACCGAGCTAAAATCGAGCTCAAAAACGTGTGTTTAAAACGAGTTTTTCTCGATTTTTAAATCGATTTTTCAAATCAATTAACACATTAAAATAAATGATTTTTCTAATCAAATATACTCATAAAATGATTTTTCAAATCAAATATTTATTTTATTTTCAATAAAATAAACTTAAGAAAATAAATTCAAAATAAAATAAAATAAATTGAAATCACCTAAAAAACTTTAATTTAAATATCATTTAAATTAAAATACTCCGTCGACAACACTCATTCTACATCGTAAAACGAACCTAAATAAACGACAATGACAACTAAAAAATACATGTGTCCTATCATCATCGGGTGTTTATCGGGTTCTCTATAAATTCCAATATCGACGGATACGGGTATCTACAGTTATGCTTCTACTTACCATATAATTACTTGGGGCCTTTGTTCACACTAATTTTACTTAGTTTTCATTGTAGGTATTTTGGTTGTGATGTTGAACGGAATTTCAAATTCACCCAAAAAAGGTACTTTCAAGTGTGTTGCTTACTTCATCTCAATACAAAACGATCTTCCCACTTCAATAAAATACTCCTTATATAGCTTTTATTATTATTATCATTTCTATTTCTTTCTTATTCCTATGATCAATGTTATCTTATCTTGGAGTTGTGTACACTTGATTTTGTGATACGATTAACATTGTTCCCTTAACTTTATTGATTTTAATTTTGGCTTCCTGGTATGTGCAGTGGGCATGGGCATCATGAAGCTCCATACAATGGAAAAGAACCAGAATGAGGGAGGAGGTAGAGGCGAAAAGAAAGGGCAAACTACTAGCTAACTTAAAATACAAAACCATGATGATTGAATATTGCAAATACTTTCATTGCACATTTTTTTTATAAGAGCTACTGCGCACAGTAAATAAAACGCTCATGTTTTAGAGACAGCATTTTCCAACATTTATAGCAGCATATTCAATAACGTAGTGACCCACTTCTTGGATGATTTATCACTGCATTTATTTTTAACAATTGGTCTCCCTTGTGACGGGTCACCATTTGTGGCGGATATTTTGTGAGTAGAAATGGCAACATAATGAGTTAGTGGAGAAAGGGGACCACATAAATAGTGTTGCAGAGAGAGAAAAAGTGGGTACTTTATGAGGTAAAATGGTATATGTCACTCAAGAATGACGGATATGTCATGTCTTCAATGAGATTTTGTGTATTTTTAATACAAGCACAAATGTAACTAAGCAAATACATGTCACAATGTCCACAACGTACCCTCGCAAAGTAGAAGAAGGACTCCACAGTTTATTGTACATAGTTCAGGGAAGCAATTGATATTGTGTTCCCCCAGACAGATAAGTTATAAATGGTATGTCATGCTTACTGTGTAATACACAGTTCATAGGAAATGTCACTCGCAATATCAAATTTCACTACGATCCGTGAACTCTACATGAGTTGTTTACACAATTAACCAAATTGGGGCACCGCGCCCGGGAGGGCGCGGAGCAACAACTAGTTCATATAAACGTATGACAAATTAACCTAAGTTGATTATCTAACCTTAAATAACAAATAGAATATCTGGTGATGGTTCATAAATTTAATTATGACCAAAAGTTTTACACATTCACAACAACATTAAACAAAGAGAACTCAAAACTAATAAAACCAACCACGAACTAATAATGTTGTTGTTTATCTACTCCATAAAGCAAATAATCAGACCACAAGCAACACTATCCTTTAATGTGCATTTGACTCAAAGTTCATACTTATCAAAAATTTAGCAAGCCATGTCTAAAGTTATATATGTCACCAAAGGTCAAGGAGTATATATATGTCACCATAGATCAAGGAGAAATAGGATAAGGACACCATATTACCGTACAAATAACATATATGCAAAAATAAATAATAAAAGTAAATAATAATTCGAATTTTGGTGACGCATAGCCATATCGCCTAAAAAGAAATTTCACGAGCAAGAAAATTTTAAAATTCAACTTTAGACTGTAAGCAGTATGACTAGTACGAAAATAATGAATAGAAAATCTCACAGAATATAGGAGAGATTATGTCGTGGCGTGATAAGCATCACTGCCCTAAAGTTGAATTTGCCCCGCTCGATACACACGGCCTCTTGGCAACCAATGTAACACCCCACGGTAATTGAAGAGGTCCAGTTATAGGCTTAAGTGACTAGTGCTTAAAGGGATTGGAAGTACTACTCATATCAACAAAGTGCACTTTCTTTTATGATCGTCCATGCGAAAGAACTCCAAAGTTAAGCGTGCTTGACTGGGAGTAGTCTTAGGATGGGTGACCTCCTGGGAAGGTTTCCGGGATGCGCATGACTGAGGACAAAATGCGCTATAAAGGACCCGTGTTGATCTGTGGGCTATGTACACAGCCTGGTGAGCTATCATAAGTAACCGCTCCCGACCCGGTTTGGGCCGGGGTGTTACAGTTGGTATCAGAGCATGTATTTCTCCCGACGCACACACGTGTACCCCAACTTAAATTTCAACTTGACCTTGAATAATGAATGAGAGATGGGTAGAATTAAGGACCTAAGTTGGTAGTCTTTTTGTGTATGATTGGTGATAGGTTCTAACTTGTTTGCTCTTGTGCAAAAAAGATGGTACGACCAACCAATGTGGAAAATGCTATCATGCAAGCCCTCACCCAAGTGCTTGCTAATCAACAAAATGCTCAACCCGCTCCTCCTACACCCGAAGCTAACCGTCAAGGAAGTTATGCTTGGATTGCAAGTCAACTAGCAAGGAACAAGGCTAAGACCTATGGTGGTGAAGTGGATCCCGTTGCTCTCTCGGAGTGGTTCCGTGATATGGAGAAGAACTTCTCTCTCTTTGATGCCCGAGAGGAGGACAAGGTGAGGTTAGCCTCTCACTTTCTTGTGAAGGAAGCCGATAGGTGGTGGACTTTGACCGGTCCTACCGCTACTCAAGACCCCAACTTTGATTGGAGAGCCGCTTCAAATCACTTGTGGAAACCCGCTTCTACCCTAAGGAGCTCAAGCAACAAAGATTGAAGGAATTCATGGAATTCAAGCAAGGGAAGCTATCAATTCAAGCCTACACCGACAAGTTTAATGAACTTGCTCATTATGCCTCCAAGTTCGTGAAAGATGAAGAGGATCGTGTCTACTTTTACAAGAACAAGTTGAACCCTAAGGTGGAAAGCATGGTGAGAAGAAGCTCAACTACCTTTGTGGAAGTCTATGATGATGCTATTTGGGCCGAAAGCTCTTTGAAGGCCATTGAAGAAGATTCCAAAACCCATTCCTCTTCTCATTCTTATCGTTCTAACTTTCATGGCAAGAGGCCATTTGTACCTTCTACTTCCAACTATGCCAATAAGAGGAGGTTTGTGCCAAGGATGCAAGACCATGGAGGACAAGGACCAAGAGTTCAAGAACTTAGAGGACAAGTTCCCACCCCAACTAATGAACTTGAGAAGGACCGTAAGTGCTACCATTGTAGACAAGCTCTACACCCCGGAGTTGGATGCTATGGCAAGCCCTTGACTTGCTTTCATTGTAAGAAGCCCGGACATCGTGTTGCCGATTGCCCCGAGAAGAAGAATGCTCCTACTCCAAATGCTAGGCCAAGAGGAACTATCTTTGTCATGAGTCGAGCCGAAGTCGCCGCTCATCCCGATATCATCACGGGTATGTTCTCAATTTTTGATCAACCTTGCCTCATTTTATTTGATACCGGCGCATCTTTATCTTTTATATCTTCCAAATTCTCCGAAAAGCTAGCCATTGAACCTATTCCTAGTGAGGAAACCTCTATATCCTTACCTTCCAGGGAAATGTTCTCTTGTTCCCTCACTTTCTCCGACGTTCCTATATCTATATCGGGAACCTTGTTCCCCACTAACCTACTTCGTTTTCCCCTTGAGGAATTCGATGTAATTTTGGGTATGGATTGGTTGTCAAAGTATGATGCAAGATTCGAGTGTAGAGACCAAAAGATTCGCCTCAAGAGTCCGCTTGGCACTCGTGTGTCCTATAGAGGAGTCCGTTCCCAAGAAGGTGTGAAGTTGATCTCCGCTTTGAAGTTGATGAGTATGAGGAGGAAAGGTTACCAAATCTTTCTTTGTGTGGTGACTTCTACCTCCCCTCCCTTACCAAAGATCGAAGAAGTGCCCGTGTTTTGTGAGTTCGCCGATGTCTTTCCCGAAGAGTTGCCCGGAATTCCTCCCGAGCGTGATGTTGAGTTCTCTATCGACCTTGTACCCGAAACCGGTCCGATTGCTAAAGCCCCGTACCGTATGGCGCCAACCGAGTTGAAGGAGTTGAGAAAGCAACTTGATGAGATGATTGAGAAAGGATTCATTAGACCTAGTGCCTCGCCTTAGGGTGCTCCCGTTCTCTTTGTGAAGAAGAAAGATGGATCTATGAGACTTTGCATTGACTACCGTGAGCTTAACCGTGTTACCATCAAGAACAAGTATCCTATACCAAGGATTGAATATTTGTTTGATCAACTCAAAGGTGCTTCTACTTTCTCCAAGATTGATTTGAGATCCGGTTATCACCAAATTCCCGTTCGTGAGTCCGATATCCCTAAGACCGCCTTTAGCACGAGATATGGACATTTCGAGTTTAAGGTGATGCCCTTTGGCTTAACCAATGCCCCTTCTATCTTCATGGACCAAATGAACCAGACCTTTAGTGAGTTCTTAGACAAGTGTGTTGTGGTTTTCATTGACGATATCCTCATCTTTTCCAAGTCCGAAGAAGAGCATGCCGATCACCTTCGTATCATTTTGGAGATCCTCCGTCGTCAAAAGTGGTTTGCCAAATTCTCCAAATGTGAATTTTGGTTGTCTAAGGTGTCTTTTCTAGGCCATGTTATATCTAAGGATGGTGTCATGGTAGACCCTTCGAAGATTGAAGCCGTGATCGAGTGGAAGAGTCCAACCGATGTTGGTGAAATCCGTAGTTTCTTGGGTTTGGCGGGTTACTACCGTCGCTTTGTGAAAGATTTTTCCAAGCTTGCTAGACCCATGACTCAACTTTTGAAGAAGGAGACCAAGTTTGTGTGGACCGAAGCTTGTGAAAGTGCATTCCAAGAGTTGAAGAAGAGGTTGAATACCGCCCCCGTGTTGACCTTGCCCGAGGATGGAGTTGATTTTGATGTGTTTTGTGATGCTTCTAAGATGGGTTTGGGTTGTGTCCTCATGCAAAATAGAAGATTTGTTGCCTATGCTTCGCGACAATTGAGAGTTCATGAGGTGAACTATCCCACTCATGATTTGGAGTTAGCCGCCATTGTTCATGCTTTGAAGATATGGAGACACTACCTCATTGGAGTCCATTGCCGTATCTACACCGACCATAAGAGTTTGAGGTACATCTTCACCCAAAAGGATTTGAATATGAGACAACAACGATGGTTGGAATTGGTGAATGATTACGACATGGAGTTGTTGTATCATGAAGGAAAGGCAAATGTGGTTGCCGATGCCCTTAGTAGGAAGTCTACTCATCCCTTGAGTGCTATTCGTGTGCTCCCCGATGACCTTTGTGCCGAGTTTCGTAAGTTAAGTTTGCAACTTGTAGAGAGTGGTTTTGATTATCTTGGTGTTATGGTTGCCGAGCCCGTTCTTCACCGTGAGATTCTAGATAGCCTTATGGACGATGCTACCTTTAAAAGTTTTCAAGCCAAGCTTCTTGAAGGGAAAGCAAAGGATTGTGAGATTGATGCTAGAGGTTACCTCTGTTACCGAGGACGCATGTATGTGCCCGATGCCGTTGATTTGAGGAAGAGAGTTCTAGATGAAGCTCATCTATCCCCTTATTCGATTCACCCCGGAGGAGACAAGATGTATAAAGATTTGAAGCTTCAGTTTTGGTGGCCTAACATGAAGAATGACATTGTGTCATATGTTGGAAGGTGTCTTACTTGTCAACAAGTGAAGATTGAGCATAAGAGACCCTGTGGTTTGCTACAACCGTTGGATGTTCCTTTATGGAAGTGGGAGTCCATTTCCATGGATTTTGTGATGGCTTTTCCTAAGACTGTTGGTGGAAAGGATGCCGTATGGGTAGTTGTGGATAGGTTGACCAAGTGTGCTAGGTTCATCCCTATCAAAGAGACTTGGAGTCTAGACCGTCTTGCTAGTGCTTATGTTGATGAGATCGTTCGTTACCGTGGTGTTCCTAAGGAGATCATTTCGGATCGCGACCCGCGTTTTTGTTCGAGATTTTGGAAAGCTTTGCAAGATGCTATGGGTAGTAAGTTGTTGATGAGTACCGCTTTTCATGCCGCTACTGATGGACAATCCGAGAGGACGATTCAAACTCTAGAAGACTTGTTGCGTGCTTGTGCCCTTGACTTCCATTCTAGTTTTGAGAAGAGCTTACCTTTGGTGGAATTTTCTTACAACAATAGTTATCATGCTTCTATCAAGATGGTCTCTTATGAAGCCCTTTATGGAAGGAAATGCAGAAGTCCGATTTGTTGGGATCAAGCGAGTGATGTTCGTGATCTAGGACCCGACAAGTTAGCCGAGACAATTGATCAAGTGAAGCTCACCCGCGAAAGAGTGAAAGCCGCCCAAGATCGTCAAAAATCCTATGCCGATGTTCGCCGTCGACCCTTGGAATTTGAAGTTGGAGATAAAGTGTTCTTGAAAGTGTCCCCGTTGAAAGGAGTAAAGAGATTTGGAGTCAAAGGGAAGTTGAGTCCAAAGTACATTGGACCTTATGAAGTGATAAAGAGGATTGGTGTCGTGGCTTATAAGTTGGATTTGCCTCCGAGTTTGGGTAAAGTTCATGATGTCTTTCATGTTTCTCAACTTAGGAAATACATTAGCGACCCTAGTCATGTGTTGGAAAATGAGATTCCCGAGCTTGAGCCTAGTCTTTCTTTCGAGGAGAGACCGATTCGTATCTTGGATAAGAAGGAGAAGAAGCTAAGGAGCAAAGTGGTGCCCTTGGTGAAGGTTTTGTGGAAGTGTGGAGATGTAGAAGAAGAGACTTGGGAGCCGGAAGCTTCCATGCATGTCAAGTACCCTAGTTTGTTTTCTTAAGGTAATACCTTTTCGTTTCAAGTTTCGAGGGCGAAAATTTTTAAAAGGTGGGATGATTGTAACACCCCACGGTAATTGAAGAGGTCCAGTTATAGGCTTAAGTGACTAGTGCTTAAAGGGATTGGAAGTACTACTCATATCAACAAAGTGCACTTTCTTTTATGATCATCCATGCGAAAGAACTCCAAAGTTAAGCGTGCTTGACTGGGAGTAGTCTTAGGATGGGTGACCTCCTGGGAAGGTTTCCGGGATGCGCATGAGTGAGGACAAAATGCGCTATAAAGGACCCGTGTTGATCTGTGGGCTATGTACACAACTTGGTGAGCTATCATAAGTAACCGCTCCCGACCCGGTTTGGGCCGGGGTGTTACAACCCCCAGGGTTACACGACGTCCGAGTCTAAGGTGTACGACAAAGACTCAGAATGAGGACTACTTGCAGAACGTTGCCAAATATCAGCTTAGAATATCAGAAAATATTTACAGAGAATATAAGAGAGAATGGATGTTGTTGTGTCTTTTTTATGTGGTAGAGTTGAATTTATATAGTAGTGAAATGGGTATAGTAAATCACAAAGTTAGTATCCTAAAATGGTAATTTTAGGATACTACACAATCAATGTAGACAATCTCATAAATCAAGTATGGGAGAATGCACAATCAATTTGGAAAACTATGTTGGAAATCTAGATCTCTTTATATAACATATTCATATATGTTTCAAATTAATTTGTCATAAAATTAAAAGTGATCTTATGCATGCAAACTTATAAACAAATAAATGAATAAATCATTTTCTCACCATATGAATTTCGGTTAAATGGGCACCAACAAGATCTCCTTCTTGTTAGTTCTTGAGCTTTCCAATATTGGATGAACATACATGACCTCAAAGTAGAAGCCCTCCAATTAGTTGCACCCAAGACTATCCCTCAAACCCACAAACTAATATGTACTAGATATATATATATTGTGGTTTACCTTAAAATCGATTACTAATACTCATATATTACATTAATAACATTAGTAATTTTATTTGAACAATTTGATCATAATTTCTCTAATTTTATGAGAAAAGGATGAACAAAAAGAGAGAGAGTTTTCTTGCATGTGTTTTTAATGGTTGAGTGTGTAGAAAAAAATAAAAGAACAAAAAGCTCTCATCAAGTGAGAGAGGCCACGGTTTGGTGAGGAGAAAAGGGCCAATATATGGTCCTTTACTTTTCCTTTTATTCTTTTCTATACCTTAGGCTTGTAAGGCTAGGTGTAGGTTAGTTATCATTAGCTAATTTTATCTCATAAAATAATTCACCCACTAACACCCATTACACACTTATTTCGGTCCATCTAGATAAAATGGACTACCATTTTATTTTGTCAATTTGTCATTTGTCACACAATATGTCACATGTAGTATGATACATGTTATTAATTAATTTGATGCATATTTATCACATAAATATCATCTCATGAATTAATTAAATTTCATACAAAAAATTGACTAGTGATACTTGATCACATAAATAAAATGGGTCATATAATTATAATTCACAACATCTTGTAATTATAATCAACCATTCATTCTTATCTTTATTGTTTCTCAAACAATAAACAATTTTAGTATAAAGCATTTTATATACTAAAATAAATCTTATTTAATCCCATTACAATAAGATATCAATATTCTCTCTCACAAATTGAATTGTTCAATTTTAAGGAATTAATTAATCTGTATCGGTATACAATTAATTAATCTTTTCAATTAAGGGAATCGTCCTTTAGGTGTGACCTCAAGGGATCAACTGATCACCACCGTCACACGACAGTAATGTCAAACTCTAGCCAGCCAATCATTACCGATATGTGTGGACCAGTTGACTATATATGTAATGTATCATCCCTTCCGTATTCTTGTAATGAGATTTAATAATGATATTTAAATCATGTGATCGCACCATTGTTGTGGACACATTTCCCACCAATCTCCCACTTGTCCTCGACAAGTGTGCGTCACCAATTCTCTTGTCCTATTACTATCTCCCACTCAATGCAAGGTGTCTTTCGGGTCGTACTTGCAAGTGATCATATCGAGAGTGGTTTCCTCGATCTGTAGAATAACTGATTGACCGGAATTTATCCACCATGGATACCTTCCGAGCGTGGCCACGCATTTCCAGTTCATTACTCCTCGAGTGGCCCTGAGATATTGTTTTAACCCTGACAAGGGGGTGGACAATTCCTATCGCACTTATTCCCTTCGACTAGCCACAGCCATCATAACCCAAAATATGCCCATTTGACCCCATTTACGAAGGTCGTAGTAACACAACTCAAAGTTAATCTGAAACTGTGCCATCTTAGGTGAATAGTCTTTAGTCAAAAGAATCGACTCATTAGAATACTATAGTAGCTCTCGCCACGACCAGGCTTTATAAATTTGCCAGAACCCTATAAGCGGTCACTGCCCGACAAAGTGTTCCTAACAGTCTGCCTATGTGATCGACTAGTCATCTCACATGACTCTATGGCACTTGAACTTGCCATCAATCGCATCACACTCTAGTCACTTCGAGACGTCACCTCATACAAGTGACTATGGATTAATACAATGCTAATCCGTGTTCACTTTAACGGGGTTCAATGTTGTCTCTACAACCCGTTTGGATGTAACAAGGTATAATAAAAGAGTTTTAAAGTAAAACTCGAACGACAAATGCGATTATCACATATGAATAGTCAATGCCTGATTACTATTTCATGTTCTATAATCTAATTTGATATTGTACGTAGTTGTTCATTTCAATTCAATTGAAATGACATCACTCATCATGTTTAGCCTTTGAGAAGGCTTTGGTTAGTGGGTTTTATCAATTTCTTGTACCTTACTCAACCTTACTACATCCTCGTTTTCCTTTGTAATGTATACATTTGCATTACAAAACTTTCTGAGTACGTGTCGAGAACCTATCAAGACATAGGCCCTTTAGCCTAAGAATAGCTCCCACTGTTTTCACAGTGTGCGGGACTCATCCTTCTTGCACATCTCATGATTGCAAGTGTACTCAATTTCCGTTATAAATATCTCTCATTGTTCTTTATTGCCTAGAACGATTCTAGAAAATCTACTTCTTATTTAACATAGCCACAATGGTGTCTTAACCATCCTAATGTGTTTTGATTATGGTTTTGTCGGAAACCATGTGCAATCTCAATTGTCAATTGTCACTTGTGTAACACCCTTACACAAAAATTGCATCATAAACACTTTGCTTTACTTCCTTAATGCTTATGCAAGCACTTAAGGGTAATGTTTATGGCTTACTTAGTAAAGATTACTTAAATTCGATTTTGAAAACAACTTATCATACTCAAAGTATATGAAGTGTTATACATCATTACTCATTTAATTGATCCGGCAGCGGAAGCAAATGAAATCAATCAAATATGTTCAATTTAATTAAACTAGTCATGAATCTTATCAACATAAGACTTCTTATTGACGCTAATATCATGTGGATTTATCTTCATAAAACCGGATATTCAAGACGTATTATAATACTCCAAAAGTCTTAAATCACTCGCAATGATCAATATGTCATACACATATAAGACTAAAAAATTTCCGTAACTCCCACTAAACTCCATGTATAAACACAACTTCTTGACTTATCGAGAAAAGTTTTATAACATGATCAAAACATTGATTCTAACTCATTGATATCTTACTTAAGACCATCTCTTAAGTTTCACATTATCTTAGGATTGCAAGAATCTATAAAACTCATGACATGTATTGAATACATTCCTTCTTTTGATGAAGTGGGTTTTAGATTCACATGCTGTATGCGTATCCTCATAATGAAACACAATCCCTACGAAGATCCAAATAGACTTAAGCATTTCAATTAGTGCAAAACCCTTTGCAACCAATCTTGCTTTGAAATCTCTCTTTATTAGTGCAAAACCCTTTGTCACTAATCAAGCCCTTTTGTTTCGGATTTTCATGGCTCTAAGCCTTGTATTGAGTTGTGACTTAAACACTATTATGTAAGTCATATGTTCATTACTTTCTAGAACTAATCAACTTGAATCAAACAATTTCTTTTGTAAGTTATAAGCTCTTTACTTTCTTAAAAGTAGCATGAATTCATCATTTTTAACAAGTGACGAATTTAACCTCCTAGGTTTTGAAGAAACAATGTCTTACACAAAACTTCTCATGTAGACAAGAAAGACCAGTTTCTTGCGACATAACATTCTCTGTGGCATTCTTTGTGGCTCTTGAATGATTTCTCCCACTCTGTCTTCTAGAAATAAACTTGTATTTTAGAAAGACAGCTTCACGAGCCGCAAACCCGTCGTACTCGTGATAATTGAAAAGGGAAAAATGAGCATTTGTTTCTTGTAAAAACTTACAAACTATTTCGGCAACCCTTACCATTTCATATCTCATATGATTCGATTTAGTGGAAAAATAATCTAGACAAAATGATAAAATCCCCAAAAGGATCAAGTAACTCAAAGTAACTTGATCGAAGTCCAAACCTTATCGAATAGCGTTTGAATTCTTATTCAATCATACATTATCCCATAATGCGTGTTAAGAGAGATTAATTTATGATACTATATCACAATTCATTTGGCTTATATCAAAGTCTTCACTTTGATAATCTCATCACGACTAAATCGTGATTCCTTGAACTTCTTTGAAATTCTTCAAAGATTTCTCTATTTACCTTATTAAGTGAACATATTAGTGTCAACTTAAATCGTTGGTAAAAGATAATGATTAACCTATTTTGGATCAATGATTTACAACCTCGATCTCCCTTTCAACCAAAAGGTACGAGACATCTTGCTTTGAATACAAGATACGCATATACCATTAACAATCTAATGGTTTCAAGAGTACTCGATAACTCTTTGCGTTTATCATTCCAAAATCTAAGGTTTGATCTTGGGTTACCAATTTGAGTCTTACATCATCTTTATGATATATCATTCTAGTTTGGTTTAGAATATTATCACCTTGATAATGGGCTAGCCATACATCAAATCGTGGTGTATAGGGTCACAAAAGTGAAACCTCTTTTGTATCTTAACAAGTTTAAATTCTTATTTAGAGTTTATGCACTTAATAGTCACAATTAAGTACAACTTTAAATCCAAAAACTAGATTGAGTACACAATTACTCTATCTCTCGACATTATAGTTGTTAGTCGTCATATTCTAATCATCCTATGTATCAATGTAGATACCTCATTTCTGCAGCTCCCGCAAACCACCCGGTGATGATTGGGCCGCATGTTTGATACGCGGAACGATTTGTGACAATTCGTAAGATTATCGTCAAGTGATTGCTCAAATATTAATGTCTACCTCTTTGTTGTCATCTACGTCCCGATACGGTCGTTTTGACAGTAATTAGAGTACATTCGGAGTCCGGGCCTAAAACCGTCTCCATTTTCTGATAACCGTTAAATCCCGAGTCGAATGTTCGGAATGTTAGGATATTTCTATTCCATATTTCATAAATTTTATCTTTTAGTAAGAAATTTCCCGTAATATTCACATAAGATATTAAGGAAAATCGAATTATTTCCGTCCTACCATAACTCAGACACGGAGATTTTTCTTCTGCAGGAGGAAACCACTTGGGAACAGACGCAGCAGGTGCTGCGCCTCTTCCAAGAGACGCAGTGGCTGCTGCGCCTCTTCCTAGACCCTTTTTTGCATGTTTCTCGTATCTTTTTCATATCTTTCCGAGATTCACTTCCAAAGAGTCTCCGAAACCCTAGTTCCTTCACGTGATTAGTATAAATAGGAGCCTTCGCTCCTCGTATTTCTCACGCGAGTGTCCGCCCTTCTCTTCTCCCTTTCCATTCTAGACTTTGTTCTTACTTTTGGCGTCTACGTGCTTGAACTTTCGACCACGTAAGCTCGGATCTTTCTGAGTACCAGCCTCCCCGTTGCATGACCGACCAATTTGACCAACTCCACATCAATCAACTTAATTAATTAATCGTTTTCCTCTTACGAGGGCACTTTCTTTGCATTCGCGTCGAGCATCACTAATCGATATCTTAGTCCTTCTCGTTTCGTCAACATGTAAGTCTGAGGGTGTATAATCCTTATTTTATTTATTGTATTTATTTATTGTATCATCAATTGTAAGATTTATGTCGGAAATACCATTAAAACCGATTTCTAAAACCATGTTTTAAAACCTCTTTTTACTGATTTCCAGTAGATAACCGTCGAGAAAGGACGCAAAGAATCGCGCGCCTCTTCAAGGAGCGCAGATTTCCGCTGCGCCTCTTCGTGAGGCTGCCGCAGTTCCTGCTTCCTTTCTTCTTCGTTCGTCCTCTGTTATTCGTTCCAAATTCCTTTTGTTTGTTTATTCTTCGCCATAATAGCATAATAAACACATGTGCATTATTCATCATCATTAATATGTCTTTTTTTTTTTGAGAAAATCATTAATATGTCTTAATTTATCATAAATCCGACTTAAATCCCTAATAATCCAATATTTGCGGGTTTTCGTCATTAAATGCAATTCGGGTTATAGAGATTCGATTCATCAATATTGGGTTTCTGGAATTCGTCCTTGACACAGTTTGCATCTGTCTTTTGTTATATTCATCGTAAATTCGTCATTAATCCATTGCATCTAACCTAATTAATTGATTTAATTTGTTTGACTGATTAATATTTTTTACTCCTATCATTGTCTCATGCAATTAATTCGTTTGCATCCGTCTCATTCATATTTTGCTGCTTTTAGGACTTAATCATATGTTAAATAACCTGATAATCACTTCCATCCGAGTAAATAATTATTTGTTAAATAACCTGATAATCATTTGTGACAGTTCGTAAGATTATCGTCAAGTGATTGCTCAAATATTAATGTCTACCTCATGGTTGTCATCTACGTCCCGATACGGTCGTTTTGGCAGTAATTAGAGTACATTCGGAGTCCGGGCCTAAAACCGTCTCCATTTTCTGATAACCGTTAAATCTCGAGTCAGAATGTTCTGGAATGTTCCGGATATTTCTATTCCATATTTCATAAATTTTATCTTTTAGTAAGCAATTTCCCGTAATATTCACATAAATATTAAGGAAAATCGAATTATTTCCGTCCTACCATAACTCAAACACGGAGATCTTTCTTCTGCAGGAGGAAACCACTTGGGAAAGTACGCAGCAGTGTCGCGCCTCTTCCAAGAGACGCAGTGGGCGCTGCGCCTCTTCCAGTGCCCTTTCTCGAGTTTTTCGTATCTTTTTCATATCTTTCCGAGATTCACTTTCAAAGAGTCTCTGAAACCCTAATTCCGTCGTGTGATTAGTATAAATAGGAGCCTTCGTTCCTCATATTTCTCACGCGAGTGTCCGCCCTTCTCTTCTCCCTTTGCATTCTAGACTTTGTTCTTACTTATTGGCGCCTACATGCTTGAACATTCGACCACGTAAGCTCGGATCTTTCCGGGTACCAGCCTCTCCGTTGCATGACCGACCAATTTGACCAACTACACCAATAATCAACTTAATTAATCTAATCGTTTTCCTTGTACGAGGGCACTTTCTTTGCATTCGCGTCGAGCATCACTAATCGATATCTTAGTCCTTCTCGTTTCGTCAACATGTAAGTCTGAGGGTGTTAATCCTCCTTTTATTCATTGTATTTTACTTATTGTATCATCAATTGTAAGGTTTATGTCGAAAATACCATTAAAATCGATTTCTAAAACCATGCTTTAAAACTTGTTTTTGCGGATTTCCAGTAGACAGACGTCGAGAAAAGACGCAGCAACTGCTGCGCCTGTTCGAAGGAGCGCAGTTCCAACTGCGCCTCTTCGTGAGGTTGCCGCAGTTCCTGCTTCTTTTCTTCTTCCTCCGTCCTCTGTAATTCGTGTCAAAATTATTCCTTTTGCTTTGTTTCTTATTTATTCTTCATCATAGTATATATTTCACATGTATATTATAATCATCATCATTAATATGTTCAATTTGTCATAAATCCGACTTAAATCCCTAATAATCCGATATTTACGGGTTTTCGTCATTAAATTCAAATTCGGGTTGTAGAGATTCAATTTGTTCATATTGAGTTTCTGGAATTCGCCTTTGATATAGTTTACGTCTGTTTATTCACATGTTCATCGCATATTCGTCGTATATCCGTTGTATTTAACCTAATTGATTGATTTAATTCAATAGAGGACTCATTAATATTTTTTACCTCTTATCATTATTTCATGTAAATAATCCGTTTCCGATCCGTCTCATTCATGTTTATCGCTTTTACGACCCATCATTCACATGTAATTAACCTATTAATCACTTTCATCCGAGTAAATATTTTAATCCATCATTAAAATCACCAATTAACATTAACGGCTTGCAATCACGGCTTCACAGGCGGGCGAGCCAAAGGAAGGACGCAGCGTCGTTGCTGCGCTATTCCAAAGGACGCAGCCGGCTTCTACGCGCTGTTCTCGGCCGAGTTTCGTCTCTCGAACTCCATTTCTGCTTTGACATAGTTTAATTAGTTTACGTATTAACCGACTATTATTCGTATTATCACGCTAATTCCTGTTCGTTTATTTCTTTAATTTATTTGTTTATTCTTTTTCTCAAATTATCCGTTTTAAAGGTATTTTCGACATAAATCGCCTAATCCATTGTAATTAATGTAATTTCATTATTGTAATTTATAATTGTTGTATTTCTTTCATCATTTGTATGTTTTCACATGTAAATGAGCATTAAATCCTACTTCGACCCAATTGTATGCTAATTAGTTGTCAACCGACTTAGTCTAATCTTCACATGCTAGGATTAAAACTTGGATGTTGCATTGCATGCATATAGCCGACGATATATAGAGTACGAATAACTTCCCTAATCATTAGTAGAGGCCGCTATCGAGGCGGGCGGGATTAGGTGTTCGATCAAAAGAGCTTCCTAATACGTACCCGCACCCCTTATTCCAGATCTCTGTGACCACCCGTGTTCATTGGCATCCACGAGAGTCATTCTAGACATAGAATGCTAAGGGTAACGATTGCTTAGTGTTCATGTCTCTACTTTGTGTCTTGACATGACACGAGGTACTCGAACGGTTCCAATTTCCCATAAAAATTGGTGGCGACTCCATACAAAAATGCAAACGCTTGTTTCGACTTCACCAAGCGCCCCCGTGGGCGGCCCGCTGTCCACAGTTTGGCGACTCCGCTGGAGATAATACACTTACGTGTAGCCAAGGGTGAAACTTGAACAAGGTTAGGGGATAATTTGTACAAGACAATTGTCGGTTTTCATAACTCGGTCTTCCTAGATCGTTTATTCGGCCTTCCTAGGCCCAACCCAACCCATTCGACCAATCGTCCCGTCTAAACGGTCCTAATTCTTATTTGGGCCTAAGGATGGATAGCGATTGACGTCATCCATACCATGATGCTTACTCTTGTTTGTATCAAGGGCCTTCACTACTTGAGGAAATGGACTAGGAATCGGCCTTACTCTTGTTTGGCACGAGCCTCTCCACAGACTTCGGGTTTGATGGATCGGTATGGCAACCCACCCTTTAAACCAAAACCCTTCTAAATGCACTCAGCATCCCGTTATAATGCTTGTATAAATGTGTAAACCTTACGTGATCACCATTTCTAAACAAAACCATGACAAATTTTCAAAAATCAAAACCCTTTTCTCAAACAAAATTTCGAAAAGGCTTCCAATTAGCGCAAAATCCGGTCAAAACTCTGTCCGTTTGTCGAGTCAAAATTCGGGCCATAAGCCCATTTCAAAACCTCACTTCGAGTCCACTCCTACAACTACACTACAGTTGACTAGGACACACATTTTCAAAGACCTTGTCTTTCTTCAAAACTCACTCAACACAAGTGACACACACCCACTTCACGAGTCAAAGCATTTCTTCTTTTAGCAAGTGTGTTAGAATGGTCGATCGTGTTTTGATTCTCCGCCGATCTCTTATCCAGTTTCCAAGATGCCCGGATCAAGTGATGAAACAAATCTCCACCAACTTCAAGATGGTAATGATCGAATCCTAGCCGCGCTAGCCCAAATGCAAATTACCCAAGAACAAACCTATGACCGCCTTGAGCACATCGAAGGCCATATCTATGCCGTAGAGGGAAGGTTGCCTCCTCTTGAAAGTGAAGTACTGCGTAACTCCGATGACGAGTCTAGGGATGAGAATCCTATCATAGGGACGACTGCAGCTGAGAAAAGACTCCAATACCTAGAGGAGCAATTGATGTACCTTAAGGGGGATGACATTTATAGGGAAAACAATCGCAAGTATGAGGCCGTCAATTCCAAGTTACCAACTAACTTTAGTATGACGGGTATCCCTAAGTTCAAGGGACACGAGAACCCTTTAAACCACATCCGTGCCTTCAAGGATTACATGTCTATCAAAGGCATCAAACCCGAGATGTTCTTAAGGATCTTTCCTTCATCTCTTGACACCATCCCGAAGCAATGGTTCTACACTTTAGATCACAAGAAGGTCGCTACTTGGGAAGATGCCGCAATCGAGTTCTCTAAACAATATGCGGATAATGCCGAGATCCAAGTCAACATGCGTACTCTAGAGGTTCTTACCCAAAATGACAAAGAAGGATTCACTGACTTCCTAAGTAGGTGGAGGAAGACTAGCACCCAACTAGTTGAACGCCCGGATGAGGCTACTCTCATGGAAAAGTTTGAGGATAATCTCAAACCCATCTATGCCAATCATTTGAGATATCAAAACATCAAGACTTTCAAGGATTTAACAGTACTAGGGACACGAATCGAAGATGACATCCGTAAAGGACTCTTGTCCAAAACGGTAGGTCGAGGATATCAAGGGTCCACAAGTCGTTCATACGGCTCTACTAGTAAGACCGACGAGGTTAACCTTCTCGAGCCATCCAAGAAAACTACCCCACCAAGGAAATTCACAAACCTTGGGGATACTTACTCTAACGCTCTAAAAAGGTTAATGAAACAAGGTAAAACTCCAACCCATTGGACCTACTCCCGAACCCGAAAGGAAGTCCAAGTTTTGGGACGAAAATTCATACTGTGAATACCATAGGGGCAAAGGGCATGACACAGAAAAATGCTACAAGTTGAAAAACGTGCTTCAAGACATGATTGAAGATGGTCGATTCCCAATACCGCCGGGAGGTAAGCCCAACAACACTCAGAATCCTCTTGGAGTTCTAGTGATCACAAGTGATGAATCTACCTTAGATTGCTCACACCTCATTTCTCCCATCGAAAATGAAATTTACGCAATCGAGAATGAAGGGCTCTACTCTACTATCTCCCCTACCATTTCCGACTTCATCGCATGGGCAAGGAGTGTAGATAGACAAGTTTGGGAACTAGAAAGCATGGTAACAACCTTACGCAATCCCAACGGAATACCCGAAGAACACGTGCCACTAATCTTCTCTCAAAATGCCACTATGCAAGAAGTAATCACCATGGTCGATAAACTAGTTGACCAAATCATACGACTAGAAGGTGATATCATGAGAATGAGGGAACTAGCTGCAATCAATGGGGTTTGGGCTGATGACGATGAGGACGAATATCTCATTGAAAACTCCCTAGTCAAAGAAATAGTCCAAAATGGTGAAGACCAAGATGTGGATCACCTAACTCGTTCGGGTCGTCCATATCAAAGCACTATTCAAAATGGTCCAAACAACGTCATCACACAAAATGACAACGAAGATGACCCCACTGATCATTTGCTCAAGCAATTACAAAAGACCAAGGCTGATCTTTCAGTCTGGCAATTAATAGCAAGCTCATTTCCACATCGCCAAGCTTTACTACAAGCTTTGGCCAAGCTAAATGTAGCACATAACTCCACTCCTGAAGATGTAGTCAACTTGGTCTTCCAAGAATCACCTAAGCTAAGTAATCCTATTACTTTCTCGGACGAAGATTTGCCACCTTTCGGCGCTAGTCACAACCTTGCTCTGTACATCACTGTCGTTTGTCTAAAGAAGAATGTGCCAACGACCTTGGTGGATGATGGCTCCGCAGTCAACGTAATACCCCTTAAAACGGCATACAAGCTAGGCATGAAAGAGTCGGATTGGACTCCTATCAATCAAGGTGTACGTGCATATGACGGTACACGACAAAAGGTGGTAGGACTTGCTAACCTAACCATAGCCACGGGACCAATCGAACGAAAGGTTAACTTCCAAATAGTGGACATCGAAGCTTCATTCAACATACTTCTGGGAAGGCCTTGGATTCACGCTTCCAAAGCGGTAACATCCACCCTTCATCAAAAGATCAAGATCCCACTAAACGGCAAAGTAGTGACGATCACTTCGTCACCCATCAAGGCAATAATCGAAAAACAGTCGAACAATCAAGTCCTTGCGGATCCCGTATACGAACTTGGGGGCTTCCAAAGTGTAAGCGTTATAGAAAGTGAGTTGGCACCCTTATACTACAATCCATACTCCAACTTGGTGGTCAACCACATACTCAAATCCCAGGGATACTTCCCTGGAATGCCTTTGAACCCTATTCGGAAGAATACCTTCTCGCCCTACAAGAAAGGCAACTCAACAAGGATACCACTTGGACTAGGATAAAAACCCACAAAAGAGGAGGTTCTCGAAATGCTTGCCCAAGTCCAAAACCGCAAGCACGTAGGAATCCAAATGAGGCCATATCTCCCCACTTTAAATGGATACTTTGTTCAAGAAGGAAGTTCAGAACTCTTTCATGGATTTCCCGAACCTTGGCATTATCTTGAGAGGAAGTTAGCCGGAATCGAGATCTTTCACGATTGCTACTTCATCCCTCCGGAAACGGTTCCTACCGTCAAAACCCGTCAAGCACCTTGCTTAGACGAACAAGCTGTTAGCCTATTATTTGGAGAAGATCGATTCGTAAGGGCCGCGCAGGATGAGATCATTACTATGATACTTCAAGATGATCACTTCAACCCCACCGCGTTGATCACAGAAACCGACGCGAAGCAGCAGAAAGGATGGAGAAAATCGATCAAATGGACCAACAATCAAGGAACACTCTTCAAGCTCACCACTGGAGAAGGAGAGATGTTCAAAGGAGAACCAGAAGACGATGAGTTCGAGTCGGAGTCGGAGTCAGAGTCGGAGTCTAGAGAAGTCATTAGAGAGTCCACTCCTGTCGTCATCCCCACTCCCTTCGTTACTCCTAGCTTAGTCTCGAGTAGTCACGGTAGTTCGGGAAATGCCCCAACCATCTTTGTCCCTTTACCGCCACCGACCATGGATCAGTTGGCTTCTTTGTTTCAACTTTACTCAAATCTTAATATGAATAAATCAGGTTCTGCTTACTCTTTGTGTTATCTTGAGTGCAATTCTGTTTACGATGATACTGAGGATGACCAAGACCCAGACTTAATCGAAATACCTCCCTACGTAGCCAAAGAAATACTACAGGAAGGGGAAGGGGGACCAGTAATAGAGGATACCGAACCCATCAATGTAGGAACCGAACTAGAACCCAAAGAACTTAGGATAGGGACTACCTTGAGCTCTACTGAAAGGGCCGATTTCATAGACCTTCTAAATGAATTCAAAGACGTCTTCGCTTGGTCCTACAAAGACATGCCAGGGATCGACAGGGATATCGCCGAACATAGGATTCCGATTAAGCCTTGTTTCAAACCTGTGAAACAGAAGCTTCGACGAATGAGAACAGAGTGGGCTCTAAAGATTAAGGAAGAAGTGGACAAGCAATTCAAAGCCGGGTTCATCAAAGTTTCCGAGTATTCTGACTGGGTAGCTAACATAGTACCCGTACCCAAAAAGGATGGGAGAATCCGTTTTTGTGTTGACTTTAGGGACTTGAACAAAGCGAGTCCAAAAGACGACTTCCCTCTACCTCACATTGACATATTGGTAGACAATACTGCCGACCACGCGTTACTATCCTTCATGGATGGATATGCGGGTTATAACCAGATCAAGATGGCCATGGAAGATATGCATAAAACCGCATTTGTCACCCAATGGGGAACCTATTGCTATACAGTAATGCCGTTCGGATTGATCAACGCCGGAGCTACATATCAACGCACCGCAACTACACTCCAACATGACATGATGCACAAAGAAGTTGAGGTATACGTAGATGACATGATCGTCAAATCCAAGGAAAGAGAGAGACATATTGCGAACCTTCGCAAGTTCTTCGCAAGGCTACGAAAGTACAACATGAGGCTCAATCCTCAGAAATGCACATTTGGGGTAACATCTAGCAAACTCCTAGGATACGTTGTTAGCCAACGGGGTATAGAAATAGATCCTTCCAAAATCAAAGCTCTGATCGAAATGCCACAGCCTCAAACAGAAATAGAAGTCAGAGGATTCCTGGGAAAAGTACAGTATATAAGTCGATTCATATCGAAACTTACGATGATTTGTGAGCCTATCTTCAAGAAACTCAAGAAAACAAACCATACCATGTGGGATGATGATTGTCAAAAGGCGTTTGACCGAATCAAAGAAATATTGGCTAAACCACCAGTGCTCATGCCGCCACAACGAGATCAACCTCTTGGTTTATATCTCACAGTAACTGAAACCGCCATGGGTGCCATGCTAGCTCAAACCGTAGGAAGTGAAGAAAGAGCTATCTACTATCTTAGCAAGAAGTTCTTGGAGTACGAGTGCAAATACTCACAACTCGAAAAGACATGCCTCGCTCTTGTGTGGGCAACGAAGAAGCTACGCCATTACATGCTTAGCTACTCCGTCAAGATATACTCCAAAATGGATCCAGTCAAACACCTCTTCGAGAAACCCGTCCTCAACGGACGTATGGCAAGATGGACTCTGATGCTCTCAGAATTCGACCTTAAATATGTGCCATTTAAAGTTATAAAAGGTCGCGCCGTCGCCGAATTCTTCGCAGAAAATCCTATCAATGACGCACAAACCATAGATACTTGGTCATTTCCCGACGAGGACATACTTCAAACTGATGTAGACTCCTGGGACCTATACTTTGATGGAGCATCAAACTTAAGAGGACCTATACTTTGATGGAGCATACACCGATTGCTGTCAAACTCGACTTCGAGGTGACAAACAACGCTGCAGAATACGAAGCTTGTCTCATTGGACTACAAGCGGCAGTAAGCTTAGGCATTAAAAACCTCCGAGTGCATGGGGATTCATCACTGATCATCAACCAAGTTACAGGATCTTGGAAAATCCGAAGCGAAAGCCTCGCACCCTATCAGGCTAGGATAGACCAAGTCGCTCAATTCTTTGATCACGTAACCTACCTACACCTACCTCGGGAAGAAAATCAATTTGCAGACGCTCTTGCGAAACTTGCATCTTTGATAAATATGCCAGATCACATGATGGAAATGCCCTTGTGCATCGAACGACGGTCAGAGCCGGCTTATGTCCACCAAATCACCGATGAAGAGGAAATCGCACAAGAACCATGGTTCCAAGCAATCCTGAATTTCAAGCTTAATGGTACCTATCCACCAGATATAGACATGAGGGGACAATGTGCTATACGCCTATTAGCTTCCCAATACGTTCTCATGCAAGGAGAATTATACAAAAGAACAACTCTTGGTGTAGTCCTACGTTGCCTTGATCATTCACAGGCACGAAAGGTGATGGAAGAAGTCCACGACGGAGAATGCGGTCCTCACATGAGTGGGCCTATGATGGCAAAGAAAATCACACGCCTGGGATATTATTGGACCACAATGGAATCCGATTGCATCAAATACGTAAGACATTGCCACAATTGTCAAATCTTCGGGAATGTACAACATGTCCCTCCTTCACTGCTCTGCACATTGACATCCCCTTGGCCATTTTTCGCATGGGGAATTGACATAATCGGAAAGATAACCCCAGCCGGAATAGGAGGTCACTGTTTCATTCTAGTGGCAATCGACTATTTTACCAAATGGGTAGAAGCGGCTTCCTACACTGGTCTTACAGCTAAAAATGTGGCAAAGTTCATACAAAACAACATTATCTGTCGATATGGTTGCCCACATGAGATCATTAGCGATAACGGCTCACACTTCCAAGCTGAAACCGAGCAATTTCTAGCCAAATACAAGATTAAGCATCACCACTCTTCGCCCTATAGACCACAGACTAACGGCGCGGTAGAGGCAGCAAACAAGAATGTTGTCACGATTCTCAAGAAAATGATCGACAACTATAGAGATTGGCCAAGCAAGATACCCTTTGCCTTATGGGGGTATCGTAAATCTGTCAGGACGCCCACTGGGGCTACTCCTTTCTATTTAACCTACGGCATGGAAGCTGTACAACCAATCGAGCTAGAAATACCATCCCTGCGTATTCTACTAGAAAGTCAAATCCCGGAGGCCGATTGGAAAAAGGATAGATATGAAGAACTCATCCTCCTGGATGAGCGTAGGCTACGCGCCTTACATAATGTCCAAACATATCAAGCATGTATCAAACGAGCTTTCAACAAAAGGGTTAGGCCAAGAAACATCAAAGAAGGAGACTTAGTACTCAAATCGGTTAGAGCTCTTTTACCTGTCGACCCCAGGGAAAAAATCAAACCTAATTGGGTCGGACCATTTCTAGTCAAATCCATACTCCCAGGTGGTGCGGTTAGAATCACAGACCTAGATGGGAATGAGTTTTCAAACCCCACAAACCTCGACCAACTGAAACGGTACTATGCCTAGAATAGGACCAAAAACGCGCCTCGCGTAACCCCACGTGTCGCTCTTGTGGCACTAAATAAACGGCCCCTGGCCCAGCTGAAATAAGCTAATGTCACTGTGCTCTTGCATTTTGACAAGTTTGTCATCCTCATATCATCAAATAAACTAAATTTGCACCTCCAGAGTAAGCAAAAGCTCATGCTTATTTTCTATGTTCATTACAAGCTCTTGCTTCGAACAATTATTCTTTTACATTTACTCGAACTACGCGCAAGGGTTTGATTTCGCTTTTCAAGTGAATACGTAGGCAATCCTTCACAGGATTCAACCCATCATATCTAAAATGTAAATAGAAGGACATTTGCATTGCATTTGAAATTCGACAAGAATAATAAGTAGAAAATCTCAACGGTTTCATAACCATTTAACCTTTTTATTTCATTCACTCCCTAAATAATAATACTACGTTACATAATAAAAATAGAATAGGCTAGGATTCTAAAAATCCCTCCTTTTTATCACAACAATAATAATAATAACCAAATAATAATAAATAAAGACTCGGGCTATTCCTCCATCTTCCCCTTGCCCTTGTCATTCTTGTCATATTTCTTGTCACGATCTCGGGTCGGACGCTCTTGCACCACTTCAGACCTAATCACCAACGGTCTTTCTCGAGGCCTGACTCTTCCATTCTTGCCAACCACCATTTCTGCGACAGGAGTAGTCTTTGATTTCTTTGAAGGATGAGCAACTTGAAACCCGGCTTCTTCTTCTCCCTCTGTCAGATGCTTCTCCTTCTCTTTCTCTCCCTCGCGCACCTTGTAATCAACAGGCTCGCGTTTCCTCAGTCTTTCGCGCTCTTCCGGAGTAGTAGCTTTTCTCCACCTCAGATAAGAATCCGACACCCACAAGGCATTGGCGGAGAAGTTCAAGAACCACATGTTTCTTTGGGCCCATTTAATAGCCCACTCCCTTCGGCTCTCGGTAGTGAGCGCCATAGCAGTCTGCGGGACGGTGTCAAGCCTCGGGATCGTCTGTTTCAGCCCAACTTGTCTCATTTGTCTTTCTGGAAAGATGCATACCCTAAACTCCAATCCAGGAATGCGCACGGACCTAGTGGGATCCAAAGAAGACACTCCAGTGACGGACTTGAGGTGCCACCACGGTACAACCCACCTAATCAACGGACCGTCATCATTCTTCAGCTTGTTCTTCCAATAATCGCAAACCCGGGTGAAGTCCACCATGTACAACCTCGTCCTCATCGCAATCGAACGAGCATGATAGGAAAGTGCATGAACTGGGGGTTCGATCAATCGGAGCCGTTCCATAAGCCAAACCTACCAAAAGCAGGTATAACACATCAAAAAAAAAAAAACGAAAAAAAAAGAGAAAAAAAGAAGAGATGACTCTTACCTGCAAAATGACGGGACCCCCCAAGAACGGCAGATCGCGGTTGGATTTTCTATTATCCAAGCCCAAAATAATCTCTCCTAAGCATAAGCAAGCTGGGCTCCTGCGCAGCTCCATTTGCTCAATAAGGCCCAAAAGACGGGGATCACCTCTCAAGTCTTCGTCAATGTGTCCTTGGAAGACATACACATGCAACAAACAAAAACCAAATGCCCCCCTCCTAGCAACATGAGAAACAGTAGGGTCGGCCCTGTTGATAAATCGGTCTATAAAATCCAACATTCTCACACCTTTCGGGGTAACTAGACGATCCACCTTAAGTCTGGTCAATCCAAGCAAGTCTCTGAATTTGCTCTTATACCCTTGTGAAGTGGAAGGAATGGCAGGTAAATGTTCGGGGTCCCACCCACCAATTGCAGCAATTTCTTCAGGAAATGGGCAAATGTCACCTCCTGGGAACGCGAAAACATGATAATTCGGGTCCCAATTGTCAAGGCAAGCATCCAAGAACGGTTTTACAACCTTGATGAGTTTTCAAACTCAACAAAGACCCAAGGTTATAAGCACCTATGTCATGCTTCTCGATATTCGAAAATTCGTTGGTCCATTCCTTCATACGGATCTCCAAAGTATTCATAATGACAATTTTATTTTGAAAATTTATTTTGGGAGTTTTATGTGAATAGACGAAGAAGAGACGGAAGATTTATGTGAATTAAAGCTCCGTCGACGCTTCTATTTATACTAATTCTCTGTTTCCAAAAATCCGTCAGAATAGACCAGCTTGGGAACAGGCGCAGCACCTGCTGCGCCTCTTCAAAGGGACGCAGCTCATGCTGCGCCTCTTCCCCAGTCTCACTTCTGTGATTTCCGCGTTGGATCTTTCCTAATTCAATAAAGAATGTTTTCCTTTTCCTACGGGGTTTTATTTTGGTAAATACGGAAGATTACCATGTTCCGGGTTTCCTAAATTCGCGGGCAAGCATTTCGAGGCGACGTCGACACCTTCGCCATTTCATCACATTTAATACATTTTCTTTTTTAGGAAACAATCTTCTTTTTTAGGAAATAATTTTCATTTTAATTCATTTTCTTTTTTTAGGAAATAATTTCCATTCATTCTCTTTTTGGGAGATAATTTTCATTTGTTTCCATTTTTAACGACTTTCAGCATTTCACTTCTACATCTTTCTAACTTATAGATTTATCTTTTTTTCTTTTTTTAGGGGGTAACCCTCCCTACCGTCCGGTCATCTCCGACAAAATTTTTGCATTTTTTTGTTCTTTTGAGTCTCATTTTGCGTTAATTAAGGCCATATGTATATAAAAATGTATGTGTTTGCGTGATTTCTATGTAAATTTCGGTAGCATGACGACGCAAACCGTTATCTACCAAACCTGTTCAGAACTAACCTGCAGATACAAGCAACACAACCCAGCAGCAAAGGCACTCAAGCCATCATATATACGCCAAACAAAGCAAATGTACAAGCAAACTGGGGGCTTGCGCCCCAAACAAAGTCCAAAAGTGTTCAAAATCAAATGTACAAGTCTACAAAACTACACAAACTACTGCTGGGCGCCCTCCAACTCTGCAACTCTCGCCGCCAGAACGGCGATCTCGGCGTCCCGAACCTCGAGCTCCCTCAACAAGCGAGCTGTCTCCTCCCGAGACTGGGTCAACTCTCGCTCCAGCTCGCGGTCACCCTGTAAACAGCAATAAATTGGCTCATGTCAATCGATTCAAGCAAAATTGAAAATAGAAAAATCAAAAATCAAAAAGAGAAATAGGTGTAAGGTTCATACCTGACGACCTCGACCAGCGACGAGTGCCTCGACGGCAGTAGCTCGCAGCCGGTTGGCCACACTCCACAACGCCACGAACCGGGACGGCGCGACCTGCATTTTCGAAAGAAATTCTCAGTAAATTGAACAAACTCAATCAAATGTGTTCCTACACAAGTTAGAGACTCACCCTCCGAATCAGATGCTGCCAGTCGTCTAGGCCATCATCCGTCACAGCTACGTCAAAGTCACGCAGCTCGGAGATCGTCGTCCTCCCGGTCGCATCAGTGTACTCAAGGGTCTCGGGGTACACTAGGGGCTCGATGCCCGTCGCCTCGACCTCCTGCAAAGACAAAATAGCTCTCTTTAATCGATGATATTTCGTCGTAAGTCTCAAAATCAAGTCAAGAAAAAGTAAAAGATACTCACCACTACCGGCCATTACGCCAACCTCCCGTAAAGGAACGCCGAGTAGTCCTCGCCAGGCAGAAGAAGGGCGTCGCCACTGGCACCAGCCAAGTCCGCCTCCCTCTCAGCCTCAGAAGGCTCTTTAAACATCGTCCTGGGAGAATCGGCGGGAACCGTCAACGCGTCCCGAGAGCACTGACGAGCCAAACGCTCACCCAAGTACCACACAGGACCCATCGACGTCCTCAACAGCAGTCGACTCGGGCTCCTAGGTCGAAGGACCTCAGCCACGAAGGGAGGCGCTCCAGCGTACTCCGCCCAAGGTCTGGGCACCCACTATGACAATATAAAGGCAAAGATCATTCTTATGATCAATTAAAGGCAAAGTAAAAGAAGTATAAATGAATACAAATGGGATACTCACGCTGCTCAGCTGAAGAGCGTTCACGTCCCGCCGGTAGACGCTGTGAGAAGAACGCTTGCTCTTCGTCCGGCACATCACCCAATCCCTAACCACAGGATAGGCCCTCTCCAGCGGCTCCGTCCTCTTGGGCGCGAGACTCAGAAAGTAGGAGTACACCCACGCCTGCAAAGCAGAATAGTCAATAATCGATCTTTCGTGATTTGATAAAGAAAGGAATTTACTTTGGTCTAAAGGAAGAGTCATACCTCCAGCAGTAGTCCAGGACCGACAGCACCAGGAGAAGTCCCCTTCACCATCAACTCCGGACGAACCATGGCCCTCATGAAGCGGATGAGGACCGCAAAACCAGTAGTGACCCAGTCCCAACGCCCTAGGGAACTCAGTCGAAAGAAAGGGAAGAAGCTTCGTCGACTTGACCTCTCGCCGTTGTCTCCGAGGTAAATCGAAGACAAGAACCACCAAAGCCGCAGACGAGCCCTCTCGCACCAGACATAAGGAGGAGGAGCCGTCTCCCTCCCGTCGATCATCACCGGCGCCGTGGTCTTCCCCGCAAAGTAGTCTCGAACGTAAGAACGGGTACCAACCCAAGATCAGAATAAATGACCTTCGGGGACAAGTTCCACCGATCAATCTCCTCGCCTCGGCCGAGTCCGCCCTCATGGCGTCTCCGCCACACCATCTCCTCGGTCCCACACTGCACTGTAAATCATGCCGTAATCCTCCAAAGTGACTCCCACCTCGCCAAAAGGCAGGTGAAACGTGGAAGTCGTATCCCAGAATCGGTCCAAGAAAACACGGACCAGGCTAAGGTTAGCCCGCAACTTCCTCTTCATGATATCCCTCCAGACCTGTGCCAAAGGACCGAACGCTCCATGCTCGATCATGGCCCTCTCCTCCGCCGACAGCTGCTCATAGTGCTCCATCGCTGTCGTGTAGCCCGAGAACGACCTAATGTTCCCAGCCTCCTGTTACGATTGGAAATAAAAGCTATCTTTAGTTTTGAATGAAATTTGAAAGAAATTTGGACAAAAGAATAAAAGAGGAGGAGTGAATTCCCATTTACCAAGCTCTTCACCGTCCTGTAGGACAGGTGACCCTCTGCAGCCCACACGAGGTGCCTACTCTCCCAGGTCTCAGCCCACGCAGGAGCTCCCCTCAGCTGACGGCCTCCTCGCCCGACGTTGGCCCGTCTCGGGATCTCCTCCTCCTCGACGGCCTCTTCCTCGTGAAACTCAGCAGCCATCACCGCAGCGGTGAAGGCCTGCTCTAAAGCCTCCTCGACAGTAGCGGCGTCGATCTCCATGGGAGCTCTCCCAGAAGTAGAAGCCTCATCACCTGCAACGTCAAAACAAATTCAGGCCGCGTCACATGACGACGACGAACCTTTGTTAAGAAGTTTTCGGGCCTTCAAAGCCCTAAAATTGCCCTTTCCTTGCCATCCTTGGCCATATTCCCACCAACCCGATCACTCATGTGATAAATTAGGTCAATTCAAGTCCAATTCAAAGCCTAGTTCCGGGTTCAAGTCGAAATTTCGGCAGCATTTCGCTATAACGACGATTATGCCCTAGAAAGGTGCCCTGAAAAAGCTGTCACAAACCAAAATTCCGAGATAGTAGAAAGTTTACCCATCATTCAAGGATCCCAAATATCAAATTTCATCGCAAATGGGCAATCCTAAGGCTATTTTCGAAGCAATTTACGGTTCAGCTGTAAAACCGTCTCAAAATTCACTCAAAGGCTCAAAACTTGATGAAAATTCGAAGCAAATACATGGTTATGTTCCTAACATTGCCTACTATCCATTTATAACATCAATTTGACAAGGCAAATCCATTTGGGGGAAAAGCCCCAAATTTTCGATCAAAAGGGTCGAAAATTCGACAAATGAGACAAGCTTCGTATTCTGCAGCGTTGTTTAAAGCAAGCTTTCGAATCAAACCTTGGCGGAAATGGTGAAGATTTGAGAGAGAAATCGTGTGAATTGTGTTTCGAACAAATGAACATAAACCTCTGGCTCATCGCGTTTTTACGCAGAAAAGCCAAATTGGGGAATAGATGCAGCAGGCGCTGCGCCTCTTCCAAGAGACGCAGCTCTTGCTGCGCCTCTTCCTTTTGTTTCCTCCATACGGATTTTCAAAAATTCGTTATGAGTTCGTTATTTGTGGGCCCATCTTTGGTGCGCCTCTTCCTCGATGCTATTTTACTCTTTTGGTCCGTTCGACGATTTTCTTTCGTTCCGGCTCGCATTTCCAAGTCAGCAGGAGGATGTTTATTCCTTCCAAGACTCATTTTTGCTTGTCGCAACGAGCACTTATTTACAAAAATTCGACACACATTCATTATGTCTCAAGCGAGAGTAAGCGGATATACTTTCCCTCTCATGACAAGAAGAATAATTCCCCATGATGTCTCCAGCGAGAGTAAGCAGATGTACTGTCTCTCTCAAGACGTGTGGATTAACATTTATCCAAATAGTTTTCCCTCCAGGAGTTCCCAACCGTGTCCTGCTACTTGCAATATTTTCCCGAAGGTTATCCAAACAACTTACTCTCAGCAGTTCCCAGCCGTGTCCTGCTACTCTCAATACTTCTCGTTTCCCGCGGAGTTCGACGAGGGTGTCGTTCTCCAGAAGTTCCCAAACCCAAAGCCTTCTTTCTTAGGTTCGTAAACCCGAAATTAGGACTTTTTAACTATAGGATCCCAATCCTTTTAGGTTCATAAGCCTTCAAATTCCCCAAACCAATAGAGTTCCTATACCCAACCTCCGGATTACCCCTTAAGTTGAACTTACTTTAGGCTTCACTCCCGCCGATGCTTTCCTTTAGGGTCCCACACCCTAGTACAATCCTTATATATCCTTTAGGTCTTACCCTTAGCTCCCATGCTCAACCTTAGCTCCTATGCACCCCCGGAAGCATCTCGAGAAGAAGTCTCAGGTATGGTCTCTTTTTATGGCTGGCGAGCCTCCTTACGTAGTCTAATGGACTTTAAACGACCCTCCCCGATAGTCGACAGACTCTAAAATGTTCCCGACGACAGTTCCTTGGCTTAGACCCCTTGAGCCGCCTCGCGTCGCCATAGTCGTCAGGTTGTAATCTTCGATTGACCTGATGGTATACATTGACTTTCGCCTTGTCCAAGCCTCAGTCAAAGTGGGGGCTCTGTAGATACCTCATTTCTGCACCTCCCGCAAACCACCCGGTGATGATTGGGCCGCATGGTTGATATGCGGAACGATTTGTGACAGTTCGTAAGATTATCGTCAAGTGATTGCTAAAATATTAATGTCTACCTCATGGTTGTCATCTACATCCCGATACGGTCATTTTGGCAGTAATTAAAGTACATTCGGAGTCCGGGCCTAAAACCGTCTCCATTTTCTGATAACTGTTAAAACCCGAGTCAGAATGTTCTGGAATGTTCCGGATATTTCTATTCCATATTTCATAAATTTTATCTTTTGGCAAATAATATCCCGTAATATTCATATAATATATTAAGGAAAATCGAATTATTTCCGTCCTACCATAACTCAAACGCGGAAATCTTTCTTCAACAGGAGGAAACCTCGGGGAAGAACGCGGCCAGTCTGCGCCTCTTCCAAGAGACGCAGTGGCTGCTGCGCCTCTTCCCAGGCCCTTTTCTGCGAGTTTTTCGTATCTTTTTCATATCTTTTCGAGATTCACTTCCAAAGAGTCTCCGAAACCCTAATTCCGTCGTGTGATTAGTATAAATAGGAGCCTTCGTTCCTCATATTTCTCACGCGAGTGTCCGCCCTTCTCTTCTCCCTATGCATTCTAGACTTTGTTCTTACTTATTGGCGCCTACGTGCTTGAACATTCGACCACGTAAGCTCGGATCTTTCCGGGTACCAGCCTCTCCGTTGCATGACCGACCAATTTGACCAACTACACCAATAATCAACTTAATTAATCTAATCGTTTTCCTCGTACGAGGGCACTTTCTTTGCATTCGCGTCGAGCATCACTAATCGATATCTTAGGCCTTCTCGTTTCGTCAACATGTAAGTCTGAGGGTGTTAATACTCCTTTTATTCATTGTATTTTACTTATTGTATCATCAATTGTAAGGTTTATGTCGAAAATACCATTAAAATCGATTTCTAAAACCATGCTTTAAAACCTGTTTTTGCGGATTTCCAGAGAGAGGACGTCGAGAAAAGACGCAAAGAATCGCCGCCTCTTCGAAGGAGCGCAGTTCTTGCTGCGCCTCTTCGTGAGGCTGCCGCAGTTCCTGCTTCTTTTCTTCTTCCTCCGTCCTCTGTAATTCGTGTCAAAATTATTCCTTTTGCTTTGTTTCTTGTTTATTCTTCATCATAGTATATATTTCACATGTATATTATAATCATCATCATTAATATGTTCAATTTATCATAAATCCGACTTAAATCCCTAATAATCCGATATTTACGGGTTTTCGTCATTAAATTCAAATTCGGGTTGTAGAGATTCAATTTGTTCATATTGAGTTTCTGGAATTCGCCTTTGATATAGTTTACGTCTGTTTATTCACATGTTCATCGCATATTCGTCGTATATCTGTTGTATTTAACCTAATTGATTGATTTAATTCAATAGAGGACTCATTAATATTTTTTACCTCTTATCATTATTTCATGTAAATAATCCGTTTCCGATCCGTCTCATTCATGTTTATCGCTTTTATGACCCATCATTCACATGTAATTAACCTATTAATCACTTTCATCCGAGTAAATATTTTAATCCATCATTAAAATCACCAATTAACATTAACGGCTTGCAATCACGCTTCAAAATTTAATCGATCAAGGAACAGACGCAGCGTCTCGCGCCTATTCCAAAGAACGCTCCATTGCGCTTCTGTTCTCGGCCGAGTTCGTCTCTCGAACTCCGTTTCTGTTTTGACATAGTTTAATTAGTTTACGTATTAACCGACTATTATTCGTATTATCACGCTAATTCCTGTTCGTTTATTTCTTTAATTTATTTGTTTATTCTTTTTCTCAAATTATCCGTTTTAAAGGTATTTTCGACATAAATCGCCTAATCCATTGTAATTAATGTAATTTCATTATTGTAATTTATAATTGTTGTATTTCTTTCATCATTTGTATGTTTTCACATGTAAATGAGCATTAAATCCTACTTCGACCCAATTGTATGCTAATTAGTTGTCAACCGACTTAGTCTAATCTTCACATGCTAGGATTAAACTTGGATGTTGCATTGCATGCATATAGCTGACGATATATCAAGTACGAATAACTTCCCTAATCATTAGTAGAGGCCGCTATCGAGGCGGGCGGGATTAGGTGTTCGATCAAAAGAGCTTCCTAATACGTACCCTCACCCCTTACTCCAGATCTCCGTGAGCACCCGTGTTCATTGGCATCCACGAGAGTCATTCTAGATATAGAATGCTAAGGGTAACGATTGCTTAGTGTTCATGTCTCTACTTTGTCTTGACATGACACGAGGTACTCGAACGGTTCCAATTTCCCATAAAAATTGGTGGCGACTCCATACAAAAATGCAAACGCTTGTTTCGACTTCACCAAGCGCACACGTGGGCGGCCCACTGTCCACACATAGACTCCGTCTGCAAAGAGAGCGTCGAAAAGAAGACTTGAGTACTTTCGAGCCCGATCTACAGCATTTTCTACTTGCAGAAGATGAATCTTTAGGAGAAGATAATCTCATTTCTGCTAACCAACCAGTAAAGATGCCGAACATTGCAAGTCATTCAGAGCCTAAAGCATCCTCTATTCCTAAGGGTTTTAACCTCCAGACGGAGGACGGCGACACCTTTGATATCCGTCCGTCCTACATAAATCTGGTGGAGAGAAATCTGTATAGGGGTGTGGCGGGTGAAGACCCAAGGAAGCATATGGAGGTCTTTACTGATTATTACTCTACTATTCCCGCTACAAAGGGAGTAACTCAAGACAAGATTAAGGAGGTGCTCTTTCCTTTTTCTCTGACTGACTCAGCCCGTAAGTGGCTGACTGATCTTGACCGAACAGCTGCTGGGATTACCAATTGGGAGACTCTCGCACTTGACTTCTATAAAATATACTTCCCTCCGCAGTGCACTAATCAGCTGAGGGGAAAGATTTCAAGTTTTAAGCAGGCACCTGATGAGACTTTCTATGAAGCTTGCTGTCGGTTCAAGAAATTGGTGAGGTCTCTTTCTCATCATGGTTTTGATCAATGGTTTTTGTGCAACCAATTTTATAATGGGTTGTACGATGACCATAGGGCTATTCTGGACGCCTCATCCAACGGTAGATTTCAGAAAAATATTGATGATGATAAGGGATGGGGCATTATTGAGGAGATGGCGACCCATTGTGCTGAATATGGGAACCCACGGGATGGTATTCGAACATTCCATTTAGTTGATAAGGCAGTTGTGGCTCAGCTGGAAGCCATGAATGCCCGTTTTGATAGATTGGAGCTGCAATCTACTGGGGAGCCACAGACGGTTCATCTATTGACTAGACAGGAAACTGTCATTTGTGAGAGATGTGAAGGAGATGACGGTCATACTGCTATTGACTGTCCTACCGAGAAACAACAGGTCCTTTCTTTTCAACAATACAGGCAAGGAGAAGGTTCTTATTACGACAATAAAGGGGCTATCCATCCCAATTTGAGGTGGACTAGTCAAAATGTGCTCAATCCCACTCCTCCACCGCAGCAGCAGCAGCCGCCATATGTCCCTCCTCATAAGGCTTAACAAGGCTTCTAAAAGCCTCCTTCCTTTCCTCCACCGAATCAAGGTGCATCATCTTAAGGTGGGGTAAGTGAGTTAGCTGAATTAAAGACAATGTTGTAGTCGTTGACAAAGCAATGGCAACTAAGTGACCAACAGAAAGAAGCATCCATCAAGTCACTTGAAACTCAAGTTGCTCAGTTAGCCGCGAACTAGTCCACGAGGAAACAGGGTCACTTGCCGTCTCAATCTGAGAAGAATCCACATGAGACGATGAATTTGATTAATTTGAGAAGCGGTCATTCATACGAAGGACCAAAATTACCTGTTGACAGGAGTATTTCAGACCCGAGGAAGGAAGTAAATGACGATGTACAGTCATTTGTTGCTGAAAAAGAGTTAACCACGAAGAAGATACTCGATCGACTAGTTTCAGGGGGTCGATCGAGTAAAACTGATGAAGAAATCACTCGATCGAAAGGAATTCTTACTCGATCGAGTGAACTGGATAATGAACAGATCGATCGAGAGGTGCAAACCACTCAATCGAGTGATATTGCTGAGGAAACTGTTCGATCGAGTGTTGTTTTTGCTCGTTCGAACACTGTTGTTAATGAAGACCTCGATCGAGAGCCTACTAGTGCTCGATCGAGTGATATTTCACCTGGAAGGACTCGATCGAGAGGCAAAAAGTCTCGACTTAGTGACAAGGAGATAGAACCAGCTGAGACGTTAAAAGAAAAAAACAAAGGGCTCGAGATACCTATTATCGTGCCCTTCCCGAGGCGATTACAGAACACGAAGGCCAATCAATAGTTCGGTAAATTTCCCGAGCTCCTGAAAAGCTTACAAGTCACTGTTCCATTTGCTGAATCGCTGACACAGGTACCCTCTTATTTAAAGTTTATGAAAGAAATTTTATCACGTAAGAGACATATAAATGATCATGAGACGATAGCTTTGACCGAGGTAGGGACTGCCCTAGTTCAAAATAAGTTACCTCCTAAACAGTCAGACCCGGGTAGTTTCTCGATTCCATGTCACATAGGTACCCATTTGATTGATAACGCGCTATGCGATCTTGGTGCTAGCGTGAGCGTCTTACCTCTGTCTCTCGCTAAGAGACTTGGTTTGACTAAATTTAATTGTACAAACATGACCGTACAGATGGCCGACCTTAGTATATCACAGCCGTTAGGTGTCATAGAGGGCATACCTGTTAAAATCGGGAGATTCTTTATTCCCGTTGACTTTGTAGTGCTTGATATTTCCGAGGACAGTCATACCTCTATTATTTTAGGGAGACCATTTTTATTCATTGCTCGCACAGTGATAGATGTCGGGGGCAAGACACTTACATGTCAGGTAAGAGACGAGGAATTACTTTTCCATCAGTCTAAGTCTCGCAGGGCTCCCATGCAAGCTCAACCTTGCAATGCCCTCTCCTCTACTGACCCTCACATTGACACTCCAGATGAAAATTTGGAATTTTCTGCTGCTATTGTGACCCCTCCGCCTCAGACTGAGAAAAAAAAGAAGGAGAATTCGTTTGTTTTCCTTGCTGCAGGTACAGATGAAATGATGTAGGAGTTATCAAAGATCATTGTGCAATTAAAATCAATCAAATTGGGGATCCAAACGTCAAAGCTGGTGAGAAAGAAAAAAGGGCGAGAAAAGTTCGTGCGTATGTGGACGTCAACTATTCTCCTCTTACTAGTTCAAATTCAAGCTCGTGGAGAATGAAGAGGACGGTCAAGGATGCTGAAGGAACGTTCTCCAGTCAGAAGCCCTCCGTTGGGCTACTGAATTGTCTTGAGAAATGAGCAGGGAATGCCCCGTGTATCAATTTGTAAAAACTAATTTCGAATTTCCGTTGAATTCCTTTATTGCATTTTTAGGACAATTAGAATTTAGACAATTTTTAATGTACTTAGAAAGACTATAGACTGTTATTTTTGTGATTTGATATGTCGGTATATGTTTGCGAGTGTTTTTATGCAGGTTTGGGGAGATTATATGCATTTTGGATGACTCACATGAACTAAAGCACTCGATCGAGTACTTTTTGTACTCGATCGAGAGGAATTTACAAGAAAGACTCGATCAAAAGGTTTCAAAAGTCTCGATCGAAACAGCAAAAAGAGGGAGTACTCGATCGACTGTAATTTTACTCGATCGAGAGGAATGAAGACCAGAATCCTCGATCGAGGGATTTCAAATCACTCGATCGAGTGAAATTGAAAATCTCGCGCAGGAAGTAACTCTTAAACTTTCTATTTTCATTCTTTATTTCATTATTTCATTCATTCTCTTCCTTGTGCACGATTATCACCCTAAATCCTCCATTTTTATTGCCCAATACCAAATCAAACACCTAAAATCTATTCCCTGCTAATTAATCGATATTTTCTCCTTATTTACCCTTTGATTTTTGTGCGTTTTTGCGGTCAATTGAGGGTTCTAGGGTTTGCGGTTTTTGTTCGAAAAATCGCCTTATTTACATCGTTTTTTGTCGATTCTCTTGCTTAGCTTGTGGGTTTCATTATCAAGTAAGTATCTCTTTTACCTTCTTGTTGTTTAATTGCATTATTTTCATCATTTAAGGTAATTAGGGTTTATGCTTGAAGTCGGAAATTTCGACTGTCAATTGGGATTTTCTAGTTTAATTGCTTCAATTGATGATTGTCTCCCTTTACTTTATCGTTGATTACTTGTTCAATTTTTGAATTTGTGAAGTAAGTGGGATTTGAAGCTCATGTCTAAGTCGAAATTTTCGACTGTTTTGGGGGATTTTGCTGTTTAATTTGTTAATTGCTTATCATTCCCCCTTGCTTACTTGATTAGGATGGATAGTAGCTCAATGCCCTCTTCCAATTCGACTGTTACTCCGTCCTTGACTGAGACGGTGGTCCCTGCTGCCACCACCGTCTCCACACCCGTTAGTACCACAGTTGCTGCTCCCGTGTTTCTTGTTACTGCTGCTGGTACTATCGTTACTGCTGCTAGCTCCGTCTCAGCTTCCACTTCCATCACAGCCTCTATTCTAGCTAGCACTGCTGCTAGCCCTTTGATGCGTGTCATTTACATGATGTTTTACACCTCATTTTACACGCATTTCAGAGCTCATTTGTGTAGTTTATGCTACTATTTGCCCCATTACGTCAACTTTCGTATTTTTATGTAATATTGCAGATTTATGCGGAAATGAGTAGATTTTGAGCTAAATCCGTCCTCGAGTATCTTGCACTGCATTTGATGTAGAGTATTTACTCAAGGAACGAGCTTGGTGCGCATTTCGAGGCCCGAAAGACAAATCCACGAGAACTTAGAAGTTGAGTATCAGCTTAAGCAGTCGATCGACCGCTACCTATGGTCGATCGACCATACCACGACTTCCAGGAGCCACTGTTCAGAGCTTACCAGTCGATCGACCGGCCTCAGTAGTCGATCGACCAAGCCGCTATTCTGCGTGAATTAAAAGATCGAGGAATAGGAAGCCCATAGTAGTTAGGTTTTGGAAATAAGAACTACGTTGTATTCTATATAACGTATGCTAGGTTTTGAGAACGAGAATCGAGTTTTTATGAAGCTTTAATCTAGTTTTAGTTCTACTTTCATAATTAGGGTTCGAGATTATTGTTCTTCGATTAATAAAGTTCCCTTCGCTTTCGGTTTGGATCTGAATCTGCAATTCCCTTTCGGTATTCTTCTGTTCAGTTTCATTGCTTATTTTATTCATAGTATAGAATTGCTAGTTAGTTTCCCGAAGCCAATTATCGCTTATTGTTATTTGTTATTTAACTATTTTAAGCATGAATTCATTAGTCTATTTCGTTAATCTTGTTGTTGTTTTTACCAATATCATGAGTAGCTAAATACCTTGTGCTAGGATGTAGGGGAACTGTAGATTAGGCGGCAGTAGAATAGTACGACCTGAGTCGCGCCACGGTCGATCGACCGCACACCCTGGTCGATCGACTGGCCACGTGAGGTTTTGTTTCGTTTTAATTGTTTTAAATTCTATATTTGACGAATCGAGTGCACGCGACTAGTTAAATTCTTAGTAATTGACTGACCCATTAGATCGAAAGATAGGGAAGGTTGTTAAACTACCAATTAAAATGACTAAACTATACTAAGATCGAATGATAGGTAAAGTTTAGGTTATTAGTCACTTTTCAGGACGACAGTCAGTACTAGTGATATTAGGGACCCGTAGCGAGATCGAAAGATGCTACTTGTTAAGAGTGGACCGATAGGACCTCTTGTTTTCCCGCCTCATGTGTTTATTTCAGACCTACTTAGTATGCTGCTGCCGAAACTACAGTGAACCGACCATCTTAGTACCTCTTTTATATTTGATTTTATACATTTATTTAGTTCATTGCTCATTAGTTATAGACTAATTCAATCAAACCCCCACATCATTGTTACCTTGGACTGAATTTGGACAACTAATAATTACATTTGCCTCTCTTTGGTTCGACCCTGCTGCCACTATCTATAGTTGTAGTTAGGAATTATAAATTTATTTTTGGTGCACACAACGACGGGCATCAAATTTTGGCGCCGTTGCCGGGGAGGCAATTGTTCTAGTTTTTAGTTGTTTTATTTTAGTCTGTTTCTTAGTTTAAGGGAAATTCGTTCCTTAAACTATTCTCATATTCTATTTGTACTTTCTTCTTATGCGCAGGTCACAGGGTGGTGAATTACTACCATTCAATCCCGATATTGAGAAGACCTTGCGTGAGTTGAGACGATCATCTAGAGTACTGCCGACAGAGGAAGAGCTGAGTACGCTGTCTAGTTACTACGTGAACGAGCTATACGAGGAGGATCCACCTTCATCACCCATTTCCACTTCTTCAGCTGAGACAGTCACATCTCCGGATTTTCCAGTCATGGCCGAAGAAGCGAGTATAGCTAGTCACTCAGAGCCGACGGCTGCAAATCTATATAAGGGGTTCGAATTACCAGGAGCAGATAGGAAATTCGAACCGAAGCCTTCTTATATCAACTTGGTTGAGAGGAACCAATTCGGGGGAGCTGCAAATCAAGATGCAGCCAAGCATATAGAGATATTTATTGATTATTGCTGCTCTATACCCCCGCCGACCGGTGTGACCCAGGACAAGATAAAGGAGACTATGTTTATATTCTCACTCTGCGATGCTGCAAGGGAGTGGTACAGAGACCTGGACCGAGCTGCCAATGGGATCACCGACTGGAATTCTTTGGCCTTGGCATTCTACAAGAAATACTTCTCTGCCTTGAAGACAAATGCCATTAGAGCTCTGATCACGAGCATTAAACAGGGTCCTGATGAGAACTTTCACAAAGCATGGGTCCGTTTTAAGAAGCTGGTGCAAACCATTCCGCATCATGGGTTTGAGAAATGGAGCCTATGCAATCAGTTCTACAATGGGCTCTATGACGATCAGAGAGCTATCCTGGACGCGACAGCTAATGGCAGATTCCAGGAGAATACGGGGGAGACTAAGGGGTGGAAAATTATTGATGAATTGGCCACCCACAAAGCTGAGTATGGAAATTCCAGGGGAAATCAAAGAAGAGCTACTGAATCTCCTTCTGTAGCTGTATTAGAAGCTCTCACGGTGAGATTTGATAAGTATGAGTTGGGTGGAGCTTCAAAAGGAGGGATTTATCATGTAAATGCTATTTCAGACGGTCCTTTCGTCTCTAAAAGATGTGGAGCTGAGGGACATGTTTCAGACAATTGTCCTAGTCCCATTGAGTCTTGTGCTGCTTTCCAACATTATAGGCAGACAAACACTTACTATGAGCCGAATGTCCATCCGAATCTGAGGTGGAGCAGCCAAAATGTCTTGAATCCGACTTAACCTCCACAGCAGCAGCAACAGCAGCAGAATTATGTGAATTATGTGCCCCCTCATAAGCAACAACAGTTCCAAAAGCCTCTGTATGTCCCACAGCAATAGCAACAATCTCAAAATTCCGATCTTACCGAGCTGAAGAATTTGTTGCTGAAAGAGTCTCAAGCTAGAGAGGCCGGGATGAAGATGTTAGAGAGCCAAATTGCTCAATTGGCGAGCAAGAATACAACTCGAGCTCCGGGAAATTTACCGACTCAAACTGATCAAAATGAGACCTTAAATGCAATCACCTTGAGGAGTGGGTCTACCCTTGATGGGCCCGCTATGGTTGAGGATGTCGCCGAAAAAGATGAGGCGGAACCGAGTCAGAAGAAAGCTAGAACGATTAATAATAAGAAAAAGACGATCAGCAGGTATGTTAGTCGATCGACTGACATACCCAGTCGATCGACCAGTCCGCGACAAACAGTAGCCTCTGGTCCTGTAGATTCTGGTCGATCGACTGCACTACCTGGTCGATCGACTAGAAACGCTGCTGAAGGTGATTCTTTTCGTCCTCCAATGCCCGATAACTTAAGGGGCCACTTGTTTCAGGGTACGTCCGCCCCGAAAATATTGAGGCAAGACCCTAATGCTGATGGGTCAGTTTCGGTTCTGAAGTACGACCCTATATCGATTAATGGTTCACATTTGAGACGGTCTGAATAAGGGTCACGCTACAACAAGGAGAAGGTTGTGGACTTTTAGCCTAAGTCCACTGACGCCGGCATGAGAGATTTAGAGGAGAAGGCTAAGTTACTTCTTACAACCCCTTATCCAGAGAGATTGGTGCCGACGAAGGAACAGGTATCGTTTAATAAGTTTGAAAATGTTATTCGTAGCTTAAACGTACAAGTTCCTTTTCTTGAGTTAGTCAATCAAGTGCCTGCTTATATGAAATTCATGAAGCAACTTTTATCTAAAAAGAAGTCACTTGAAACTGTGCATACTGTCGCACTTACTGAAGAGTCGTGCTCTTATTTGACCCATACTGCACCCCATAAGCTAGAAGACCCGGGTAGTTTTTCAGTTCCGTGTAGTATTGGCACCTTTTCTATTAAGAAGGCCTTATGTGACCTAGGAGCCAATATTAGCGTTATGCCCTTGAGTCTTGCTAGAAAGCTGAAATTGACTAGGTTTGAAGTTACCAACATGACAGTACAGATGGATGATCGATCTGCGATCCAGCCGATAGGAGTCTTAGAGGATATTCCTGTGCAAATAGGAAAGTTTTTCTTCCCTATTGACTTCGTTGTACTAGATATGCCCGAGGATGTTCACATTCCTATAATATTGGGTAGACCATTTCTGCACACTGCGGGTGCAGTTATAGATGTTGGTTCGGGGACTTTGACCTTTAAGGTAGGAAAGCACTCTATTGTCTTTGCCCAAACTGTTAAGAATAAAGACCCCATGTGGTCGATAACTTGTAATACGGTTTCTGAAAAGAAATCCTATTTTGTGCTTCTTGATATTCCTGTCTCTACACCTATTCCTGTTGTAACCCCTCCGCCCCAGATTGGAAGCAAATTGGAGGACGATTCTTCTGCTTTAGACATTGCAGGAGCTGGTTTGGGGAAGGAAGAGTCGTATGTTGCTCCAGCTGTGAAGGAGCCAATCATTTCAAGAGGCGGCTTAGGATGTCTTAGCTATGGCACTAATGAGGAGCTTGAAGATGAGCCAGTCAAAGTGATGAAATCTGATTTGGATTCTGATGAGTCAGAAGAGGTCATTGCTTGGGAGGATGATGAAACTGTTGATCCATTGAGTCTTGCAGATGATGGAAGTGAGAGTGCAGCTGAGAAGATGAGCATTGTTGAGGTTACTTCTTGTAGCCAGAAGCCGACCAAGTGGGCCATCCCGTGGCCGTTCTTGATCCACTATTAGTTGATCACATGCTTTTTTAGACTTTCATTTTATTGCTTTTTAAGACTATTTATCGTTTTTCGTGTGCGCGAGACTTCGCATCTTAATAAGTTTATTTAAGATTTTAAGCACTTTAGTCGACTACTTTAGGTTTTGCACAATTTTGGGCGCGTTATTATGTGTGTATGCAGGTTTATAGACCATATTAGCTCAAGTTATTGAGCTAATTGGACGAAATCAGAAAGTTACAGCAGGTCGGCCCAGTCGATCGACTGCCTCCTATGGTCGATCGACTGAGCCGCGATTTCCAGAAACTCCTGATGATGTTCACCTTGGTCGATCGACTAAGTGATGTGGTCGATCGACCGCCCAGAGCTGTTGTACCTGTTTTCGATCATTCCCCTGCTGTGTTTGATCGATTTGCGGAATTGAGGGAGTCTTCCCTCCTCTTTATTTTCCGCCATTTTTCTGTTTTCTCCCGTTTTTAATTTTTACACATAATTACCTCTTCCACTTTGCTTTCTCGAGATTACGCGTGGTATTGTCTGTCTTTTCAGGTACCTTATTGGTGGCATTGCTGGCTACTGAAATCTCCTAGCTCACGCTGGTTTGGGGAGGTTTCCTTTTGCTGCGCTTAAAGTCTTGTGAGTTTCCGAGTCTTACTTTATGTCTTATTTCGTTAATTTATCGCAAATTCCCATTTCCTGTTTGTTTTATTACATGATTTTGCGTAATGGGGACATTGTGTGATTTGGTTTGGGGAAGGGTTTTGCGTTGCATTCATTCTGTTTTGCATTCACGTTTACATTTTGTCTTGCATTGTTGTTTCATTTCCCTTATATATACAAAATACCAAAAATTTGAAAAAATTTGAAAAAATTCAAAAATGCATGTTTATTTTAGCATATAGGTTGAGTCGGAACGGTAGTATTTCAATGATGACATTGCATTTTCAGCTGTTTATGCCTAAGCCATGCTAAATTGACATGTTATTAGTAGAATCGTTTGTGCATATCTACGAGTTTTTGTTAAATATCTTGCTGAGCTTGAGACTTGACTTAGAATTTTGGCAAACTACATCATTTTCTGAGGATTAGAGCCTATAACTGGTGTCACTCATGACCAGTTCATTTAGAATGTGAGTACTACTCCTTATCAGACATGTTACATAAATTTGCATAAATATAAACTTGATCTGCTTAATACCTGTATGCATTCGGTTTAGTGGTTTGTTGATACATGTGGTAGAGGATTTCCTTTATTCATTTTACCCTTAAGCTCCACACTGCCAAAAACAGCCTTTTTGTCCCATTACTACATCCTACATTTAGCCTGCCCATGTCAAGCTAGTAGTTTACGTTTTTGGGATTGTTACTTCGTTTTTGGTAGCATATGCTCATTTTGAGATGAAGTTGGAAAGATGGAAAAAGGAAAGAAAGAAAGAAAAAGAAAAAAAATTGAAAAAGAAAAAAAAAAGAAGGAAAAATGATTCAAAAAATATCAAAAAAAAGGAGAAGTGCATCTTGTACTGTAGAGGACGGTCGATCGACTGGCATCATTGGTCGATCGACTGGAGTCCGAGGAAGAAAAAGAAGAGAATCAATTCGCATGACTTTAAGTCCTTATTTTATGGTGATTTTTGCTCCCATATTGCATTTATATCTTATGGGGAGTTGATTGATTATAATTATGTTAGAGATTGCGAGATTTGTGCTTCTAATTAGCTTGATCACCTGTACCTCCACATTCCCATAAATGTTTTGCCTTCTTCTTACCCATTACCTCACATATCCATATTTACCTCGGCATGTGTCATGGTCATTTGTTTGGTTGGAATGCATATGTACGGTTGTAGAGATTATTTTTGTTAGGTTCATATACCTATTATTATACTCCTTTAATAGTGAACTAATTAACTTGTTAATAATTTGTTCTTTAGATCTAGTGCATACATAACAAAATGAAAGATTTATAAGAAAAACAATGTTCCTTACATTGTTATGTGTTTCGAAATTATGGGCACAAGTAAGGTCACCTTCCTTCACTTGTTCTTGAGCTAAATAATGATGGATGATCCTCCTAAGACTCCAAGTATAGAAGCCACTCCAATAAATTGCACCCAAGATGAATCCCAAAAATTCTTACTAATATTAACTAGATATTTAGTAGAAATATTACCTTAATAATACTAATGATCTTGTATTACTATCTTAAGTAATATATGATGTGTATTAGTATTTATGGAGACCTTTGTTGCATTTGCATGAGAGGAATTATTAGAGAGATAAGCAAAACTAGCAAAACAAGTAGTGGTCAAAATGAGCAACCAAATGCTCCCCTTTATAAGCCAAAACCGGTGGCTTTTGAGACAAAAGAGGAATCTTTTGTCATTTGTTTTTACTTGTTTTGTTCATTGTAGGTAGATTGTGTAAGATGTAGTATGTAAAGGCTATTATGTAATGTCTCTTTCACACAATAACCAACATCAACATAAGACAAAAGAGCATCTTATGTGCTCTTATGTTGGCCGAAATATTGGTCTATATTTGGTCCATTTTTGCCTTTTGTAATTTGTCCCACAAATGCTTATAAGTCATATGTTTAACTATCTTACATATTTAATTATTAATGTAATCATTTAACACTTAAATATTACAATTAATTATATAATATACACTCCACTTTTTGAGTAGTATACTACCATTATATCAACATATAATGGGTCCCAAAATTACTAGTTAGTTAAAATTACAACTTCTTGTAACTTTAAATAACTAATTACCTCTACCTCAAAGCTTATATAATACCTCAACTAATTTAGTAATTTAACGCTTAATTACTAAATTAAATCTTATTTAATCACATTAAAATAAGACGCAAAATAGCACTCCCATAATTAAGGAATTAATTAATCTGTATCGCATACAATTAATTAATATCTATTTCGGCTTCGTCCTATAGGTGTGACCTAAAGGGATCAACTGACCACCACCGTCACACGACAGTAATGTCAAACTCTAGTCAGCCAATCATTACCGATTAATGACGGTCAGTCGACTGTATAAAGAATCATCCCTCACGTATTCTTAGTATGAGATTTAATAATGATAATTAAATCATGTGATCGCACTATTGTTGAGGACACATTTCCCAACAATCTCCCACTTGTCCTCGACAAGTGTGCATCACCAATTTTCTTGTCCTATTACAATCTCCCACTCAATGCAAGGTGTCTTGCAGGTCGTACTTACATTTGATCATATCTTGAGTGGTTTTCTCGATCTGGAGATTAACTGTTTGACCGGAATTATCTATCACAGATACCTTCCGAGCGTGGCCACGCATTTCCAGTTAACTACTCCTCGAGTGGCCTTGAGATTTCAAACAACCCTGACAAGAGTTGGACAATTCCTATCGCCTTATTCCTTTCGTTAAGCGACAGTCCATCATAACCCAAAATATACCCAGTTTGACCTCATTTACGAAATCGTAGAGTATAAATCAAAGCTAATCAGAAGTTGTGCCAATTTGGGCGAATAGTCTCTAGTCAAAAGAATTGACTCATAAGAATACTATAGTAGCTCTTGCCACGACCAGGCTTTATGAATTACCAGAACTCTATAAGCGGTCACTGCCCGACAGAATATCCCATACAGTCTGCCTATGTGATCGACTAGTCATCCCATATGACTCTATGACACTTGAACTTGCCATCAATCGCATCACACTCTAGTCACTTCGAGACGTCACCTCATATAAGTAACTAGGGGCGGATACCATGTCAATCCAGTTCACTTTAATGGGGTTCAATTTATCTCTACAACCCATTCGGATACGACAAGGTAGCGGGTGGGTTTAATAAAACTCAAACGATAAATGTGATTATCACATATGAATAGTCAATACACTATTACCACTTCATATTCTATAATCTTTAGTGTATTATTAACACTAGTTAAAATGCAATATCAGCTTGGCAAGTAGATATACCCGATATCCATATATTCCAACTTTATTAATTGCAATTTCCTTTCATTTAATGTCATCTCTAATGACATGAATTTTATCCAAGTATATGTCTAGACATCTTACTAGACATTGGCTCTTTAACTTGAAATATGCTCCCACTGTTATCGCATAACATGTGATAAAGTCATTTGTAGAGGGATTCACCCTTAATCCCTACCTTGACCATTTAATCGGAATATACTTAGAATCCTTTTGTATAATTTGCAATGCGTGAAACTAAAACACTTTTCTTAGTTTCTTACTCCTTAGTCAATAACATTAACTTAGGATTTCATCAAATCCTTTTAAGCTTTGAAACTAAAGTTTGTGCAACCCTTCAATACAAACTTATTTTATCATCCAAACATGTGTACAAGTCATCAATTGTACTTTAAGGCTTTCACAAGCCCATCTAATGAATTAACTTATTATTGATTCATAATGTACCTAGCATATGGTACATCTCAGCACGTGCGTCTGTTGGCATACATAATCGTTCTAATGGCGGAAACATTAGTAATCGATTTCATGTAATCAACAACCTAATGGGTTCAGTGAACGACTATGATTCCATCATAGTAATTCCACTTTCATCATCATGAATAAGACATTCAACTTTGTTGTTGTACAACAGATGTGAAAAATCTTATCCTCATAAGATTCTCAACTCTATGCCAATATTCTCTCACATAGATTCAAAATCTAGAATACTTTGCATCTCATTCCAAGTGTCCCAATTACTCTTGCCAGAAGAGAAAATTGGTATATAATTCTCAATAAGTAATATGTTATCAATATATAAGACATAGAGAAACAATTCTAGCTCCCACTTAACTTCATGTATATCATGATTCTTCAATCATGTGAATGAAACAATTCACTGTAATCACATGAACGTAAAGTATTATCCTTTAATGCTTGCTTAAGACCATATTGTGATCACTTAAGATAGCTACGCATAATATGTTAGGATTCTTAGATCTTCATCTAAGGTTTTGTGTTTTAAACACTTCCTTCTCTAAATTCCCATTTTAGAAAACCGAATTTTTATTTGCCATTCATCATTAAAATGAAATGCGGCAATTCCTAACACAATTTATCTTGATCAACATCTTCATGTAAATCTTATGCATTTGTGTACTCTAAAGCTCTATTTACCTTTAAAGAGACCCTCACTTAAAGTAAATCTACTCATGAGCAACAATTTTTGTATTGTAATGCTTCGCTCGTATGTAACAAGGTCATGATACTATCACTTTGACAAAGTAATATTTTTGATCAATAAGACATGTGCGATAAACTCCCACAGAACTATGATCTCATACTATCTTCATAGACAATAGTTAAATACCAACTCCCACTCTATAATTCTATTACTTTCACAAAGTAACATTTCAACTATAAGAGATGTTTGTGACGATTCAATCTACTCCCACTCTATCTCTCAGAAATATATCAATATTCATGAGAGATAGCTTTGTGAGTCACAAACATATATATTTAACGGAGTATTAGGAGTTTACTTAGACTATGTATTAGCTTTCAAAAGGCCATCCAAACATGGCAGCTTGATAATATACGAGTCTTATCCATGTCATCTGTTTAATAGACTCTCTATTCTAGGTATCTCATGGTTGACCATCCGTTTAGAATTACTTGTCCGTTTTGGATTGCAAATTCCCAAAATTGAGTTCAACAACTCAAACCAACTCATATTAGTTTGATCTTATGGGTAGTGACGCTAGGTCATAATCCATCTTTAATAAATCAAATTTATTACTTAGATCTTTTCCACTACGATTGGATCGTAATGCTTAGAACTTAATTCAATTGGTTCTCTACGTCATTTTAGAAATTTCTCAAATCTCTCAAATGCTTCACCTTTTATTTGATTAAGTAAATATACCCTTATCTACTTGAATCATTGGTAAAAGTGACGAAGTAGTCATAAATTCCCCTTGCGGTGATGCTCATTAGAACACATACATCGGCATGTATTAGTCTCAACAAATCACTTGTTTGTGTCCCTTTACCACTAAAGGAAGTACAAATTTTATTGCAAAGGAGACAAGATTCGCATATTCCATATGATTGAAAATCAAATGGTCCAATAATTCTAGTCGACACTAGCGTTTAATGCGTTTCTCATTTACGTAACCTAATTGAAAAATCAAATGTACAAATCATTTGGATTACTTAGTTATGAGTCTTTTGGTGCGTATTATGTAGATATCTTTACATGAGTTGGAACTGTCTAAAACTTGTATATTATAATGATAAGTGACATGGCTCACATACATGTCCTTTTTTTAATAAAATACAATAATTGGCTTTGATGACAAAATATATATATCCTTTCATGTCTCACATAGAAATGGAAATAATGTTTTAGACTAAGTGGGTACATAATAACAATTATGTGAATTATAACTCAAAGCTATTTGCTAAAACAAGTATATAAATTTCTCATGAAGTGGCGGCTACCTGAGCTCCATTTCATTGTCGGCGATCCACATCACCCTTGTTTAGCTTCTCCACTTTTCCAAGTCCCACATGGAGTAATAAGTCCAACTTGATATCTTACAAATACTCGGGGCAAATATGCTTCCATTGGCCCATGACATTAAAAATAATTCATGGTAGGATTGGATACCCATCTTGGTTTTGTGGTAGTCTCACTATCAACTTCCAATTCACAATCGGATTTGGGTTTCTCATATATCTTTGCTCTTCCTTTACTAACACCAATACTACTTTCATTTGCAAGGACACTCTTGCTAGAATTCCCACTTAATTTGATATTTCTCCTTGTTTCATCAAACAAGGATATCTTGGAATCTATGAGATTCCCCTCATATGAACCTCTTACCTGAGAGGTAGGCATGAGTATGTGAGTGGGAGGTGAAGAAGTAGTAAAAAAAACAAAGATTTCCATCCTCATTAAAGCCAACGTGTAATTCTCTAATCGTATCATTGTCATAATCGGAGCATTTTTCATCGTATGATTGGAGCTATGAATTAAGGTGATGGGTGTAGGAGTATAAGATGAATTCATTGCGAATAATTAACTACAAAATAGGAAATGAAGGAATTAATTATCATCTATCATTTTAATAATACTCGTAAATTTAACTACAAGTATTGCATTTATATAGTGACCTCCACCCAACTACATAAATGATTCCGAGATCCAAATTCATATCAACTCGGGCACGGTGAGCCGATTCATCCCTTATTAATATAACTCGGTGGATTAACACTTTAATCGATTCTACTTTTAGAACTCTCGGTCGATAAAAATTACTCTAATTTTTATCTTTAGCCCGGAACACATGCGACTACGGTCAACAATACTTCCGTTGAGCTCAATCCAAATTTCGATGTAATAACATTTTATTACCCCACTTCGCCAACGTAACAAGGTTTGTATTACGGTGAAGCCGGATTAACTCCCTTATGAATTGGTACTTCATGGGTTTCTACTATTTGGTAAGGCTTTATCTCAATTATTATATGTGAGAGGTCTTGTCAATTTATTATATATCACGTTTTAAGTGAACTAAAGCGGTGAACTACGATAATTATAATTGACACGGTCAATGACTCGATATGATATGCATGTGTTGTTATGGCGATTTGGCAATGCATGTAACATATTAAAAGAAATGTAAAGCAATAAATAAAATTCCTAATATGGCCTTCCTAAAAATAGAAAATCAAATAATCTATTACATATTCGGAAACCAACTCCTTTGGTCCCTTGAATCTTCAAGTGGCACGCCTCCCAAGACACCGTCTTTGTCGGATCACCTTTCCGAATGGCACCGTCTTTGAAGATACTCCATAATTACAAATAATAATAAAATACAAATCTATTCCTATTATACATTTTTAAAATGGAAAAACTAATAAAATAAAAATAAAAGTGATACGAGATCACATTAAATTACAACCAAATCAATATTCCCTTTCATTACGGGTAATATCGATTAAACTAAGGTCATACTAAGATAAAATTACATAATTCAAAATTACATAAATAAAAGACATTCAACAATTGAAATATGCAGCATTATAATATTTACCTATCATGCCAAATGATATGCCAAATCGCCCTATTTAACTTATGTCGTACATATAACCCGGTTTTATGGAAATGCGTGATAATAACCTTTTAAAATCACTAATTAACACTTAAATCACATCTAAGCTCAAGTTAATTATCCTAACACATTTTAGGACTCAAAAATTAGTCATGACTAAATTTTTGACAATAATTCAACTTGATTTAATTTTATGCTCATTTTTGACCTTAAAATCATCATATTTATGAAATAAATTCAAATTAAATCATAAAAATTTCAAAATTTGAATTTTAAATTTTTGAACATTCTGGAATACTTCCATGACACTCATAATGTCAAAAATTATGGTTAAAATTTTCGAATTAATTTTGAGAAAATATAGTTGCATTTTATCGGTTTTATCTCATAAAATACATAAAGTATCCGAAAATTAGTCCAATAATTTTTACAACTTGAGATATGATTAGTGGGATATTAATGAAACTTAAAACAATTTTCTCAAACCATGCAATATGTTTTAGCTAATTTTTGCTAAAATAGTCACTATTTATGCCATTTTTACTCAAAAATCCATAAATCATTCTAAAAAAATAATAATAAAATCTACAAATTTACATACTCTCTGTAAATTATTCATGTGACATCATATTAAAAGATCATGGCTTAATTCGAAATTTAACTATTTTTAACCATTTTACCTCTTTTAATCCATTTTTATCTCATAAAAATCATAAATCATGCAAAATTAATCAAATTAACTCGTCCTTTTACACACAACTTTTAAAATATTCATGTGAGGTCATATAAACTTTCCAAGGTCAGAAACTTAGTTTAACTATTTTTAGCATTTTAATTCCCATTTTAGTCATAAAAATGTAATAAAATGACCAACAATCCATAAAATGAGCAATAAATTTCCATAAATCATAAAAATGACCTAAAAACATTTTAGGACCAGAATATATAACATGCATGGTGATTTCGTGGTCTTGTACTAATAAATCACAAATTTTTAGTTTTATATGTTAACATTTTAACTCGGAAAAACAATAACCGATTACGCCGATTACGCATGCAACATCCTTATGCTCTGATACCACTTGTTAGGTTCATATACCTATTATTAGACTCCTCTAATAGTGAACTAATTAACTTGTTAATAATTTGTTCTTTAGATCTAGTGCATGCATAACAAAATGAAAGAATTATAAGAAAAACAATGTTCCTTACATTGTTATGTGTTTCGAAATTATGGGCACAAGTAAGGTCACCTTCCTTCACTTGTTCTTGAGCTAAATAATGATGGATGATCCTCCTAAGACTCCAAGTATAGAAGCCACTCCAATAAATTGCACCCAAGATGAATCCCAAAAATTCCTACTAATATTAACTAGATATTTAGTAGAAATATTATCTTAATAATACTAATGATCTTGTATTACTATCTTAAGTAATATATGATGTGTATTAGTATTTATGGAGACCTTTGTTACATTTGCATGTGAGGAATTATTAGAGAGAAATAAGCAAAACTAGCAAAACAAGTAGTGGTCAAAATGAGCAACCAAATGCTCCTCTTTATAAGCCAAAATCGGTGGCTTTTTAGACAAAAGAGGAATCTTTTGTCATTTGTTTTTACTTGTTTTGTTCATTGTAGGTAGATTGTGTAGGATGTAGTATGTAAAGGCTAGTATGTAATGTCTCTTTCACACAATAACCAACATCAACATAAGACAAAAGAGCATCTTATGTGCTCTTATGTTGGCCGAAATATTGGTCTATATTTGGTCCATTTTTGCCTTTTGTCATTTGTCCCACAAATGCTTATAAGTCATATGTTTAACTATCTTACATATTTAATTATTAATGTAATCATTTAACACTTAAATATTACAATTAATTATATAATATACACTCCACTTTTTGAGTAGTATACTACCATTATATCAACATATAATGGGTCCCAAAATTACTAGTTAGTTAAAATTACAACTTCTTGTAACTTTAAATAACTAATTACCTCTACCTCAAAGCTTATATAATACCTCAACTAATTTAGTAATTTAACGCTTAATTACTAAATTAAATCTTATTTAATCACATTAAAATACAACGAAAAATAGCACTCCCATAATTAAGGAATTAATTAATATGTATCGCATACAATTAATTAATATCTATTTGGGCTTCATCCTATAGGTGTGACCTAAAGGGATCAACTGACCACCACCGTCACACGACAGTAATGTCAAACTCTAGTCAGCCAATCATTACCGATTAATGACGGTCAGTCGACTGTATAAAGAATCATCCCTCACGTATTCTTAGTATGATATTTAATAATGATAATTAAATCATGTGATCGCACTATTTTTGAGGACACATTTCCCAACAATTTTCATATTAGATTTCAGGCATGTTCTTATAGGTCGCAGTTAGGTGAGTTTCATTACAAAATTACTTCTTTCTATCTTTTACATATACTCACCCGTATTCATTTTGTGATTTGAGCGACCCGTGAGAGTCCGAATTGATAAGTCTCTATAGTTGACAGTTCAGCAGTTTTTAACGACTCCATAACTCGTTTGCATGATTCATATTACTAATTGATTGTTAGTTGTGCATTAAATTGATTAGGCTATTCAGTTTGCATTTCGCTCTGAGATTGAACTCGTTCCATTAGGTTTTTAGGACCGAGTCTAGTTTTTTCTTGGGGACAAGCAAGGGTTTGGTTAGGGGAAGTTTGATGCGTGTCATTTACATGATGTTTTACACCTCATTTTACACGCATTTCAGAGCTCATTTGTGTAGTTTATGCTACTATTTGCCCCATTTCGTCTACTTTCGTATTTTTATGTAATATTGCAGATTTATGCGAAAATGAGTAGATTTTTAGCTAAATCCGTCCCCGAGTATCTTGCACTGCATTTGACGTAGAGTATTTACTCAAGGAACGAGCTTGGTGCGCATTTCGAGGCCCGAAAGACAAATCCACGAGAACTTAGAAGTCAAGTATCAGCTTAAGCAGTCGATCGACCGCTACCTATGGTCGATCGACCATACCACGACTTCCAGGAGCCACTGTTCAGAGCTTACCAGTCGATCGACCGGCCTCAGTAGTCGATCGACCAAGCCGCTATTCTGCGTGAATTAAAAGATCAAGGAATAGCAAGCCCATAGTAGTTAGGTTTTGGAAATAAGAACTACGTTGTATTCTATATAACGTATGCTAGGTTTTGAGAACGAGAATCGATTTTTTATGAAACTTTAATCTAGTTTTAGTTCTACTTTCATAATTAGGGTTCGAGATTATTGTTCTTTGATTAATAAAGTTCCCTTCGCTTTCGGTTTGGATATGGCTCTGCAATTCCCTTTCGGTATTCTTCTGTTCAGTTTCATTGCTTATTTTATTCATAGTATAGAATTGCTAGTTAGTTTCCCGAAGCCGATTATCGCTTATTGTTATTTGTTATTTAACTATTTTAAGCATGAATTCAGTAGTCTATTTCGTTAATCTTGTTCTTGTTTTTACCAATATCATGAGTAGCTAAATACCTTGTGCTAGGATGTAGGGGAACTGTAGATTAGGCGGCAGTAGAATAGTACGACCTGAGTCGCGCCACGGTCGATCGACCGCACACCTGGTCGATCGACTGGCCACGTGAGGTTTTGTTTCGTTTTAATTGTTTTAAATTCTATATTTGACGAATCGAGTGCACGCAACTAGTTAAATGCTTAGTAATTGACTGACCCATTAGATCGAAAGATAGAGAAGGTTGTTAGACTACCAATTAAAATGACTAAACTATGCTAAGATCGAAAGATAGGTAAAGTTTAGGTTATTAGTCACTTTTTAGGACGAGAGTCAGTACTAGTGATCTTAGGGACCCGTAGCGAGATCGAAAGACGCTACTTGTTAAGAGTGGACCGAGAGGACCTCTTGTTTTCCCGCCTCATGTGTTTATTTCAGACCTACTTAGTATGCTGTTGCCGAAACTACAGTGAACCGACCATCTTAGTACCTCTTTTATATTTGATTTTATACATTTCTTTAGTTCATTGCTCATTAGTTATAGACCAATTCAATCAAACCTCCACATCATTGTTACCTTGGACTGAATTAAACAACTAATAATTACATCTGCCTCTCTGTGGTTCGACCCTGCTGCCACTATCTATAGTTGTAGTTAGGAATTATAAATTTATTTTTGGTGCACACAACGACGGGCATCACCCTTCTTCTTCTGTGTCGGTTTCTGCTGCTTCTTCTATTCCAGCTACAACTAGTTCTTCAGGTACGTGGCCACCCCTGCTGCATGGTCACCCGCAGTCACAGCTGCTTACCGGGCGGTTGTAATACTACTGTTTTATGAGTCTCTAGGTACTCTACCGAGTGGGCCTTACTCTGTCGAGTAAGGGTGTTTTGATTTTAGAAACATGTTCTGCCTGTAGGGTACTCGATGGAGTATCCTGGGTACTCGATCAAGTAAGTGGCACTCGATCAAGTACATTAGTTACTCGATCGAGTAGGTCGGTTAACGGGTATATTTTTGAAGGGTTTTGTTAGTAACACGGATTAGTATATAATTCATACCGTCATCTTTGTTAAACACTTTTACAAACCAAATAAACTTAAAAAGGAGATTGAGACTACGTTCTTCGCATCATCCGTGTTATTGACAAATCACGGAGCTTAAGAGGTCGGATTTCATTTTTCTTTGCACCTTTGTGATCCTTGCGTCAAGGGTAAGATCTACATACCAATTTTATACTAGCATTTAGTGAACCTTGTTTAAACCCTAATTTTGGGAATTGGGGGTTTTGATGGTGATTTGTGATTGTTAGTAATTATATGATTATGTGTTAGGAGGAGGATTCGTAGAAGAGAGGTTTTGATACAGCTGTTGAGATCGTCTTCTTGTGTTGCATTCCAGGTAGGGTTTCCCTACTCAGTATTAGTCACATAATGTGGTTTGTGTTGATTACGATTATCGTAGAGTATCATATTCATATTGTGACGGTTGTTGGATTTGGTTGTTGTTTATTGTTGTGATTGTATCTGTCTGTATTCTTCAGGGCGCGTCCCTGGCTGAGTGGAGTCACTTGCGGGAGTGGCTTCACGCCCATTATTCACCTTCTGTGGAACCCGCCACAGAAGGGATGTGCACATAATTGGATTTGGGTTTATTGCTCGATGGAGATGAGCGGGGCTTAGGTGGGAACGGCTAAGGTCCCCCACTGGCGGCGAGGAGTAACCTGTTGCGATGGGTACTCTGGCAGGGTTACACACTTTAGTGTGTAGTCAGTGATAAGGAGTTTGATTATGGAGTTTGGGTTATGTGACGATTGAGCTGTGTTGATTTCTGTCTTATTGTGATTATATAATTGTGTGATTAGTACTGACCCCGTCTTTACTTTGCAAAACTGTGGTAATCCATTCGGGGATGGTGAGCAGTTGTTGAGCAGGTATGATTAAAGGCATATGGGCTAGCTGCGATGTGTCACCACGAGCTGATAGAGTCTTCCGCTGTAGTTCTTGAGTAGTTTTTAGACATTTGATTTTGAGGACATGTATTACACATTTTATCAGTTGGTTTTGGATTGTATTCACTTTAAACTTTATACTATTTAAATGTTGTTTCTTCATTGTCTTTTGATTATCATTGCCTCGGGAAACCGGGATGGTGACATCTTTATACCTAAGTAGTCCTAGTAAGGTACTTGGAGTATGGGGGTGTCACAAAGTGGTATCAGAGCGACGATCCTGAAACCTGTAACCAATGAATCTAATGAACATAGGGAGTTAATTAAAATGAACCCGGGGTAGAAGTTGTAGGAGCTAATGCAAAGGCTTGGGAGATGTCCTAAAGTCGCGAACTCGCCCTACAATTTTGAAAGGGTCACATGGGGGAGGGGTATGTGTCAAGGTCGTATGTGTGGTCTTTTGGTTTGTATGTGTATATAACGGTATGTGTTGTGAATTGTTGGATGTTGGATGTAGAGAATTGAAAGTATGGTTAAAAGTTGAAGAGATGTGTTTTATATGTAAATTGAATGAGAAGCATGTTGGGTGTTTATAATGTGGCATTTTGATAACATGAAGTAGATTGTTTTGTTGATTATATGAGGAATTGTGTAGACTTGCATGCGTAGTTATAATTATAATGTCGAGATTATAAATATTGCATAGTACGTTGGGGTAAGTGAGATAACATGCGGGTAGTGTATACGAGTCAGCATGACTTGATCGAGTGGGGGGCACTCGATCGAGTAGGTGAGGTGTTCGATCGAGTGGGTCTATCTCGATCGAGTGGATAGTTTGACGTTTTTATGGTCAAAACCGTGTTTTTGGGTACTCGATCGAGTACATTGGGGCACTCGATCGAGTAGGGGTCACTCGATCGAGTGGCGTGTCAGCTCGGTCGAGTATGTTTATGATCAGGAGGTCTGATTGGGTTCTGGAGTCGAGGCACTCGATCGAGTATGTTGGGAACTCGATCGAGTAGCCTCAACTCGATCGAGTGGGTTTTGGTACTCGATCGAGTGGGGTCTGGGCAGGCTATATACGTGTTTTGGGTTATAGTATGCATGTTTATATCTACCTTTTCTTTTATAGTTACAAGATGCCGCCTAAGAGAAACGCACCGTATGCTAGAGCTGAGAGCATGACCACCGATGATATAGTTAAGATGTTGGAGCACCAAGATGCTCTTACGGAAGCGCTAAAGAGAGTGGGGAAGGATAAGGAGGTTGATCATTCTAAGATCAGTCTATACATAGCGAGGTTTAACCCGAAAGAGTACAAGGGAATCGGGAGCCAATTCTTCTAGAAAATTGGCAGAGAGAGATGGAGAACATCCTAGAGTTGGTGTACTGCCCGGATGAGATGAAAGTAGAACAAGCTGCGTTCTACTTGAGAGAGGCAGCAGGAGAGTGGTGGGATAAGGTAAAGGTGAATGCTAGAGATATGTATGCGAAGCAGGGGCTGCCTGCTATTCCCTGGGAAGAGTTTAGAAAAGCTATGAAGAGAGAGTTTGTACCTGAGCATGTGAGGAGTAAGCTGAGGGAGGAGTTTGATGGGTTCAAGATGACATCTGATATGTCGGTGGCTGAGTACTACAAGCAGTTTAATGAGAAGGCTAGGTATGCTGAGGATATGGGACTGAGTGATGAGAACCTAGCTCTGAGGTTTGATAAGGGGTTGACCCCCAAGATAACGGAGAAGTTACCTGTGGGAATCCTTACAGATGTTAAGGAAGCTTACGAGAGAGCTAGGAGAGCTGAGAGGTTGGTAGAGATGACCCGAGAGAGGGGTGTTGAGAAAAGGAAGGCTGAGAGTGAGGGTGGTGGCCAATCCAACTACAAGAAGGGCAACCACACTCAGGCTAGAGCTTTTTCATCTGGTTGAGGGTTTAGTGTTGGGGCTTCCTTTGGGCGTGGCCGTGGGAGTGGTAGTTGTAGCTGAGGAATGACCTGTTTCGGCTGTGACGGTGTAGGCCACAAGAGACATGAGTGTACCAGTGTGTTGCAGGGAGGTTTTCAGAGACCGACTCAGAGGAGCTATTCTCAGGTTCCGGTACAGAGTTACGCGAGCAACAGACCAGCTGGGTCATGGAACAACCGGGGAGGTCAGAGCAACAACGGTGGAGGTAACCGCAATGGCGGTAATTCTTATCAGAAACCAGCTACGAACACCAACAACAACCAGGGGTCGGGTGGTAAGCCGACTACCTCAGCCAGTACTGTCCAAGGAGGTGGACAGAAGACCAGTGGAAAGCTGTTTATGATGGAAAAGCAAGCAGCTGAGGACGACGCACATGTTATCACTGGTACTTTTCTTGTTAATGGTGTTTATACCTTTGTTTTGTTTGATTCGGGGACGTCACAGTCGTTTGTATCTTCGAGTCATGTCAAACAGTTGGGTTTGAGAGAGTATGAGTCTGTAAGAGAGGAAGTCTTTATACCTTCGGGTGAGTCTGTATCATGTGGGAGGTTATATAGAGATGTTTCCTTGATAGTTGGGTAAGTCAATCTACCTGTAGACTTGCTAGAGTTTCCTCTAAACGGTTTTGAGATGATAGTCAGGATGGATTGGTTAGGAAAGTACAAAGCTAAGATAGACTGTCATCAAATGAAAGTGTCTCTGAGAGGTCCTAAGGGCATGAGTGTGTCTTATCGTGGGTTTGTTGTCAAACCCAAAGTTAAGTTGATTGCAGCTGTGACCTTGAAGTCCTATCTGAGGAAGGGGTGCCCAATGATCTTGTGCCATGTGAGAGATGACAGAATGGAGAGTCCGACAGTTAATCAGATACCAGTTGTGGAGGAGTTTTCAGATGTCTTTCCGAAGGAGATTCCGGGGTAACCACCGAAGAGGGAGATAGATTTCAGTGTTGAGCTGAAACTAGGGACGGGGCCAATCTCTAAGGCACCGTACCGGATGGATCCTAAGGAATTGGAGGAGCTCAGGAAGCAGTTAGATGATCTGATAGAGTAGGGATACATTAGACCCAGTGTATCACCGTGGGGAGCACCAGTTCTTTTTGTGAAGAAGAAAGATGGGAGCTTGAGGTTGTGCATAGATTATAGGGAGATGAACCGAGTGACGGTGAAAACAAGTATCCTTTGCCAACGATATATGACCTATTTGATCAGTGGAGTGGTGCATCAATCTTTTCCAAGATTGATTTGAGGTCGGGGTACCATCAAGTGAAGATTAGAGAGGAGGACATACCAAAGACAGCTTTCACGTCGAGGTATGGTCATTATGAGTATGTGGTGATGCCTTTTGGGTTATCTAATGCGCCGGATGTGTTTATTGATTTGATGAACAGAGTCTTCAATCAGTTTTTGGACAAGTTTGTGGTGGTTTTCATTGATGATATCTTAGTCTATTCCAAGACTAAGAAGGAACATGAGGAGCATCTGAGGATTGTGTTGCAGACCTTGAGGGATCATGAGTTGCATGCCAAGTTGTCCAAGTGTGAGTTCTGGTTGGAGAAAGTTGCTTTTTTGGGGCATGTGATTTCTAAGGATGGGGTAGCGGTGGATCCGGCAAAGATAGAGGCAGTTACCAAGTGGGAAGCACCAAAGAATGTAGCTGATATCAGGAGCTTCTTGGGATTAGCTGGATATTACAGATGGTTCATAAAAGATTTCTCCAAGATTGCTAGACCTATTACGGCTTTGATGAGGAAAGAGAACAGGTTTCGTTGGGATGAGAGTTGTGAGATGGCGTTCCAAACACTAAAGGAGCGTTTGACCACAGCTCCAATCTTAGCATTGCCTGAAGGGAGTGAGAACTTTGAGGTTTATACGGATGCCTCAAAGAATGGGTTGGGATGTGTGTTGATGCAGAATGGTAAAGTGATTGCCTATGCTTCTAGGCAATTGAAGACTTATGAGGAGAATTATCCTACACACGATCTGGAGTTGGGTGCAGTGGTGTTTGCTCTCAAGATTTGGAGACATTACCTTTATGGGGCGACCTTTAAGGTATTTTCAGATCACAAGAGTCTCAAGTACATCTTCACTCAAAAGGAGTTAAACATGAGACGGAGGAGGTGGATGGAGTTGATTGGCGATTATGACATGGATATTATCTACCATGAAGGGAAAGCCAATGTAGTTGCAGATGCTTTGAGCAGGAAGAGTGTACATTCTTTATGCACAGCTATATCCTTGATGAGGTTGAGAGATGAGGTTGGGAAGTTTGGGATACATATGATCCAGAAAGGGGATGACATGGGAGATTTGACAGTGTAGCCTGACCTATATGATGACATTCGAGGTAAACAAGTGTTGGATCCTAAGATGGTGGAGTGGAGAGCTGGAGTAGAGAAAGGGACAGTGTCTATATTCTCTATTCATACAGACGGTAGTTTGAGGTTTGATGGGAGGTGGTGTGTCCCTAATGATGAGGAGCTGAAAAAGACAATCATGACAGAGGCACATTGTACACCATATTTGGTACATCCAGGTGGTGACAAGCTGTACAAGGATTTAAAGAAGACGTTCTGGTGGCCTGGGATGAAGAAAGAAACAGCTGAGTTTGTGGCCCGTTGTTTGGCATGTCAGAGAGTTAAAGGGGAGCAACGAAGACCACAAGGTAAGCTACAGTCTTTAGAGATACCTGAGTGCAAGTGGGAGTCCATTTCCATGGATTTTATCGTGGGTTTGCCAAAGAGTCAACAGGGTAACAACATGATAGGGTTATAGTGGATCGACTGACCAACTCAGCTCATTTTGTGCCAATGAAAGATACTTGGACTAAGGCACAGTTAGCTATGGCTTATCGGAAGAATGTGCTAAGTTTACATGAGGTGCCTAAAGACATAGTATTTGACAGAGATTCGAGGTTTATCTCAAGGTTTTGGAAAGAGTTACAGGAGTCTTTGGGAACGACATTCAAGATGAGTACAGCATTTCATCCTGTAACAGATGGTCAGACAGAGAGAACAATCAAGACTCTTGAGGATATGTTACGAGCTTGTGTGATGGATTTTGGTGGTAACTGGAAACAAAGTTCAGATTTGATTGAGTTTTCTTACAACAGCTATCACACTAGTATTGGCATGGCACCGTTTGAGGCCTTTTATGGGAGGAGATGTAGGAGTCCGATTTGTTGGGACGACAGTGCTAAGACAGTGGTTTTAAAACCAGAGATGGTACATGAGATGGTTGAGCAGATTAAGATGATCAGGGAGAGGATGAGAGCAGCTCAGGATAGGCAAAAGAGTTATGCAGATCTACATCGCCGGGTATTAGAGTTTCAGGTTGGAGACAAGGTTCTTCTGAAAGTGTCTCATATGCGTGGGGTCATGAGATTTGGGAAGAAAGGCAAGCTGAGTCAGAAGTTCATAGGACCATATGAGATCTTAGACCGGGTTGGAGAGGTTGCTTATCGTTTGGCCTTACCGTCTTCTTTGGATAGGGTACATAACGTGTTTCATGTATCTCAGCTGCGCAAGTATGTGAGTGATCCGTCACATGTATTAGAGGCGGAAAATATAGAGCTAGATGAGTCTTTGTCTTACCTTGAGGTGCCTAAGCAGATTCTTGACCGGAAGGTTAGAAAGACTAGAAATGGTGAGACGGTCTTGCTTAAGATTATTTGGTCTAATCATGAGGTTGATGAGGGTACATGGGAGGCAGAGGATGTCATGAGAGAGTGCTATCCGTTCCTTTTTTATCAGGTATGTATGGTTACGAAGACGTAACCTTGTTTCTTTTAGGGGGGGGGGGGGGGTAGGATATGATCGCGAAGAGTTTTTACATCTTTTTATGTTGTTTTTGGTATAGTTAGTAATGGTTTGTGTCGGGTTGAGTTTGGTTGGTAGTATGTGTCGGAGTCTTTATGTTGCATTTTGTTTTGGGTGTTGTGTCAGGAGTGTTTGAACTTCGAGGACGAAGTTCTTTTTAAGGAGGGAAGACTGTAATACTACGGTTTTATGAGTCTCTGGGTACTCTACCGAGTGGGCCTTACTCTGTCGAGTAAGGGTGTTTTGATTTTAGAAACATGTTCTGCCTTTAGGGTACTCGATCGAGTAGCCTGGGTACTCGATCGAGTAAGTGGCACTCGATCGAGTACGTTAGTTACTCGATCGAGTAGGTCGATTAACGGGTATATTTTTGACGGGTTTTGTTAATAACACAGATTAGTATATAATTCATACCGTCATCTTTGTTAAACACTTTTACAAACCTAATAAACTTAAAAAGGAGATTGAGACTACGTTCTTCGCATCATCCGTGTTATTGACAAATCCCGGAGCTTAAGAGATCGGATTTCATCTTTCTTTGCACCTTAGTGATCCTTGCGCCAAGGGTAAAATCTACATACCAATTTTATACTCCCTCCATTATTCTTTATTTGTAATTTTAGCAAATTTCACACTTATTAAGAAATGATGTAAAGGTGATTATATTATTAATTAAGCATTCAATTAGAACTTTGAAAAGTGTAAATGGTTTAAATTAACCAATAAAAGGAGGTTTACATTGGAGGATATTAATGAATCATAATTAATAGTGCATAGGAAAATGTAAAACGACATATAAAGAGTAAATTTCTCATTTATCTAAAATGACATATAAAATATAATGGAGGGAGTAGCATTTAGTGAACCTTGTTTAAACCCTAATTTTGGGAATTGGGGGTTTTGATGGTGATTTGTGATTGTTAGTAATTATATGATTATGTGTTAGAGGAGGATTCGTAGAAAAGAGGTTTGATACAGCTGTTAAGATCGTCTGCTTGTGTTGCATTCCAGGTAGGGTTTCCCTACTCAGTATTAGTCACATAATGTGGTTTGTGTTGATTGTGATTGTCGTAGAGTATCATATTCATATTGTGACGGTTGTTGAATTTGATTGTTGTTGATTGTTGTGATTGTATCTGTGTGTGTTCTTCGGGGTGTGTCCCTGGCTGAGTGGAGTCACTTGCGGGAGTGGCTTCACGCCCATTATTCGCCTTCTATGGAACCCGCCATAAAAGGGATGTGCACATTAATGGATTTGGGTTTATCGCTCGTTGGAGATGAGCGGGGCTTAGGTGGGAACGGCTGCGGTCCCTCACTGGCGGTGAGGAGTAACCTGTTGCGAAGGGTACTCTGGCAGGGCTACTGATGCGTGTCATTTATATGATGTTTTACATCCCATTTTACACGCATTTCAGAGCTTATTTATGTAGTTTTATGCTTCTATTTCCCCATTTCGTCTACTTTCGTATTTTTATGTAATATTGCAGATTTATGCGGAAATGAGTAGAAATCGGGCTAAATCCATCCCCGAGTACATTGCATTGCATTTGACGTGAAGTATTTACTCAAGGAACGAGCTTGGTGCGCATTTCGAGGCCCGAAAGACAAATCCACGAGAAGTTAAAAGTCAAGTATCAGCTACTTCAGTCGATCAACCGTTGCCCTTAGTCGATCGACCAGACCACGAGTTCCAGTAGCTACTGTTTAGCGAAGAGCAGTCGATCGACTGCCTTGTGTGGTCGATCGACTAAGCCGCTATTCTGACGTGAATAAGAAGATCGAGAATTTAGAAGCCCATTGCGTTTTAGGTTTTTGGAATAAAGTTACGTGATATTTCTATATAACGTAACCTGCTCACATTGATTCGATCATCTAGCTTTATCTAGTTTTCCATTCAGTTTTTATCAGTTTTAGATCATAAAAACAATTAGGGTTCTTGAGATTATTGTTCTTTCATTAATAAAGTTTCGTTTCGCATTCGGTTTCTGGATCTTTTCTCTGCAATTCCGTAAGGTACTTTCCTGTTCTTATATTCAGTTTAATTGCTTTATTATCGTTCGTAGTATAGAAATTGCTAGTTAGTTTCCCGAAGCCAAAATTATCGTTTTACGTTATTTGCTTATTTAATTATTTCAATCATGAATTCAGTAATTTCATTCCTTAATTTTATTGTTGTTTCCGTAATAGTCATGAGTAGCTAAATACCCTGTGCTAGGATGTAGGGGATCTGTAGAAGTAGGCGGCGTAGAATTGTAGGACCTGAATCGCGCCATGGTCGATCGACCGCATACCCTGGTCGATCGACTGGCCACGTGAGATCACCTTCGTTTTAATTGATTTAATTGTTATGTTTGAGGAATCGAGTGCACGCGACTAGTTGAATGTTTAGGATTTGACTGACCCATTAGATCGAAAGATAGGGAAAGTTGTTAGACCACCAATTAAAATGACTAAACTATGCTAAGATCGAAAGATAGGTAAATTTTAGGTTTTTAGTCACTTTAGACGAAAGTTAGTATTAGTGATATTAAGGACTTGTAGCGAGATCGGAAGATGCTACCTGTAAGCCTGGACCGAGAGGACTTCTTATTTTCCCGTCTCACGTGATTAATTTAGACCTACCTAGTTTGCTGCCGCCGAAACTACAGTGAACCGACCATCTTAGCACCCTTTTTTATATTTGATTTCATATATTAGTTTAGTTTACTTTTATCTTTCATTGCCTTTAGTATAGATCAACTCAACTCAAAACCCCACACACTGTTACCTTAGACTAGAATTAGACAACTAATAATTACATCTGCCTCTCTGTGGTTCGACCCTGCTACCGCTATCTATAGTTGTAGTTGGATTATAAATATTATTTTTGGTGCACACAACGACGGGCATCAGCTACACACTTTAGTGTGTAGTCAGTGATGAGGATTTTGATTATGGAGTTTGGGTTATGTGACGATTGAGCTGTGTTTATTTCTGTCTTATTGTGATTATATAATTGTGTGATTAGTACTGGCCCCGTCTTTTTTTTGTAAAACTGTAGTAATCCATTCGGGGATGGTGAGCAGTTGTTGAGCAGATATGATTAAAGGCATATGAGCTAGCTGGGATGTGTCACCACGAGCTGATATAGTCTTCCGCTATAGTTCTTGAGTAGTTTTTAGACATTTGATTTTGAGGACATGTATTACACATTTTATCAGTTGGTTTTGGATTGTATTCACTTTAAACTTTATACTATTTAAATGTTGTTTCTTCATTGTCTTTTGATTATCATTGCCTCGGGAAACCGGGATGGTGACATCTTTATACCTGAGTAGTCCTGGTAAGGTACTTGGAGTATGGGGGTGTCACAGCGGCTCTAGTACCTCGTCCCGTCGGGCTTCTACTTCAGGTTCTAGAGGCCGAGGTCGTGCACGAGCTACACCTATTGCTGGCCGCTTTGCTGGCCGTGTTACCATCCGAAGGGGCGATTCGCTCGACTTGCACCCCAAATATCCCCAGGTAATCTTCGTTAACGTTATTCATCGCACTAGATTTTATCGTTTGCTGGACTGTGACTTTCTTCCTACTCGTTTTTTGTGCCGTCAGTCACTTGAGAGGCTTGGTATTTACGAGCCGGTTTGTGAGATTTTGAGGGGTACGGGGATGTCGGGACTTGTGACCATGAGTGCCTATACCTTCAAGGAGCTAACCCTTGAGTTTTTCAGGTTCTTTACCTTCTCCTCTGGGGTACACGACGCTGCCCCTATTTGTGCTTCTATGTCTTTCCGGTTGTTTAACTGGACTTTTTCTTTGACTTTGGAGGAGTTTGGTACTAGACTTGGCCTTTCCTTTACGGGCGTCACTACTGCCCCTAGGAAGGTCATCCGTCAGCTGTGGCGGACTTCGGCACAGACAACCTACGAGGAGTGAAATCTCGCTCAGGTCCACCTTCCTCTTACCCGTTACTTCCTACGTCTGATGGGAAGTACTATTTTTGGTCGTAAGGAGCCAAACAATGTGACCAACACTGAGCTTTCTATTCTGGGCGGGTACCTGAACATTGACAGCGAGGGCCCCTTTGCCCTCAACATTGCTTACTTGACCGCCCAGTACTTTCAATCTGTTGGGGAGAAAACCACGGGCACCATTGTCTGCAGTGGCATAACCACCTTTCTTGCCCGTTCTTTCTTCCCTGCCTTCCCTCGTGACTTACCGTACATAGTTGGAGATAGGTACCTGGACCTAGCATCTATGTTGTCCATGACTTGGCTGACTTCAGACTACCGGGCTTGGAAGATTGGTGGTTCCTTGTCTGAGGACCTTCCTTGCACCACCCTACCTCACCTCATCCCCTTTCCCACTATTACACGGGGCACGTTACCACCACCGTTACCCATGTACCACCTACCGATCCGACCACCTCCTACCTTAGCCGCTTCTAGGAAGCAGCGTAGACCTGAGACCGGAAAGGGATCCACACCTTCCACGGGTGGCCAGACTTCCACGACCATTCCTACCCCGATCCCTACTTCTACTCCTGCGCCCGATCAGACACAGGCACAGCCGGTTTTTCCGGCTAATTTTGTACCTCCTCCACCCTTTGAGGCATCAGCATTCATGGACCAAGGGCGCCGTGACAGTTTGTTGCTTGAACTTGTAGAGAGACAGGCTCGTATGGAGAAGGACATAGCTCTTGCTATGTTTCCTCTATACGAGTATCACATGAGGCGACGACGTACCATTCCAGAGGGTTGGCCACACCCGTCCTTCTACTGGTACCCAGCTGAGGGGTACCTTGAGTCAGCTACTGAGGAAAAGGAGGAGGAGGACCCAGCAGCGGCGGCAGCGAGAGCTCAGGCTGAGCTGAGGAGGAGGAGGAGCCGGACTTCACAGTGACGGTGGAGGACATGACAGAGGAGGGTGACGAGTAGCTACTAGTCTACTCACTTCCCCAGTTTTCGGGCTGGTTTGGGGAAGTTCGTGTTTTGTATGTCCCGTCTCGTTCTTTTATTTCTTTTGTCTCCTTTTTATTTTATTGTTTTTCATTCATTTATTGGTTGTATATTCCCGTTCCCCTGTATATATCTGCTGGTGTATGCTGGAGGACAACGAGGGCGTTGTCCGTTTTGATTTGGGGAGGGTAATGCATCCTTTGAGTCTGCATTTGCATTTGTTTTGCATTCACGTTTCTATTTTCAGCTTGCATTATATTTATTTATCTCATAAAAATCATAAAATCCAAAAAAATTAGAAAATTTCAAAAATTAATAAAAATATATTCACGTTTATTTTTGCATATAGGTTGAGTCGGAACAGTTGATTTCCGTGATGATATTGCACTTCAACTTGTCATTTTACTTGAGCCTTGCACTTTCATTGACGGTTATTAGCTAAGTCTTACGCATAATCTACGAGTTTTTTGTTCAAATATAGCTGACTGTGTAGACTTGACATGATAAAAATTTCTGAGATTTAGAGCCTATAACTGGTGACATTCATGACCGGTTTACATAGGAATTGAGAGTAGTACTTCTTGCATAGCATGTTCATCATTTTTGTACTTATATGACATTCGATTTCTTGTCAAACGCATACATTCGGGTTTGTGGTCGGTGTCACATGCAGGGAGGTGCTTGCAAATTTCCCTTTTTTTACATTTTTCACCCATTTAGCTCCACTTAAGCCAAATTTAGCCTTTTTGACCCATTAGCTACATCCAAAACTAAGCTTGCCCAGTCAAGCTAGTTTAGTGTGTCTTTTTTGGTATGTTTATCCGTCTGCGAGTTTGGCCCGTGTGATTTTGATGGAGTTGGTGGAAATAAAGGAAATGACGAAAAAAAAAGAAATTGAAAAAAAAAAAGAAATACGTGAAAGAAGAAAGAAAAAAATGAAGAAAAAAAATGAAAAGAAAAGAGAGAAAGAGAATCACGTAAGTCAGGAAGAAAAGAAAGAATGAAAAAATTTTATTTGATTTGTATCGTCAGTTTAATTAAGACCGTATTAAAAAAGGGAAGTTTGTGACGGTCTTCTCCTTGTTCTTATTCTTACATTTTTCTTTTTTTGAGAAGATAGTGTATTTGGTTAGTGAGTCGTGTGCCAAATGAAGGACACTTGTGTTTATTTTTAACTCAGTTGAGATTCGGACGGTCTTATATGGTCCTGTTTAGGAACTAGCTTGACGCTTTTACCTCCACATTTCCATAATTTATTTTGCCTTTTCTCACCTGAACCTCACTTTCATATACTATTTGTAAGCCCTCGGTTGTGACGGACATTGTTGGTTAGAATGTGTGCATAGTACTTGAACCGTCTTTCATTTTTGTTGCATGCATGCTATGTAGGTCGCAGTTTAGGTGAGTGACTGTTTCTCTTTCTCTCTTTTACATATATAATTCACCCTTTGCTTCATGAGAGAAGAGTGACCACGTGAGAGTCCGATTTTGTTGGTCTTCCAAGGTCGATAGGTCAGCTTTATTTCTGAACATCTTATAATTCGTTTGCGTATTGACTGTTGTAGCTGTAATTGTTGATTTCTGTTGCATTAAATTGGTTCGAGTAGACAAGTTATAGCTAGATCTAAGTTATCATTTCCGTTCCATTAGTTTGCATTTAGTTTACTCGATGACGAGTAAATGTTCGGTTTGGGGAGATTTGATACGTGCATTTTATATTATCTTTTTAGCCTTATTTTGCACGTATTTCTATGCACTTTTGCACTGTTTTGTATTGCATTATGCCCCGAATTGGCTACATTGGTTCGTTTTGTCTGTTTTGTAGGAATGAAACTGAAAGTATTGGAACCGTACCCTTTTCGTCCTGTTTTGCATGCATTTTGAGGAGATGGGAATTTTAGAGCGAGATACTGCATTGGGATGCGTGAAGGAATGGTCAACGAAGCAGTCGGCAACGAGTTTGAAGCTGTTTTGGAAGAAGGACACTCGATCGAGGAGACTTTTGGTCGATCGAGTGCTTTTATATGCTGAAGAGGTCGATCGAGTGTTTTATTTCACTCGATCGAATGGTTGTTTTGAGGCTTTCCTCGATCGAGTAACATTTGTGCTCGATCGAGAAGATTATCTGCTGAAGTCCTCGATCGAGTAGTTTTATACTGCTCGATCGAGAGGATTGGAGTTTTCACGGGCTTAATTAACCCGTGTCACCCTAATTAGTTTATGGACTTTGTTATTTCTATTTAAGCATCGATAATTAGGTTATTGAAGATACTTCTTTTACTCTTAATTACTCTTAGAACGTAGCTTAATTTCTCTTAATCTTTCCCTAAAACTTTCCACTGTAACCTTTGCTTTGGATTACTTTGCTTGGATTTTTGGTTGTTCTTTACGCCGGATAGCTTGCTATTGTAATCTCTCTTCCCTATTAATCTTAATGTCATCATTTATTTCTTTAATCTCTTGCTTCTCTTGTTATTAATTTCTGCCCTAGTTTTGTTTATGCAATTTTATTATTGTTTCATCATGTTTATTATTAGTTCATTCATTATTATTAATATTGACAACATTAATAGCATGAGTAGCTAAATTTATTCATGTTGGGATTAGGGGATCTATGGTAGAATTGTGACGATGTAGCGAATAGGCTAGATGACTTATTTGTGAGAATTTGTACCCATGGCAATTTAATTATAATACAGTCTTAGTTGAGTGCACGCTTCTAAGTTACCCTTTAATCTGGTTAAATTATTCCTGGATTGGAAGATTGGACTAAATAGACCTGCTATGAACAATAGACTACCCTGACGAGGTCGGAAGTTAAGTTAGTGGAAATCTAGGATAGAAAGTGGACCGGAAGAATCTTTCCAGTATCCTACTCACAATAAATTATCTAGACTATTTGCAGCTGAGTCATTAGACTATCGTAGTGAACCGAAATCCCAACATGTTCTCTCTTTATTGATCACCTTTATTACATTTTCTTGCCTTTATTGCTCTTTACTTCAAACCTTTATTAGTTTAGTAAACCAAATTCAAACCCCCCCATTTGTGACCAAATAGACGGACCTTTAACATATATCTTGCCTCCCTGTGGAGATCGACCCGACTTCCCTAGCTATATTAGTTAGTGCCAGTTGGTTATTTTTGGTAGGTATACGACTAGCCTGTCAATCGTATTTAAGGCATTATCAATAGAGGTTCATCAAGAGGTTTGTAGGATGACATGTCCATCATTTTAGAGATTTGTCAACAAACCTTCTATTGCTGGTGATGAGTGTTGAGGTTCGTGGATGAGAGGGATTACAAATTAGTAATCAGGTTTGTGGAGAGAGAATGTGAGAGGAAAAAAAGTATAGTGGGCCATGTTATGAACCTTGAAGAGGTTTATTTGTTGTTGGTAGGAGGTTTGTAGATAAATGAGTTTGTAAATTAGCTTATGTGGCATGAGAAAAAAACCTCTTAGAGGTTCATCTATTGCTAATTCCCTTAAAATGTTGGGTTTGTTCTAGAGTGACATGGCACCTATGTGTCAAAGAACAAACCCATTTTAGGTTCTTCGATTAGGGAACTAGCAATAGAGGTTTGTAAGATGATATGTCCTCAATTTTTGAGGTTTGTCGACAAACCTTCTATTGTTAGACAAAGGTGTTGAGGTTTATTGTTAAGAGGGGTTACTAGGTAGTATGCTGGTTTGTAGAGTGACTTGACAATATATTCTGACATGCAGTGGTCCCTAGAATTACAAAGCAACGACTATTTTATTCTCTAAACAAATTTACAACAGCTATATTTTTTTTAACCCACTACTTTTCCACACTACCCTGTATCTTGCTTTAACCCAATATGTGAGAAAAAAGATTGATAATTTATAGTGGGTCTTTTAATATGAACCTTGAACAAACTCGTTTATTGTTGTATAGAGATTTATTATATTATAGAGGTTTGTGAGGTATATGATGTGGCATGTTTTGTCTACTACTAATACCCTTATTGATGCTCTAAGTTCATGTGTACGGCTTTCAACCTAGTGAAATAATAGAGGGAACACCAACTTATGGAGTACACGGGTAAAATCACGAGAAAAGGTATGTGTGACCTTGATTCAAATTTAATGACCCTAGAACGTGCCTGCCATTGACTTTCACTGTTAATTAAATTGAGGAGATCTAGAATTTAATTTAATAATTTAGAATCTTAGATCTATGTTAATCCAAAGCTACCTTCTTTTTGCTAATCAAACATACATCACAAATTTTTGTTTAAAACGATAATAATCGACTTAAATTTAAAATGAATCAAGTATGAAAGACGAGGCAAAATGAAGATTACTAAGGAAGAGAAGTCACCTGAGCAATTATTGGTAGCAAAACTGAATGGCGAGGTGTAATTTTCCAAGTTATCACGGTAAATAGAACTAGTTTTAAACCCGTGCGAATTGCACGGGGTCGTTATTTCAAATTTTGTTACTATTAAAAAACGTAAAAATAATGATTTTAAGTTTTATTAGTCATATTTTAGTTTCTTGATTTATATTGTAATTTTATTTTTAATCATTAAGTTTGTACATTTCGAACATATATATAACAGATTAATAGTATTTCAAATATAAGTTGTGCAATTATTTTTGCACTTGTTATTTCAAATATAACAGCATATAAATATAAATGATTTTGTAAGAAAAACATATTTATCAAAAAATATAAATTTTAAAGAATAGTTTACGCGTCGTGAAATTTCATTAGACATATACGCCATTGTACAATATACGCATATTATAAAACGGTATCTTATATATTTTTCACCCTCTTACAATATAAGAATTTAAAGAGGTGCATTTTGGACTTATGCACTATAATCCGAACATGGGTTGATATACACGATCACAAATCACAATAATAATTATTATTTTATTATTTGAAGTTGAGTTTAGTCATGTACATACTCGATGTTGACTTGACAAAACTTTACCCACCCGTAAACTCGTCCTTGTCCAATCTGTTTGTTCAAGATCAAAGACTCGTAAATTTTGACCCGAGACAGATTGTCCCAAACCCGAAATTACCAATTATTTTAAAGTCGAAACCGAACCCAACCCGTTTGGTCAATGATAATAAAATTATTAGAATAATTTAATTTTTATAAATTATTTAATTTAAGTACGATACATAATAAATATAATTAATTATTAATATTAAATACGACTTAATCTATTAAAATATGTTTTTTGCCTTAAAAATTGCAAATATGATCCTAAAAGTCGTATGATCTTATTCGACCCTACTTGTATGACCAACCCGACACCCGACCTACCCGGCTTGTTTTACATGTCAAACTCCAAACGAATGATGTGAGATCCTCATATAACTTATTTGGATAAATTGGCCACATATTTGAATAAGTCATTTAAAATGAGTTATGGAGATGTTAATTATACAAATTACTTCTTATTTAAGACGAATATATCCACTTTATAGTTACAACGTATCAACTATATATTTGCCACTCGGATAGATGAAGACAAAATGATAATGTTTAAGAAATAACAACCCGTTGTCCGATCTACCCCAATAGTTTAAATATTTAACCTGTTTTTATTATAAAATGGATGAATCCCCGTAATAAGGTAGATTGTATGACACAATTTTGATCTACCAATATGGCACGTAACGCTACACATATAAATGAGCGTCTATTCTTTCTCAAAGCGGACGTACCAGTATTAATATTAAAATTGGTCAAATATCTTTCCACGTGGTTATATATGATGACAAATATTTTTTTTCTCTTTATACATCTTGTTGTTATCTTATTTATCTCATAGAGTATATTTAACCCGTCTTAAAATTTAGACGGATATATCCATTCTAAATGAGAATTTAAGACGGGCTTACTCATCTCTTAAATTAAAACGCACACAACCCATTTAAGAGTAACACTACCGTATAAATAAAAATACTGCCCAGGAAAAAAAAACCTACTTTGAGGGCCCCACCTCATACTACCCAATTTTATGTTCATTCTAAACTTTTATGCAGTACAATAATACTCCATATTCATCCTCTTTCTCTCTATTTTGCACTCCTCTACAGCCGCTCCTCTCACACCCTCTCTCAAATTATTTTAAATTTCTCTCACATAATAGCACCTTTAAATCTTTAATTAATTATTTAATCTTTATACATAGAGTGTAAATTATAAGGATTTGGAAAAAAAAAAGGTAATGCGTGGATCTTTTTGCATACAATTTCAGGCTATTGTAGACGATAAGCAAACATTTTATAGAAATATTTTTTTGTATACATATTTTTAATTAATATGTTTTTTCCATAAATTTTATTTTCCCAAGGAATTAATTTTTTTTTCCCTTTTGTTATTGTAGTAATTTAATTTAATTTATTTTTTGTATTTTTAGTTTCATGTTGTTGGGTCTTTGTCTTGATTCTGTTAGTCGTCGCTTCAAATGACTATGCGGGGGTCTGTCTTGGGCCTTTATTAGGTCATTCTGTATTAGGTTTTAGAGAGTATTATATAAACTCTCTAAACCTCTACCTAGCAGTCGTATCGTCTGAATCTATAATCTGAAAACTCCTCACATATCAATAAAACTCTCTCCCTTCTGCCCTGTGGACGTAGCTAACACACTGTTAGTGAACCACTTAAATCTGTGCGTTTGTCTCTTTATTGTTCTTTTATTTGTTCTTTCTTGCTTCTGTTATAACACATGCAATTTAAAAATATCTACTTATTTCGATTCTTATAAATTATTCATGGGATGTTTTGCTAAGAAGCTATTGATAATGAGATATGGATCGAATATTACGATATATTCTGGGACGATAATTATGCAAAGTATATTATGTGATTAGCTGTATTGTCATATTTTCCTATATTCAGTTATTTTGTTAACTTTTTATTTAGGATCCTATATTGTGTGTATCTCTTGTCTTATGGAGTAGGAGATGTATATATAGGGCACATTGTATTACGCTTATTTCATCAATAATAATAATCTTCCAATCTTTGCCTTATTCTTGGTTTCTTCATGGCACCAGAGCAGGTTCTTCATTAATTTTTTTTTTTTTTTTTTTTTACAAACCTCTCAAAATTTATTTATCCCTCATTCATCATGACAAAAGGAGACGGAAAACCAGAGGGCAAAACAGAGCAAATTTCTCCTTGTTCGCTTTATATTTACATCCTAGTGAGAATACAAATCTCTCACTTGTTTCAAGCAAATTTAATGGCAAAAATTATGACTTTTGAGCTGACGCGGTCAAAAGCGCTCTCGATGCAAAGAATAAATTATCCTTTGTCGAGGGCCATGTGAAGAGGCCGGTTTTGTCCAAAGGCCAAGAAGAAACGCTAGAAGTGATAGCATGGCGACAGTGCAATGCTATGTTAAAATCTTGGATACGATGTTCGATTGAAGAGGATCTTCATGCGAGCATCAATTTTTCTGGAACCGTGGTAGAAGTTTGGAAGGAATTACCAGACAACTATTCCACCGGTAATGCTCCACGGGTTCATCAATTGAAAGCGGAGTTGGCTGAATGCAAGCAAAAGAAGGACCAATCCGTTCTAGATTATTACACAAAGATGAAGACGATTTGGGATGAGTTAGCAAATTATAGCAAGGTACCACAATGTACTTGTGGAGCGGCTGCTGCAATTCCCAAGGAACGCGAGGATGAGAAGGTACATCAGTTTCTTATGGGCCTCGACAATAGTCTTTATGGGAACATTCGTTCCAATTTATTAATGGAAGATGAAATCGGATCCTTGACGAAAGCTTATTCACTCGTTATCCGCGAGGAAAGCCACAAGGCTGCCACTAAAGAGAAGGAAGAAGCCCTTGAGGCAGCCGCAGCCATGGCTGCACGAGTCTCTGATGGTGCAACCAAAGATCGAAGCTATACAGAAAAGAAGGATGGCAGGGAGATTTTCTACTGCACCTACTGTAAAAAGCCTTGGCATACAGAGGAATTTTGTTGGGATAAACTCGGAATTCAAGGTCGGGGTAGAGGTCGTGGACGTCGAGGACGCGGCTGTGGAAACAGAGGAAACTATGAACGTGCAAACGCAGCAGGTATAAGTGGAGGAGATGCGACAGGACAAGGGTTAACAGCGGAGGAAGTTATTCAATTCCGAGCCATGATTGCCAACAAAGGTGAAGGTAGTTCTAGAGATAAAGGTACGAAAATTACACATTGTGAAGGTTAGCTTCTTGACACAGGATGTTCGCATCATATGACTGGACGACGAGGTTTACTTAAAAATATAAATAAGAGAATGACCTCGACAGTGGGTCTACCAAATGGTTCCCACATCGCTGTGTGTGAACACGGAACAGTGACATTAAACTCCAATTTTGTTTTGAAAGACGTGCTCTATGTTCCTACTTTACAATGTGATCTGATTTCGGTTCAACAGTTAATTCGTGAAAACAATTGTTTAGTAACTTTTTATTCCGATCATTGTGTTATACAGGACCTCTCTACGAGGATGAAGATTGGACGAGGGGAGCATAAAGATGGGGTCTATTATCTAAAGGGAAGTCGTGAATCAATAGCTAAAGTCAAGACAAGTGGAGATGCGAAGCTTTGGCATAAAAGACTCGGGCATCCGTCCAGTAATGTGTTGCCTCTCTTTTCTAGTTTAATTGGTTTGAATTTACTTTGGAATTCTGAAAACGTTTGTGATCCGTGTTGTCGTGCTAAGCAAACACGGGCAAGTTTTAAATTGAATAAGAAACGACATGAATCTTTATTTGGGCTTATACATTGTGATATTTGGGGGAAATAAAGTGTGAAGAGTTTAAGTGGGGCACAGTTTTTTCTTACGATTGTAGATGACAAGAGCAGGGCAGTTTGGGTCTATCTTATGCGTGAAAAGAGTGAGGTGAATCAATTATTAATCAATTTTTGCAAAATGGTGAAAACCCAATTTGGAAAACAAATTAAAATTGTCCAAAGCGATAATGGGACAGAATTTCTTTCTGGACCATTGAAGCAATACAACAATGAAAATGGAATGCTTTTTCAAACTAGCAATGTTGACACCCCACAACAAAATGGTCGGGTGGAACGGAAACATCGACATATTCTAGAGAAAGGTAGAGCACTTCGTTTTCAAAGTAATTTACCTCTTGAGTTTTGGGGAGAATGCATAGTTACCGCTGCGTATTTGATAAATCGAACCCCCACACATGTATTGCATGGCCAGACTCCATATGAAATTTTATACGGAGAGAAACCAATAATCGATTCTATTCGAGTGTTTGGTAGTTTGTGTTATGCCCACAACAAAGATAAGCCGAAAGATAAATTTGGTGAGCGAGGGAAACGATGCATTTTCATCGGATATCCATCTACCAAAAAGGGGGTGGAGGGTATACGAACTTAAAACATGACACATTTTTGACTCGCGGGACGTAATTTTCTACGAACATGTATTCCCATTTGGTGACATTCGTGACAAACAAACCTTTTAAACAAATGGTGAACCTGTTTATCACGAGAATCAGAGATATGCAGAAGCCGTTCCTGACCATGGTAAAGCTGTTTCAGACGGAGTCGAATCCAATATTGAAGGGACTGATGAAACACGACCTGAAACAGAGAACGAAATTGATACACAGGATCATTTTAATGATGAACAGGAACAATCAAATGGCAAAACTATCATTGGGAATACAGATAACAGCGCTACTTCCGTGCCCATGGGAAGAGGAGCTCGAGAAAAATGGGAACTCGTATGGAAGAAGGATTACTTGTGCAAGTCAACAAGGATAATAGACCCCCAGACGGTTGTCCCCTCGGCTCAACCTTCATCCAAACAGAGAGGTACTCATTATCCTTTGAGTGATTATGTTACTTATAATTCTTTTTCGAAAAATCACAATTGTTTCTTGAGCAAAATTGATGCAGTGGTTGAGCCATAACGATACAGTGAGGCAGCAGAATTACCCGAATGGAGGGAAGCCATGTTGAAGGAGTACCAAGCACTAGAACAAAATGGTACGTGGAATGTCGTGGAATTGCGAAAGGGAAAACGACTCATCGGATGTCGATGGGTCTATAAAGTTAAGTATAAAGCAGACGGAACCATTGAGCGTTACAAAGCACGGTTAGTTGCTCAAGGATATACCCAAATTGAAGGGGTATATTATCATGAGAATTTCGCTCCGGTAGCAAAAATGGCAAGTGTGAGGTGTTTACTTGCAGTGGCAGTAGCAAAAAATTGGAACATTGCCCAATTAGACGTAAACAATGATGTCCTCCACGGCGATTTAAATGAAGAAGTTTACATGAGAATGCCGCCGGGATTTGATAACAGTGGAACGAACAAGGTCTGCCAGTTGCGAAAGAGTTTGTATGGGTTGAAACAAGCTTCGCGTAATTGGTTCGAGAAATTGACTGCGTCTTTAACCAAGTATGGATTCCATCAATCATTAGCTGATTATTCACTCTTCACCTATAACAAAGATGGAGTTTTCCTTGGAGTATTAGTTTATGTAGACGATATGATAATTGTGAGTAATAATACCATGGCTAGCACTCGTTTGAAGGAATTTTTGGATAGAAGCTTTGGGATAAAAGACCTTGGAAGGCTCAAATATTTCTTAGGGATTGAAGTTGCAGAGGGTTCGAGAGGATTGTTCCTTTGCCAACGGAAATATGCAATTGATATTATAAAAGAAGCGGGTTTGGAAGGCACAAAACCAATTGATACTCCTATTCAACCCAAACATAACTTAGCTCTCGTGGAAGGGCAGCTTCTACATGACCCTATTAAATATAGAAGATTAGTTTGGAAGTTAATTTATTTAATTATTACGCGACCCGACTTAGTTTATGTCGTTCACATTTTATCACAATTTGTTCATGCTCCGAGGCAGGAACATTTGGCGGCAGTTTACAAAGTCATTCGATATATCAAAGGGGGACCAGGACGAGGGATAATCATAAACCGTAATTGTGATTTACAAGTACGAGGTTATTCGGATTCGGATTACGCAAAGTGTCCTCTCACTGGGAAGTCCATCACTGGATATTATGTTTGCCTCGGCAGTTCACCAATTTCGTGGAGAGCTAGGAAACAAACAACGGTTGCGAAATCAACGGCGGAAGCGGAGTATAGGGCACTAGGGGCAGTGAAGAGTGAAGTATTATGGGTGAAGTCCTTTTTAAGGTCCTTAGGAGTGGATCATGTTAGACCTATGACACTCTTATGTGACAATCAAGCAACCCTAAAGATCGCCAAAAATCCGGTATCACATGATCGAACCAAACACATCGAGGTGGATTGTCATTTCATTCGACACCACATTATGCAAGGTACAGTGAGAACATTTTTTGTAAGGAGCAAAGAACAGATTGCCGACTTGTTTACCAAAGCATTGGCGGGAAATACGTTCCGGTATTTTCAAGCCAAGTTGGGCATTGGGTCACCGGATGCTCCAACTTGAGGGGGAGTAATGAGATATGGATCGAATATTATGATATATTCTGGGACGATAATTATGCAAAGTATATTATGTGATTAGTTGTATTGTCATATTTTCCTATATTCAGTTATTTTGTTACCTTTTTATTTAGGATCCTATATTGTGTGTATCTCTTGTATTATGGAGTAGGAGATGTATATATAGGGCACATTGTATTACGCTTATTTCATCAATAATAATAATCTTCCAATCTTTGCCTTGTTCTTGGTTTCTTCAATTGAATTTTGTAGATCTAGTGGTCGATTTATTAATAATGTTATACATGAAATTTTTTTTAAAAAAATATTTCGTATTTTTTTTCCTCTTATCGTTGTTTTGGGTTAATTTTTTCATATTCAATATAGAAGGAAAATGTTGTAATTATATACTCCGTATTATTTATTTATTAATTATATTAATTGATTTATGATTATGTATTTTACTGTAAGCAGGATCATTTATGTGATATCAATTGTATCATCATGAGATTCATGACATTGGCAACGTCATTTACTTCTTAAAATGATGCATTGATGCCTATGGAATTGTTATTCGGGTTAATTTATCGACAAAGGACGTTGAAGATAAATTTATTATTTCTGATTTTATATTAATGTTATAAAACTTGTAACTTACAAAATTGTCTTATATATTGAAGCAAGAATATTAATAATTAGCAGCAAATGAAATAAAATGGTGTAAAGATCGTGGGTTCCACAAATTCAGGAAAAAAAATTGGAACTTTGAAAAGTCAACAGACAACCACGTGTTGACAACTCAGCACTGTGGTTGTTCTTTTAATGAATATGATTGACAGGGAGAGAAGCCATCAAGATTTTCTCGGCAACACGAGTACTGAAACCATTCTTGAGAGCATAGTAGAGCGGGGTGTGGCCATAGTTATCAACCACGGTGCATTTGACAAATTCCGGATCTGGTAACAGTATCTCCATCGCACATTTCTCCTGCTCCTCATCTATCTCCTTAACGACTTCTATCAAGATTGTGTTCAATGCTGTCATTTTCTTGGAATTCAACCGCAACCACGGCTTCTCATCCTCCGATGACCACGAAACTGACTCGTACAATTCCCTAACAACCTTGACTAGCTCATAGTGCTTATTCAAAGCCGCAAAACCGAGCAGGTTTTCATCGAATAAACACCATTAGAAGGACCTCAAATATCATATAAAGTAGTTATAAGGACCTTAATTTTCATTGTGTAGCTTTAAGGACCTCAAAATTACTTCTTGACCAAACTACCCTTGTGCATTAACATATATACTCTATATTTTGTGGTTCTTGCTAGATTTTTCTGATTCAATGCCATTATTAGATTGAACACTAATAAAATCGAACAAATGTGAGGATTTATTTTTCTACGGAGAGCCAAATCACTTGTTCGGGATTAGACAAAACATTGAATGTATTTTGGACAAATTTTCATTTATCAGATTAAATTATATATGTTGTCAAATTAAATATTTAGCATATTTATTACATCATAAAATAATATTGCCAAATTCGAACAAAAGATGTTACGTGATTTATAATAATATTTTGGTTATTTAATTTAAAAATAATCATCATATATTCACTATTAAGAAAAGCGTTAAAAGCAACGGATCGTTCCCGCTGCAAAATGACCCATATTCATCGTTAAAAGTATTTTGTGATAGAAAAGTCGTTGCAAACGGTCAATTATGATTTTCCCTTACAAATACGAGTTTGCTACAATTTACTATTTTTCTAAGAAAATTCTGTATTAAACAAATTTTGACAATTTTTTTTTCAAACAAGTACGCTAAAGACGGTTTATAAACATTCCTTGCCGATGTGGGACAAATTTAGATGGAAAATCAGTCGTGATTTCATATAGTCTGTAGTAATTTTCCACTCAAGCCAAAATGTCCTAGGAATACCAAATACTCTGTAGCGAAATCCAAAAATCCATATAAAAAATAAATCCGTCGCAATTCGATTTGATTATCAATCTAATAAAGGTGTCTGATAAAAATAATGTTAATGCCACAAAATATAGCATATATTTTTCGATTTGATTATCAATCTAATAACAAAGCGTCTTGCTTGTGACGGACAATATCCGTCACAAGCTGAAGACCTCTCACAATAAAACAAGTGGCTTGACATGTGGGAGGGAAAATGGAGCACCCATGCATATTGCCACTTGCATTTTGTGAGAGGGGCACTATCCGTTTTCAACTTGTGACGAATAGTACCCGTCATCAATGAGATTTTATGATCTAATAATGGTGTCTGACGAAAATAAAGCTAATACCACAAAATTGCATATATATGTCAATATGCAAGGGTATTTTTGTCACAAGTAATTTTAAGGTCCTTAGAGCTACTCAATAAAAATTGAGGTCCTTCAAGCCACATTGCATGATATTTTAGGTCTTTCTACTTGTGTTTACTCGGTTTTCATCATTAATTAGGTTGTGTGGCTGCACCAGGAGTTGTTTTACAACATCTCGAGGCATAATATTAATATCTTCCACTATAAGGATAGCACGGAATAGTGGAAGATGTTTCGACCACCGTCGGGTAAAGTGACGAAATAGTGGGGGGTTTCACGGCGACTATTTTTTTACACAAATTCTTATTTCAGACCGTCATATCCGTCTGAAATTATCAAACGGATACAATTTCTTCTCACAAAAAACTCATTTAGGGTGTGAGTGAGAAGCACATGGGTGCTCTCCCACCACCCATGTACTTCTCACTTATGAGAAGTCTTATTATGATCTGAAATAAAGCGGTTTGAAACAAGATGGACTAATTTTTTTTAAGATACTCCACATTTCCAGCGAAAGCTGCATCCTTCATTTCCCGAGACATCCTTTTTTTCGAAACTGGTGTTTAATTTGTTTGTTTGTCTTATTTTTTGTCAACTCTTTGCTTCATTCTCCTACAAGTCCTACACTAATATGCTACTCCCTCCATTCAACTCCACTTTACAACTATGTTTTTTGCGCGGATATTAAGAAACGGATTAAAAAAACTATTAAAAGTACATAGGGAAATGGAATGGTGGGGTTATAGATATTAAAAAAATATAAAGGTGAGTTTTATGGTGGATTTGTGTGGGGTATGAATGGCATTTTTTGTAAATATAGATTTTCAATAAGGATAGAAAGGCCTTTTACATGTCCAAATAAAGAAACCTGTAAAGTGGAGTTGAATGGACGGAAATAGAATACTTGTAAAGTGGAGTTGAATGGAGGGAGTAATATATAGAATTATATTATCACCACTTGCCTCTATCGATCAACTCAGGCCCGTTCATTAGGAAGTTCACAAGATTTTAAGAACCGGGGCCCAACTGACAAAGAGGCCCAATATATGCGTTTCAGTGTAATTAAATATAAAAATTCATACTAGCTCAACTACGTAATTCCAACGACCCATGTTAATACTTGCTTTCGCTGGCTTTTCCTTTCTACGGAGTATTAGTGTAGAGGTGACCCCATTATAACTAATAATTTTAAGGCTCTCTTTTGCCATACGTACTTGTTCAGAAATTTTTAATGCAATTTTAACTTATTTTGAAGTTCTCATAATTCATAAATGTTAATATTACACTGCTCCAAAAAAATTAAAATAAAACACATTATTGTAATATTTATTGAATAAGTCTCTTTTGTGATGGGTATATCCGTCACAAGTTTGTGACGAGTCAAGTATTACCAACTTGGGTAGATAAGACAAAAGTATAAGTACCTAGGTAATAACAAGTGGCTCGTCTTTATCTATCAAGTGAGTTTTATTTGACCCGTCACAAGCTTGTAACGGATATCCCCGTCACAAGTGAGAATTTGTGATATTCATATTAAGAGTTTTCAAATTTGATGCGTGAACATTGGCTCCTTATTTTCACCTTTTTATTATATAGGGCCTCATTCTGACCTTTAGAACAGAGCCCCTTAATTACATTGGACGGCCCTAGATCAACTCCTCCTCATTAATTGTCTTTTTTTAATTTTTAATAAAAATATATAATTACTTGCATTATTGTTTTTGTCAGGAAACACCCAAGATGTTACTACTTACTACTCGTCTTTTTTTATTTATTTTCGGTCGTAATAATAATAAAGAAATATATTCGTTGCTTGGTATTTCTCATTCATCGTCATTCTTTAAAACATTTACACGTATAATCGTATATAACAATTTTCGATGAGTTTTTTTGGTTTTTTTTATTTGTGAACAATTTATTTGTCAACTCTTTGCTTCGTCGTTCTCCAACAAGTTACCACTTGCCAACTACTACCTCCTCCCATTCAACGTTGTATTATTGATTTTGTCAGGAAATAATTTAGATGGTGTTTGGGCTAAATTCTGCAGATTGGGCCGAAAGGAAGATTGGATTATTAAGACCATCAGGGTGGGATGGGCTGGATAACCTAGCAGACGCAGGAAGCCCGTGAGCTGAAAACAACCTGCCTGCTAAAGGTCGTCGACAAATTACTAAATATCGTCGACAATTTTAATGAACTTCCAAAATTGCCCCTCCCTCACACTCCTCCTTATATTTTCCTTTTTATTCAAAAACTAACTTTCACACTCCAAATTTTGAAAAAAAAAAACCCGACTCAAATAACAACAAAAAAACGTATCGACCAAATCAATTCCGTCACGAATTCAAACATTCAACAAGGTATGTGATTGTTATTAATATTTTTTTTTAGTATTTTCTTAGATTGTAGATTTGTGACGGAATTAGGATAGATGCCTTTATTGTAGACGGAATTAGGATAGATGCTTTGATTTGAATTGGAATTAGTCGTTTTATGTCAAAATCATGCGGAAAATTCGGAAAAAAAAAAGACGAAGGCTGTTCTTCGTCCAAGCCCAAAAACTTGTTTTTTTTTTTTTTTTTTTCTTTTGGTTTTGAGTTTCTCGTTTCCTTTTTTTTTTTAAAAAAAAAAACTTATTTTTTCCGTCTTGTTTTGTTATCGTTATAAACTAATAAATTATTAATAATAAACCTCGTCCGTGCCGAACTCGTTGTAAAATTAATTATTTTATTTTTTAAATTTTTAAAAACTTATTTTTCCGTCTTTTTTGTTAATGTTAAAAACTAATAAATAAATTATTAATAATAATTCTCGTCCGTGGCGAAGTCTTTGTAAATTTTTTTTTTTCCGTCTCGTTTTGTTTACGTAAAATATTAATTATTAATTATTACTAATAAACCCCGTTCGGGGTTATTTTGTTTTTTTTAAAAATTTTTAATTTACTTAAACTTATATTTATAAATTCTTTGTTTTATTAATTTAAGTAATCAATGCGTTTTTATTATTTTTTGAATAGATGGCCGGTGGAGGAAATGACCGTCACGTTCGAGCTCGAAAGGGGCTCCAGTTTGAGTCTGAGGTTGGAGATGGTAGTACCGAGTCGTGGACTGAGGCGCGGTTGGAGGAGGAGCTGGTTCGGTCTGGTGATGTGATAGGTGAGGAGGAGGCGGGTGATGAGCGAGTGCGTAGGGTGCCACGTAGACGGAATGAGGAGGGGCGTTTTCAGCGGATGTCGAATGGTAGTTCTAGTAGTGTGGTGGCTCCGAAGAAGAAGAAGTTGGGTAAGGATGTCTCTTGGTTGATCGATCATCGTGTTCCGGGTGGTCCGATGTTTTCCCACGTGATTCCTATCTTTGGGGGCCACATTGCCAACACCTTATGGCCGACTCCTAATGAGGTCGGTCGACCAGTTTTGACGGGTTACCACCGGTTTGGTAAGACGAGGTTGTTGAGTTGTTGGGAACTACCTCATTTACTTCGGACTATTTTTGTGGTAGTGGTCTTTCTCACCTATTAGATTCCATGGCTGAGCATTTTAACATGCCCCTTATTTCTGCTTTCGTTGAGAGATGGCAACCCGACACCAACAGTTTTCACATGCCTTTTGGGGAGATGTCCATACTCTTTCACGATGTTGCGCAGATTTTAGGTGTTCGGGTTGATGGTAACTGTTGTAAGGTGGAGAATAATGACGGAAAGTTGGCGGATCCCCTTATGTTTGTTTGTGGCTCCTTTGGGATTTCATCAGACAAGTTGAGGTTGCCGCTAAACCCTAGTAAGAAGGTCCCTATTTACAAGAGTGGGGGTATATTGGTAGATGCAGTTTGTGACATGGCGACAGCTAGTTGTGATGATGTTTATGCTCAGGGATTTTTGGCTGCGGTGTTGGGGTCGACACTTTTTGTCGACAAATCAGGTGATAGGTTACGTCCTCAGTTGTTTCCTTTAGTGTATGATACTGATTGTGTACACCACTACGCTTGGGGAGCCGGTGTACTAGCCTTCATGTACCGACAGTTGGGTGTGGCTTCACGTGCTGGTGTGAAGACTATTGGTGGTTGCTTGACTTTGTTGCAATCGTGGATCTATGAGTATTTTCCTATGTTCAGACCAGGTCCACCTTCGGTAATTGACCCTACTCAGCCTCGGTCGTGTTCTTGGAGATCCGTTGGTCCCTTCGCTCAAAATGCGGAGAAATTGTTGGAGTATCGGAGGTTGTTATATGGGCTTACTTATGCTTCCATTAAGTGGGATCCGTACGGGCCGCGTCAGGAGGAGTATCATCCTCGTACTCTGTTTGCCGGTTGTGTTCGTTTAATGGAGACATAGCCGAGCCGTACCAACCTGATCGGTGTTTACGACAGTTTGGGTATGTGCAGATCATACCCAATCCCATTATGAGATTGGTAGCGCATCGTCCTGCTTCGGGGATAGGGTACGAGGTTAGGGTTGGGGTTGCGGAGACTGATCATCTTTGGGATTGCTGGGAGGATCACGTGGTTCACATTTCTCGTAGATCGAGACCAGTTAGTTTCCCGGGTGAGACGACGCTAGATTATGAGGCTTGGTATAATGGGAATTCTCACCCGTTGATCATTGATCCCGACCACCATGATGCCCCCGCGCCACAGGATGATTTTGATATTCCTGCTGAGGTAATAATTTTACTTAAAGTTGTTGTAATAATTGTTTAACTTTCTTACTGTTCGGGGATAATGTTTATAATGTTTTTGTTGTTTTTGTCAATTTGCAGACTGCACGTGCTGTAATGTTTCAGTTGGCCGAAGCCGGAAAGATTGTCGATGACAAGAAACAACTTGCCTATTTCCGCAATATGATAAAGAACTTCGATCCATTTGTTGAGAGTGCTAGGGAGATTATACGTAATAGAGGACCTCGTCAAACACCCGGTGATCGTGTTCAGCGTAGATCAGATGGTGTGTACACTGATAGCGAGGAAGAGGATGATCAGTAGTCAGGAGACTAGTTTTTTTTTTTTATTATTTCATTTATGTTGTACGTTTTTGAAGACATTTTTTATGTTGGATGATTATGTTAATTAACTATTTGAACCTTGTTTAATTCAAAAAACATGACGGTTTTAAATTCTGAAATTTCTGAAATTTCTTGAATACATAGAAACTGATGCAAATTCATACATTTCTGAAAATACTCACTACTTCATGACAATGGCCAACATAATGAAAACAAACAAATACAAGATACACTTGAAATAAAACTTCATCATCCTTGCCATTTCTGAAATCTCCTTTTGTATACCTATCACTTGCTCTTTCATGACATTTCTACTTGATGCATCATCACCTTCATCTTCACATGCTATATTCAACTTTTTTGTTATTGTCAAATGATCTTCATTCAACCTCGACACAAAATGATCGCAAGGTACACACTTAAAATACGCTTTCTTCGGATTAGTAACTGACCCGGAAATCTTGATGATAGCGTTTCTTTGACAACGATTGCAAATTTGATTCTTAAAATCAAGGTCTTCAATTGGGTGGTTTCCCCACATTGAGGATGATGTTGACATAAGTAGAGAGTTGAAGAAGAAAATGGAAGAAGATGAAAATGATTGGAAAATAGAAAAAGTTGAAGATGAGTTCAGAAATACCTCAATATGTAGATGTTTATATAGGGAAAATGTTACCGTTGTAAATCAAAGTAACCGTTACAATTCAAAAATAACGTTACAATTCAAAAATAACCGTTATAATTCAAAATAACCGTTATAATTCAAAAATAGCCGTTACAATTCAAAATAACCGTTACAATTCAAAAATAGCCGTTATAATTCAAAATAACCGTTATAATTCAAAAATAGCCGTTATAATTCAAAATAACCGTTATAATTAAAAAAAAAACCGTTATAATTCAAAGTAACCGTTATAATTCAAAAATAGCCGTTATAATTCAAAATAACCGTTACAATTCAAAAATAGCCGTTACATTTCAAAATAACCGTTACAATTCAAAAATAGCCGTTACAATTAAAAAATAGCCGTTACAATTAATAGCTTATAAATAGGCCATTCTATGTCAATTTCAATCACAACATCCAATCCTATTCACTCACTACAATACTAAAATGGTTCTCACAAATGCTCAAAAAATCAGAGTTTATCAAATAAGAATCGATCTAATTGTTCAAAATTTACCAATTCTAATTGAGCGTCTTGAATCAGTGGTTCCCAGTGACACTGTATGGCACATGCTTGAAGAGCCTCCAATTGGTAGCCTTTGTATAATTTTAGCCGGAAACCCGGATCATGTTCTAACTCCAGCAGTTAGAGATGGGGTTGTTTCTGATGAAGTACTAAACGAGAAGATGTGGGAGTTTCGCAGGTTAAGAAGTGATATCTTTACATATTTTGAGCGCATTCTCACCGTGATCGATTACTCAAGACTATCAGACTTATGTGCCGGTAGAGTGCCCAGCCAAGGAACTATTTATCTCTACATCAATGATTTGTTGACTCAATAGATGTCTACCCAACCTTAAGAAATTGAGATTCAAGATCATGAAGAAGATAAGGAATCGTCATCTTCATCATCGGAAGATAATTAAGTTCGGTAGTTATTTAATTATGTTATGTTTTAAGTAATAATCGTTTATGGTATGGGTTTGAGGTTTAGGGTTTGGGGTTTGGGGTTTGGGGTTTAGGGTTTAGGGTTTAGGGTTTAGGGTTTGGTGTTTAGGGTTTGGGGTTTAGGGTTTAGGGTTTAGGGTTTAGGGTTTGGTGTTTAGGGTTTGGGGTTTGGGGTTTGGTATGTTTTAATTATGTTTTAAGTGGTTTATGTTTTAATTATGTCAAATTGTGTTTTAAGAAATGTTTTAATTAAAATATGTCAAATTGTGTTTTAAGGAATGTTTTAATTAAATTACGTTTTAAGTCATTTAATCGGATGCAGAGGATAATAAACTACAATAATCGGATAAATAAAATATAAGGTACAATATTCGGATATATAAAATAAAAGGTACAATAATCGGACAAATAAAAGCTAAGATCAACTCGCGAAACTGTGCCATACAGATAGCTGATGTCGATACATGCCATCATAATGAGCTACGCTTTCATCATGTACCCAACAAGGGGCTATTGGAGGCATAGGTGACAAGGGGCGTACCCGGAGCCGCAAATAGTGGTTTCCCGCATGTAATACCCATAAGACACCATATGGGGTACGTACTCCGGGGGGGGGGGGGGGCTCGTAAAGGCAAATAAGTATAACTACCATTCCAATGTCAGTGTCCTTCTTGATCGTCAAATGAAGAAATACAACATATCACCCAATTGTACATCGTAGCATAACCATATAGATCGAAACTGTCCATCCAATGACCCGAGCCACACGGTATCTGATCCATAAATGTAATTCTAGCTACTTCCGCATCGAATCTCCCTGGGCCATAAATATGATCACGGTAAAGGGAACTACGGGTTTCCCTAAGTAAATCTGTTCTAGCCATCGTGAAATGAGATTGGTCACCCCGAACAGCATGTGAGAGAACTCGAAAACCACAATGACCGTCTCGTGAGAGAACTCGAATGACCAATGGTGTAGTCTACCTCAAGAGGTGCGCAATACGATGTGCCAAAACTCCCCGCACTCGTAGTAGCAGTGGTAGACGGTGTACCGGGGCCCGTTTGAGTGGATCGGGGGGTATTATACGGAGTAAAACGAACCGTCGGAGTAGAACGGGTAGTAGACGACGGAGTAACAGGAACCGTCGGAGTAGAACGGGGGGTACTAGACAGAGTACGTTGGGAAGACGCATTTCTTTGGGGCGTAGCACTGCCTACTCGAACCCGAACCCGTGCATGCTCAACGGCGGACGGATCTCTACGAGTTCCCCTACTCGGACGTCCTCTAGGGTTCTCGTTCACCCGAGGCTCGTTAACATCCTCCTCTTCCGGATGTATCTGAGAGTAAAGGGCATCGAACATGGATGATCTCATACTCGGATCTGCATTCCGAATTTCATCGAATAACTCCTCCAATCGATCATCGTCACAAGTCGGCATTGCCTCTGAACCATCGTACTCCAACTTCCTCCAAAATGCATGTAACACATCAACAGGGACCCGAGATCCGTTTCTAGCAATGCTATGAAGTGAACAAGCACATAACAAACCAAGTGTAGTAGCCTTTACACAACCGCAATCGATAATCAAGGCATCTTCCGTCATCTTGGCACCTCTTTCGAATTCTTCACGCAATTCACTGATGGCATTCTTTGATATTTTTAAAGAAAGTCTGGAAAATAATAGCTGAATCCTCGTCAACCGCTTCGATCTAGATAACTCCAACGAGTGTCGGATCTCAACATGTTGAGTTTCCATCAAAGAATGAAACCGAATCCAAATTATATCAACGGCCAGTTTCACACTATTCAACCATCTCTTCAAATTTGCATGAGCCGACTCAACCCGGGATGTAGAAGTATTATCAAAATGAGTTATCTTGTTCGTTCTATACTTGGCCCATTTTTCCAAGTGCGGGAACCATTGCCTCTCAATATAAGCCGCCACTCCCGCCCATTGCCTTGCCAAATTGCCCCACGCCACATTAAACTTATCTTCGGTCTCCGCCTCGACAACCGCTTCAAACAACTTACAAGTTATGTGCTTAGCCCAACTATCCTGACCCGTGATATCAAGTGCTTTCGTCTCCACGTTAGAATATATATGCCAAAGACATAGCAAGTGAGACGAATCCGGAAAAACAATGGGAATCGCGTTCAACAAACCCGCCTCGCAATCGCAATGATGATAGCATTAGGTTGAACGACATCATTGAGAAGGGCCTTTAGTTTCCGTAAGACCCACAAATATCCATCCTCGGACTCATGCGTCACAAGAGCATACGCGATGACAAAGCTCTTCCCAACGGGTGTGACTCCAACCATCTCAACAAGCGGAAGACGGTATAAATTTGTCTTGTACGTGGAATCGATCAATACCACATAATAGTATGATCGAAACATCTTAACGGCCACGGATGAGCCATGAACACGTGGGTTAGCTCATCGGTCTCCGATCGGTGACCCAATACTGAACGTACTTATCTTTGAACCGCAAGTGCTAACATCTCTGTTGTCGGGTTTCTCCCATCTCTTTCCTCGGCCCTTACTTTACGAGAACGATTGTAGATTTGTCGCCGATTAGGTCTTGACTTTTCGGATTCGCTGATGCAAACCCGCACTAATAATTGCGGTCTAACGTGAGCTCTAACTTGGGCATCGATATAAGCCAACTCCTCGTCATCAAACTTTGCAAAGTATCTGTCGCCGTCACAATACAACGTTAAAGCATGATTATGAAACCCGGATCTCATCACAAGCTTCCACTTATTCTCTTCTAATTCAACAACTTTCATTGAAAATTTGCATTTGCACCATGCGGTAGCCGTGTTACCCCTCATTAAAGAATCGACATCCTTATTTACGGGACCTTTTCCACCCATCCGACAAACAAAATAATCTTGTCTCAAATTCGTGTTACGACCAACTCTCTTGTTGCTTGCTCTTTTTATACCAAACCCGAATCGGAGTCCGATCTCATATGCCCAATTAAACGCTTCAATACTTGATGCAAAGAATAAGGTAGTCGTAAAATGATCTGAGTAATCAATACCGTCTCCATCGTTAATCACATGCGCACGCATTTCGATAAATTAGTTATTAATTAATTATTTGCTACGGAACGAGTCGGAATAAATAAAATAATTAATTAATACAAAGACGGTAATTAATTATTTCAATTGATTATACAAAACGAGTCGGAAATATTAAAGATAAAAATATAATATAAAGACGGTAATTAATTATTTCAATTGTTTTATACAAAACGAGTCGGAAATATTAAAGATAAAAATATAATATAAAGACGGTAATTAATTATTTCAATTGTCGGAAAAAATAAAAAATAAAAAAAATATAATACAAAGACGAAAAATAATTATTTTAAATGTTTTATACAAAACGAGTCGGAAACAAAAAAAAAAAAGAAAAAAAAATTACACGTTTGGGCCTTCGACGAAAGGATTTTTCGTCCAAAACCAGGCCTGGACGAAAAATTCTTTCGTCCATAATGGGCCTTGGACGAAAGGATTTTTCGTCCAGGCCTGGTATTGGACGAAAAATTCTTTTGTCCAAGGCCCATTGTGGACGAAAGAATTTTTCGTCCAATACCTGGTCTGGACGAAAAATCTCTTCGTCCAGGCCCAGTTCGTGTTATTTTTTTTTTCAATTGCATTTTCAAATAAATCCGTCACAAATTCTATCATAATTCCGTCTACAATCAAGGCATCTATCCTAATTCGAGATTCAATCGATAATAAAACATAAATTTTTGACAAATAAAAATCGTAAACTCACCTCGTTACTAGCTTCATTGTTGGAATCGTTGTAAAAATCGTTCCCGTTCATGTTGTTAATTACAAATACCGCTTTTTTTTTTTTTTTTTTTTTTCTGAAAAACCGACTTTTTTTTCGTTTCAAAAATTTTAGTGAGACGGTGACTTGTGTTTTAGTGAGACGGAAATTGCATTTTAGTGAGACGGAGACGGAAATTGCATTTCAGTGAGACGTATATGGAGTCATGTTATGGAGGGCATGTGACACCCCTCGTTGAGGGAACTAAAAATGACTAGTAAAACGTGGCGGAAACACGAGATTTTTAAAACTTTTAAGGCTTCTAATGAAGTCCAATGCGAGGCATCACCAACATCGATAAATAAGTATAGATAGTTAAGTTTAAGTTTACAACACGGGTCCGTTTATTGGGGAAAAGATATCCCACGAATTAACATAAGTTCAAAAGTAGGTGAGTCTATTATGTGATAACTAAATAAGGTCCGAAGTAATTAGGAATTTAATTAAACAAACAAGCATAAGAATAAATACTTACGGTATTTAAGAAAATCATGATTAGTGGGCATAACAAAATATAAATGGTAAAGCACAAATGAGAGAAGAAGTATTAGGTCAAACTGTCACGTACCAACTCGACTCAAATGTAAGACAATTACAAAGTATGGACAAACAAGACTCCCAACATAGACTCCAACCTCCTGGTAGGACGACGATCATAATACGGTCTTAGTCTAAACCTGGCCAGACTCTCGGGATGGACGACACCCGATTCGACATGCGGTGACCCATCCGCATCCAAGACTCGAAACATGGTACACCTAACCGTGACCGGAAAATCGAGTAACCCCAAATCGGAACTTTGTCACCTAACCGTGACCCACGAACCGAAGAGGCGGAAGGATAACTAACCCAATCCGGAAACATGGCACCTAACCGTAACCAATGGTCCGAAAGGGGTAACAAGGAGTATCAAGTCATCACACAATGTAAATCGTCACACATAGGTCCACACGAGAGCCACAATAATTTGCATGATCATACATGAGTAAGTCTTAAGTAACCAATTATCGATAGGGAAGAAGATACATGCATAACTCAATCATTAATAGAAGTCACAAGCAAAATGGAGCAAATAGGGGACTCCCAGCCGGGAGGTGTACCGGCGGCCGGGCCACCGGCTAAGGCTACCTGCCAATTGTCAAAATTTAATAAAACATACAGTGATCTCCCAGCCGGTTGGTGGACCGGCTGCCGGCCCACCGGCTGGGAGCACAAGCCATTTCCAATTTATCACAAAACTTACAGTGACCTCCCGGCTGCCGGTCGACCGGCTGGGACTACAGCCAAACCTCAAAATCAAGCAAAACTTCCAGAGGACTCCCAGCCGGTTGGCGGACCGGCTGCCGGTCCACCGGCTGAGACTACAGGCTTACGAAATTATGTGTAAAACTTACAGAAACCTCCCAGCCGGTTGAGGGATCGGCTGCCGGTCGACCGGCTGGGAGCACGCATACACGGGTTTGACGTAAATCGACTCCCAAACCATTTGAAACCAATAAGAATCGCTTCCCATCAAATGTTTACGTATCCTAGCATGATTATAACTCGGAAAAACACATATTTGAGCATGTGAATGGGTAATTTCGGATTCAAGAGGTGTAGCATGAGATTTTCAACCCAACATGTGAAAATTGCAAACAAGCATGTTATTCAACACCCAAATTAGCATAAATCATGAAAGATGCAACTTTTAACATTCATATGAGATTATAACTATATAAAACCACACAATTTTAACATAAAAGTCGAGTAACCCATCACCGTTCTCTTTTTGCACATCAATCTTCTAGAGACTCGTCAATGATGTAGCTATCCTCCTCCGGGTTGTCCAAGTTCTCCCCTAAACACAAAAATAAAGATATTAAGTCAAGAATCCACATCCTTGAAAGATGAGAATTTCGAAAAAGAGGAAAAGATGGCAACTTTCTTACTTAGAAACAAGGGAAACGAGAAAAGGAAGAGAATGGCGCGAAAAGGAACGAGATTGGTGAAGAATTGAGTGATTTATGGTGATTTTAGGGTTGAGAGCAAAGGGTTTAACAATGGTGGAGTGGTTGTTGGAGGAATTTCAGAAATTAGAATGAGGGAGATGAAGTTGTGAGGGTTTAGTTGGGGGTTAGTGTAGAGGAAAGAGGAGAGAAAAGACCCATGAGTCAAGTTAAGCCCAATAACTCAAAGTGAGTCGGTTTCCACTAGAATTTTCGTCCCGAGTCTACTATAACTCAAGACGGAGAATAATATTATTTAAATCTACACTATTATTACCGTTATACGACCATGACGATATTTTATGAAAATAAGATTTAAATAATAATTATTTAATAAAAATTACTTAAAAGTATATTCAAAAATATTAGGAAAGCGCGGGGTGTTATAGGGCAAACTTGAAAATTTACATTAATTGTCGACGATAATTAGTAAAATGTCCAAGGCCCAAACCGTGTAATTTTTTTTTTAGGATGTCAAGGGTATGGCCACACTACAACATAGTATATCTATAGCGGCATTTAATTTGGCTTATTGCAGCATAAATAAATGCCGCGAAAACTAATAGCAGCGTTTGTGCAAATGCCGCTAGATCCAATGTCGCTAAAGGGTCCTAGTGGCATTTGATGTATATGCTGGTAAAAGACTAAATAAACGCCATCTAAACCCCTTTTATAGATTTTGAGATTCATCATTTTTCTTTTTCCTTTAATACGACTTATTTCATTGATACGCGTGAAATTATTTTTTAAAGCTTTTGCGCTATTTGTTTTTTTGTATAAAACTAAACTTTAAAAAATGGACAAAATATATAAAATAATTAATATATAATATTGAAAATAAAAATTGTCATTACAAAAGGCTTTAATCAATATCAATTCAATCCATTAACACCAAATCAAAAGATAACCTAAGCATAAATTGGCATCAAGCAAAAGTAAAAATTGCTCGACTCATCGCTATTGGAACATTCACAAAAGCTTCAATTTTGGGCCGTGATTCCGCAGCACATCCATTACTTCAACTTTGACTATAATAAGGCTTTGTCATAACCAAAATGTCATACATCCTTCAGCTATATTCCAACCATCCGGCTTGGGCAAAATGTCATACATCCTTCTACCAAAACTTATGTAATTTGTCAGCATCAATGGAGGTCGGACGACGCTACCTCACTTGTGCTTACAGTCATAGCTCGTAACATTCTTCATTGTGATCGACCGACCAGTATATCTTCTCTGCATACTGACCAGTGTACCAAAACATAGAACAATTGCAAAGTACGCCCATGATGTATGGCGTGGCCAAACTCGCCAATTGTATTCTTCAAAAGCACCATCTTGCGATTTAACAAACCAGAAATACGATAAGTCAGCTCAATGGTGTTATTTTATATACATATGAAATAAAAAAAAAATTGCTCATGGACAAATGCAAAGTACGAATACATGATGGATTATTTCTGTTTAAATGACAAGAAAAAGATACATTTTAGTGTAACTAACTCACTATTATATCATTAAGCGGCCAATTTAGAGACGTTGAGAGTTAAGTCTATCGTTTTTTACCTACCTTTTTCATTGGCTAGCTTGTTATACTACTTGCTTCTACCGTTATCACTGCACACGTTTTTCAGTACCAAAGAAGATATTCAAACTTTAGCTATAATCCAACCTTCAACCAAAATGCAATACAGTTTTAACTATAATCAGACCTTCCGATCTGGGCAAAAGGAAACAAGTAACATTTAAATTGCTTCAAGCTCTTATATTGTATCTATGATCTCGATCTAATTCAAGAACTTACTCGTCCAAATATGTAACAATATAGAAAACTCACATTTTCTCAAAAGTAGACTCAATGGGCTTCACTTAAAATTTTTCATTACCCCTATGAAATATTGCAACTAGCTAGCATTTTATCATATACACTTGGAAGGACTTCTTTTTTTCCCTGAAAGAGATGATTCAAGAAAGAAGTAAAATACTCACTGGAAAGAAAAGTAAGTGTGCCTGCCATTTACAAGTCCACTTGTGAAACCTATAAATCCTACCATAGCTCCATGTACAGCACTTTGAGCAAGAAGTGTACAATACACACTATCAGATGCATTGCTAAGAATAGCACGACTCATGTATGTATGATCTGTAAGAAAACTTGACCAAGTTACTCCCCGCTTTATCTTTTCGTTCTTCTTTGATTTTAAGTTATACGGTAAAAAAATGCAGACAAAAAGCAGAGTACTTGCCTATGTATTTGAGATTCACTATCATCTTCCGTTGCTGAGTAAAATGTTCCTACAATCATAAAACCAGGAATATACAGATCAAGATTCCAGTAGAAAACAGCTAGCTCAAATATCAGCATGAACATCGCCTGTCCGTGCAGTTTCCAAACCCGATTCAAACTGATACCCACAAGTTAAATAAATACATTACTATTGCTCCAGTCAACTAAATGAATTGTAATAAACCATGATTGCAAAACAGAATAGAAAGACTGTTAATTAATTCAGACTAGTGTATATTGTATTAAACTACAATTACCTGCAATATTAGCTTATATTCTATGAATATCATGAACAAGTCTCTATAAACCCAGCTACACATAATTCTGTGGACTCCAACTTTCAACAATTCCCCACTAGCACTGCACAAAAACACCAGCTAAATTTATTTACTTTAGATGCTGCAACTCCTGCGTGGTGCCTTCAAGATCAACTAGTTGGCAATAGTTGTTTACGATGATACTCTAGCACAATTAAGCCCACAAGTGGCTTGAATTGGATATAATTAAATTAAATGATTTTAGGAAAATCAAAATGTAAGTGTGATGAGAATTGAAAATATACAATTAACAAGTGGGAACTTGCTGCAAGCTCAACATACCAGTAAAATTGTCAACGCCAGCCGGATTGAACATCATGAATCAACTAAAAACACAAGAATCATAATCAAATTCAATTTACGTGGGTCTTACACTAGTAGAAATCGAAAGAACGAAGGTTGATTGATACCTGATGGGCTTCCAAAGATTCAGCGGAATCAACATTATTGGCACTCATATATTTTTTTCTATTTGTTTCCATGTCAGTAGCCTGTTACAAAAATGGAAACAAGCAAGCTTGGTGTGATCGATAAGAGACTCGAATAATAGTGCTCAACAATTAGTAATGTGCAACATCAAGCTAACTCATCAACATTATATCCTCCATTACTGAGCATTAACCTAAGCACAGACTGACTGCTGAAAGCCTAAGGAATGTACTGCACTATACTGTAGATAATCAGAAAATTCTTCTGATCTCCTCTCTAATTTCAGTAATGTAGCGTAAAATAAATTACTTTACCTATTCTGAAAACCTAATTAGCTTAAATACACAAATCAATTAAAATCACTCTTAAACAGCTTTCTTTGGCGATTTAGCCCCAGCCTAACAAGCCATATTCAAAGACTCCAAAAATAAATAAAAAGGGACAAAAAGATATGATACGAACCAAAATGTTACAGATTATTGTTTCATACGGTTTAAGTTAAGATGTACTCACAAATCACAATCGATTTGAATATATTAAAATGAAAAAGGGGACTATAAGGGGTTTGAGTTTAAGACCGTCTGAGCTCAACTCTATCACTTTCTTTGACATCCCGGATCTATAAATAAAGGACCAAAATCGGCGGGTTCTGAACACATCCGACTTTCAATCGCCATTAACAAGTACCAAACAATCTAACAAATTATACAACTATAAAAAAAATGAAAGAAGTAATTTCTGATGTAACATTAGAATTAGAAATTGACAAAAGGTTTAACAAATGAAATCAAACAAATTGACAAATTATCACAAAAATGTTCAAATGAATTAGGAAGAGATTGATTATTAAAAAAAAAGAGGAAGTGAGAAGAGCAAACCTGTAATAGCTTCGATCCAAATATGGAGTTAGGGGTTAGTGTAGTAGGAGAGATAAGTTTTTATTTTAAGAGAAAAACTTTGTTCTTTGGCAGGGGTAATGATACGGAGTATATGAAATACAACAAAACGAAAAAAATAAAAGTAGAAGAGCGGCAAATGAAAGTGTATGCGCGCGTAGCCAAAAGAAAAGTTTAGGACTGCATTTACAATATTTGTCAAATTAAATGCCACCTTAAATATAATTAGGGTGACATTTCTTTTTTTGCCACTAGATAAATGCCATTAAAGATGTGCATTGTTGTAGTGCCATTTCATAAAATATTGTCCAACCAAGAGGGCTCTTAGCACCCTAGAAGTAGTCCATTGGGGGGAAGATGAGATTTTTGTTTGTGAAAATGATGAGAGTGATGAGGAACAAAAGGAGGCAGCCGAGGTAGTCATGCCGGATTCGGGACTTAGTTTGGTTACTTGGACGGTGATGCGCACACAACCCAACCATTAGAACTAGACCAAAGACAACAAATCTTTAGGACTAGATGTACCATCAAGGGAAGAATGTGTAACTTGATAATTGATGGGGGGAGTTGTACCAATGTAGCATCGAGTACTTTGATTGACAAACTCTCCTTACCCACAATAAATCATCCTTGTCCATACAAACTAAGGTGGCTCAACAAAGGAGCCGAGGTTAGAGTTGATAAACAATGTTTGGTCTCTTTATCTATTGGAAAGAATTATGTTGATGAGGTCCTTTGTGATGTCTTACCCATGGATGCTTATCATTTGTTACTTGGGAGACCTTGGGAATTTGATCAGGATTCCATTCACCATGGGAAAGAGAACACCTATTCCTTCAAATTTGCTTCAAAAAGAGTCATATTGTCACCATTACCACCCACCATCAAACCTACAACACTACCTTCAATGGTTGAACCTTCTAAGGAAATCCTATTAATCAATGGGGCTGAAATATTACAAGAGTTAAAAGGGGAGGGGGACGTGTATGCTCTAGTGGTTATGGGGTTGGTTAAGGGAGTAGGATGTGACAGAGAGGGTCACGGGCAGCAGGTCATGGCCAAGGAGGGAGTGTCGAGGGAGGTTCAAGAGTTACTCGATTCTTATGAGGATGTCTTCCCTAATGAAATTCCAAGTGGATTGCCTCCTCTTAGAGGCATTGAGCACCAAATTGATCTTATTCCGGGAGCCTCTTTACCAAACAAAGTGGCTTATAGAAGTGATCCAATAGCCACCAAAGAGTTGCAAAAACAGATTGAGGAACTAGTGAGCCAAGGTTAGATCTTACTCCAAAGAAAAAGTATATAAACGAGTCGGGTTTTAGTTAGCAATCGTGGGCTGTCAACAAGTAGAAGCCCAATAAAGGTGAAATCCGGCTAGATTTGTCGTGCAAGCAACCTTAACCCTAGGGTTTGGGTCCTATATATATATATATATATATATATATATATATATATATATATGGCGAAGGAAGGAAGAAAGATCATTCATTCACACATATACAAACCCTATACATTGTGCTAGCTAGAAAGTCGTGCCGCCATACTTATACTCCTCCTCCATATTAAAAGCTAGTGCAATACTCGTCCTCCATATTAAAAGCTAGTGCAATCTTTGGAAGGTTACCGTCCCCTTCCCGCGGTACTCGTCCTCTATATTAAAAGCTAGTGCAATCTTTGAAAGGGTACCGTCTCCTTCCCGCGGTTGTTTCCCACATTGGATTTTCCGCGTCATCAAAGCTCCCTTGTTAATCCTTTATTTACATCATAATTTACATATGCTACCCAATGTATCATATACATAGATAGTCTCTCTTTTTAAACAAGAAAAATCAATCATTAAAAAATGTTTGTATAACTTCCACTACTGTTAGAGTGCCAAGATAGAGTACGATTTTGATCTCTCTCCAGCGTCAATGTACCCGTAAATGAACCAGAATTTCCTTGCCAAGATGGAGTACGATTTGAATCTCTCTCTAGCGTCAATATACCAGTAGATGAATGAGTATTTACCCTGCCAATAAATGAACTAGTATTTTCTGTACCAGTAAATGAAGCAGTACTTCCCGGGCCAGTAAATGGACCAGCATTTCCCTGAAAGTGGCAATTCGATCAAAACAATTACTAGTAGAAGAGACATACATAAAACATATTTCAAACATTAAAAAACATTTGCGAAATTATCACATGCCGTAGTATATAATAAGCAACTCTTTTTATAAGCAGAAAGCCATTTTTAATTTGTTGTAAACATAGTTAGCAAATACGTAAGATATATATGTTCTTTATTTCTCGTAGTATTTTCTTACCTCTTCGAGCAACCGCGTTCGATCCACCTTTTCACGATTTGCCGCAGGAACTAACTTGAATTTTTTGGTTAATTAGCGTTAATGAGTAAAATAATTAGGTAATAAGCGTTCATTTGAAACTATTTGGGTCCATAGTGTCCACGTCATCACTTTTTATTTTTTTCCAATTTTTATATGAAACCGTTAAGAAACCTAGCGGCTTCACTTAGTTTTTTTTTTATATATATATATATATATATATATATATATATATATATATATATATATATATATATATATATAAAGGCAAAACCGCTAGGAATCTTAGCGGCTTATCATATCAGTACGGTCATTTTGTAGGGTAGCTAATGAAAGTTGTTGAAAATTGTTGGAAACTTTGTAATAAGCCGCTGAAGTTCTCAGCGGCCTTGCTCTTCAATTTTTTTTTTTTTATTTTTTTTTTAAAATAAATAAAACAGATACAAATATTTGGACGATGATGACATGGACACTATAGACCCAAATAGTTTTAAGTGAACCCTTATAGGCCTTATTATCTAATTATTTTGCTAATTAACACTCATTAACCAAAAAATTCAACTAACTTGGCAATCACCTTATGTAAATGGTCCGAATTGCCGAGATTCCAATGATTGAACACATGACAAAGATAAGTGTATGGCCGCCCACAAGGAACTTTGTTCTATTACAGTGTAGATCGCGGTCATAAACGCTAACAAGGTGGCATATAAGGACTGCATTAATATGAACACACTTCGATCGACCAATAATCGTGCCATGCTAGGTTCAGAAACCATAGACCATACCAAGCAAAATAGGACCAACATGGAAGTACACATTGCATATGCATCCGCTAATAAAAATACTAAAAAAGCTGCTTTCTTTGCAAGAACGGCTTCCGCATTGTTACTGTTAATGTCACCCGGTAGAGTGAATCCTACTGCAAACGTAATTGTCGCTAAAAGTACCGCAATAACAGAGAGAGTGTTTCGCATTTGATCCAAATTTGTTCCTGACTGAATATACGATGTTTTCAGGTCTGGGTTCACCTTTATTAGCTTGCACATTTTGTCCTGCAAGTAGTTTCAAGCATCGTCATTTCCTTAAAATCTTTAAAAATAATCACATAAATTAGGTTGTTAAACATACCCATTCGTCATTTTCCTTACAAAGCTTTGCGAGTAAGTCCATGGCAGTTCTGCCATTATAGTCTGTGATGGTCTGCTGAACCTCGTCATCAAGTAGAAGCGCCTTAGCGAAATACATATCTTCTCTCTCCAATGCACGATGCAACGGTGTTGCACCATCATGATCGGTTGTATTCTTAAGCTCTGCAATTGACCGAATTTTAAGAAAATTAAGGTAATCTTTGTAAGTGGCTAGTTTTACATGGTGTAACGGAGTGTCATTTTCTTTGCGACAAGCCCTTTGTAGGTCTTGACAGTTATTAACAAAGGCGAGAATAGCATCGGTCTCTTCTCTTTTACATGCTTCAACCCAATCAAATTCTTGTTTTTCAATAAGAGAAGGATTCGTCAACAAATTTACTAGCCAATGAGCCTTTTCTTGTTTGGCATAGTCAAGGGCTGTCTTCCCCTGATAATCTCGCAAATTGTTGAGCCACCAATATTTCTCAAGCAGCATTTGGCCGGTCATCTCTGCATTCAACAATCAATATTTATCCTCTGTTAATCTTAACCAAAACAAGGAACACTCTATATAAAGTTCTATTTGCATTTAAAGTTCTCCTCTGTTTACATGTATGTTAGTATGTAACACATTTTCAGAATTTTTTTCCAAAATAGGCTATTTTCCCCAATTAAGTATCAAAATGGGCCGAGTCTCAAATTAATTGTCGAAAATGGGTCCACGTAGGCTTGGTATTGACGAAATGACGAAGCTAGTGTGAGGGAAAAAGTCGTCATCGTCGCCAGGGCGGGTGGCGACTTGTGTCGAAGTCATATACTAAATTCAAGTCGTCATTCAAGTCATATACAAAGAAGGAAGTCGCCAAGGGAGCTGACGACCATCGGACCAAATCGCCACCTCCTCTGGCGATTTGGATCAAGAGACTTCCAGTCGCGTTAGCGATTTGCCCTGAATGCTATTAATCGCAAAAGTTAGGTTTGGTTACACTTTTGGCTTGGTCGCGGACCGAGATGGCGATTTAGATACTAACCTAGCTTCGAGTATGACATGGACTTATTTTGGGTAATTAATTTGGGATTCGACTTATTTCATAAATAATTAGTGAAAATCGCCTATTTTTAAAAAAAATTCACATTTTGAACTAGTAATTCTCTTCAATATAAAATTAAAATAACACAAAATAGCGCACCTGGGCAGGAGGATAAACAATGAAGCACAGTCGTTCCATCATTGCTACGAAGCATGTGGTAGCGCGGCTCCTCAAATTCCATAATCACATCCACAACTTCTTTGTAGCCAGCCTTAACAGCGAGAAAGAAAGGACTTTCACCCCTATTGTTGCGAATGCGATGCATGGCGGGATAAGTTGACAGAATCTATAGTGCAAGTTCTTGTGTTGACGTTGATTGCAAGGCAGAATGTAATGGTGTATTTCCATCATCCTTGTCTAAATAGCCATCACATTTTTCCAACAACATCCTTACTACATTCTCTGTTTTTACAACATGTTACACACTTATTAGTAAATTCTACTCATTCCTATTCATTTTAACTCTCCCCTTTCCTTTTTCATCTATTTATATAACTCTCCCACTTTCCTTATTTAGTTACTGTTTGGTCAAGCTTTAAAAGTGTTTTTGTAACTGAAAAAGTAGTTACTTGGCCAAACACCCTAAACTAGGAGTTTTAAAACTACTTTTAAAAAGTTAAAAACTAATTAATTACCCCAAAAAGTAGAAGTAGATATTTTCTACTTCTACTTTTCACATAAACAACCAAAAAAGAAAAACAAAAGTGGTATGCAAGTAGTTAAGCCAAACATAACATTTTATATAAACCGCTTTTACAAAAGTATGGTCAAACAACCAAAACTTTTCCAAAAAGTAACTTGTGAATAAACCACTTTTAAGAAGTAAAATCTATTTTACAAAAACAAGGCCAAACAGCACCTTAGTAAAGTTTTATACATATTTTAATCACCTTACCCAACAATACTCGTACTTTATCTTATTTTAATCACATTACCCTACAATAATAATTATTTTAATCATTTTACCCCACAATAATACCTTCCCTCCCTCCAATTACTTTATACCACCAAAATATTTTACAATAAAATAATTTCCCCCTTAATTTGCGTGCCCTTTTCAAAGGGGAGAATTAAAATGAATAGGAGGGAGTACATTTTTTGGACTTATTATAAAACGTCGGTTCAAAAGATTGGGTAATGAGGACAACTCAACCAACGTCTTAATTTGCGTAGCTAGCTTGTAATTAAAAACAAAATAGTTCCCGATTGGCCGATTCTTGATGTCTCTATAGATTCAACCTCAACTACCCTATTATATTAGTTTAGTTGGGTTTATTTTGTTTTGACCGGAAAAGTGCAACAATTCCGCGTCAATAACTTGTTCGATTAATTAACTTGGAACACTCATCATTTGATTAGGCTTTTAAGAATGGGAAAGAAACATACATAATCTATATATATATATAAAAGAGAGTTTTTTCGAGCGATCTGAGAGCGTCCACATCATCAAAAATCAATTTAGGAAAGTATAATTTTTGACTTAAAAAATAAAGTGGAAAATCTTTTAATTATTATAATATGTATATTTCCTAAATTATATTCAAGTGATATTTCCAATTTTTATATCAAACTTTTACATTTCATTTGGCAAAAAAATATCGCTAAAAAAATTATGAAAATAATATAATTAGCTTTGTGGTAAAAAATGCTATTATTAGAGTATAAATTTCATATTATTTGCACATATTAAAGATGGTGTACTTCTTAATAATTAAAATTGTGTAATTTTTAGTATGTTTTAATTTGTCCCACATTGGAAAATAACGTAGGTGTGGTGAATATACTACATATAAATAGTAGAATTGTCCCACATCGAAAGATTAGTATAAGGTGATGTCATCCTATGATTATAAATAGGATGCATATTTGGAACTTATGTATCCACCCAAAATTTGTTGAGTCTCATAAATATTGTTTTAAAGAGCTCTTAAGATTTTCTATCATTATCTACGATATGATATAAAAAATAAAGTGGAAATCGTTGGGAAATACCCGGGAAAGAGTTAAGAACATGAACATGAAAATCAAAAAAATATAAAACTAAAGGTAAAAATCAAAAAAATATAAAACTAAAGGTTTACTAATGGTAGTCTCCTGACATAAAGCGTTAATGAGTCGTTATATGTACGATGTAGAGATCTCTTTCTAATTAATGATCGAGACTAAGTGGTTTTACCTTTAAAGAAAAATAATATGTATACAGTAGTGATTTTTTTAAGAAGAGACATGTAATTCTTGGTATGTTATATCTTTCACATTGAAAAATAATGTAGGCATGATGAACATACTACGTCTAAATAATTAAATTATGTATCTCACATCGAAAGAATAGTATACGGTAGAGTGATTCTATAAATATAAATATGAGGAATCCTTGAAACTTAGGTATTAACCCAAATTTTTTTGATATAAAAAATATGTACTTTTTAGTATGTTATATGTCCCACATTGAAAAAAAATGTAGGTGTGGTGAATATATTATGTATAAATAATATAACTGTCCCATATATATATATATATATATATATATATATACATTTTCTATATTATATTAAAGTGATGTTTATAATTTTGATATAAAAACTTTATATTTCATTTGACAAAAAAGTATCGTATGAAAATTATATAATTAGATTGTGACAAAAAAATGTTATCATTAGATTGTAGATTTTATTGTAATTTCTCATTATTAAATCGGGTTGATGTCAAAGTAGGTGCACAAAAAATGGTGTATTTAGTATATTATTTGTCCTACATTGAAAAGTAATGTAAGTGTGGTGAATATACTATGTATAAATATTAGAATTGTCCCACATCGGAAGATTACCATAAGGCAGAGTGAACTTATGATTATAAATAGAAGTCATAACCCAAATTTTTTTGATTCTCCTAAGTATTGTCAGAGAGAGCTCTTAAAAGAGTTTGTATTACTGTCTCTAGAATAATGATCTCTAACCTAAGTTAATCTTTAGAAAATCTTTTAGTTATTATATATAATATATACTCTGTATTTCTTATTTTATATTCAAGTGGTATTCTGGGAAAGAAAAAGGTAAACACATGGGTACTATTTGTAGCAACTTAAAATTAGGGGTACCATGTGTAATATATATCAAAGTTCAAGGTTACCATGAGAAATTTTCAATATTATAATGATATAGTTAATTAAATTTTCATTTAAAAGAGAGAGAAAACTGTACCAATAAAACAATAAAGAGAGTATTATTTTTTGATTTTTATTTTATTGTCACGCTATCAAACTTAACGTCCATATAACAGCCTTTACATTAGGGGGTACCATGGGCAAAAAAAAATGGAACCTCAAGGGTACCATAGGCAGATTCTTAAAAGTAGGGGTAACATGGAAAATCTGACAAAATTAAGGGGTACCACGGGAAATTTTCGTATCTCAATTATGATAAAAATTTTTGAAGAAAAACAAAATACAAATATTAATGGAGAGTACTTGATCATAGTATTAAATTTAAATATAACTATTAGATATAATGAGTAGCAATTGTCTGTATTCGGTATTCGGGATCTGTTGGATGTCGAACTAAGTGCCAAAAAAATGGTGTAATTCTGAGTATGATATTTGTCCCACATTGAAAAACAATGCATGTTTGATGAATATATACTATGTATAAATAGTAGAATTGTCCCACATCAGAAAAATAATCCAAGTTTGGTGAATATATTACTTATAAATAGTAGAATTGTACCACACCAAAAGATTAGTATAAGGTGGAGTGATTATATGATTATAAATAAGTTAACCCACGTATATATTAATCCTTTATTTTTTTTTTGAAAGAAATATTTTAATAATATGTAAACAAATCATTAGACATAGTCTCACATAGAATATAAATATTAAACCCTTATAACGTTTTTTTTTGCATTATAAATAAGTTAATTACCCCGTTGCAACGCACGGGAATTCAAACTAAGTTAATGTCGAACATTATTAATGGAGAGTACTTGATCATATTATTAAATTTAAATATAATATTAGATATAATGAGTAGCAATTGTCCGTATTCAGTATTCGGGATCTGGTTGGATGTCGAACTAAGTGCAAAAAAAATGGTGTAATTCTGAGTATGATATTTGTCCCACTCTGAAAAACAATGCAGGTTTGATGAATATATACTACGTATAAATAGTAAAATTGTCCCATATCAAAAAAATAATCCAAGTTTGGTGAATATATTATTTATAAATAGTAGAATTGTACCACACCAAAAGATTAGTATAAGACGCAGTGATTATATGATTATAAATAAGTTAACCCACGTATATATTAATCCTTTATTTTTTTGGAAAGAGATATTTTAATAATATGTAAGCAAATCATTAGACATAGAATGTAAATATTATTCCCTTATAACGTTTTTTTTTGCATTATAAATAAGTTAATTACCCCGTTGCAACTCACGGGCATTCAAACTAAGTTAATGTCGGAACATTATTAATGAAGAGTACTTGATCATATTATTAAATTTAAATATAACTATTAGATATAATGAGTAGCAATTGTCCGTATTCGGTATTCGGGATCTGGTTGGATGTCGAACTAAATGCAAAAAGATGGTGTAATTATGAGTATGTTATTTGTCCCACATTGAAAAGCAATGCAGGTTTGATAAATATATACTACGTATAAATAGTAGAATTGTCCCACATCAGAAAAATAATTTAAGTTTGGTGAATATTACTTATAAATAGTATAATTGTCCCACATCGAATGATTAATATAAGGTGGGGTGATTATAAATAGGAGTTAACCCACGTATATATTAATCTTTTTTTTTTTGACAAATGAAATGTAATCTACCATTAACGCACGGGCATTCACCATAAGATAATGTAAGTGTGACAATTTTAATATTTATACATAGTATATTCACCACACTTACCTTAATCATATTATTTATATGGATACATTTCATCATAATTTTTTCATTTTACATCACTTGAATATAAAATGGTGTACTTAGTAGTTAGTATATTATTTGTCCTACATTGAAAAGTAACGTAAGTGTGGTGAATATACTATGTATAAATATTAAAATTGTCCCACATCGGAAGATTACCGTAAGGCATGGTGATCTTATGATTATAAATAGAAGTCATAACCCAAAATCTTTTGATTCCCTTAAGTATTGTCAGAGATAACTCTTAAAAGAGTTTATATTACTGTTTCTACAATAATGATTTCTAACCTAATTTAATGTTTGGAAAATCTTTTAGTTATTATAATATATACTATGTATTTCTTATTTTATATTCAAGTGATGTTTCTAATTTTCATAAAAAAACTTTTAAATTTCATTTGACAAAATAATGTCGGTAAAAAAATTATGAAAATAATATTATTAGATTCATGGTAAGAAATGCTATCATTAGAGTATACATAGATTTCATATAATTTGCACATATTAAAGATGGTGTATTTCATAGTATGTTATATCTCCCACATTGAAAAATAATATAGGTGTGATAAATATACTACATATAAAAAATAGAATTTTCCCACATCAAAATATAGCATAAGGTGGGTGATTCTATGAGCATCCTTGGAACTTAGGCATCAAACCAAAATCTTTTGAGTCGCTTAAGTATTGTCTTGGAGAGCTCTTAAAAGTTTATATCATTATATTTTCTACCTATAGAATTTATATGTCCCATATTGAAAAATAATGTAGGTGTGGTAAATCCATAAATATACAATGTTTAAATAATGTAATTAGAATTGTGTTAAAAAATATTCTATCATTAGAGTATATGTTCTTATCATTTGCACATATTTTAATTATGATAAAAAAATAGAAAACAAACGTCAATGGTAGCATGTGTAATCTATCAAAGTTCAAGGTTACCATGAGAAATTTCCAATATTATAATGATCGATATAGTTAATTAAATTTTCATTTAAAAGAGAGATATCCGTACCAATAAAACAATAAAGGGGGTATTATTTTTTAATTGTTATTTTATTGTCACGCCATCAAACTTAACGTCCATTTAACATCCTTTACATTAGAGGGTACCATGGGCAAAAAAATGGAACCTCAAGGGTACCATGGCAGATTTTTAAAAGTAGGGTAACATGGAAAATCTAACAAAACTAAGGGGTACCACGGGAAATTTCCGTATCTCAATTATTTTAATTTTTTTTTTGAAAAAAAACAACGTACAAATATTAATGGAGAGTACTTGATCATATTATTAAATTTAAATATAACTATTAGATATAATGAGTAGCAATTGTCTGTATTCGGTATTCGAGATCTGGTTGGATGTCGAACTAAGTGCAAAAAAGATGGTGTAATTCTGAGTATGTTATTTGTCCCACATTGAAAAACAATGCAGGTTTGATGAATATATATTACGTATAAATAGTAGAATTGTCCCACATCAGAAAAAAATCCAAGTTTGGTGAATATATTACTTATAAATAGTAGAATTGTCCCACATCAAAATATTAGTATAAGGCGGGTGATTATATGATTATAAATAAGAGTTAACTCATGTATATATATTAATTTTTTATTTTTTTTGAAAGAGATATTTTAATAATATGTAAGCAAATCAGTAGACATGGAATGTAAACATTAAACCCTTATAACGTTTTTTTTTGCATTATAAATAAGTTAATTATCCCGTTGCAACGCACGGGCATTCAAACTAGTAAAGTATGAAACACGAGTAATAACTTCGGAACTTCTCGGTTTTTCTTTCCGGGAGAAAAATGAGATTTTGTTAAGTACTCCCTCTGTTTTTTTATATATGACTTTCTTACATTTTGAGACACTCTCTTCTTTTTTCAATATTTCTTAAAATATAAGACTAAATATTATGATATGTATGGAATATAGAGTTAGTTATTCTAACAACCACAAAAGTTGTTAGAAAGTGGTTACAAGTTAGTTAGGGAGTTTGTTAGATTCCTAACAACTTAGTCTATATATACTATGATGTAATAGCATATTCATACAACTTCATTCAATAAAAATTAATTCTATTTTCTTACACTAAATTCTCTCCTTATCTCTCTAAGCTCATACTTCATTTTCTTCATCACACGTTCATCAATCATCAAATCATGATGATTGATTAGAGGTTTCATATGGTATCAGCCTAATTTTCGATCCAAATTACTCATTTTTTTTCTTTCTTTCGCTTCCGCTTTCATTCTTCTATTTTCCTGATCTTTGTTTTAATCAAAGGTCCAATTTGTTACAGATCAATTGGTGTTATTCATCATAATCAGATCATTTTCTCTTCTTTCATCAACATTTTCATTTCAAGATGCCTGAACAATCTTCAGAATCCAGTTACTATTCCATGCTTGACGATCCTCTGTTTCTTTCACCAACTGATCAACCAAACTTACAGCTGACTGCTCAGTTGTTTGATGGTACTAATTTCATTCAATGGCAGCGTGATGTCATCCAATCTCTCTTCTCAAAGAACAAGACTGGTTTTATCACTGGTGAAGTTGCTGTTCCTCCCAAGACTGATAAAAAGTATAATCAGTGGGTTCGTGTTGATCTTCTTGTACTGCGTTGGATCTTGAATTCCTTGGAGAAGAATCTTCGTGAGAATCTGCAGTATGCTTCATCTTCAAAAGCTCTTTGGTCAGAGATTGTTGAGAGGTATGGACAGCTTAATGCTCTTGAACTCTATGACTTGAAGAAAGATCTTAGTAATGTGAGTCAAGACAACTCTTCTCTCATTGAATATTATAGTAGATTGAAGTGTCTTTGGGAGACTGTTGATAATCTTGACCCAATCCCTCAGTGTACTTGTGGCACAATGGCTAAGTGTTCCTGCCAACTTCTTAAACGCTTGCTTGATAGGGAAGCACATTCCAAGTTAATTCAGTTGCTTATGGGATTAAATGCTGGTTATGAACATGTCCAAACTACTCTTTTGTCCATGGAACCTTTACCTCCAATTAATAAGGCCCTGGGACTGTTGTAAAAAATTGAAAAACAGAAACATATCAATGATTCTGCTGGGGACCTTCTCTCTGCTTCTACTGCTTATGCTTCTAAAAGAAAGCATAACTTCTCAGGTCCTGATAATCAGGCTTCTAAGAGGCACAAAGAGGATGGTACTGAGGATGGTTTTAAGCATTGTACCTATTGTGGTAGGGATGGACATGTTATTGAGGAATGTTATAAGTTGAAGATGCACTTTTTGCAATGTTAAGGGTCATATACAGGATCATTGTTACAAGTATAAGGCTCATCTTGCTCGTAAGGGTAAAGGTAAAGCTTCTGGCAAGGGCTCGACTGTTAATCCTAGGCCATCTGCTAATAATGTAGATGTCATGGGTTCTGAAGTTGATCAAGACTCTCAATATGAGTTAGTTACTCCTCTGCAAGATTGCCCCTCTCTGTCTGATCCTCAGACTTCTCAGGCAATTGCAGACTTTCATCAGGCTCATTTTTCTTCTGATATTATTCAAGGGATCATAAGTTTTGTTACTCAGAGTGTCTTAATGGCTATCTCTGATTCATATGCTAATACTGATTCTCAGAAACCTAATCTTGCTGGTTCTTCTCTTAAGTCTTCAGTCAACTTTGCAGGTACTTTTTCTTCTTATGCATTTGCTGTTAATACCTGTAGTAGTTCATCTGTTTGGATTGTGGACACAGGGGCTTCAGATCACATGACTTCTAATTTAGGTTTGTTGAAAGATATCAAACGTTTAAAATTACCAATATTGGTTGGTTTACCTGATGGCACTGTTAAATCAGTCCATCACATTGGCCAGGTCCTATTGACAGACACTTTAATTTTGCAGAATGTTTTTTATATTTCTGACTTTAAGCAAAATCTGCTGTCAGTAGGAAAGCTTGTGTCATCTACTAACTTAGATGTCCTTTTTGGGAAATTTAACTGTGTATTCCATGACCTTTCCAGTAAAAGGGTAATTGTTGTTGCTCAAAGGCTTGGAGACCTATATCAGTTGGATACTAGCCAGTTCAAGCAAAATAAAGAACCTGCTTCTACTACTAGTTTTAGTTTGCTTTCATTTAAGCATTATAATAATGGGATTTGTAATGCTGCTAAATCAGTAGATCCTTTTCTTTTTCATTCACGTATTGGTCATACTAGTTTTGAAAAGATGCATCATATGCCACATTGTGTAAAGAATGTAAAACTCTTCTTTTGTGATATTTGTGTAATGGCCAAACATCATAAGCTTCCATTTCCAAGGAGTACTTCTTATGCTACACAGTTGTTTGAGTTGATTCATTTAGATGTTTGGGGACCCTATAAAGTTTCCTCTATCACTGGTGCAACATCTTTTTTAACTGTACTGGATGACCATTCCAGGAACACATGGACCTTTTTAGTACAAAACAAGGCCCAAGTACCTGCTCTGGTCAAACAGTTCATTGCATTTGTAGAGACTCAGTTTCATAAACAGGTCAAAATAATTAGATCTGACAATGGAACTGAGTTTTTCCAAGTTTAGTGTTCTCAATTCTTTAAAGATAAAGGTATTGTGCATCAAAGAAGTATTGCTGGAAGGCCACAACAAAATGGCAGAGTTGAACGTAAACATAGACACTTGCTAGATACTGCTAGGGCACTCAAGATTCAGTCTAAAGTTCCCCCAAAGTTTTGGGGAGAATGCCTGTTGACTGCAACATATCTTATTAACAAAATGCCCACCCCTGTGCTTAGTTGGAAGTCTCCTCATGAATTACTTTTTGGCAATATACCTACATTTGATGAATTAAAAGTCTTTGGTTGCCAATGTTATGCAACTATGCCAATTACTAATAAAGATAAATTTGCACCAAGAGCAAGAAGGTGTGTTTTTATTGGTTATCCATATGGTCAAAAGGGCTACAAGCTTTATGACCTAGAAAAGAAGGTAATATTTACTAATAGGGATGTTGTATTTCAGGAAACTATTTTTCCTTATGCCACTTCTCAGGATAATCATAGTTTCCCTCTGGTAACTGATATCAGCAACACTGATCTATGTGTTACTACTTTGAACATGGATAAGGGGCAGCAGACTCCTATTGAGTCTGGTAGTTCCCATACTGATAATTCAGTCCTACATTCTCACTCTGATCAGACTGGTTTTTCAGAACCACCCACGTCTGAAATTCCTTCTATAATGCAGTCTGATACTGAACAAGCTGTTCAGCCAGGCTCTTCAGGACCACCTAGCAATACTATTCCTTCTACATTGCATTCTGATGTTGAACAGTCTCAAACTCAGGGTGTAGTCACTACTAGAAGATCTGATAGGGTTATAAAACCATCAGTTTTACTTAGTGGTTACAAGGTCTCTCTACCTAAGGCCAATGCCTTACATGTCAAAGTAATTAATGAATTGCAACAATTTGATAAGCAGTATTTAATTTCACTATGTAATGTCGTTTCTCAACTTGAACCTAGTTCATATAAACAAGCATTAACTGATTCAAACTGGATTACTGCTATGGATGCTGAAATCCAGGCCTTGGAACAAAATGATACTTGGGAAATTACTAGTTTGCCGCCTAATAAGAAAGCCATAGGCAGTAAATGGGTTTATAAAGTGAAACACAAACCAGATGGGACAGTGGAAAGATATAAGCAAGGCTTGTTGCTAAGGGTTATAATCAAATTAAAAACAAAGATTACAAGCATACCTTTAGTCCTGTTGCTAAGTTTGCTACTGTTAGAGTTTTCATGGCATTAGCAGCCATTAAGAATTGGCCCTTGCATCAGTTAGATAAATAATGCGTTTTTACATGGTTTCTTAGATGAAGAAGTGTATATGTTACCACCACAAGGCTATACTAAAGCTAAGAAAGGCCAGGTGTGCAGGCTTAAAAGGTCTTTGTATGGTCTTAAGCAAGCTTCCAGACAGTGGAACTTGGAATTAACAAAATTTCTTACTGGCTTGGGGTTTGTACAGTCCAAACAAGACTACTCCTTGTTTACCAAGACTAATTCTCTAACAGGCTGTTTTTTGGCTGCCTTGGTTTATGTTGATGATGTACTTTTGACTGGTGATAGCATATCTGAGATAATCTCCTTAAAGGAAAGTCTGAATGACAAGTTTACTATTAAAGACTTAGGGCCTATGAGGTATTTTTTAGGTCTAGAAGTTGCTAGGAATAGTTCAGGTATAATGATAGACCAGAGGAAGTATATATTGGACATTATCAAAGATGCAGGTTTAGAGAACTGTAAATCAGTAGCATTTCCAATGCAGAAGGGGTTGAAACTCTCTGCTGTGAAAGGGACACTTTTGGATGATTCTGAGCCATATAGACGATTGGTTGGAAGGTTACTATATCTCAACATGACACGACCTGACATTTCTTATAGCGTGCAACATCTTAGTCAATTTGTTCATCAACCAAGATGTGGACAGCGGACCGCCCACGGGGGCGCTTGGTGAAGGTCGAAAAACAAGCGTTTGCATTTTTGTATGGAGTCGCCACCAATTTTTATGGGAAATTGGAACCGTTCGAGTACCTCGTGTCATGTCAAGACACAAAGTAGTGACATGAACACTAAGCAATCGTTACCCTTAGCATTCTATGTCTAGAATGACTCTCGTGGATGCCAATGAACACGGGTGCTCACGGAGATCTGGAGTAAGGGGTGAGGGTACGTATTAGGAAGCTCTTTTGATCGAACACCTAATCCCGCCCGCCTCGATAGCGGCCTCTACTAATGATTAGGGAAGTTATTCGTACTTGATATATCGTCGGCTATATGCATGCAATGCAACATCCAAGTTTTAATCCTAGCATGTGAGAATTAATACTAAGTCGGTTGACAATTAATTAGCAAACAATTGGGGTCGAAGTAGGATTTAATGCTCATTTACATGTGAAAACATACAAGCAATAAAAGAAATACAATGATAAATAAGAATTACAATAATGAAAATTACATTAATTACATTGGAATAGGCGATTTATGTCGAAAATACCTTTAAAACGGATAATTTGAGAAAAAGAATAAACAAATAAACTAAAAGAATTAACGAACAGGAATTAGCGTGATATTACGGATAATAGTCGATTAATACGTAAGCTAACTAAACTATGTCAAGGCACAAACGGAGTTCAGGGACAGAACTCAACCTGGAACAAGCGCAGCAGGACTGCGCCCTCTGGAAGAGGCGCAGCAGTTGCTGCGTCTGTTCCAAGGGTGAGTTCTGGCTGTGAAGCCGGAACTGCAAATCGTCAATGTTCGTGGGTTGATTTAAGGATTGATTAATAATATATACTCGGGTGAAAGTGATTAACAGGTTTATTACATGTGAATGATGGTCAAAAAAGCGATAAACATCGATGAGACGGATGCAAACGGATTATTTATATGCAATAATGATAAAAATATTAATGAGTCCTCTGTTGAAATAAGTCAACTAGGTTAAATACGATGGATATACAACGAGCATGTGAATAAACAGGTGAAAACTATATCAATGATGAATTCCATAAACTCAATATGAACAAATTGAATCTCTAAAATCCGGGTTTGAATTTAATGACGAAAACCCGTAAATATTGGATTATTAGGGATTTAAGTCGATTTTAATGATGAATTAAACATGTGAATGAATGAATGACTAATGATATACATGTGAATTATTAAACTATCATGATGAAGAATTAACAAAACAAAGCAAAAGAAATAATTTTGAACACGAATTTACAGAGGACGAAGAAGAAGAAGAAGAAAAGAAGCAGGAACTGCGGCAGCCTCACGAAGAGGCGCAGTAGGAACTGCGCTCCTTCGAAGAGGCGCAGCAGTTGCTGCGTCTTTTCTCGACGTCCGTCTACTAGAAATCCGCAAAAACAGGTTTTAACGAAGGGCTTTAGAAATCGGTTTTAATGGTATTTTCGACGTAAATCTTACAATGGATGATACGAAAAGTAAAATACAATAAATAAAGAAGGATTATACACCCTCAGACTTACATGTTGACGAAACGAGATGAACTAAGATATCGACTAGTGAATGCTCGACGCGAATGCAAAGAGAGTGCCCTCGTAAGAGGAAAACGATTGATTAATTTAGATTGATTGATTGGTGTAGTTGGTCAAATTGGTCGGTCATGCAACGGAGAGGTGGTACCGGAAGATCCGAGCTTACGTGGTCGAATGTTCAAGCACGTAGGCGCCAGTAAGTAAGAACAAAGTCTAGAATGCAAAGGGAGAAGAGAAGGGCGGACACTCGCGTGAGAAATATGAGGAACGAAGGCTCCTATTTATACTAATCACACGACGGAATTAGGGTTTCGGAGACTCTTTGGAAGTGAATCTCGGAAAGATATGAAAAAGATACGTAAGACATGCAAAGAAGGGCATGGGAAAAGGCGCAGCGCCCATGCGTCTCTTGGAAGAGGCGCAGCTACTTCATTGTCTATTCCCGTGGAGGTTTCCTCTGTTTGAAGAAAGATTTCGCGTTTGAGTTATGGTAGGACGGAAATAATTCGATTATCTTATGAATATTACGGGATATTATTTGCCAAAAGATAAAATTTGTTAAATATGGAATAGAAATACCGGAACATTCGAGAATATTCGACTCGGGATTTAACGGTTATCGAGAAAATGGAGACGGTTTTTGACCGGACTCGAATGTACTCTAATTATGCCAAAACGACCGTATCGGGACGTAGATGACAACTAAGAGGTAGACATTTAATATTTGAGCAATCACTTGACGATAATCTTACGAATTGTCACAAATCGTTCCGCGTATCAAACATGCGGCCCAATCATCACCGGGTGGTTTGCGGGAGGTGCGAAACGAGGTGTCTCTGAGCCCCCACTTTGACCGTGGCTTGGACAAGGCGAAAGTCAAAGTATAGCCATCAGGCAATCGAAGATTACAACCTGACGACTATGGCGACGCGAGGCGGCTCAAGGGGTCTGAACCAAGGACCTGTCGTCGGGAACATTTTAGAGTCTGTCGATTATCGGGGAGGGTCGTTTAAAGTCCATTAGACTACGTAAGGAGGCTCGCCAGCCATAAGAAGAGACCATACCTGAGACTTCTTTCTCGAGATGCTTCCGGAGGTGCATAGGAGCTAAGGGTAAGACCTAAAGGGTATATAAGGATTGTGCTAGGGTATGGGGCCCTAAAGGAAAGCATTGACGGGAATGAGGCCTAATAAGGTCAACTTAAGGATAGCTAAGGCTTGGGTATAGGAACTTCTGGAGAACGACACCCTGTCATAATCCGCGGGGAAACACAAAATATAGTGAGGGACAGCAGGACGTTGGTAGAAACTGCTGGGGAATCCGCAGGCGTCGGTCTCAAGCGAACTCTGGCAAAAACTTGAGGTTGAGTCTGCTTGCGTCGGTCTCAAGCGAACTCTTGTTGGGGAATGTGTTGACGATTAGGAACATCTTGATCGTCATGGAAGAAATCTTGAGTGAGCAATACTGCAAAATACTGCTGCGCTGGGAACAAATATTTTGACGACTAGGAACATCTTGATCGTCATGGAAGAAATCTTGAGTGAGCAATACTGCAAAATATTTTACTTTTGGGACAAATGAATAATAATATGCAAGTCCTTTCTTTGGTGATAAAATGCGGGCCGGAACGAAAGAAAATCATCGAACGGGCCAAAAGAGTAAAATAGCATCTAGGAAGAGGCGCACCAAAGATGGGCCCACAAATAACGAACTTATAACGAATTTTTGAAAATTCATGTGGAGGGAACAGAAGGAAGAGGCGCAGCAAGAGCTGCGTCTCTTGGAAGAGGCGCAGCGCCTGCTGCGTCTTTTCCCCAATTTGGCTTTCTTGCGTAAAAACGCGAAATCAGAGGGATTTGTGTTCATTATTTCGAAACACAATTCACTCATTTCTCTCTCAAATTTTCACCATTTCCGCCAAGGTTCGATTCAAAAGCTTGCTTTAAACATGACTAATCGAGGTATGTGTCTTAATCTTGCATTAATCTTCTGCATTTGTTGAATTTTGAGCCGCGAAAATTAGGGTTTTCGACCCTTTTGATCGAAAATTTGGGGCTTTTCCCCCAAATGGTTTTGCCTTGCCAAATTGACACTAGAAATGGATAGTAGGTGATGTTAGGATCATAACCATGCCTTTGTTTCGAATTTTCATCAAGTTTTGAGCCTTTGAGTGAATTTTGAGACGGTTTTACAGCTGAACCGTAATTTGCTTCGAAAATAGCCTTAGGATTGCCCATTGGCGATGAAATTTGATATTTGGGATCCTTGAATGATGGGTAAACTTCTTACCATCTCAGAATTTTGGTTTGTGACAACTTTTTCAGGACACCTTTCTAGGGCATAATTACCGTTATAGCGAAATGCTGCCGAATTTCCGACTCGAACCCAGAACTAGGCTTTGAATTGGACTTGACTTGACCCAATTTATCACATGAGCGATTGGGTTGATGGGAATATGGCCAAAGATGGCAGGGAGAGGGCGATTTGAGGGCTTTGAAGGCTTGAGAACCCCTTAACAAAGGCTCGTCGTCATGTGACGCGGCCTGAATTTACTTTAATGTTGCAGGTGATGAGGCTTCTAATTCTGGGAGGGCTCCCATGGAGATAGACGCCGCTATTGTTGAGGAGGCTTTAGAGCAGGCCTTCACCGCCGCGGTGATGGCTGCTGGAGACGAGGCTCACGAGGAGGAGGCCGTCGAGGAGGAGGAGGCCCCGAGACGGGCCAACGTCGGGCGAGGAGGTCGTCAGCTGAGAGGAGCTCCTGCGTGGGCTGAGACTTGGGAGAGTAGGCACCTCGTGTGGGCTGCAGAGGGTCACCTGTCCTACAGGACGGTGAAGAGCTTGGTAAATAAGAATTCACTACTCATTATTCATCCTCTTTCATCCTTTTTGTCCAAATTTCTTTCAAATTTCATTCAAAACTAAAGATAGCTTTGTTTCAAATCATAATAGGAGGCCGGGAACATCAGGTAGTTCTCGGGTTACACGACAGCGATGGAGCACTACGAGCGGCTGTCGGCGGAGGAGAGGGCCATGATCGAGCGTGGAGCGTTCGGTCTTTGGTTCAGGTCTGGAGGGATATCGTGAAGAGGAAGTTGCGGGCTAACCTTAGCCTGGTCCGCGCTTTCTTGGACCGATTCTGGGACACGACTTCCACGTTTCACCTACCTTTTGGTGAGGTGGGTGTCACTCTGGAGTATTACGGCATGATTTCTGGTCTGCCGTGTGGGACCGAGGAGATGGTGTGGCCAGAGACTGCTACGAGGGCGGATTCGGCCGAGGCGAGGAGATTGATCGGCTGGAACTCGTCGCCGAAGGTGTTGCGATGCGGGTTTGGTACCCAGACTTACGTTCGAGACTACTTTGCGGGGAAGACCCCGGCGCCGGTGACGATCGATGGGAGGGAGACAGCTCCTCCTCCTCCTTGACTGGTGAGCGGAGGGCTCGTCTACGTGGCTTTGGTGGTTCCTGTCTTCGATTTACCTCGGAGACAAGGGCGAGAGGCTATCGACGAAGCTCCTTCCCTTTCTTTTCGACCGAGTTCCCTAGGGCGTTGGGGACCGGGTCCTTCGCTGGTTTTGCGGTCCTCATCCACTTTATGAGGGCCATGGTTCGTCCGGAGTTGATGGAGAAGGGGACTTCTCCTGGCGCTGTCGGACCTGGACTACTGTTGGAGGTATGAACCTTCCTTTAGACCAAAGTAAATTCCTTTCTTTATCAAATCACGAAAGATCGTCATTGATTATTCTGTTTTACAGGCGTGGGTGTACTCTTATTTCCCGGGCCTCGCGCCCAAGAGGACGGAGCCGTTGGAGAGGGCCTATCCCGTGGTGAGGGATTGGGTCATGTGCCGGACGAAGAGCAAGCGTTCTTCTCACAATGTCTACCGGCGGGACGTGAACGCTCTTCAGCTGAGCAGTGTGAGTATCCCATTTTTATTCATTTATTATTCTTATACTTTGTCTTTAATTGATCATAGGAATGATCTTTGCCTTTATATTGTCGCAGTGGGTACCCAGACCTTGGGCGGAGTACGCGGGAGCGCCCCCTTTCGTCGCTGAGGTCCTTCGACCTAGGAGCTCGAGTCGGCTGCTGTTGAGGATGTCGATGGGTCTTGTGTGGTACTTGGGCGAGCGGTTGGCTCGTCAGTGCTCTCGGGACGCGTTGACGGTTCCCGTCGATCCTCCCAAGACGATGTTTAGGGAGCCTTCTGAGGCTGAGAGGGAGGCGGACTTGGCTGGTGCCAGTGGCGACGACCTTCTTTTGCCTGACGAGGACTACTCGGCGTTCCTTTACGGGAGGTTGGCGTACTGGCCGGTAGTGGTGACTATCTTTTACTTTTGCTTGGTTTGATTTCGAGAATTGCGACGAAAGATCGTCGATTAACGAGAGCTATTTGTCTTCGCAGGAGGTTGAGGCGGCGGGCATCGAGCCCCCAGAGTACCCCGAGACCCTCGAGTACACTGACGCGACCGGGAGGATGACGATCTCCGAGTTGCGTGACTTTGACGTAGCTGTGACGGATGCTGGCTTAGATAACTGGCAGTATCTGATTCGGAGGGTAAGTTTGTATGACTTTTGTGTAAGAACACATTTGATTGAGTTTGCTCAATTTGCTGAGAATTTCTTTTGATAACGCAGGTCGCGCCGTCCCGATTCGTGGCACTATGGAGGGTGGCCAACCGGCTGCGAGCTACCGCCATCGAGGCACTCGTCGGTGGTCGAGGTCGTCAGTTATGAACCTTATTTGATTGATTTTTTTTTGGATTTTGGTTTTGATTTTCGATCTTGCTTGAATTGATTGACATGAGCCAATTTTGTTCTTTGTTCACGGTGGTGACCATATTTGGAGCGACAGTTGACCTGTCTCGGGAGGAGACGGCTCGCTTGTTGAGGAGCTTGAGGTTCGGGACGCCGAGATCGCCGTCCGGTGGCGAGAGTTCCGAGTTGGAGGGCGCCAACAGTAGTTTGTGTAGTTTTGTAGACTTGTACATTTTGGACATTTGATTTTGAAACATTTTTGGACTCTGTTTGGGGTGCAAGCCCCCAGTTTGCTTGGACTTTGGACTTTGTTGAAGGCAAGCCCCTTGCTTTGCTTGTACATTTGCTCTGTTTGGTGTATATATGGTGGCCCGAGTGCCTTTTCTTTCTTTGGGTTGTGTTGCTTGTACTTGCAGGTTAGTTCTTGAACAGGTTTGGTAGACAACGGTTTATGCCGTCATGCTGCCGAAATTTACATGAAATTACGCATTACATACATTTTATATACATAAGGCCTTTAATCAGCGCAAAATGAGACTCAACAGAGCACGAGGAAAAGCAAAAATTTGCCGGAAATGACCGGACGGTAGGGAGGGTTACCCCCTAAAAAAAAAAAAAAGAAATCTGTAAGTTAGAGATGTGGAAATTAAATGAAGGAAATAAAAATAGTGATAAAAATAAAAGAAGTAAATGACGAATTGGAATTTTTTCAAAAAAATGAAGATGAAATGTATTTCCTAAAATGAAAATGTGCACATGTGGTAAAATGGTGAATTGTTGATGTCGTCTCGAAATGCGTGCCCGCGAAAATAGGAAACTTGAAACATGGTAAACTGCTCGTATTTACCAAAATAAAATCCCGTAGGAATAGGAAATTATTCGTTATAGAATTAGGAAAGATCCAAACGCGGAAATCACAGAAAGCAAGAGGCGGGAAGAGGCGCAAAGATGAGTGCGTTCCTCTAAAGAGGCGCAGCGAGTGCTGCGCCTATTCCCAAGCTTGTCCGTTCTGGCGGATTTTTGGAAACAGCAATTAGTATAAATAGAAGCGTCGACGAGGTGTTAATTCACACAAATCTTCCGTCTTCTCCTCGTCTATTCACATAAAACTCTCAAAATAAATCTTCAAGAGAAATTTGTCATTATGAATACTTTGGAGATCCGCTTGAAGGAATGGACCAACGAGTTTTAGAATATGGAGAAGCACGACATGGGTGCTCATAACCTTGGGTCTTTATTGAGTTTGAAACTCATTAAGGTAGTAAAACCGTTCCTGGATGCTTGCCTTGACTATTGGGACCCGAATTATCATGTTTTCGCGTTCCCGGGAGGTGATATTTGCCCGTTTCCTGAAGAGATTGCTGCTATTGGTGGGTGGGACCCTGAACATTTACCTGCCGTTCCTTCCACTACACAAGGGTATAAGAGCAAATTCAGAGACTTGTTTGGACTGACCAGACTTGAGGTGGATCGCTTAGTTACCCCGAAAGGCGTGAGAATGTTGGACTTCGTAGACCGATTCATTAACAGGGCCGACCCTACTGTTTCCCATGTTGCCAGGAGGAGGGCATTTGGCTTTTGTTTGCTGCATGTGTATGTCTTCCAAGGACACGTTGATGAAGATTTGAGAGGTGATCCCCGTCTTTTGGGTCTTATTGAGCAAATGGAGCTGCGCAGGAGCCCAGCTTGTTTATGCTTGGGGAGATTATCTTGGGTTTGGATAATAGGAAATCCAACCGCGATCTGCCGTTCTTGGGGAGTCCCGTCATTTTGCAGGTAAAAGACATCATTTTTTTTGTTTCGTTTTTTTTTTTTCATTTTTTTTTTCGTTTTTTTTTTCGTTTTTTTTTTATGACTAATACCTGCTCTTGGTAGGTTTGGCTTATGGAACGGCTCCGATTGATCGAGCCCCCAGTTCATGCACTTTCCTATCATTCCCGTTCGATTACGATGAGGACGCGGTTGTACATGGTGGACTTCACCCGGGTCTGTGACTATTGGAAGAACAAGCTGAAGAATGATGATGGTCCGCTGATTAGGTGGGTCGTACCGTGGTGGCACCTCAAGTCTGTCACTGGAGTATCTTCTTTGGATCCCACTAGGTCCGTGCGCATTCCGGGATTGGAGTTTATGGTATGCATCTTTCCGGAAAGATTGATGAGGCAAGTTGGGTTGAAGCAAACGATCCCTAGGCTTGATACCGTCCCGCAGACCGCTATGGCGCTTACTACAGAGAGCCGAAGAGAGTGGGCTATTAAATGGGCCCAAAGAAACATGTGGTTCTTGAACTTCTCCGCCAATGCTTTGTGGGTGTCGGATTCTTATCTGAGATGGAGAAAGGCTGCAACTCCGGAAGAGCGCGAGAGACTGAGGAAGCGTGAGCCTGTTGACTACAAGGTACGCGAGGGAAAGAAAGAGAAGGAGAAGCATCTGACAGAGGGAGAAGAAGAAGCTGGGTTTCAGGTCATTCATCCTTCGAAGAAATCAAAGACTACTCCTGTCGCAGAAATGGTGGTTGGCAAGAATGGAAGAGTCAGGCCTCGAGAAAGACCGTTGGTGATTAGGTCTGAAGTGGTGCAAGAGCGCCCGGCTCGAGGTCGTGACAAGAAATATGACAAGAATGACAAGGGCAAGGGAAAGATGGAGGAATAGCCCAAGTCTTTTTATTATTATTTGATTATTATTATTGTTGTTGTAATAAAAAAGGAGGGATTTTTAGAATCCTAGCCTATTCTATTTTTTATTATTTGTCGTACTATTATTATTAGAAAGTGAATGAAATAAAAAAGGTTAAATGGTTATGAAACCGTTGAGATTTTCCACTTATTATTCTTGTCGAATTTCAAATGCAATGCAAATGTCCTTCTATTTACATTTTAGATATAATGGGTTGAATCCCGTGAAGGATTGCCTACGTATTCACTTGAAAAGCGAAATCAAAACCTTGCGCGTAGTTCGAGTAAATGTAAAAGAATAATTGTTCGAAGCAAGAGCTTGTAATGAACATAGAAAATAAGCATGAGCTTTTGCTTACTCTGGAGGTGCGAATTTAGTTTATTTGATGATATGAGGATGACAAACTTGTCAAAATGCAAGGGCACAGTGACATTTGGCTTATTTCAGCTTGGCCAGGGGCCGTTTATTTAGTGCCACAAGAGCGACACGTGGGTTTACGCGAGGCGCGTTTTTTTGTCCTACTCTAGGCATAGTACCGTTTCAATTGGTCGAGGTTCGTGGGGTTTTAAAACTCATTCCCATCTAGGTCTATGATTCTAACCGCACCCCCTGGGAGTATGGATTTGACTAGAAATGGTCCGGCCCAATTAGGTTTGAATTTTCCCCTTGGGGTCGAATGGGTAAAAGAGCTCTAACCGATTTGAGTACTAAGTCTCCTTCTTTGATGTTTCTTGGCCTAACCCTTTTGTGGAAAGCTCGTTTGATACGGGCTTGATATGTTTGGACATTATGTAAGGCGCGTAGCCTACGTTCATCCAGGAGGATGAGTTCTTCATACCTATCCTTCTTCCAATTGGCCTCTGGGATTTGACTTTCTAGTAGAATACGCAAGGATGGTATCTCTAGTTCGACTGGTTGTACAGCTTCCATGCCGTAGGTCAAATAGAAAGGATTAGCCCCAGTGGGTGTTCTAACAGAGGTACGGTATCCCCATAAGGCGAAAGGTATCTTGCTTGGCCAATCTCTGTAGTTGTCGGTCATTTTCTTGAGAATTGTGACAACATTCTTATTTGCCGCCTCTACCGCGCCGTTAGTCTGTGGTCTATAGGGCGAATAGTGGTGATGCTTAATCTTGTATTTGGCTAGCAATTGCTCAGTTTCAGCTTGGAAATGTGACCCATTATCGCTAATGATCTCATGTGGGCAACCATATCGACAGATGATGTTGTTTTGTATGAATTTTGCCACATTTTTTGCTGTAAGACCAGTGTAGGAAGCCGCTTCTACCCATTTGGTGAAATAGTCAATCGCCACTAGAATAAAACAGTGACCACCTGTTCCGGCTGGGGTTATTTTCCCGATTATGTCGATTCCCCATGCATAGAATGGCCAAGGAGATGTCATCGTGTAGAGCAACGAAGGAGGGACATGTTGTACATTTCCGAAGATTTGACAATTGTGGCAGCGTCTCACGTATTTGATGCAATCGGATTCCATTGTGGTCCAATAATATCCCAAACGTGTGATTTTCTTTGCCAGCATGGGCCCACTCATGTGAGGGCCGCATTCTCCGTCGTGGACTTCTTCCATCACCTTCCGTGCTTGTGAATGATCAAGGCATCGTAGGACTACACCAAGAGGTGTTCTTTTGTATAATTCTCCTTGCATCAGGATGTATTGGGAAGCTAGTAGGCGTATAGCACGTTGTCCCCTCTTGTCCATATTTGGTGGATAGGTACCATTAAGTTTGAAATTTAGGATTGCTTGGAACCAGGGTTCCTGTGCGATTTCCTCTTCGTCGGTGATTTGATGGACGTAAGTCGGCTCTGACCGTTGTTCGATGCACAAAGGCATGTTCATCATGTGATCTGGCATATTAATTAAGGATGCGAGTTTCGCAAGAGCGTCTGCAAATTGATTTTCCTCCCGAGGTAGGTGTAGGTATGTTACATGATCAAAGAATTGGGCGACTTGATCTATCCTAGCCTGATAGGGTGCGAGGCTTTCACTTCGTATTTTCCAGGACCCTGTAACTTGGTTGATGATCAGTGATGAATCCCCATGTACTCGGAGGTTTTTTATGCCTAAGCTTACTGCCGCTTGTAGTCCAATGAGGCAAGCTTCGTATTCTGCAGCGTTGTTTGTCACCTCGAAGTCGAGTTTGACCGCAATCGGTGTATGCTCACCTTCAGGAGAAATGAGCAACACTCCTATTCCGAATCCTCTTAGGTTTGATGCTCCATCAAAGTATAGATCCCAGGAGTCTACATCGGTTTGAAGTATATCCTCGTCGGGAAATGACCAAGTATCTATGGTTTGTGCGTCGTTGATAGGATTTTCTGCGAAGAATTCGGCGACGACGCGACCTTTTATAACTTTCAGTGGCACATATTTAAGGTCGAATTCTGAGAGCATCAGAGTCCATCTTGCCAGACGTCCGTTGAGGACGGGTTTCTCGAAGAGGTATTTGACTGGATCCATTTTGGAGTATATCTTGACGGAGTAGCTAAGCATGTAGTGACGTAGCTTCTTCGTTGCCCACACAAGAGCGAGGCATGTCTTTTCGAGTTGCGAGTATTTGCACTCATATTCCAAGAACTTCTTACTTAGATAGTAAATAGCTCTTTCTTCGCTTCCTCGAGTTTTGAGCCAACATGGCGCCCATGGCGGTTTCGATTCTTGTGAGATATAAACCAAGAGGTTGATCTCGTTGCGGTGGCATGAGCACTGGTGGTTTAGCCAATATCTCCTTAATTCGGTCAAACGCCTTTTGACAATCATCATCCCACATGGTGTGGTCCATTTTCTTGAGTTTCTTGAAGATAGGCTCACAAATCATCGTAAGTTTCGATATGAATCGACTTATGTATTGTACTTTTCCCAGGAATCCTCTGACTTCTTTTTCTGTTTGAGGTTGTGGCATTTCAATCAGAGCTTTGATTTTTGAAGGGTCTATTTCTATACCGTGTTGGCTAACGACATATCCCAGGAGTTTCCCAGATGTTACCCCAAATGTCCATTTCTGGGGGTTGAGCCTCATGTTGTACTTTCGTAGCCTTGCGAAGAACTTGCGAAGGTTTGCAATATGTCCCTCTCTTTCCTTGGATTTGACGATCATGTCATCTACATATACCTCAACTTCTTTGTGCATCATGTCATGTAGGGGTGTAGTTGCGGTGCATTGGTATGTAGCTCCGGCGTTGATCAATCCGAACGGCATTACTGTATAACAATATGTTCCCCATTGGGTGACGAATGCGGTCTTATGCATATCTTCCACGGCCATCTTGATTTGGTTATAACCCGCATATCCATCCATGAAGGATAGTAATGCGTGGTCCGCATGATGTCTACCAATATGTCAATGTGAGGTAGAGGGAAGTCATCTTTTGGACTCGCTTTGTTCAAGTCCCTAAAATCAACACAGACACGGATTCTCCCATCCTTTTTGGGCACGGGTACTATGTTAGCTACCCAGTCAGAATACTAGGAAACTTTGATGAACCCGGCTTTGAATTGCTTGTCCACTTCTTCCTTGATCTTTAGAGCCCATTCTGTTCTCATTCGTCGAAGCTTCTGTTTCACAGGTTTGAAACCTGGCTTAATCGGAATCTTATGTTCGGCAATATCCTTGTCGATCCCTGGCATGTCTTTGTAGGACCAAGCGAAAACGTCTTTGAATTCATTTAGGAGGTCTATGAAATCGGCCTTTTCGGTTGAGCTCAAGGTAGTCCCTATCCTAAGTTCTTTGGGTTCTAGTTCGGTTCCTACATTGATGGGTTCGGTGTCCTCTATTACCGGTCCCCCTTCCCCTTCCTGTAGTATTTCTTTGGCTACGTAGGGAGGTATTTCGATTAAGTCTGGGTCTTGGTCATCCTCAGTATCATCGTAAACAGAATTGCACTCAAGATAACACAAAGAACAAGCAGAACCTGATTTATTCATATTAAGATTTGAGTAAAGTTGAAACAAAGAAGCCAACTGATCCATGGTCAGTGGCGGCAAAGGGACAGTAATTGGAGCATTTCCCGAACTACTGTGACTACTCGAAACTAAGCTAGGAGAAACGAAGGGAGTGGGGATGACAACAGGAGTAGACTCTCTAATGACTTCTCTAGACTCCGACTCTGACTCCGACTCCGACTCCGACTCGAATTCGTCGTCATCTGGTTCTCCTTTGAACATCTCTCCTTCTCCAGTAGTGAGCTTGAAGAGTCTTCCTTGGTTGTTGGTCCATTTGATAGATTTTCTCCATCCTTTCTGCTGCTTTGTGTCGATTTTGTGATCAACGCGGTGGGGTTGAAGCGATCGTCCTGAAGTATCATAGTAATGATCTCATCCTGCGCGGCCCTAATGAATCGATCTTCTCCAAACAATAGGCTAACAGCTTGTTCGTCTAAGCAAGGTGCTTGACGGGTTTTGACGGTAGGAACCGTTTCTGGAGGAATGAAGTAGCAATCGTGAAAGATCTTGATTCCGGCTAGCTTCCTCTCAAGGTAATGCCAAGGTTCGGGAAATCCGTGAAAGAGTTCTGAACTTCCTTCTTGGACAAAGTACCCATTTAAAGTAGGGAGATTTGGCCTCATTTGGACTCCTACGTGCTTGCGGTTTTGGACTTGGGCGAGCATTTCGAGAACTTCTTCTTTTGTGGGTTTGTACCCTAGTCCAAGTGGTATCCTTGTTGAGTTGCCTTCCTTGTATGGTGCGAAGGTATTCTTCCGAATTGGATTCAAAGGCATTCCAGGGAAGTATCCCTGAGATTTGAGTATGTGGTTGACCACCAAGTTGGAGTAAGGATTATAGTATAAGGGTGCCAACTCACTTTCTATGACGTTTACACTTTGGAAGCCCCCAAGTTCGTATATGGGATCCGCGAGGAATTGATTGTTTGATTGCTTCTCGATTATTGCCTTGATGGGTGACGAAGTGATCGTCACAACTTTGCCATTTAGTGGGATCTTGATCTTTTGATGAAGGGTGGATGTTACCGCTTTGGAAGCATGAATGCAAGGCCTTCCCAGAAGTATGTTGAATGAAGCTTCGATGTCCACTATTTGGAAGTTAACCTTCCGTTCGATTGGTCCTGTGGCTATGGTTAGGCTAGCGAGTCCAACCACTTTTCGTTGTGTACCGTCATATGCACGAACACCTTGATTTGTAGGAGTCCAATCCGACTCTTTCATGCCTAGTTTGTATGCCGTTTTGAGGGGTATGACATTGACCGCGGAGCCATCATCTACCAAGGTCATTGGCACATTTTTCTTTAGACAGATGACAGTGATGTATAGAGAAAGGTTGTGACTAGCGCCAAAAGGTGGCAAGTCTTCATCCGAGAAAGTAATAGGATTACTTAGCTTAGGTGATTCTTGGAAGACCAAGTTGACTATATCTTCAGGAGTAGAGTTATGTGCTACATTCAATTTGGCCAAAGCTTGCAGTAAAGCTTGGCGATGTGGAAATGAGCTTGCCACTAGTTAGTTGCGGTCGAAAGATCGGCCTTGGTCTTTCGTAATTGCTTGAGCAAATGATCAGTGGGGTCATCTTTGTTGTCATTTGGTGTGATGACGTTGGTTGGACCGTTTTGAGTAGTGCTTTGATATGGGCGACCCGAACGAGTTAGGTGATCCACATCTTGGTCTTCACCATTTTGGACTATTTCCTTGACTAGGGAGTTTTCAATGAGATACTCGTCTTCATCATCATCGGCCTAAACTCCATTAACTGCAGCTAGTTCCTTCATTCTCATGATATCGCTTTCTAGTCGTATGATTTGATCGACTAGTTTATCAACTACGGTGACTACTTCTTGCATAGTGGTATTTTGAGAGAAGATCAATGGTACACATTCTTTAGGTATTGCGTTGGGATTGCGCAAGGTTGTTACCATGTTTTCTAGTTCCCACACTTGTCTATCTACATTCCTTGCCCATGTGATGAAGTCGGAGATGGTAGGGGAGATAGTAGAGTAGAACCTTTCTTTCTTAATTGCATGAATTTCATTTTCGGTGGGAGAGACGAGGTGTGAGCAATCTAAGATAGATTCGTCACTTGTAATCACTAGAACTCCAAGAGGATTCTGAGTGTTGTTGGGCTTACCTCCCGGTGGAATTGGAAGTCGACCATCTTCAATCATATCTTGAAGCACGTGTTTCAACTTGTAGCATTTTTCTGTGTCGTGCCCTTTGCCCCTATGGTATTCACAGTATTAATTTTCATCCCAAAACTTGGACTTCTTTTCGGGTATGGGAGTAGGTCCAATGGGTTGGAGTTTACCTTGCTTCATTAGCCTTTTTAGAGCGTTGGAGTACGTATCCCCAAGGTTCGTGAATTTCCTTGGTGGAGTAGTTTTCTTGGATGGTTCGAGAAGGTTAACCTCGTCAGTCTTGCTAGTAGAGCCGTATGAACGACTTGTGGACCCTTGATATCCTCGAACTACCGTTTTGGACAAGAGTCCTTTACGGATGTTATCTTCAATTCGTGTCCCTAATACGGTTAAGTCCTTGAAAGTCTTGATATTTTGATATCTCAAATGGTTGGCATATATGGGCTTGAGATTATCCACAAACTTTTCCACAAGAGTAGCCTCATCCGGGCGTTCAACTAGTTGAGTACTAGTCTTCCTCCACCTACTTAGGAAGTCGGTGAATCCTTCTTTGTCATTTTGGGTAAGAACCTCTAGAGTACGCATGTTGACTTGGATCTCGGCATTATCCGCATATTGTTTAGAGAACTCGATTGCGGCATCCTCCCAAGTAGCGACCTTCTTGTGATCTAAAGTGTAGAACCATTGCTTCGGGATGGTGTCAAGAGATGAAGGAAAGATCCTTAAGAACATCTCGGGTTTAATGCCTTTGATAGACATGTAATCCTTGAAGGCACGAATGTGGTTCAAAGGGTTCTCATGTCCTTTGAACTTAGGGATATCCGTCATGCTAAAGTTAGTTGGCAATTTGGAATTGACGGCTTCATACATGCGATTGTTTTCCCTATAAATGTCATCCCCTTTAAGGTACATCAATTGCTCCTCTAGGTATTGGAGTCTTTTCTCAGCTGCAGTCGTCCCTATGATAGGATTCTCATCCCTAGACTTGTCATCGGAGTAACGTAGTACTTCACTTTTAAGGGGAGGCAACCTTCCCTCTACGTCAAAGATACGGCCTTCGATGAGTTCAAGGCGGTTATAGGTTTGGTTTTTGGGTAACTTGCATTTGGGCTAGCGCGGCTAGGATTCGATCATTACTATCTTGAATTTGTTGGAGATTTGTTTCATCACTTGATCCGGGCATCTTGGAAACTGGATTAGAGATCGGCGACGAATCAAAACACGATCGACCATTCTATCACACTTGCTAAAAGAGGAAAAGTTTTGACTCGTGAAGTGGGTGTGTGCCACTTGTGTTGAGTGAGTTTTGAAGAAAGACAAGGTCTTTGAAAACGTGTGTCCTAGTCAACTGTAGTGTAGTTGTAGGAGTGGACTCGAAGTGGGGTTTTGAAATGGGCTTGTGGCCCGAATTTTGACACGACAAACGGACAGAGTTTTGACCGGATTTTGCGCTAATTGAAGGCCTTTTTCGAAATTTTGTTTTGAAATTGGGTTTTGATTTGTTTAGAAGCGGTGATCACGTAAGGTTTACACATTTATACAAGCATTATAACGGGATGCTGAGTGCATTTAAAAGGGTTTTGGTTTAAAGGGTGGGTTGCCATACCGAACCATCAAACCCGAAGTCTGTGGAGAGGCTCGTGCCAAACAAGAGTAAGGCCGATTCCTAGTCCATTTCCTCAAGTAGTGAAGGCCCTTGATACAAACAAGAGTAAGCATCATGGTATGGATGACGTCAATCGCTATCCATCCTTAGGCCCAAATAAGAATTAGGACCGTTTAGACGGGACGATTGGTCGAATGGGTTGGGTTGGGCCTAGGAAGGCCGAATAAAACGGTCTAGGAAGACCGAGTTATGAAAACCGACAATTGTCTAGTACAAACTTATTCCCTAACCTTGTTCGAGTTTCACCCTTGGTTACACGTAAGTGTATTATCCCCAGCGGATTCGCCAAACTGTGGACGGCGGGCCGCCCACGGGGGCGCTTGGTGAAGGTCGAAAAACAAGCGTTTGCATTTTTGTATGGAGTCGCCACCAATTTTTATGGGAAATTGGAACCGTTCGAGTACCTCGTGTCATGTCAAGACACAAAGTAGTGACATGAACACTAAGCAATCGTTACCCTTAGCATTCTATGTCTAGAATGACTCTCGTGGATGCCAATGAACACGGGTGCTCACGGAGATCTGGAGTAAGGGGTGAGGGTACGTATTAGGAAGCTCTTTTGATCGAACACCTAATCCCGTCCGCCTCGATAGCGGCCTCTACTAATGATTAGGGAAGTTATTCGTACTTGATATATCGTCGGCTATATGCATGCAATGCAACATCCAAGTTTTAATCCTAGCATGTGAGAATTAATACTAAGTCGGTTGACAATTAATTAGCAAACAATTGGGGTCGAAGTAGGATTTAATGCTCATTTACATGTGAAAACATACAAGCAATAAAAGAAATACAATGATAAATATGAATTACAATAATGAAAATTACATTAATTACATTGGAATAGGCGATTTATGTCGAAAATACCTTTAAAACGGATAATTTGAGAAAAAGAATAAACAAATAAACTAAAAGAATTAACGAACAGGAATTAGCGTGATATTACGGATAATAGTCGATTAATACGTAAGCTAACTAAACTATGTCAAGGCAGAAACGGAGTTCGTGGACGGAACTCAACTCGGAACAGCGCAGAGATCGCGCCCTGAAGAAGAGGCGCAGCGATTCTTTGCGTCTGTTTCCAAGGGTGAGTTCTCGCCGTAGCGAAGCGCAAATCGTTAATGTTCGTGGGTTGATTTAAGGATTGATTAATAATATATACTCGGGTGAAAGTGATTTGGTTTATTACATGTGAATGATGGTCATAAAAGCGATAAACATCGATGAGACGGATGCAAACGGATTATTTATATGCAATAATGATAAAAATATTAATGAGTCCTCTGTTGAAATAAGTCAACTAGGTTAAATACGATGGATATACAACGAACATGTGAATAAACAGGTGAAAACTATATCAATGATGAATTCCAGAAACTCAATATGAACAAATTGAATCTCTAAAATCCGGGTTTGAATTTAATGACGAAAACCCGTAAATATTGGATTATTAGGGATTTAAGTCGATTTTAATGATGAATTAAACATGTGAATGAATGAATGACTAATGATATACATGTGAATTATTAAACTATCATGATGAAGAATTAACAAAACAAAGCAAAAGAAATAATTTTGAACACGAATTTACAGAGGACGAAGAAGAAGAAGAAGAAAAGAAGCAGGAACTGCGGCAGCCTCACGAAGAGGCGCAGCAGGAACTGCGCTCCTTCGAAGAGGCACGGCAGTTGCTGCGTCTTTTCTCGACGTCCGTCTACTAGAAATCCGCAAAAACAGGTTTTAACGAAGGGCTTTAGAAATCGGTTTTAATGGTATTTTCGACGTAAATCTTACAATGGATGATACGAAAAGTAAAATACAATAAATAAACACGGATTATACACCCTCAGACTTACATGTTGATGAAACGAGATGAACTAAGATATCGACTAGTGAATGCTCGACGCGAATGCAAAGAGAGTGCCCTCGTAAGAGGAAAACGATTGATTAATTTAGATTGATTGATTGGTGTAGTTGGTCAAATTGGTCGGTCATGCAACGGAGAGGCTGGTACCCGGAAAGATCCGAGCTTACGTGGTCGAATGTTCAAGCACGTAGGCGCCAGTAAGTAAGAACAAAGTCTAGAATGCAAAGGAAGAAGAGAAGGGCGGACACTCGCGTGAGAAATTTGAGGAACGAAGGCTCCTATTTATACTACTCACACGACGGAATTTGGGTTTCGGAGACTCTTTGGAAGTGAATCTCGGAAAGATATGAAAAAGATACGTAAGACATGCAAAGAAGGGCCTGGGAAAAGGCGCAGCAGCCACTGCGTCTCTTGGAAGAGGCGCAGCGCTGCCGCGTCTATTCCCGTGGGAGGTTTCCTCCTTTGAAGAAAGATTTCCGCGTTTGAGTTATGGTAGGACGGAAATAATTCGATTATCTTATGAATATTACGGGATATTATTTGCCAAAAGATAAAATTTGTTAAATATGGAATAGAAATACCCGGAACATTCCAGAATATTCTGACTCGGGATTTAACGGTTATCAGAAAATGGAGACGGTTTTTGACCCGGACTCCGAATGTACTCTAGTTACTGCCAAAACGACCGTATCGGGACGTAGATGACAACTAAGAGGTAGACATTTAATATTTGAGCAATCACTTGACGATAATTTTACGAACTGTCACAAATCGTTCTGCGTATCAAACATGCGGCCCAATTATCACCGGGTGGTTTGCGGGAGGTGCAGAAACGAGGTGTCTACACAAGACAAGAACATTATCAGGCTTTAGTACATGTTATCAGATATTTAAAAGGCACTGTCAACACTGGATTGTTTTATTCATCAGCAGCATCAACAGTTCTCAGGGCTTACTCAGATGCGGATTGGGCAACTTGTGCATTCAGTTGCAAGTCCCTTAGTGGGTATTGCATTATGTTAGGTACAAGTTTAGTTTCCTGGAAAAAAAAAGCAGGTGACTGTTAGCAAGAGTACTGCTGAGTCAGAGTATCGCACCATGTCCTATACTACTTCTGAGATTGTTTGGTTGGAGAGATTGCTTGTTGAGTTTCATATCCAAGTGCCATTGCCTATTCCTCTTTTCTGTGATAACACTGCTGGAGCTGAACACATCGCTTTACATCCTGTCTTTCATGAACGTACCAAACATCTCAATGTTGATTGCCATTTTGTTCGTGACAAACAAGAGGGATTGCTGCAGACTGCCCATGTCAAAAGTTCTGATCAGCTTGATGATATTATGACCAAACCTCTAGGAGCTGCTGAACATCGAGCTTTCTGCTTCAAGCTTGGCCTCCACATTACTGAGTGTAGTCTAGCTTGAGGGGGGGTTATGGGAATATAGAGTTAGTTATTCTAACAACCACAAAAGTTGTTAGAAAGTGGTTACAAGTTAGTTAGGGAGTTTGTTAGATTCCTAACAACTTAGTCTATATATATACTATGATGTAATAGCATATTCATACAACTTCATTCAATAAAAATTCATTCTATTTTTTTACACTAAATTATCTCCTTATCTCTCTAAGCTCATACTTCATCTTCTTCATCACACGTTCATCAATCATCAAATCATGATGATTGATTAGAGGTTTCATAATATGTATACTCATATGAAAGAGTTTTTCGTAAGGAATTTAATGGTACCATTTTTATATTTTTTGAACAAATATATTTTTGTAAATATTAAAGTCAAAGGCTTACCTCGTAAATGCAAAACGTCATATATAAAAAAATGGAGGGAGTAGTAAGTCGTCCTTGAGACAGTATTATTTGTCTTAAGATTAAGACGGGTGAAATACAGATCAGTATAATATAAGAATGTATAAGAAAAAATAATATATCTAATTTATATCACAAATTCTCATTAAAGACATGATATATCCGTCACAAGCTTGTGACGGATACCACTTTACCTCACAATGTACCCACTTTTTCTCTCTCTGCAACACTATTCATGTGGTCCCCTTTCTCCACTAACCCATTTTGTTACCATTTTATCTCACAAAATATCCGCCACAAATGGTAACCCGTCACAAGGGAGACCAATTGAATTTATATATAGAAGTAATATAATACTTGAATCCTCTTAAATTTAAGAATGATAATATCGTCTTAAATGAAAATTTGTCTTTGTTAAGACTAGAATATCAATCATGTGCTCACACAAGTTGCCGTATTATATTTGTACTTTTTGGAGACAATATCCATCAAGTCCTCACACAAGTTGGCCACTGGAATGCAACACGATAAGAGGATTGATTAATCAATAGTTTAGATCCCGCGTAATGAATGTGCGATATTTATAGACTTTTTATTTTTGTATTACTTAATTATGCTAAAATAACAATTCGTTAATTTTTCAGATTTCACGTTATTATATTTTGAGGAAAAAATTAAACTGTAAAATTATTCAAGAAAACTAAGTAAAATTAACAGTTAAATAATAGTGGTATCTCATTAATTATTCATTTTTCTCGTTATTATATTTTGTTTCGAGCAAAAAATAAATTAACACTAAAAATTAATCCAAGAGGATTGAGTAATGTGCTGAAATACATTTTTTAAAGTATACCACAACGCTAATGATTCCAATTTATAAATTCTCTCAACTTTTTTTTGTTATGAAAGTAATCAAAACCAGTTATAGTTTTGTTTATACATAGTATGTCAAGTCATTATCAAATAATAATATCAATAAAAAATTTAATAGTTTATATTATTTATACTTTAATTAAAGTATAATAGTTTAGTATTTAGTGAAAATTATATAATTTGATGAAAAAATTAATTTTAATGAAAAGAATTATATAATGAAATACATTATAATTATTAATTTCCTTATTTAGTGAATACAATTAAATTATCAATATCTTCCTTTGTTGAGTTTATGGATTCAAGTACCTAAGAAGGGGAGGGGGTGAATTAGGTACTATTTAAAAATTTGTAACTCCAACTTTATTGAATTAAAGTGAGTTACGAGAACAAAAGAGATGAGAAGATACTTTGAATAATATTGAAAGATTGAACAAGTATCACGATGAATGTTTGCTGAAGTATGAAAGCAACAATCGTTCGATCGTATCTATTTGTCTCGGTTTGTGGAATATGACGCACATCAAATGCGACAAAGAGTATGATGAACTGTTACTTCTAAGGTTAAGCAAAGCAAAACAAACAAACAAAGTAAATTGCAGCGGAAATAAAGTAAAAACAATGAACACGAGATTTTTGAATTGGTTCGGCAAATACTCAAGTGCCTACGTCCAATCTACCTTTTTATTGCTTTTCTTTTAGTGATCTACTCCGACAACTAAAAGACCCTTACAATAAAAGACACCAACCTACCCCGGTTGTAAAGCTAGTACAAGAACTACTCCGTTCTTATGACAAGCTAACTCGCAACCTACTCCGGTTGCCAACTCACAACCTACTCCGGTTGTCAAGAGTTAAAGACTACTCCGTCCTAAACTCTACTAACACACTTAGAATGTTTATAGGATCAAGTTTCCACTAACACATTCTTAACAAAGAATAGAGATGGACAACTTTTACAAGATCAACAATTCATAAGCAAGAGAGTTTAGTATAGAAAAGTAACAGTAGCCACGACTGTAACAACTTGAAGACTTTTAAAGGATTTTGCAAATAAACACGATTTTAAGCTTTAAAAACAATTTGCAAACAAGAAAGAATTATTTCAGAAAAGTCTTGAGGATTTATGAAGGTGAGGCACGGTTTATATAGAGGAGGTGAGTGAAGGGGTTGCTAGGGTTTTGAAGGGTCAAAGACCTCACATGTGAAGGGCAATAGCAACCACCCAAAACTTGCACCAAAGAGGGCTCTTTTGCAAAGGTAAGAATGGGGAAATATGGTTTGAAAAATAACCTTAAAAGCTCATGCAAATTCAGAAAACAAAGGGAGAAAAGACAAGTCACATGATGACAAGTTAACACTAAAATGGCAAAAAGCATTCTTTGTTTTCTTAAAGAGCCAAAGGGTTGAATTTGCATAAAGAGGAAACATTTTGAAAATAATAATTTAAACCACTCTTTATTGAAGACCAACTCCTTAATAAAAATCTGATTTTTATCTTTGAAAAATATGAGTCACGTGAAAGGCTTTTGAAAGATAAAAAGGGACTTCAAGTTTCTCGAGTTGTGGCAACAATCCAAGCAGTTGTTTACTTGTAAAAGCAACAGTCGTCTGGACTGTTTCTATTACTCTAATATGCTCTACTTTCTCACTTGTACATTAGATGACACATGACTTATTACAATGGGATTAATAACAACTTCAACACTTCTTAATCCATGCTTGATATGATCATATATCCTGAAAAGGTAAACTTAGATGACACAAATCAAATGGGCATGTTATCATCAACATAAGGAACCCAACAAATTCCCCCTTTGATGATGACAAGCCCCAAACGAATGTATAAGCAATGTAAACACCTTAATTCAAGATTTTAAGCAAGCAAGATCAAATGATAGAGAAGGGACAATATTACCTTACCTAAGGCAAAAGTTAGAATCAAATTACCATGACACTTTTACATTGCCCCAAAACAAGAATCAAGCTAAGAAGGTTAGACAAGCCATTAGTTTAATCAATAAGCAAAGAGATTCAAAGCATGAGTTTACCTTTTACCCCTCTTGACATCATCAAACGGATAGGGATGTAAAAAGCATTAGAGTGCAGATAATTCACAAGAAAACACAAAAAGACACATGTAATTGTAACAAGGTAACAAGGTCAACATAAACAAAGATTAAACATAAGTTAATCAAAGTTCAACATGGCTAAAGATAGTTTAAGATACACCACCAAATGTCAAAATAACAAGCAAAGAAAACATTGTTTTAGAGAGGCACAACCGGTGGGACAAAATGAAAGGGTACGGGTAAAAGGTTAATAGGCCGAGAGGGAAGGGAAAGGCTAACGAGAGGAGGCTTGTTCACCATCCGAGCCACTACCCAAAGGGTCATCATCCACATGAGCATCATCACCAACTTCTTTTGTTGACACAAGGGTGGAAATGATATCCACCTCTCCACGGATGAGGTCCATTGTAGAAGCAAGGGCCGAGATTGCCAAGTCCTTTTGACGAGCATCTTCCTTAAGCCACGCACTCAACTCAGCCACGGCATTAAGCACTTCCCGCATACCACCCGTGTTCACTTGACTTGATGACCCAACCTCCGGGTCCTTCTTAATTTTCACCGAGATTAATTCATCATTTTCAATTTTGATGAGCATCTTCCCCATTTGCCCATCACTCATAACATCACACATATCCAACGAACCCAAGCTAGTATTCACTAACACCCTTGTGCCTTGAGCACAACCGATAACCACATTCCATAGGGTAAATGAATCATGCTAGAAGAAGGTCGATGAAGCTTGGTCGAAATGAGATGAAACCGTTTAAACATTAACCCGACTAGGTTCACCTTCTTATGGGTAGCAATGTGATAAATAAGGTATTGTTGGGCAATGGTGAGTTTTCCCCTATCACCCGAGGGATAAATAGACCTACAAAGCATGTTGAAAATGATTCGAAGAGGAGGGGGTATTTGAGTGTTGCTCACTGGACCGGGAGAGACAGTTTTGGGACACACTACTTGGGCGACATTAAGTGGTGAGGCATAAGGTAAAGCGACCCATGTTTCGGAGGGAAGTTTGTCATATCCTCCAATTGGAATATCAAGGGCGGTAGCGAAATCAGATTGAGACAGTTTAAGAGGCTTACCGTTTACCTTAGCCGTAAGAGTTTCACCCGACTTATCAACACGAACGATTCTGCAAAGAACCGAATCACCTCGCTCACAAACACCGGCTCACGCATTTCCAATAATTTTTCCCAACCTTGAGCTAAGACCATGTCACGGACTGAGTGAAAAGCAGGCGGCTCGAACCATGTTTGGTTGTAAACCCGAGGAGAGTGAATTGCTTTGATGTTGATCAACCTCTCACAATTTTTGTAAATAGAGGTAGGGAGGTCTATACTCTCAAGGTGATCCCAAACAATGGCCAAGTCCCATTTCGAGGTTAGGGAGACCGGATCAGAGGGAGAAAGGTATACAAGCTTTTCTTCAAAGGTTTCGATTTTTTCTGGGGAGGTTCACTAGGATTTTCAATTGGAGTATCAACAATGGGGTTATCGACATTACTCTGCTCGATATTTTCCAAATTGGGGTAATTGGGATGAAGAGGCTTTTTCTTTTCTTTTGAGGTTCTTTTTCACGAGTCGGGTCGGACTCACGGACTTAGTGGGATTCTCATTCAAATCAAACTCGGTTTCTTCTTCAACATCTTCAACAACTACCGCAGAACCGGTTGGAGGAAGAACTCTAATGCAGTGGAGCTTTTCTTCCGACCACCACGTGTGCGCCCGTCCTACCATTGTGGAGATGGGAATGTCGTCGGATGATGGAGGGTCGGGGGGTTCGGTGATGGTTGAGGGTTTGGTGGATCCGGGTTTGTTGAAGGAGTCGTATTTGAGGTTTGAGGAGGGAATGCGTAGGAAGTTTTGGTTGAAGTCATTGTTGGTGTTGTTGATGTCGGTGGGTGTGATGTGACAGGTGGTGAGGTCAAGTTTGTTGGTTTGATGGGTATGTGGGTATTGAAAGATGTCTTGACCATGGTGGGTTAATAGGTAGGTGAGATGAGGGAGTTTTGTGGATTTGGAGATGAAAGGTTAGTGGATTAGGATGTTTGGGACGGGTAGACATAGGTTTTGGGTTGAGGTAGTTAATGGCCCATTTAATGTGGTAAGTGAGGTGGTTGGCCCAACTAAGCATATTTAATCACTCGAAATAAAAACGCAAGGTAGCATATAATAAACGTAAATTTAGATATGAGGTTGAGTGATTACCGACTCACAAATACGGTGTCAATTTTTGGTCTAAACATGATTTCAATGCACTTAGAACACTTAATAACATATATCCAAATTTAATTTAATCAATTAAGGAATTTTGTAAAACTCACACTAAAAATCACAAGCTATTAATTAACCCAATTTCTAGTCTAAATTTCTCAAAATGTTCTCTTGCAAGTGGCTTAGTAAAAATATCGGCAATTTGATTTTCGGTTTTGCAAAAGATAAGTTTAATATGTCCTTTTTCCACATGATCACGAATAAAATGGTGACGAATATCAAAATGTTTGGTTTTAGAGTGTTGATTAGGATTTTTGGAAATATTTATTGCACTCGTATTATCACACATTAAAGGAATGGAGTCAAAAATAATACCAAAATCCAAGAGTTGTTGTTTTACCCAAAGGAGTTGAGAACAACAATGTGCCGCACTAACGTACTCACTTTCGGCCGTAGAAAGAGCTACCGTGTTTTGTTTCTTTGAGGCCGAAGAAGTCAAGCAAGGACCCAAGAACGTTGCAATTCCGGAGGTACTCTTTCTATCTACCGTGCACCCCGCATAGTCCGCGTCCGAAAAGCCTATAAGATCAAAAGGACAATGTAAAGGGTACCATAAGTAAAGATTTTGTGTTCCAATCAAATACCGAAGAATTCGTTTAGCGGCTTTGAAATGTGATTCTTTCGGATTTGCTTGGAACCTAGCACATAAACAAACACTAAAGAGAATGTCGGGACGACTTGCGGTCAAGTAGAGAAGTGAGCCTATCATACCTCTATACACCTTATCACTAACATTCTTACCGAGTTCATCTTTGTCCAATTTGGACCCGGCTACCATAGGTGTATCATGAGGCTTACCATTAGTCATCCCAAATTTCTTAAGCATTTCCTTAATATACTTTTGTTGATGGATCATGATTCCATCCTTTGATTGCTTAATTTGGAGCCCAAGGAAGAATCCTAGCTCACCCATCATGCTCATTTCAAACTCCGATTTCATTAGTTCCGAAAAATATAAGTAAAGGAGTTCATTTGTTGCACCAAATATAATGTCATCAACATATACTTGTACAACCAACAGTTCATTGGACTGTTGCTTCAAGAACAATGTTTTGTCAACGGAGCCTCTTTTAAAACCATTTTCAATAAGAAATTTAGACAATCTATCATACCAACATCTTGGTGCTTGTTTTAAACCATAAAGAGCTTTGTCTTATTTGAAAACATGGTTAGGCAAATCATTGTTCTCAAAACCCGGTGGTTGCTCTACAAAGACATCTTCTTCCAAATATCCATTTAAGAAAGCGGTTTTGACATCCATTTGGAAGAGTTTAATGCCTTTGTGAGCCGCAAAAGCTATAAGCAATCGTATGGCCTCAAGTCTAGCTACCGGTGCATAGGTTTCATCGTAATCAATACCCTCTTGTTGGTTATAACCTTGCACCACTACTCTAGCCTTGTTCCTTACAATTTCTCCCGAGTCATCAAACTTGTTGCGAAAGACCCACCTAGTACCAATGACGGTACGATTAGGCGGTCTAGGGACTAAGTTCCATACCTCGTTTATTTTGAATTGATTGAGCTCTTCTTGCATAGCAAGCAACCAATCTGCATCAGTCAAGGCGACTGTTACATTTGATGGTTCAATTTGAGATAGGAAGGCATTATGGGCACAATACTCATTGAGATGAGCGAGATTGTTGACGGATGATCTTGTTCGAATTCCCGAGTTGAGATCACTTGTGAGATTAGTGAGTGGATGAGAGCTTTGATGTTTCCACTTCTTTGGAACAATGGTTTCTTGTTCCCCCTCAACAGCATCAGTCATAGTGACTGTTTCTATTGGCCTGGAAGGTTCTTCATCCTCACTGTTTTGGGTTACTTCAGTTCTGGAGGTGGATGCAACGATCGTTGGGTCTCGTTGCTTCCAGAGAAGAATCGATGTGAGAGGTGCTACGTGTTCCCCCCGAGTTGTTGATCTCCTTTGAAGGTGACGGTCTCGTGTATCCGTTGCAATTGATCTTTGGAGCTTTTTCATCCGTGAACACGAAGTCTTTTCGAACAAGACCAATCTCAAACTCATCATCCTCATCCTCATCATCATCATCCATGTTTTGTACCTGTCCAAGCACACTAGATTCATCAAAAATGACATGGATGCTTTCTTCAATTAACAAGGTTCGTTTATTGTAAACTTTATAGGCCTTGCTATGATCGGAGTACCCAATAAATACTCCTTCACCACTACGTGGATCGAACTTACCCAAATTGTTTTTACCATTGTTATGAACAAAACATTTGCTTCCAAAACATCTAAAATATGAAATGTTGGGTTTTCTTCCACGTAATGATTCATAGGGAATTTTATTTAATATACTCCTTATCATGACACGATTATGAATGTAGCAAGCGGTATTTACCGCTTCGCCTAAAAAAAGTTCTTAGGCAACTTACTAGATAATAACATTGTTCTAGCCATTCCTTCAAGGGTTCTATTCATCCTTTCAACCACACCATTTTATTGTGGAGTTCTAGGAGCCGATAAGTTATGGTCTACACCATTGTCATCACAATAAGCACCAAATGATGAGTTTTCGAATTCGGTTCCGTGATCGGTTCTCATTGAAACAAGTTTTAAACCAAGTTTATTTTGAATTTTTCTTAACCAAATTAGAAACTCATCAAATGTCTCATCCTTAGAGCTTAGGAAGAGTGCCCAAACGAACCTAGAGTAATCATCAACAATGACACACACATAACGACTACCACCTCTACTTCTAGTTCTCATTGGTCCACACAAGTCGATATGTAAAAGTTGCAAAGGTTGAGATGTACTCATAATTCTTTTGGATTTAAAGGAACTTTTAACATGTTTACCTCTAGCACATTCATCACATACTTTATCAAAATCAAACTTTATATTAGGAATGCCTTCAACTAAGTCAAGTCTTTTAAGGGTATTAAGAGTTTTTGTACTAACATGACCAAACCTTTTATGCCATAACCAAGGATCATTGTTCATTACACTCATGCAAGACATGGTGTGACCGGATAGAGAGTTCAAATTAGTTAAATAAACATCTTTGACACGTCTTCCTTCGAATATTAGTTCATTAGTAGTGGCATCAAAAATTCGACACATATTGGCACGAAATTCAACAAAATTACCCTTATCACAAAGTTGAGAAATGCTAAGGAGATTATGTTTCAAACCTTTGACAAGCCGCACATTGTCGACACAAAGTAAGGATGACTTACCAACCTTTCCAATACCAATTACTTCACCTTTCTTGTTGTCGCCAAACCTTACCGTGCCACCATCATACGCTTTAAGTGAGAGGAATTGGCTTCTATCACCCGTCATGTGACGAGAGCATCCACTATCCAAGTACCAATTGCGGCCGCCTCTCACCAAGCCCTACACAAGATTAGTTTTTGAGTTTAGGAACCCAAATGAATTTGGGTCCCTTCTTGTGATCAACATAACTTGTGGTGTCTTTCTTAATGTTCATTTCTTTTAATGTTTTGGTGTTCTTATCAATGTCATCAAATCGTTTTGTACATCCATTAAAAACATGACCATTGTCACCACAATAATTGCAAATGATGTATTCGGGAAGACCTACATACTTCCTTCCTCTAAAATCGTTTTTAGGCTTCGGATGCAACAAATCGGTCGATTGTTCCATTTGAACCCCAAACAAGCAGATTTATCACATTTCTCGGTTTGATTCGTGAGGAAGTTTAACACGGTTTGACTTCCTTCCCATTTTTCAGTGATGTTCTTAGCATTAACAAGTTCATTGGTCAAGTCATTAACACGTGAGAGAAGATGCAAATTCTTTTCCTTTTCTCTTTTAAGTTCATCATTGTTAACACTTTCTATGGACAATCTTTTCTCAACAATGAAGTCATGGGTGTGGTTGTTGAGTTTAGACACGAGATATATGATTCTTTCTTTGGACTCTTCATATTTAGATGTCATCTCGTCAAGTCTTTTGTTTAGATCAATGACTTCATCGGATCTATGGTGAGGAGAAGACCTAGAAGAGCTACATTCGGGCATGCCTTTTTGAAAGAAAGTAAGCCTATCATGGAGATCTTCTATTTCATTCTTGAGACAAACAACCTCACTCTTAAGACACTCATTTTCATTTTCCAACCATTCACTCTTTCTTTTAAACTTGTCTAAATCGTGGTCAGAAGCAACAGTCTTAGACACTGTTTCTCTTAAGTCTACAACTTCAACTACAAGGTCATAGATCTCATTTTCAAGAGCATCTTTGTCCTTCAAAATATCATCACGTTCCTTGGTTAGAGAAGAAACTTGCATCACCAAGGTAGTGTTGACATTTTCAAGGTCAGAGACATCCGTGGGGGTCAACCTAAGACGCTCAAGTTCTTTAGTCAAATGTTTGTTTAACTTGTTGACTCTTTTAACTTCATTATATGCCTCGGATGTGACAGTTGACGATCTGTTGCTTTTAGTTCATTTTTCAGATTAAAGTTCTCTTGAGCAATTTCCTCAATCTCATTTTGCATTATATCAAGCTTATCATTTTGAGACCGACATTTATCAAGAAGATGATCAAGAAGCTTACATACTTTCTCTTTGGAGTAAGTTCTAGCCTTGGCCTTTAGATAATTTACCTCGTTGTCGGAATCGGAGTCGGAATCGTCGGGGTTAGCCATGAGGCATCTTAAGTGTTCAAGTTTTGAGGTTTTTGAGACTTTTTCTTTACCATGATTTGCAAGACACATTTTAGCCTCAAGTTCCTCCTCGATGAGTTCCTCATCTTCCTCGGAGTCGGACATTCCCCAAATAGCACTCATGACTCTATGTTTATAGTCCTTTTTAACCTTGTCTCTTCTTTCCTTAGATTTGATTTCTTCCCACTTGGGACATTCTTTAATTTGATGAGTTTTATCACCACATTCAAAGCATCCCACGGTGGAGGTAGGTCGTTTCTTAGGAAAGCGTTTTTTCGAGTAATTATTAGTGAACCTTTTGCTACCTTGTCCATTGACCAACCCGACTAAGTTCCTTGTGAACATAGCAAACTCGTCTTCCTCCTCATCTTCTTCATCACTTGGAGAAGATGTGAGGGCGAGACTCTTTCCCTTTGATGACTCACTAGAATGCTTATCGAGGTTAAACTCGTGAGCCATTAGTGATCCCATTAGTTCATGAAGAGATAGGGTTGACAAGTCTTTAGCTTCCTCTATGGCGGTGACTTTAGGTTGCCATTTAGGGGTTAGACTACGAAGGATTTTTCGAATGATGTCCTCGGACTCGAAATTCCTTCCTAGACTTTTAAGCTCATTAATAATACAAGAAAAACGTGAAGAGAAACTATTTAAAGACTCGTCCTTTGACATTCTAAACATCTCATATTGTTGCATGAGAAGGTCAATACGGTGTTTTCTTACTTAGGACGTCCCTTCATAAGCAAGTACAAGGGAATCCCAAATAGATTTTGCCGTAGGACACCCGGAGATTCGACTAACTTCCCCCTCACCAACACAACGTTGAAGAATCGACATTGCTTTGGAATTCTTTTCGGCAAGCTTGAAGTCGTTCTCATTGTAATTTCTTTCCTCTTTTGTCTTGGTGAAACCGTTAAGAATATCGGTTTCCTCAATGGCAAGAGGTCCATTTTGGATGATGTTCCAACATTGATAATCGATACTTTTGATGTAATGTTCCATTTTGAGTTTCCACCATCCAAAATTCGAACAGGGTAAAGAGGGATCTTGGAGTGTTTTCGGAATCCATTACCCACGAATCAAACTCTAAGGCGGTTAGCCTCGATCAAGAGCACGAGGCTCTGATACCAATTGTTGAGTTTATGGATTCAAGTACCTAAGAGGGGGAGAGGGTGAATTAGGTACTATTTAAAAATTTATAACTCCAACTTTATTGAATTAAAGTGAGTTACGAGAACAAAAGAGATGAGAAGATACTTTGAATAATATTGAAAGATTGAACAAGTATCACGATGAATGTTTGCTGAAGTATGAAAGCAACAATCGTTCGATCGTATCTATTTGTCTCAGTTTGTGGAATATGACTGCAGACCAAATGCGACAGTATGATGAACTGTTACTTCTAAGGTTAAGCAAAGCAAAACAAACAAACAAAGTAAATTGCAGCGGAAATAAAGTAAAAACAATGAACATGAGATTTTTGAATTGGTTCGGCAAATACTCAAGTGCCTACGTCCAATCTACCTTTTTATTGCTTTTCTTTTAGTGACCTACTCCGACAACTAAAAGACCCTTACAATAAAAGACACCAACCTATTCCGGTTGTAAAGCTAGTACAAGAACTACTCTGTTCTTATGACAAGCTAACTCGCAACCTACTCCGGTTGTCAAGAGTTAAAGACTACTCCGTCCTAAACTCTACTAACACACTAAGAATGTTTATAGGATCAAGTTTCCACTAACACATTCTTAACAAAGAATAGAGATGGACAACTTTTACAAGATCAACAATTCATAAGCAAGAGAGTTTAGTATAGAAAAGTAATAAAGTAGCCACGATCAAATAACTTGAAGACACTTGAAGACTTTTAAAGGATTTTGCAAATAAACACGATTTTAAGCTTTAAAAACAATTTGCAAACAAGAAAGAATTATTTCAAAAAAGTCTTGAGGATTTATGAAGGTGAGGCACGGTTTATATAGAGGAGGTGAGTGAAGGGGTTGTTAGGGTTTTGAAGGGTCAAAGACCTCACATGTGAAGGGCAATAGCAACCACCCAAAACTTGCACCAAAGAGGGCTCTTTTGCAAAGGTAAGAATGGGGAAAGATGGTTTGAAAAATAACCTTAAAAGCTCATGCAAATTCAGAAAACAAAGGGAGAAAAGACAAGTCACATGATGACAAGTTAACACTAAAATGGCAAAAAGCATTCTTGTTGGGCTATGGTGAGTTTTCCCCTATCACCCGAGGGATAAATAGACCTACAAAGCATGTTGAAAATGATTCGAAGAGGACGGGGTATTTGAGTGTTGCTCACTGGACCGGGAGAGACAGTTTTGGGACACACTACTTGGGCGACATTAAGTGGTGAGGCATAAGGTAAAGCGACCCATGTTTCGGAGGGAAGTTTGTCATATCCTCCAATTGGAATATCAAGGGCGGTAGCGAAATCAGATTGAGACAGTTTAAGAGGCTTACCGTTTACCTTAGCCGTAAGAGTTTCACCCGACTTATCAACACGAACAGTTGCAAAGAACTGAATCACCTCGCTCACAAACACCGGCTCACGCATTTCCAATAATTTTTCCCAACCTTGAGCTAAGACCATGTCACTGGACCGAGTGAAAAAAAGTGGCTCGAACCATGTTTGGTTGTAAACCCGAGGAGAGTGAATTGCTTTGATGTTGATCAACCTCTCACAATTTTTGTAAATAGAGGTAGGGAGGTCTATACTCTCAAGGTGATCCCAAACAATGGCCAAGTCCCATTTCGAGGTTAGGGAGACCGGATCAGAGGGAGAAAGGTATACAAGCTTTTCTTCAAAGGTTTCGATTTTTTCTGGGGAGGTTCACTAGGATTTTCAATTGGAGTATCAACAATGGGGTTATCGACATTACTCTGCTCGATATTTTCTGAAATTGGGGGTAATTGGGATGAAGAGGCTTTTTCTTTTCTTTTGAGGTTCTTTTTCACGTAGAGTCGGTCGACTCACGGACTTAGTGGGATTCTCATTCAAATCAAACTCGGTTTCTTCTTCAACATCTTCAACAACTACCGTAACCGGTTCAGAGGAAGAACTCGGAACAGTGGAGCTTTTCTTCCGACCACCACGTGTGCGCCGTCCTACCATTGTGGAGATGGGAATGTCGTCGGATGATGGAGGGTCAGTGGGGTTCGGTGATGATTGAGGGTTTGGTGGATCTGGGTTTGTTGAAGGAGTCGTATTTGAGGTTTGAGGAGGGAATGCGTAGGAAGTTTTGGTTGAAGTCATTGTTGGTGTTGTTGATGTCGGTGGGTGTGATGTGACAGGTGGTGAGGTCAAGTTTGTTGGTTTGATGGGTATGTGGGTATTGAAAGATGTCTTGACCATGGTGGGTTAATAGGTAGGTGAGATGAGGGAGTTTTGTGGATTTGGAGATGAAAGGTTAGTGGATTAGGATGTTTGGGACGGGTAGACATAGGTTTTGGGTTGAGGTAGTTAATGGCCCATTTAATGTGGTAAGTGAGGTGGTTGGCCCAACTAAGCATATTTAATCACTCGAAATAAAAACGCAAGGTAGCATATAATAAACGTAAATTTAGATATGAGGTTGAGTGATTACCGACTCACAAATACGGTGTCAATTTTTGGTCTAAACATGATTTCAATGCACTTAGAACACTTAATAACATATATCCAAATTTAATTTAATCAATTAAGGAATTTTGTAAAACTCACACTAAAAATCACAAGCTATTAATTAACCCAATTTCTAGTCTAAATTTCTCAAAATGTTCTCTTGCAAGTGGCTTACTAAAAATATCGGCAATTTGATTTTCGGTTTTGCAAAAGATAAGTTTAATATGTCCTTTTTCCACATGATCACGAATAAAATGGTGACGAATATCAATATGTTTGGTTCAGAGTGTTGAATAAAAATTTGTAAGTTCACCTATTCATTTAGTAAATAGGGGATTCAATTCAATAATCACAAATATAGAATGGTCCCTCTACTTTCCCCGTTAATAGTTTTTATTTTTGGTAGGTGTTTAGTTAATAGTTTAAATTTTCCTTTTCTAATAAATAAATCAAGCTATATTAACGGAGACCATTACATTTCCTCCTAATCTCAAGTTGCATTTTATTTTTGGGCTCTGTTTGGTAAAAACTGATGAAAAAGTGACTAAACTCGAAAAGACTAAAACCCGATAAGGTGATTGAAATTAAAAGGACTGAAAAAGTTTAATCGAAAATGGAAACGATAAGATAGCTGATTAATTGTAAAGTGTTTGTAGAAACTAATCGAAAAATGAATCGATTTTTTTGTAAAATGACATAAAAGGACATTAATAATTATAATAAATTAATTTAAATAAAGGATAAATATGTAAAGTAAAACATTTCAAACTACTGAACTTTAAAAAGCTACCGAGGAAAATTTTTCATTTCAGTGACGAAAAGTTATTTCAGTGACCTGAAATGACTTTGCCAAACAGCACTAGGTAAAACAACTACCTGGAATATTAGTCAAATCAGGTTGCTTGGTCAAATCAGATACCTGAAATGCTTTGCCAAACATAGCCTAATAATGACCAATTTGATCAATTCTGTTATATTAATTGAAGTGAAATCAATTCCGTTTTTTTCAAACACTACCTTATCTAAGATTCGAACAAAGCTAGATATGATCGATTTTTGTTACTAATAATAAATGAATGAAAGGTAGAGTAGTAGTAACCTGTGCAATGAGTAGCAAGCCGGAGAAGCGACAATGGATCTCTGGAGCCGAAAATAGAAGCGGTCGGAAGGGGAGACTTCAAGATCTTCTCAGCAACAAGATTCATACTATTCTTAGTAATATAACCCTTATTAACCGCATAGTAAAGCGGGGTATTCCCATCCTTATCGGCAATGGTGCAGCTCTCTAGTTCGGCATCCATTAACATTATCTCCATCACACATTTCTCATGCACCAACGGCGTCTCGTTATCCTCAGTCAACGTTAACCACGGCTTGACATGATCCTCGTTGTCATCCCACGACAATGATTCGCACATTTCTCTAATACACTTGTTGACCAAGATATGGCCACGTAAAGCCGCTCTGTGAAGCGGAGTATACGAATTTTCATCTGTTATGAGTAGGAGTTGTTTAAGGATATTTGTGGGCAGAATATTCATAGCTTCCTTCATAAACTCCACATTGCCGTACTGTACGGCAATGTGGAAGATGGAACTTCCTTCATTACCTTGAACGAGGAAGTATTCGGGAGATTCTTTAGCGAACGCTTCTTTCAGAAACTCCACATCTCCATCGATAGCCGCTTTCTCCAATTGCCGATTATCCCTCTCCATCCCCATTCGATATTTTTAATTGAAAATGGTGATTTATACGAGTATTTAATTCATACTTCTACAACTCCTCACTCACACTATATAGTATATAACACAGAGTACTATGTCCAATTGCCAACTACAGCCGCCTCAATCATTTTCTTTGATTTTTTATTATTATTATTTCAAAAACTACTACTCCACCCAAACAACATCACTCTATCACTTTATCACGTTTGTCAATGCACATTTTAGGGATTAAATATCATTAGATACGTATTTGTAAAAATTATAAAAATAAAATATTTTTTAATATACTCGTATAAACGAAACAAAGAAGATCACACATTAATATATTTGAGGGACTACTTAGCTCATAAAAGCGTACTTCCTCCGTTATAATGAATTATATATATTTGTTTTTTGGGCATTATTTCATTATAACTTCTAATATATAACATAAAACTAGCATGTAAGATTTTTTTAAAATTGTCTTATCGAGTACGCTATGAATATCAAATTTTTATAATTTTCAGTAATGTATAGCTAAATATATGAGCAAAAAAAAAACATGAATCGATGTACGTGTATAAAGAAACGTATCTAACTCAATGGAACAAAGAAAGTACTCCCTCCTATTCTAGATAAACCTCCATATTCATGGGGCACTGGAATTAAGGAGTGAGATTAAGATAAGGTAAAATATTGTAATGAGGTTTGGTAATTGGAGAGAAGGAAAGTATTGTAGGGTGGGTGATTAAAATAAGTATTGTTGTGGGGTAAGTTGATTAAAATAAGTATTATTATGGATTAAAGTGGGGTATTGTTGTGAGGTAGGTGATTAAATTAAGTATAAAACTTTGCTAAATAAGAAAATAGGTAAGTTATTGTGAATATATGAAAAAGGGGAGAGGGAAATTTATGTAGAATAGGAGGGAGTACAAAATATGATGAAGCACATATGAATTATTTTTCAAAAATATACCTAGTAAAGACAACCATCAACACATTATAATACTTAATCATGTCAAAAGCAGACTAGGTCGGGTAGGGTCGATGGGCTTTGACCATTTAATCACCCTCGCTCTTTACGCGTTGTTAGGATTACGAACAAGTGAGAAAAGTATAAACCAAACAATTGGTCTCCCTTGTGACGGGTTACCATTTGTGGCGGATATTTTGTGAGATAAAATGGTAAAAAATGGGTTAGTGGAGAAAGGGGACCATATGAATAGTGTTGCAAAGAGAGAAAAAGTGGGTACTTTGTGAGGTAAAATGGTATCCGTCACTCTTGAGTGATAGATATGTGCCGTGACAAACAAATTGCAATAATTTCAGTGATGGCCACCGCCTTCTTTGAAGATAGGATAGCTTTAAAAGTTTAGACAAGATTTTTCATTGAGAAAAACAAAATGACAATCGATCCAAGGGGTACGGATAATAATATTTTTGTAATTTAGTGTGAAGTTGATACTCCTATGTAGAGGTGGCAATTGGGTCACTTGAGTCGGTTACGGATCGGGTCAAGATAAGTCGGGTCATTTTGGGTTCGGGTTATGTCGGGTCAGTGACGGGCTTGAGTCGGTTCGGTTCATGTCGGGTCATTTTCGGGTCGGATCATCAATGGGTGACAAGTCGGATTGGGTCATTAACGGTTCAGTGTCGGGTCAGGTTATCAACATATATTTTATCTTATATATTTAGTTTTAGATGGTTATTTTATGTTTAAATAACGGGTAGGCGTATTAATTGTAGTTTTAAGTAAAAATAATTAAGATGAATGTCAATTTTGTGGTATTTAAACCTTTATTAAGCTAGTTCATTATCGGGTCATCTATCGGGTTGAGAAAATATCAGGTCACGGGTCGGGTCGGGTCGGGTCGGGTTCGGGTTGGAAAAAATGAGGCTGCTATCGATTATCGGGTCGGTTCGGGTCGGGTCAGTTCGGTTTCGGGTCACCCAATTTTCGGGATGTATCGGGCCGGGTTTCGGGCGGGTCAGGTCATCAATGGGTGACAAGGCATGTCATTTTCGGGTCGGGTCATCAATGGGTGACAAGGCGGCTTGCAACCGCCAAGCCAACAAAATCCAGGCTCATCATTTGGTCAACAAGGTCCGTCTCAAAATTTTGGACAACAATTTGATCAATCAAAACCGAGATTCATTCCAAGGCCACAAGGTCAAAATTCATTCTCTTCTCAAGGTCAAACTTCCACTCCATCCATGTCTACGGAGGACATGATTCGGGCTCTTACTTCTAATGTGGCTACTATGCAAGCTAATCAAGTGCAATTTCAACAAGAGACAAAGGCTAGCATTCAAAACTTGGAAAATCAATTTAAGCAAATGTCTAGTGCTCTTGGGAGACTTGAAGCTAGGGATTCCGGGAAATTGCCTTCCCAAACCATTCCGAATCCCAACCCTTTTCATCTCATTAAAAACTTGAAAAAACTGATTATTTATCCCAGATCTACAAGATAGCACTTGGTATTTATAAAGTAGATTTCATTAATGGGTTTGTCAACCTTATTATAATAAAATGTCAGTATCATCCGTACAAAATAATGCTATTGGCGTTTCCGGTGTAGAATCGGTGGTGGTGGTTGGTTTCATGGATCAAGTATTGGTTGGTTGTGAAGATGAAGAGATATTTGACGAGTGATACTCATTGAATATCGGACCTGCGGGCAGACCCAGGTCCGACCCGGATCCATTGGGTCTGGGTATGGGTCTGCTTATTTTGAACCCTTGCGGGTCTGGGTCAAGTATGAGTCCAATATAGGAATTACAGGTCCGGGGTTTGGGTGGACTCGACCCAGACCTGACCTATTGTCATCCCTAAGTTTACCTGATCAACAATTCTAGTACACAAATGGTCTTTTCTCCACAAGACCTATGATGGCTTTCATCCATTTAACCCTCGATCGAGCTTGCTCAAGGACTCACACAAAGCTAGGAGTTTCATGCCTTACAGTGTACAACTTCAAGTCTTGGGCCTGCTCATGCATCCTCGTCTCTAGCTCAAGTCAAACCTTGGGCTCTGATACCACTTGTTGTGCGAAAGCGTGAAATATCTCGTGTTGGGTCTCTACTGCGCCGGTGTCTACTATCCATAATAGTATGATATTGTCCGCTTTGGGTCAAGCCCCTCAAAGATTTACTCTTGAGCTGCTTACCAAAAGATGATATTTTACCTTTATTCTACCGATGTGGGAGATGAGTTTGCACCCTAACAGTAACACCCCGTATTTTATTAAGTTGGATAAAATTCTTTTAATTGCTATTTTGAATTTAATTACATCATTTAACGATTTATATATTTATGCTTAGCTAATTAATTAATTTCATCATAATTCGATACGTTAATTTTAATAATCATTAATAAGTTTATTTAAAGTTAGTTCGAGTTTATTGAAATTAGTTCGAGTTTATTTATTTAATAATTTCCGTTTCTTTACGAGTCCTTATGAAAGTTGTTTTAAGTAAACCCGAGATGGATTTTGGGAACAAAACCGTCCAATTAGCTATTTTGAGCTTATTTCACTAAATTAGCAATTTTTATTAATATCCGTTAGTTTTGTAAAAATCGTTAATAATTCGATTCAAGCCGATATTGTATTATTTCCGTTAACTAGCCGAGTTTATTTTATTTTCACTCATTAAATTTATTTATTATTGATTCCGTTTTATTACCGAAACTTTTACTTAAATCGGTTAAATTTAACTCGAAACGATTTTAATAACGATCAAGTTTTTAACGAAGAAAACGACGTATAATAAATAGCAAAAGCTAGCAGTCATTGTCTCATTTCTAATTTCTCACGTCTCTTTTCTTCTTCTTCGTTCTTTTGTTCTTCTTCCGGCGTTTAATTATTTCCTTTTCAAATTTGATCTGTTGATCGACGTCGGTACTTCGTTCCTTATCCGTTTTCAACTATTTTTGTTCCATAGCGCTCCTTTCGTCGTTCTCGTCAATCCGTTGTAAGTAAAATTCATTTTCGTTATGTATTTTTACAAACCCAATTTATATTTTTAGCTTTGTTTATTATAAGACGGTTGTATGTACTAAAATAGACGGTATGTGCAGTAGAATATTTGTTAGTCATAAATGATTAGTTCAATCGGAAAAAGGTAATAATGATAGGTTACTCAAGTATTACTTGTTAAATTTGTGTATTTTGAAAGTGGTTAGTCTTTTATAGTTGAGACGGTGTATACCGACCTGACCTAGGGATCATTTGGGATGCTAGCTAGTAAGTGGTATATTTGAGACGGTGTATACTGACATGTAGGGATTGTTTTGGGATGCTATTTAGGATCTTGTTTAGTTGTGGTATTGTGCAAGAGATTAGGATCTGTTTTTGAGTCCGCTTGTGTACTTTGGGACATTTTTGGGACTGTTTTGACTCGGTTTAGGACTGGTTTAGGATTGATTGAACTCGTTTTGGTACAGCTTTTTGTGCAGCCTTCTGATTGTTTTGGGGATCGAAATGGAGGCCGTGTGGGCTGTTTTGGCCTCGGTTTTGGGAGCCGTGACAGGCTGAGTTGGGCTCAGTTTTGGGACGGATAAAATGGTGCTTTATGGGACTATTTCTAGGGCGTAAAAGTTGTGACAATTTTCTGGGTATGCCTGTCAAAAGGGAGGGTCATAATGGTTTATGAACATAAGACAGTAGCTAATGAATATGATTTACATGTTTTGATTTAAATTAATTTCCGTCTCATATTTTATATAACGATAATTCGTTAATATCGTCCCTTCACATAATTATTTTAGGTGGCTCATATGTGGTTGAAGAGGAAGAGTAATTTTGGGTTTTAGAAGCTTTCTCAAGTTATTGCTTGTCTCTTTGCTAGCTTAAGGTAACTATTCCGAGTTACTCGACGAGTTAATGTCACATTAGTAGTAAATGTGGTGCTTGTTGTTTGTTAAGTGTTTAGGTGATTGATAATGTTTTACTTTCATTTTTCACATGATAGAAATTGGAAATAGCATGAGAATAATATAGCGATAAAATTTGTAATTTGGGCCAAAGTAGGCCAAGACTCTGAGCTGGGCCAGATTGACCGAACGAGTTTGGTCAAACTAGGTTTAAACCAAATCGACCTCGATTTGACCGATGACCCGTCGCGGGACTCGGGTCGAGGGTTTGTCTTTGAGGTGAGATTGGTTGTTTTTGGATGTTTTATGTTGATGCCTTAATAGTTGTAATTATCATTTCACATGTTGGTTGTTGGATGAATTGGTTGCCTTATACTTCAGTCTTCTTGTCTTGTTGCCATTTTAGCTTGTTCTCATGAATTATGAGATTAACGGTTAGCTGGAATTTGGATTATTGTTGATATTGAGGATATTGTTGGATTGTCTGCTGAATAGACATTTATATAGCCTTTCACATGATAGAATGTTAGCATTTATGTTGGTAAGTTGGACTTTTTGCCCTCTTAAGGTTAAGTGGGTGTCCTACTTGACTTGTGTGGTGAGTCTTGTGTGGTGTGGACTAAAATATTCAAGCTGGGACTAGGTCCTAGGTGAGTATTTCGGCCTCCATCATAGATAGGTCTTTATAGTCTTTGACGAGTATATGTTCACTGCTTGATAGCCTTTGTGTTCCTGACTAGTGGATGTTTATCCAAGTTGGGGCATGACCTCAGGTACTTATTTTGATAGTATGGGGTCAGCTTAAGTACTAGCCAACCCTTCGGTGGTGTCCTTAGGGTACTCACTTCACTTTGTTTTAAAAAAAGTTGTGGGTCTTGGGTGCGGTGGTGTGTATCCGCATGTCTAGGTCTGCGCAGATTTTAGGCTAGGGTTGTGTTGTCTCTTGGCCATGTTTTCTTAATAGTAACCGCTGAGCCAAGATACCGGTTCGATTACCTTCCCTACCTCGTGGTATAGACTCGAGTTACAAAGTGACTATTGACGGGACTAAGAACTTATGCCTGTCTTTGATATATTGCCCTTTCTTGTTTGATGATTCTATGAATCATAGAAGGTGAGATGCAAGCGGCTATGGTTGATAGAGTTTGGATTCCTGGATGTTATGTGATTCACATGATAGTGTAGTATGAGTCGGTCTAGTATTCACATGCTAGGACTATGTGGCGTTATATTGTTGTTCACATGATAAGCACGATTGCCTTAGCATCTATATGCTAAGGCGGTGTGTGATTCGTATTCATATTCTTATGTTTACATGTTATATTAATTATGACATTTCGTGGTCGGGAGAACTCTGAGTTACTCCCCACCGACTGTGGCTTTCGTATTTGTATAAAATGCGAATGACAGGTAGGTGATGCATATATGGGGTACATGGACGAGCTAGCGAGCAAAGTAACCTTGGGACCTAGATTGGCTTTATTTTATGGTGACCCTTAAACCCTTTTTATGTCACATACATTTTAGGGACATATGTCTCCCTCTTTACATTTGGTTGTAAAATTTGCTATTCGCGACTTTAGCGATGGTTAGGTTATGAAACTTCTAGTTAGACCTTGTATGTTTGACACCTTCCAATTTGGATATCTTTATAACAGGTTCAGGTTTTAAAAATTACAGGTTTTTACCCAAATGAACCTATTACAAACATATCCATGCAATTTTATTCTAGAATTACGTGTTTACTTTTCCGCAATATATGAGGGTGTGACAGTTGGTATCAGAGCATATTTGCTCCCGACGCACGTTTGTGCACCCCAATATAAATAACTTGACCTTAAAATAATAAACTTGAGAGATGGGTAAGATGGGTAGATTTAGGACCTTATGTTGTAGTCTCTTTGTGTTTGCTCTTTGTTAGGTACTAACCTGTTTGTTGATTGTCATTTAATAATTGTTGCGTTCTTGGATCAATGACCGTGAGCTTATCTATAGCTAATGGAATTATTACCCTTATTATAAACAAAAATTTGAACTAAAGGTTTTGAAAATATTTTAATGTTTTTCACTGGTTTTAACGTCAATTAGTGTTAAAGCTTGTTATTGGAGACGTCTGATAATTAGTTTTATCATTTGTTGGTGTAAAAATGTATTTTTATGTCTTTGAATTGGAATATTGATGTTCTTGGGTGATCGCCAAGAGTATCTCCGTTCCATTGAAAGGACACTTATATTTTACGAAGATCAAGATTTAGTGCCGATTCTTTGAGGATTGAAGATTTGTTCAACCTTTGAAGAATGCTTTTACTTCCTTGAAGATGTTTCTCGTTCTTTTTGTATCTCGCCTTATTCTTAATCTCTTGGTGCTTATCGTCCTTCTAAACTCCCTTCAGTTTTACTTTAAAAGCTACGCTTGTACTCCTAACTTGTCCTTTGTTCCTTGCTTATCCTCCCTTAACGCCATTTGATAGTACTCTTTCTTGTGAGGAATGTTGACATGGGTTGGAAAATTCGACTTTTGAGGAGATTGTTTGTGTCGACCCATAACCCGGCTTTGAGAAGTCGTGATGTTAGAAAGACTTAGGTAAGGTGATGAGACATACTTAGTGATTCTTATACCTAGTTCCTTGACTAAGTAAGTCGAGTTGTGATTGGCTTCCATAATCACTTTGGACATGAGAGTTTGATAATGGGTATGACCATATGAGAAAAGCTAATGTGGGATTATTAGTTGGCTCTTGAGAGTTCTTGAGTTGAGAGAGATTTAGTATTGAGAAGAATTTGTTAACCCTATAGTTGTATAGACCTTGAGGTCGCATTGAGTACTTGAGATGATGGGATGATGTCGTAGCGAGTGTAGCCGAGTGTAGTTCCGCTTTGGGAATCCTTGATAAGTAAAAGGATAGAGAAACTTGAGATCCTATTGATTTTTCAGATTTTGGGGTTGGTATGTTACTACCTTGTTTTGAAATGAGAACCTTGTGGAATATTTAAGGAACCTTCTCTTGGAGTTTAGAGCTTGGTATTGGGATTCTTGATTGAAGGTTTACCTTTTTGAGAAACCCATAGTTGACACTAGTTGGATACGAATATATCTTTGTTGGAAGCTTTGACCTTAGGCTTGTGAAAGTTGTTTCTGGATGTTTGAGGATTTGGAGCGATGAGATCACACTTATAGTGGAGTACCTTGTTTCAGGGAATAGATTAGGATGAGGTAACATAAGCGATTGAGGAAACCCTTGGGAGTAATGTGGTTATGAGTTTTGTTGTTAGGAAGTTTGCGGAACCGTTTTGAGTGATGTTGTTGTTTGAGATAAGAGTGTCTGGCGTTTCCTTGTTGTCTAAATTCCCTTTCTCCTCGATCATAAGCGTTACCGTTCATACCTCCTTTCCTCGCTTCATCTTGCTCCTCCTTTAAGTTTGACACTCGTATCTTGTGAAACTCTATCTTTAACATCCTTGTAATTTTGACTTCAATTTTTACCCTATGAAAGTTTTTATAGCTCTCTTGTGGTTAAGTTTGAGCTCTTTTAACATACTTTGTTTTTTATGCTATCTAAGTTACTTTCCTTTTTGTACAACTTCTAAACTTTCAAGTTACCAGTTTCGATTCATTCTTAAAAGTTTATGTCACTTCTGCAAACCTAACCTATTTTTAAAGATTTGAAAATGAAAAATTGATTTAATTCCATATTTGTTCCTTGAGTATAGACTTCTTTATCATGATTTTAATCGCTAAACCCGAGATTTCTTTAAATTTTATCCTATTTCTGTTAACCTTGATCTATTTATGACTTCTTTGTCAAAGTCTAATATTATATTTCCGGAATTTAACTCCCCTTTTAGTTTAAAGGTGAAACCTTTATTTCTATTTTGGCTTTTTGCAAAAGAAAATTTGAGTAGATTACCTTTCTCTTATTTTGATTTTAACGTTGATCGGATGTTAGAACTAGTTATTGGAAACGTTTGATAACTTGTTCTACGCTTGTCGGCGAATAGTTTTTGTTTTAAATTTGTCTCTGACTTGGAAAGTTAGCGTTCTTGTGTGCACGACAAGAGCATTTCCGTTCCATGAATGAGACTTATATTTTTGAAAACTCTTCATTAATGTTTTTGAAGGTATTTTGATTTTGATTTATATAAATGATTTGCCTTTTTACCTTATCTTTGATTTGGAATGTGATGTTCTTGAATACGTAACGAGAACACTTCCGTTCCCTTGATGAGAATATGGTTCTGTCGGAAACTTTTATTTGAAACTTTTGAAAGAATTTTGATTCTTACGATAAATAACCTTTAAAATGTTTTGGTTACCGATTCCAAAGTTCCAGTTTTGTTTTATATAACCTTTCATTTCTACTTTCAAGTTTCGAGGACGAAACTTTTTAAAAGATGGGGTGATTGTAACACCCCGTATTTTATTAAGTTGGATAAAATTCTTTTAATTGCTATTTTGAATTTAATTACATCATTTAACGATTTATATATTTATGCTTAGCTAATTAATTAATTTCATCATAATTCGATACGTTAATTTTAATAATCATTAATAAGTTTATTTAAAGTTAGTTCGAGTTTATTGAAATTAGTTCGAGTTTATTTATTTAATAATTTCCGTTTCTTTACGAGTCCTTATGAAAGTTGTTTTAAGTAAACCCGAGATGGATTTTGGGAACAAAACCGTCCAATTAGCTATTTTGAGCTTATTTCACTAAATTAGCAATTTTTATTAATATCCGTTAGTTTTGTAAAAATCGTTAATAATTCCGATTCAAGCTGATATTGTATTATTTCCGTTAACTAGCTGAGTTTATTTTATTTTCACTCATTAAATTTATTTATTATTGATTCCGTTTTATTACTGAAACTTTTACTTAAATCGGTTAAATTTAACTCGAAACGATTTTAATAACGATCGAAGTTTCTTAACGACGAAGAAACGTACGTATAATAAAATAGCAGGCTAGCAGGCTGCTGTCTCATTTCTAATTTCTCACGTCTCTTTTCTTCTTCTTCGTTCTTTTGTTCTTCTTCCGGCGTTTAATTATTTCCTTTTCAAATTTGATCTGTTGATCGACGTCGGTACTTCGTTCCTTATCCGTTTTCAACTATTTTTGTTCCATAGCGCTCCTTTCGTCGTTCTCGTCAATCCGTTGTAAGTAAAATTCATTTTCGTTATGTATTTTTACAAACCCAATTTATATTTTTAGCTTTGTTTATTATAAGACGGTTGTATGTACTAAAATAGACGGTCTGGTAGAATATTTGTTAGTCATAAATGATTAGTTCAATCGGAAAAAGGTAATAATGATAGGTTACTCAGTATTACTTGTTAAATTTGTGTATTTTGAAAGCTGGTTAGTCTGTTTTATAGTTGAGACGGTGTATACTGACCTCTAGGGATCATTTGGGATGCTAGCTAGTAAGTGGTATATTTGAGACGGTGTATACTGACATGTAGGGATTGTTTTGGGATGCTATTTAGGATCTTGTTTAGTTGTGGTATTGTGCAGTAGATTAGGACTGTTTTTGAGTCCGCTTTGCGCAGTACTTTGGGACATTTTTGAATTTGTTTTGACTCGGTTTAGGACTCGGTTTAGGATTGATTGAACTGTTTTGGTACCGTTTTTTGTGCGAGCCTTCCGACTGTTTTGGGACAGTCGAAATGGAGGCCGTGTGGGCTGTTTTGGCCTCGGTTTTGGGAGCCGTGACAGGCTGAGTTGGGCTCAGTTTTGGGACGGATAAAATGGTGCTTTATGGGACTATTTCTAGGGCGTAAAAGTTGTGACAATTTTCTGGGTATGCCTGTCAAAAGGGAGGGTCATAATGGTTTATGAACATAAGACAGTAGCTAATGAATATGATTTACATGTTTTGATTTAAATTAATTTCCGTCTCATATTTTATATAACGATAATTCGTTAATATCGTCCCTTCACATAATTATTTTAGGTGGCTCATATGTGGTTGAAGAGGAAGAGTAATTTTGGGTTTTAGAAGCTTTCTCAAGTTATTGCTTGTCTCTTTGCTAGCTTAAGGTAACTATTCCGAGTTACTCGACGAGTTAATGTCACATTAGTAGTAAATGTGGTGCTTGTTGTTTGTTAAGTGTTTAGGTGATTGATAATGTTTTACTTTCATTTTTCACATGATAGAAATTGGAAATAGCATGAGAATAATATAGCGATAAAATTTGTAATTTGGGCCAAAGTAGGCCAAGACTCGAGTGGGCAGATTGACCGAACGAGTTTGGTCAAACTAGGTTTAAACCTTGGTCGGCCTCGATTTGACCGATGACCCGTCGGGACTCGGGTCGAGGGTTTGTCTTTGAGGTGAGATTGGTTGTTTTTGGATGTTTTATGTTGATGCCTTAATAGTTGTAATTATCATTTCACATGTTGGTTGTTGGATGAATTGGTTGCCTTATACTTGATTCTTCTTGTCTTGTTGCCATTTTAGCTTGTTCTCATGAATTATGAGATTAACGGTTAATTGGAATTTGGATTATTGTTGATATTGAGGATATTGTTGGATTGTCTCATTTGAATAGACATTTATATAGCCTTTCACATGATAGAATGTTAGCATTTATGTTGGTAAGTTGGACTTTTTGCCCTCTTAAGGTTAAGTGGGTGTCCTACTTGACTTGTGTGGTGAGTCTTGTGTGGTGTGGACTAAAATATTCAAGTCGGGACTAGGTCCTAGGTGAGTATTTGGCCTCCATCATAGATAGGTCTTTATAGTCTTTTGACGAGTATATGTTCACCGCTTGATAGCCTTTGTGTTCCTGACTAGTGGATGTTTATCCAAGTTGGGGCATGACCTCGTTACTTATTTTGATAGTATGGGGTCGAGCTTAAGTACTAGCCAACCCTTCGGTGGTGTCCTTAGGGTACTCACTTCACTTTGTTTTAAAAAAAGTTGTGGGTCTTGGGTGCGGTGGTGTGTATCCGCATGTCTAGGTCTGCGCAGATTTTAGGCTAGGGTTGTGTTGTCTCTTGGCCATGTTTTCTTAATAGTAACCGCTGAGCCAAGATACCGGTTCGATTACCTTCCCTACCTCGTGGTATAGACTCGAGTTACAAAGTGACTATTGACGGGACTAAGAACTTATGCCTGTCTTTGATATATTGCCCTTTCTTGTTTGATGATTCTATGAATCATAGAAGGTGAGATGCAAGCCGGCTATGGTTGATAGAGTTTGGATTCCTGGATGTTATGTGATTCACATGATAGTGTAGTATGAGTCGGTCTAGTATTCACATGCTAGGACTATGTGGCGTTATATTGTTGTTCACATGATAAGCACGATTGCCTTAGCATCTATATGCTAAGGCAGTGTGTGATTCGTATTCATATTCTTATGTTTACATGTTATATTAATTATGACATTTCGTGGCTGGGAGAACTCGGAGTTACTCCCCACTGACTGTGGCTTTCGTATTTGTATAAAATGCGAATGACAGGTGGGTGATGCATATATGGGGTACATGGACGAGCTAGCGAGCAAAGTAACCTTGGGACCTAGATTGGCTTTATTTTATGGTGACCCTTAAACCCTTTTTATGTCACATACATTTTAGGGACATATGTCTCCCTCTTTACATTTGGTTGTAAAATTTGCTATTCGCGACTTTAGCGATGGTTAGGTTATGAAACTTCTAGTTAGACCTTGTATGTTTGACACCTTCCAATTTGGATATCTTTATAACAGGTTCAGGTTTTAAAAATTACAGGTTTTTACCCAAATGAACCTATTACAAACATATCCATGCAATTTTATTCTAGAATTACGTGTTTACTTTTCCGCAATATATGAGGGTGTGACACTAACATAGTAACATCTACAATAATTATCGGTTAAGTAGGTAATAACTCATAGGCCCTGTTTGGCAATGCCAAATAGCAGAAGCATATTTTAAATAGTAGATAACGTTAGCAGAATACGATCAGCAGATTTAAATAGCATGTTTGACTAACAAATCTCGTTAGCAGATTCATCATTAAGTGTTTGGTAAATAGCAGATTAAGCATTATGATTCATTGTTTTTTAGTTAAATGAAGGTATAAGTGAGCCTACTATTACAATATGCTGCTCTTAGCAGCATATTGAAAAATAGTAGATTGCGCCCAATATGCTGTCGGAATCTACTATTTATCAAACACATTAAAATAGCATACTCAATGGTCAAATCTACTATTTAACCCGGAATATGCTAATATTTGTCAATATGATGTTTACCAAACGGGGCCATAATTTCCTTGTGTTTGTTAATCTGATTTCTTAATGAAAATAAGAGATCGTTTGGTTCGCTAGAGTAATTGAAGTTTCAAGGAAGTTACAATTCACATGATTTTGCAATTCATGTTAAATGGAAAAAAAATTGTTTGGTTGGGATGTGAGAAGTGAATTTCATAGAAATTCCCACTTACCTAGGGGACCTAGGTAAACAATTCAACTTCTTGTATCATGGAGGAAATAGAGTTTCTATGGAACCTCAATTCATGTGATTTGGGCAAACAAACAACCCACCAATTTTACAAATCACATGAATTACAATTGGGTAATCCCAAACAACCTCTAAGTTAAACAATCGTAAATTATTGGATACAACCACACTTCTAATTTTATAATTTCAGCTATTTCTCTAGGAAACGTAAAACTTCGGTCTGACTCGTGTCTGTCGTCCAAAAAAGACAAATTTTTGTTTCAGACGGCCATTTTGATCATAAATAATAAGACGGGGTTTTGTAATCATTTTATTATTATTAAATGTAACCACTATGGTTCAACCAGTATTATAACTTATGCTAACTTGTTTTCTAATATTGATCACATTTGGCTGTAAAATAGTTACAAAAAATCTCCGTCTTATTATTTCAAACGAAAATAACCCATCCGAAAAGAGACCAACTCTCCCAACAAACCTATTCCCATTACCAAAATTCCCAACGAGAAACACTTGCTTGACAGCTCAATTTTTAGGAGTTTTTTTTTCTAAAAAATAAAATAAAATCTCAATCAAAGAGAAGAAGATAATTCTCCTAATTTCCAGCAAACAAGCTAACACCGTGAGAATCTCTGTTAACTGGTTGGACCGTCTCAAACTCACAATTAGTACAACGGATCCTGGACCCTGTTTAGATTCGCGGATCCGAACCCTGATGGGTAGGATATAGATCCTAATTTTTCGGATCCCATGGATATGGGTTGGATATGGATCCACTTATTTGAAAATGGATCTGGATATGGATCTAGAAAATTTGGATCCTCCGGATATAGGTCGGATATGGATCCAACGTTGGTGTGGCGGATATGGATCTAGATCCTATCGGACCCTACCCAGATCCGGTCCATTGTCATCCCTACTAACACTAGACAAACACAATACACAATTGGTAAGATAAAGATGGCAACGGATCCTGGACCCTATCTAGATCCGCGGATCCGGACCCTGATTGGTAGGATATGGATCCTAATTTTTCGGAACCCGTGGCCGTAGCACAAAACCCCCATTAAACTCCTGCCTCTTCCGCCACCACTTCCTCTATAGTCGACGGTTCGACACCACCATTCCGATCATCAATCGCATCTTCTTAGGTCGCCCCCTTTTATTCTTTTGTCACTGTCTAGCGTAAGAATTAGCCAAATTAATGGAAAATATGAAATGGGTTTGCTTTGGAATTGAAGAAAATTGATTGTGTACAAATGAATTGAAGACAAAGAAGATGGTGAAATGGATAAGATTTTGAGAAAATTGATTGTACAGAAATTGAAGATTACATACCTAGGAACAGGGCACTGAGGCAGATTTCTGAGTTTTGAGGTTTTTTTTTTCGATATTAGGCCCCTTCCAAGGTTGGGCCCTAGACAAATGCCACTCATGACACCCCCTAGGGCTGGGCCTGTAGGGAGTACATGATTACATGAAGTTTCATTGTATAAAATTACACTTCTTAAGAATAACAGTGGTAAGTAAAGTATATCAATCAATATTATCACCAAATATATTGAAAATGATTACATAACTAACCTGAGTTTAATTCAAAGCCATGATGGCGGAAACACTCAAACACCATAAAAACTGGTTCATCACTTACAACCAAGAAAATTTAAATGAAGTGATTCTTTATACAAGTTGGAATGTAGATACCCAATCACAAATTTTCGACTTATTCCAACTTTGCCCATCTCATGTCACACACACAACAAACAGAAAATTAAATCTAACTCAAATCTCAACCCCGACCGACCACCCCCTCGGCCCTCCTCCATGAATCCAGTGAATGGGAGGGAGTAACAAGGATTCGTTTTGTAGAGAAAATTGCAAGTACAGTAATCTACTTGATTGTCTTCTCTTCGTCTTTCGCAATTATGATCTCCATTTCCTATCAAAAGAGTAAATTAATTAATTATAATCAGGGCCGGCCCAAGGGATGTATAACCCGCGCGGCCGAACAGGGCCTCCAGATTTTGGCGCCCAATTATGTTTAAGGCCTAAAAATAAAAGTTACTCAATACATACACGGACAATATTTATGTTTATGGCGAAGTGGCAGGCAGTTAAAATGCCACAGCAAATACCCTTGTTCGATTCCGCAGTTACGCATTTTTTGGTAAATTTTCTAGTCACGGGCCCCACTTTGTTCCTCTTTTCCGCAGTGGTCCATTTTTTTTAATTCCTGAATATATTTTCTCACTAATTGTGTATTTGATAGTGTTTTCTTTTTCTTTTTCTTTTTATATGACCGTCCTATAATATAAGACTGTTCCAGAAGAACAAAAGCCGAGTGTTAATATTTACAAAAAAATGCATAAATGCGGAATAGACCATTTGAGACAAGAATTTGCGGAATTTTTTTTGTTTTTGATAATTTATTTGTCGATCATGTGGTTTAACCATTTACTCTTTAAACAACATTCCAAGTATTTTGGTAATGATTAAGGTCGTGACTTAGATTTTTTTTTTGTCTAATCGTGAAAAATATACTATGTGGATAGCGCCACTTGCATATTGTGAGAGGGGCATTATCCGTATTCATCTTGCGACGGATAGTGCCCGTCCTCAATGAAAATTTGTGTTTATTAGGGCCCCTGTTCGGGGATTTCGCACAGGGCCACCGAAATCTCTCAGACGGCCCTGATTATAATTTCCAATATCTTCCAAAGATTATGGCATAACACAATGTATAAATCTATGTAATAACACAATGTACAAATCTATGTAATAAGTGATCTAATGACTAGGATTACCGAAGAAGAGAAGAGATTGAAAATTTTACTTAAGATTATATAATTAAAGAAGAATGATATAAAAGTGAAAGAATGGGCTAAATGAGTTACCTCTTCGTTCGCCGGTGTTTGATATTGCTTTTCCCGACTTGTAGCAGGAATTAATTTGGAAATCACCCAATGTAAAATGGACTTATTTACCGCGATTCCAATGACTGAACACATGACGAAGATAACTATGGCCGCCCATAAGGAACTGTGTTGTATAACAGTGAAGATGCCAGTCATAAAGCTAACAAGGTTGCATATAAGGACTGCATTAGTATGAACATACTACGGTCGACCAATAATCGAGCCACGTCAGGTTCATTATCCATAACCATAGACCATGTCAAGCAAAAGAGACTAATATGGAAGTACACATTGCATATACATCAGCCAATAAATATACTAAGAAAGCTGCTTTCTTTGCGAGAACTGCTTCCCCTGTATCACTGTTGATGCCACCAGGAAGAGTGAATCCTGCCGCGAATGTAATTGTTGCTAAAAGCGCAGCAACAACTGAGAGGGTGTTTCTCATTTGGTCCAAATTGGTCCCTTGTTGAATAAATGATGTTTTCAGGTTTGGATTCACATTTATTAGCTTGCACATTTTGTCCTGCAAGTTGTATCAAACATCGTCATTTTCAGCTTACCCAATTTTTTTCATCAAAATGTAACCATAGAAATTAGGTTGTTTAAACATACCCAGTCTTCATTTTCCTCACAAAGCTTGGCGAGTAAATCCATGGCAGTTGTGCCATTATCGTCTTTGATTGTCCGCTGGACCTCATCATCAAGTAGAAGTGCCAAGGAATGTTTTCACGTTTGGCATAGTCAAGGGCCATCTTTCCCTGATCATCTTCCAAGTTGATGATCCACCAATATTTACTAAGCAACATTCGGCATGTTTTCTCTGTGCTCGTGATATAAACGTATATTAGTTCTTTCCAACCGAAGCAGGAAGGCTTGGCAGGCGAACCATTTTTATACAAGCTAGTGTATAAAAGTAAAAAACCATACCTGGAAGAGTAGATAAATAATGAAGTACAGTGGTTCCGTCATTGCGACGAAGCATCTTGAACCGAGGTTCATCAATTCTCATGATCTCATCCACAACTCGTGCACAGCCACACCTGACGGCGAGAAAGAAGGGACTTTCACTCTTGTTGTTAAGAATCTGACACAACGTTGGATCGATTGACAGGATCTCTAGTGCAAGTTCTTCATGTTTTGAAGACAAAGCAGCTTGTAACGGTGTGTCTCCATTTTTGTTCTGTATTTTCCAAGGAGGACACTCTGCAGCCACTTTGTCTTGGCTTATCTCCTCGCCTAGACTCACTTTTTGCTGATAGCCGCGTATCAAGATTTTCCCTACTTCACATTCCTCATTCCTCGCGTCTATGTGCAATGGAGTGTCGAATATAATAATCATTTCCTTATAGACTTTGGTCTTCACCTCAGCAATATCATCTCCCTCTAAAAGTATTTTACACGGCCTTGCCTCTCCATCCTTGGCCCATTGATGAACTATTGTGAATCCTCTGTCGTCAATCAGGTCAAACCAATCTCCAAGTTTTTGGAACAGCAACCTCACTACATGATCTGTTATTACAATGTTAGAGACTTAGAAATGTGTTTATTTTTTTTGGTTCAAATGAGCGCATTTATGTTACGGTGAGAATCAAACCCCTTAAATTCATGGTTGGAGTAAGAGCATGTTTTTCTTAGAATATGTTTGGCCTAACTTGTAGAAAATAAGTTTTTGTTTTTCAAGCAATTTTCTAAAAGTGTTTTTCAAAAGCAGCAATTTGGTGCTTCTATTTTTATGGGCAAAAAGCCAAAAATATGGTTTTTCAGAACTTTTTTTTAGTTTTTAAATAATAATGTGTTGTGGGGCTTGTCCGTGATACGAGATGAAAGTTGGGAGGTGGATGAAGCGGAAGCTATGGCCGTGCTCGATGGTCTGGAAGAAGCAGCTCGGAAGGGCGTGAACAAGGTGGAAGTGGAAAGTGATAGTCTTATCGTGGTTGAAGCTCTGCGTTCGCGAAAACAAGGCCGAAGTGTGTTTTACAATATTATTGAGGACATTTTTGTTTTAGCTTCTCATTTTCAGTCGGTTAGATGGTCACATACGAGTCGTTTAAACAATTGTGTAGCTCACGCTTTAGCACATTTAGTTCCTAGAGCAGTTGGTAGGCATGTTTGGTCTTCTGTATTGCCTTCAACGGCTAACGCTGCTGTTTTGTTTGATCAATCGTTAATAAAGTAATGCCTTCGGGCATCTTTTCCTCAAAAAAAAAAAAGTATTTTCGATTCCAAAAACACTTTTTTTTAGCTTTTAAATAATAATGTGTGTGATAAAAATGAGTTTCTACTTTTAAGCTTAATTTTTTAAAAGTAGTTTTTTAAAAGCAGAAGGATTTTTTTGTCAAAAATTACCTTATAATTAAGGGTATTTGTAAAAATAATACCTTACATTATTTTTTTTTGTTTTTAACTACCTTTATTTTCTTTGTTTTGGGTTAATAACTACCTGCACCAAGATTCTAGACATATTTGGTCAGTTTTACAGCATTAACTGATCTCACAAGAGTCCTTTCTTACTTTAATCTTGCATAGATCCGATTTTAGGAAGTCAAAATGTACTTACGCTTAACTTTAGTGAATATTTGTAGTTGTTGTTGATATATGTAAACATAACTTTTGCTTGTCTGAAGTTAAATTACAGTTTGGTCGTAGTTGGTAATTGTTGTCTGATGTTAACAAAGTCATGAGAGATACGTTAATGTCGCTAAACTGATCAAATCTCGTCAAATTTTCAACACAGGTAGTTAATGACAAAAAATAAAGAAAACAAAGGTAGTTAAAAGCAACAAAAATAATACGAAGTATAAGGTAGTTTTTTTACAAATACCCCTAAATATAAGGTAGTTTTTGATCAAAAACTCAATGTAGAAGCACCAAATTGATGCTTCTATTTTTATGGGCAAAAAGGTGACATTTGAGATTTTGAGAATTTATTAATAACTTTTAAATATACTCCCTCCTATTCACTATTTTCTTCCCTATTTCCTAAAACGGATTATTCAGGTTTTCTTTCCGTTTCTTATTTTGGAAACTTTTAGTCTTATTTTATTCATTCTTCACTCTTATCACCAAACCCACCCAACTCTTTTACCCATATTTTATTACTTTTCTTAATGTTTTGGCCCCACAATTCCTTATTTAACTCCTAATTATTCCTCCATCTCTCCCATCACCAACCCCACCCAACTCTTTTACTCTTATTTTATTCCTCGCCTTAATACTCGTGCCAACAAACAAAGGGAAGAAAACCCTGAATAGGAGGGAGTATATGATAGTTTTGGCCAAAAAGTGTTTTTAATTCCAAAAACACTTTGAAAAGTTAGGCCAAACACCCACTAAGAGTAGACCTGGCAAAATCAACCCGACCCAGCCCGAAAAGGCTGACCCGAGACTCGAGATCGACTCAAACTGTCGTACCCGAATGACACCCAAAACCCGAATTGACCCGACCCGACTCGAAAATGACCCGAGCTTTCGTGGACCCGTAACAGACCTGACCCGAAATTACCTGATCTGAAACCACACAACCCGAAAATGACCAGACAAAACATAACTTTTATTAGCCCAAAAAACTTGAAATGCCTTTTTTTCCTCTTAATCATTGACCCGGCCCGAAATAACCCGACTCGCTTGAGCCGAAACAAACTTGACCTATGCAAATTAATGGAAATGGGTAGGGAGTAGGGAGTAGGGAGTAGGTGAATCAGTGAATGAAGGGGGTAGATAAAGGAAGAGTAGTAGTGACCTGTGCAATTAGTAGCAAGACTAACAAGTTCCAAGAGATCTGAGGAGCCGACAATAGAAGTGGCAGGTTGAGAAGACATCAAAATCTTCTCAGCAACACGATTGTAACCCTCTTTGACGGCATAGTAGAGCGGGGTGTAGCCATCCTCATCAGCAATGGTGCAGCTCACTAGTTCGGGATCCATCAACATTATCTCCATCGCACATTCCTCATAGTAGAGCGGGGTGTTGGCATCCTCATCCAACTCATCTTGTGCCAAGCATAAGGTCAACGGCGTCATCCCACCACAATGATCCATGTGAAAACTCTGGTTACGAAACTCAGTCAACTAACCAAGGCTTGACGTGATCCTCGTCGTCGTCATCCCACGACAATGATTCGTACATTCCTCTAATACACTTGATCACCGAGAACCTGCCCTTCAAAGCCGCTGTGTGAAGCACGGTATACGAATTTACATCTCTGATGTGGAGGAATTGTTTTAGGATATTTGGGGGTAGAATATTCATAGCTTCCTTCATAAACTCCACCCTGCCAAACCATGCGCTATGGTGGAAGATGCACTTTCTCCCACTGTCTAGACCGAGGAAGTATTCGGTAGGTTCTCTAGCCAATGTTCTACAAAAGCCGCGTTCCTCAACGCCGGATCCATCCTGTATGCAACGCTTCTTTTGGAAAATGGTGATTTATTTCTAACTCTAATTTTATAGTAGTATTGTTTTCATACTCCCACAACTCCTGCACGCCTCTATATATATACACACACATTTTAGGTAAATTATTCCAGGCACCTAGGTGTATGGTGCATGGTACTCCCTTTTCTTAATTTTTTTCTTATAATAAATAAATTGTAAATTTAATAAATTAGAAAATAATAAAAAATATATTATTATTATTCATAATTTTTATTCCTCTACAAATTGAGATCATATTTGATATATTTTGTTATTTATTTTATTTTTCCTCACATATTCACATAACGTAATTGACATATTCATATCATATCACATAATTTTTTTTTCCTTGAATTATTTTGTATTATGCGATTTTGGTATGAAATTAATATAATAGAACCATCAGATGAATATCACACCCTATAATACATATTCATCAAACTACACGGTCATATTCACTAAACTGAAAGTGAATATGATAGTGTTCTATTGTGAATATCGCACTTTAAAGCACATATTCATTAAACAATATTGTCATATTCACTAAACTTAAAATGAATATAATAGTGTCATGGAGTGGGGTTGGAGGGAGTATGTAGTATCCTACACATGGGTGTAGGATATAAGAATTGCACATTTTATCCCCACCTGTCCACTACTACCTCAATTCTTATACCATGCACCCAAGAGTATGGTGCATGGTACTCCCATCAGTTTTTTTTAATTGTAATGTAATTAGTGGGTAGTTATTAAAAGGTACATATATATTTAAAATGACTTTATTTTTAATTTAACTACCAATTTTAAAAAATAAAAAATCACTAATGTTCATAATATTTTTTACTCAATAAAAAAAGATCATATTTGCTATATTTTGAAACTCGTTTATAATATTTAAATATATATTCACAAAATTTAAGTGACATATTCACATGTTAAATTGTGTGAATATGTATATTTTGTTAAATGAATATCTGTGAATAACTCAATAAAATGTTTGTTGTTCTTATGAACAAGTAATTTGTGAACATATCTGTTATATTGTTTGAATATCTATATTAGTTGTGTGAGTATGTGAGTTTTACTTTGTGAATATAATTTTTAATCTATGTGAATATGCTAATTATGTAATATGAATATCTCATGAGTATGTTAATTATGTGATTTGAATATCTCATTGTTATGAATATGTCTATTATGTGATGTGAATATGTGAGTAAAATCAAAATAAACCCCAAAATAAATCAAAAGTGATCTCTATTTATAGAGGAACGAAAATTATAAATTGTGGTACAAATTTTTATATTTTTCAAATGTATCAAATTTAAATTTTAAAGGTTTTAAGTTTTGATTTTATCTATAAAATATAATTAAAAGGCTACCCTAAAATGACAAATAAACGCCACCTAGACAAAGCCACGTAGGATCCAAAAATCCACCTAGATTAAAATTTAATGTGACATGGCATATTTAAATGTGATGTTGCATATTTTTAATGTAACATGGATTATCAATTTATTATTGCATGACATTAATTTAAATCATTTATCTATAAATTAATTTAATTCACTTATATCTATAATATTAAAGGATATTATCATTATTCTTAAATTATTTTTGTATATTAAATATATTGTCTTCCAAAATTTATATAACCCTTACAAATTTATATCAAATTTCATAATTTATAATTAATATTGACATTTTAATTATAATTTTTGTAATAAAACATGTTAATAAATTTCATAATTTATAATTAAAATTAAAATTTTAATTGAAATTTTGGTAATAAAACATGTTAAGGAATTAATTAAACCTCTTCTTATTACTAAACACTCACCATTATTAACATTTTCCTATTTAATTCATTGTTTTTAAAATTTTTGTAATAAAACCTGTTAATAAATTAATTAAACCTCTTCATATTACTGAACATCCACCATTATTAACATTTTTCTATTTAATTTTTTTTTAAATTAAACATGGTAATAAATTGATTAAAACTCTTCATAATACTTAACACACACCAAATTAATTAGAAGTTTTTCCTATTTAATTAATTTTTGTAATATACTATGTTAATAATTTTATTAAAACTCCTTATATTACTCAACACCCATAATTTTCATTAACATTTTTTCCTATTTAATTCATCTCTTGAGGTCCTCGGCAATCAATTATCTAATTTAATAATACCGCAAAATAAATTAAAAATTAAATTAAAATATGGGAATTTATGGTTGTGTAATGACTATAAAACCTATAATACCTATAATAGTTTCTATTCACTTTATTTATTTAAAAGATGCCCATTTGTCATGAGCTTCTAAGTTGTGAATTGTATTTTATGGTTTAATTTATTTATTTGATTATATTGATTGTTGTTGTTGTTGTTGTTGTTGTTGTTGTTGTTGTTGTTGTTGTTGTTGTTGTTGTTGTTGTTGTTGTTGTTGTTGTTGTTGTTGTTGTTGTTGTTGTTGTTGTTGTTGTTGTTGTTGTTGTTGTTGTTGTTGTTGTTGTTGTTGTTGTTGTTGTTGTTGTTGTTGTTGTTGTTGTTGTTGTTGTTGTTGTTGTTGTTGTTGTTGTTGTTGTTGTTGTTGTTGTTGTTGTTGTTGTTGTTGTTGTTGTTGTTGTTGTTGTTGTTGTTGTTGTTGTTGTTGTTGTTGTTGTTGTTGTTGTTGTTGTTGTTGTTGTTGTTGTTGTTGTTGTTGTTGTTGTTGTTGTTGTTGTTGTTGTTGTTGTTGTTGTTGTTGTTGTTGTTGTTGTTGTTGTTGTTGTTGTTGTTGTTGTCGTCCAATAAAGTATATTTTAATTTGTTATGTTGTTGGTTTTATGAATCGTTTGCTTTATATTTGAATTCATGTTTTCAGTTGGTTTAATTTAAGTGACTTACATGTGACAATGTTTTGATTCATTTGTCAAGTTTTTGCCAGGCTGATGTTTTATCTTTTGATCAATGTATTTTTTATAAATTTTAAAACACCATGAAACGTATGTGAATGCAGATAAGGCAAACCATCACATGGGTAATCTGAAGAGAGAAGAAAACAAAAGGCACAAAACTTAGGTAAAATTAAAGGTAAAAAAAACGTAAGGTAGAAACTGATAAGTAATGGATGATTATTGATCTCAAAATAGAAGTCTTATAATATTTCTTTTAATTTGTTATTAAACGTATATTGTGGTGTAATTTTACTATTATACTTTTCCGATCAACCTATTTGAATTTGTATTTTTGAATTCACGAGTATAATCATCTCTAACATATATTTTTCTTTTTCATTTTATATGAACTATTATCAAGGCATGTAATGAAAGGAAGCGAAAGTGAACCTTTGCGTAAATATTAAATAGTATGATTTCTTAATTCTACTTCGTATGTTTTTAAATTTATGTGTTTTGTTTTTGTCAAAACATGAATAATACATAAAACTTACTCTCCCAATTTCCTAAAAAAAACCTAATCTCATAATTAATGGTCAATAAATAAGTAAAAATAATTGAATGAAAAATCTTTAAAATTCCACAATTTACTTTTTGAACCATCATGACTAATTAATCATTTTAATTATGTCATTTCCTCTTCCAATTTAAGTTTTCTCCAACTCCCACCTTTCGATTGTTTTTCTATAAAATTTACTTTACTTTTTTAAGTATCGTTGATCTCAAAATGGAGATCTTATAATATTTTTCTTTAAATTTGTTATTAAGCGTATATTGTTGTGTAATTTTACTATTATGCTTTCTCGATCAACCTATTTGAATTTGTATTTTTGTAGATTGTATATTTTTAAATGGATCAACAACTAATTGCTCGAACAAATATTAACAATACAATAAAAATATCAAAACTAAAACAGATAAACCCGTGAATTTCACGGGTCACAAACCTAGTGGTTTTTCAATAACTAAATGATGAGAGTATCCTACTCCCTACTCATGGGAGTAGGATATAATTTACCTTCCTCGTTCATTTTTTATTATTATTATTTTAATATTATCAGTCGTCTACCCAATCAATTTTTTTTCTGGTCGTAATAAAATATTGACTACTAATCAATCTACTATGTTTAGTTACACAAATTCTCACTTTAGACGGACACTATCCGTTTGAAGCTGTAAACGAATATTGTCTATCTCACAAAATGAGAGTGGATAGTGCAAATGGGTGGGAAATGAATACCCCCACTTGCATTTTGTAAAAAGGCCACTATCCGTCTACAGCTTTAGACGGATAGTGTCCGTATACAATGAGACGGATTGGTTTAGTTAACCGTTTCTCATCTCTTTGTCCAACTAAGCTATGAGCTGGATCAATTATGATATACATAATACATACTCTACATACGTATTACAGGTTGTTCCGTTCCCATACTATTGGCATATGGAGTATTGAAGGAAGCTCACTTCGTAATCAATCTCGTTGACTTTGACACAGCTTATAGAGTTATAGAGAATATGCAATGTGAACACTTCAATTACAATCATGTAATGAAATATAGCAATGGAATAATCCAAAACGAGTGTCCACACGCGCCTAAAGACCCGTGACTCCGTGAGGCCGTGATGGGTGAAACTTTTGAAAAATAACAACTATACCCGACCCACCACTCTGCGGGTACCCATTTACTCGCTCCGTCAGTTAGGGGTTACCAATTATCAGCCTATTTAGACCCATTAGAGCCTATCTCAGTAACGGAGCCACGTCAGCGGGGGCGGACTACCTTGAAAAAAACTGGAAAATTTTAACCAAAACTTCGGAATTTTCAGCCGCCAGAACACAGGTACTTTGACCCAAACTAACCTAGTCAAAAGTCAACTCCCTGAGGAAATTTTATATGGCAACTTTATAGAAATTACTTGGTGCTACTAGTTTGTGCAGATGTGCATGAAATGAAACTCTTATAAACTTTAATTTCATTTAAATAAAATTTTTATCGGAGCTACATTGTTTGGTTAGCATAAGAAAATTGAGCTTGGTTTCCATCATCCTCGAGTTTTTGTTTCTAAGACAACAGAGCAGCAGCGAAAGGCTGGGACCCAAGTTCGCAACGTTCAACTCAACAATGTATGGTGGCTCACATAGTCCCTTACATGACCCCGCTAATGCGCACGGTGCACCCACCACTCCACCAGGTCCCAAAGAGCAAAAGTAAGCGTTTGCAGTAGCCCCCACATACATAAAGAATATAGATTGAGACATGAGTAACATCACACGTACCCACATTCTCGAGCCAAGACGTCGTTCACCTCGTTCAACACTGTATCCTCAACAGAGTACTTTACACCAAGGGACGCAAACGATATTTAGCGCGTAAAACACGCGTTGGCAAATGTGAAAAAGCAAACTGGTAGAGTGGAGTTGAATGGAGGAAGTATATATTACGGAGTGCCACTTTCATTTTCATCTACTAGGCCCTTGTCATATTACTAGAAGAGGTAGACACATGATTTTGGTCTATGCTATATGTGTGATTTTAGTTTGTGAATGTAAGGAATACTTTTATAAATAACTATGTATTTTGAGGGAAGATGCTACGATTACACTTGGTGTATAGAAGATTCTATACACCACCAATCAAATTTCAACATGTGAAGTGAATCTATTATTAATCATGGAAGGAATTTGGGAGATATTTGCATGGACAATTTTCTACCGTAGAAGGAAAGTTTTAGAAGTTTATTAGTTTTGTTATTTGTTTAATAATTATTATTATATATTTACCATAATTAAAAATAATATTATAATTAACAAAATCTTTGTTCATATGACCATATCTTCTAAATTTTCTACACCAACAATTTATTATCATACCATTTCCCATAAAAATAGCATTTAATTCTTTTCTATTTTGGTTTCTTATCCTATGCCCAGTTAGAAAAACCGTTATCATATAAAGTTATAAAGTTTACTTTGGTTAAAAAAAAATTGTACATTCATTCATACGTTTATTCTTTTAAACGGATAATAGCGTCAATGAATCGATTTCATTTGATTACATACAACTAATAACGTCGAGTGTATAGTGTATTAATAATGTTAAAGAGGAAAAAGTGAGAATATTATCTTCCCAAATCAGAAAAATTAAAAAAAAATATGGTATAAAAAAAGGGTGGTGCTCATTCATGTACGTGTTTTACTCAATCATGGACGTACATGACCATAATACCCCTTATATTTCAATGAATTTATTTTAATACCCTTACACCATCTCTCTTTCTCTCTCTTTCATTTATTCTTTTCTTATCTTACTCTAACCCGTCTGCCACCATCCACCACCCGTCCGCCGCCTTCCTTGCGCCACCGGCCATCAGTCGAACTCACATATCCGGCTCCCAGCGATGATCTTAATCAGGTTTGTTTCTCTTCACTTGTTTATGGTTCGGTTCGATCCGACTCAATTCCAGTTGTTGTTGTTCGTAAAAGTAGTATCAACACCATTCACACTATTAGTAAACATGGGAGTTTCTGGCTAATTGAAAATTACTAAATTAGTTTTGAATTCTAAATTCGATTATGGCCTGTTTGGAAACAGGTATTGCATTTGCAATTCCGGATTTAGCCCAAATATGGTGTTTGGGCTAATGGCATAATTTGGATTTGGATTTGGTTGAAATCCTATCAAATTCTAAAGACTAATAAAACGGCCCATTCCAAATCCACCCCCTTACCCCCCGTATTCCAAATTACAACTCCACTCTAGAATGTTCTACAGACTCAAACTCCATCTCCCTCATCTCGATTCATCAACATCAATTTCATCGACAAAGTTCATCCCCAATTTCTAGGGTTCGTGCGATTTTTCGTGGGTTTATAATCATCGTTTTTCTTCTCATCAACATCCATCAGAGCAATCCAAGTATGTTTACGCCTCTTTCAATTTTTCTAGGTTTAAATTTCTAATTACTCTTTGCTAAATTATGATTTGTGTATTGAAATTTATCGTTTCATTGTTCATTGAATTGTTGATATTCGATTTTTGTGGGTTGAAATGTATCGTATGATTAGTTGATTTTTCAATTTTTGTGAGTTCAATTAATTTTTCGATTTTTGTGGTTTTGTTCTCTGGTTTTAGCATGATTGTGTATGCTAAAGATTTAGTTCAGAAGTGAGACAAATTTGAAAACATTATCGTTGAATGATTATATAGAAGGGTATGTCTCTTGATTAGTTGATATTGTCTATCATGCTTACTCAAGGTGGGACTCGGCTGTGTAATGTGGAAAATTAATTGATTTTCGAACTCGGGTTTGATATAGACTCTTTGAACAAAGGTCAATGTGAACTCATTTTAAGTTGTTTTTCTGCAAATATGTTGGATAAACTCTCTGGATCTTTCTGCAAATTTATCGTTTCATTTGTTATTTTGTTCATTGAATAGCTGCAGCTTGATTTTGTGTTGAAATGTATCGTATTATTAGTTATTTTGAACTGTTCTATGCTTCTGATTTGCTTCAATTTGTCGTAAATGTGCGCCTTATTTGCCAGTGAATTGATAATTGAATGCTGATGGAATGAGTAAAAAAAACTAAACCAAAAAAAATGAACTATTTACATGATATAAACTCATTATAATTTTTCAGATTTGCGAGTATTGAGTAATATGGCGGATAATAATGAAAGGGAATCACTGAAACGTGTCAGAATAGAAGAAGAAGATGATGATATGGAGCTTTTCACACTAGTTGTGGGTTGTGTTGTCGTTATAGTAGGAGCGTTGAGTTACAAAAGGTATAAGATTAGGGATTTGGCTTGGAACGAACACGAACGTTCACAAAAAAGAGCAATGTGGTTAGATACATTAAGAAACAATAGAAAATGTCAAGAGCAATTGCGTTTCGATAGGCGTTGTTTTGAGAAATTATGTAGGATTCTGAGATCAAAGGGTGGGTTAATTACCTCTAGAAACGTGACTAATGAAGAAGTTGTCGCATTTTTTCTCCACACCCTTGCCAGATCTCTGTTTTACATATGTTCTACCCGGGTGGGAAGGGTCCGCTTCTGATCAACGTGTCCTACGCGACGCTCTTCAAAGGCATGCTTATAATCTTAAAGTACCAAAGGATAAGTATTTTCTTGTGGACTTAGGGTATACCAATGGTGAAGGTTTCTTAGCTCCATATAAAGGTACAAGATACCACTTAAATTTATGGCGAGGGAACACCCCAACAAATTCCAAAGAGCTTTTTAACTTGCGCCATTCATCAGCTCGTAACACAATTGAACGAGCATTTGGTTGCATGAAAAAGCGTTGGGCTATTATGAGGACCAGTAGCTTTTATGGTAAAAAAACCCAAGTCAGAATCATAAATGCTTGTGTCATTCTACACAACTTCTTAAGATTTGAAAAAATGGATGAAACGGCGCTAATGAATGAGGTAGAACAAGATTTACAAAATGCAGTGGTACAAGAAGAGGATGGTGGAGAAGATTATGTAGTGAGTGTTAGACAAACAGAAGAGTGGAATAAATTTAGAGACGATCTTGCAGCAAAAATGTGGAATGATTATCGAGCTAGGAGGGGTATCTGACTACTTACCACGATCTTGCAGCAAAAGAGGAAAATGATGGTGGTAAGTAGTCATTCAAAAGGTGGATTGTGATTTTTTTTTGTCCTTTTAATGTATGTGTATTTCTGATTGGATGTTATATTTGGATCCTGGACATCAGTTTTCAAAATACTCACCAAAAAGCCGTACTTTATATCAACCTGATGCCCTGAATCACTGAAGTTGATAGCAATTTTAATCTCTGAAGTGCTTATTGCTTCTGAAGTTGTTGGTAGTCAGTATGCCTGACATTCTGTCCAGTTTATTTTCTACCCCCTTTGCCCATTAATAAAGCTCCTGACATTCTTTTATTTAGGATGTCGGCTTTCTCCTGCCTGACATTCTGTGAACTTATTTAGGATGTCGGCTTTCGCCATAACTTGAATGTTAATGTTGTAGGAGCTTATCACCCCACTTGATTTTAATGTTGTAGATTCTGACCTATTCTTTTATAGGTGATGGCTGAAAAAAGAAAGCAAGTTTTGGTTCCTACACAACCCAAGAAGAGAGGATATATTTCTTGGAATAGCCAAATGGATGCACTTTTAATCTCGGTGTTGTATAATCAAGTAAGTCAAGGAAACAAGGGAGATGGGGATTGGAAGCCTCAAGCCTACCAAGCGGTGGTAGATGAGGTAAGAAGCAAGCTAAATGTATCCGTGACTACTGAAAATGTGAGGAATCGTGTCAGGATTTGGAGAAGGCATTATGGAACTATCATGGAGATAAGAACCAAAACTAAATTCAAGTGGGATGAGGAGAGGAAGATGGTGTTAGTATCACGTGACGATCAGGATGAATGGGATACATATATCAAGGTAATGCACCTGCTTTTTATTCTCTTTTTTATTCTCATGGCAGCCTCACTTGTCTGAGCATGGTATATACTTCTATTCAGACAGGAAATAAGTCACTTGTCTGAACCCTGCTAACCTGAAGAAAATATACTTGGGAGTCTCTGGTAACCAACTTAACTTGGTAAAGGTGGTAGGTAATATGCAGAAAGTGCAACTATGCATTTTAAGCGTGACTGTATGAGTTCAGCAAGGTCATTAGATAAATGAAGTTAGGGTACTCAGTCACTGGAAATATATTGAAACCAAGTCATGACTTTAATGATTAACTGTAAGCCTCAGTCACTAGAATACTGTTAGATATGTGATATATCCGTGCAATTTTCGTAGCTGAAGTCACTTTGCAGTTGTGATTTACTGTTTGCAGTTTGTTAACTGTGGCATGAACTGTGCTTTTGTTATGAAATGTGATTGAATATACATTTGGACAGAGAGGTTGTCTTCTGCAGCTTCTTTTCGTTTAATCCGTCTGCCTTCTATTCTCTCTGTGTTGAGTCCATTTCTTATGTCCTATCAGCCCCAGGAGTTCAGGCTTTAATGGCAAGTTAAGTTTTAGTGGTGCATAAGTCTGCAGCTTCTCTTCACAGAGAGGTTGTCTTCTGCAGCTTCTTTTTGGATAGTTACAGATTTATATTTTATCAGACTAACATGTATGTGTCTTTTTTCTGCATACTCATTGTAGGCCAACCCACCTGCTTCATCTTATGCCAATAAATATATCGAGCATTGGGATGATATATCGATATTACTTGGACCCGATAGAGCTGTTGGTGATGGAGGGGAGCACTATGAAGAGGGTGCTACTATGATGGATGAGGAAGCATGTGATGGTTCGACTTCTAGCATCGATACTACTTCAACAAGCTCCAAAAAGAAGCGAAAAAGTGATAGTCTAGCTGATGCGGTTACTCAAGTTGCTAACACACTCCAAAGTTATGTTGAAGCTAGACTAAAAGCAACTCCAACTTTGGGAGGAAAAGAGGTATTTGATGAGGTTTCCAAAGTTGTTGGCATCCTACGTCCTCAGATTCTACAAGCCGTAAATATGTTCGTGGAGGCGCCGGTGAAATTTCAAGTTCTCAAAGACCTTCCGAGTGATCAAAAATTAGATTGGATTTTGCTTTGTCTTGATGAGCGTAATCGAGCATTCTAGTTGAAACTGTAAACCGAACCGAATTTGATCATAGTTGGACAATTTGAGCATTCTAGTTGAAACTGTAAACCGAATTTGAGCATTCTATTTTGTATTGCGGAAAATTTTAGCCTAAAAACCTTGCAATATAAGTTAACTATTGAGTTTGGATCAAATTTGGATTCTCAAATTCTTTGTATTGCCAAACATAAAAATTGGATTTCAAATTCTAAATTTCAAATCCCTTGTTTCCCAAACAAAGAATTTGAATTTGAGATTCATGATTTCACATTTATAATTTGAGATTGGTCATTTAAAATGAAATTCAAGTATCCAAACGGGGTCTTACTGAATTAGGTTTGAATTATGGCTAACTCAATTACTAATTCATATTATGAGGAGGTAATCTGTTAGGGTCAATGGGTATATGATGAAGATTTTTAGTTGAATTGGGTTGGTCTTACATCGTATCATATTAGTATCACAAATTCTTGTGTAAAACTGTTAGTATAATATCGTCTCACATGAGATCTAATTAATTTGCTAATTACTGAATCAAAGTAAGGTGAACCAGGGCTTTGGTGTAACCGTGAAAGACACTTCTGAACTGTCCTCCTCATGTACTGTGGCTGCTAGACGGTCTGTCTAGGGGTGATATTCGCCAGGTTGAAGAAACTAAGGGGATGAAGATGAAGAAGAATGAGCTTAATTTTGTTCATATATTGTTTTTATTAGCATCATTTGTTTGTGTAATATTGTGCCAAGATGAGATGCTGGAGTTTACATTGTTACTCTTAAACAAGCTCCTACTGCTCATTTCTACTTTACTCAGCTCACCAAAAAACACCATTCTAATAACACTAGTTTATGCACTCTTCATAATCCAAGGTACATTCTTCCCTTATGTTTTTACTCTGTGGAGTTTGAATATAGTGGAATATTTTGACAGCATTTATATATCACTCCTGCCATTTTAGCCAATCTCTGAAATGCCATTTCAGTTTGGTCCTCTGTTCAGTGGTCGAAATTGCATAATGAATGCATAAAGTCGACGAGTAAACTCATAATGAGTCATCAGGTTCTGTGGATCAACAGCTAACAGAGACTGAATAGAGCAACTTCCTTCTGCTATGTTTAAGCCTGATATACTCATTATTTATACACATTTCCTCCTGCTATGTTTATTTAGCTCGTTTTCATATTTAATTTCCGCTCTTGGAGCGATTGTTTGAGCTAATACCGCCTTGGAAGAGTTTTGTGTGCTTTTATGTCTTTTGTAGGATATGAAGCGGTTTTATCGTGGAATTTCCTTTTTTTGTGAAGAATCCCGAATGAGGCAGAGCTATTTACGAGCCATGGAGCTAAAGAGTGTCATGCATAGTTCAAGTGAATAAACTACAACAAAGTTCATGCTCATGTATTTGCTTAAATCCGTCTTCTACAATGCTTTCTTGGAGACGGGTTTTTATACCCATGCTACTATTTTGAGAAGTTACATGCTAGTATAAAGATGAGTTCGAGCTAATGTTTCGCGCTATTTTAAGACTGGTTTTCATGCGCGAGAAATGACGGAGTCGTGCCCAAACGAACGTGATGCTGCCCCGAGCCATTACTCCCATGATGCTTGATGTTACGTGTTACATAAGGCTAACCAGTAACCACGGCCTGACAATCAGAGTTGCGTACATATCGTATTTTAAGATTGTTTTTGTGCTAAGCTTAAGACGGCTTATATGCTGAAGTTTATAGCGGTCTATGCGTGTTTGTGGTAGGAACAAGAGAGTGTCGCATAGTTCAGGAAATTGTTTAGCATCAGTGTATTAATATGAATATTTGCGATAATTGTATTAGGTCGATGAATCACTTTTATGTATCACAATTCCATTCAAATTGTCATTTTTTCCCCATCAGCAATTCTTGAATAAGAATGTGTTTTGTACTCTTTGTCTATGAATCGATTTTCTTCTTGTTTTTTGGGGGTTGCAGCTGTTCCCGTCTGACACAATCTTATTTGGCGCCTTTTTTCGGAGTTATTCTCAGCTGGCAAGAAACTCTTGCATTTTTCGTAGTTATTCTCAGCTTGTACAAGAATTCCTTGAAAATAGTGGTACATTTATTCATGAAAAGGCAACACAACACACTGTATTATCAATCAAATTGGGAAGTAAAAAATCATAGTCGAACAACACACAAGCAAGCCTTAAACATACCAGCAAGGCAGCAAGCCTTACACACACATGAAATAATCTTGAGCACCATGTCTTAAGTTTTAGCATTTGAAAATGTATTGTTCGACAACTAAAACTATAAGTCTGAAAGTGTTATTACAGATGACGCAGTCTGCCGCGGTGGCTGCATAGACTCATAAAGAGTAATTCTGTTAGCAACTTGGCTACTATCGTGTTCAATGCCTCGACAAGAAGGGTAAAGGCTTGGTAACGGAGAGTCATTTCGAAGACGCACCTGTTATAAAAAAAATTAGATTATTATAAAAAATATTATTAATCGTATAATATATCAAAATAATATTAAAATTAAATTGATTGTAACTTACCCATACGAAATGTTTAGCTGAAGCAACCAAAACTGTTGTTACGATTTTCTTTGGACCGTTTTGTACAATGCCCAAGACTTTCAGTGGTAAAAATGTCCAGCAGTAAGTTGATGACAAAGTCACAAAAATCACATCATAACGGTTTGATACAAGAAGTCCGAGCCCAACTTCAAACCAATAATCTTCGGAGAGTGCAAAAGGCTCCCAAAACGATATCATCTTTATCAATTTGGCAATCTCTCGTTCACCCCCACATACATCTACATAATATTGTCTATTAACATTTAGTTCATCCAATAAATCACGCCGAACCTTCGCCCATTCATTTTCATTTCCATAAATCTCATGAGCAATCGCTCGGTACCCACAGTGGCCATCGCCTTTGACATTCACACAATCCGTTATATAACGTGAAAAATAATCAGCAATTGCATCTGGATATGGGAAAGGTGTACATGACTTATCGTCCTGTATTTTCATAAAAATAGTATTAAGTAAAACTAAATAGAATTTTTAAATACGAATTCATATTAAAAAATAAAATTTTATTAACCCGTGAAAATGAGATAGAAGTTGTAGGAGTGTTGACTGGCGCCGTAGAAGTAATAGGAGTGTTGACGGGTGTCGTAGAACTAGTAGGAGTGTCAATTGTTGACATAGTTTTTGCTTTCTTACGACTTGTTTTTGGAAACATCTTATCAACATACTCCCAATGTGATGGATTTCTTGAAACAGAAGTCTTTTTCGGACGCCCTTTTGTCTTTTTAACTTCCGGGTCAACTACATTCGGAGGGTGCAACAATATTTCCGCAAACTCAGAAATCTTTCGCATCATTTCTACTTTGCCAGATGATATGACATCATCTGCAAGTCTACGTAATCTATTTTGCTCTTGATGTTCTCTAGTATAGTTGTCTTTTCCGTTGTTTTCATCCTCAGTGGCAGTGCAAAAAGTCCTCCAAAATTGGTGAACAGAATCTAGTTCAATACACTTACCTACCCAATTTACAAATAAATTTAAATATGATTATTACTAACAACAATAATAACAACAATAACAATATCAATTATTAGTCGTACCTGTATTGACTAAATCAATAATCTTGCATGCACAAGGTAGACCATGAGTTGTCTTCAATGCACAATTGTTACACTTTACCTCTTTCAATGCATCATCAAGAATTCTAATCGCGTTGTGAGTCACATTATGAGTTAATCTTTGATAAACAGACATGGCTTGAGTAAGATGAAGACGAATAGTCTGTGAACGTGCAAACTCATCTTTTATTTCGTGATATTGAAGGTTCACAAAGATGATGAATTGTTTCAAATACGATTGTCGAGTCCACCAACGAAGTTCTTAACAAGCGTTTAAGTCCGCATGTGCGCCCTCAACCCTTTGACCATCAACAATATACATAAGGTACCAATAATCACAAAACAAAATAAATACACATATAAAGTAAATTATATTACCTGTTTGTAGTAACATTGCCAAAGTGCAATACTTTGTCGGTCCAAGCTGATACAAAGTTCTCTTTATATTTATTGATCCATGTGTTTTTGCAATATTTTTCAGGACACTGGAACAAACTTGTATGCCTTGTACATCTCCTCCTCATTTTCGAGAAATTGTTTTTCACTTGTAGATCTTACCATTCGTGTCCACCTCCCTTTTGCAAATGATTCGCCGACAGAACCTGAATTTTCTATCCTAGTTTTTTTCACCCAAGCTTCGACATCTTTCTCTATGTGACGTCTACATAATAAGCGCTTAGCATTTGGAAAGTTATTCTTGATAGCATTAATCAAAGCTTCCTCACAATCGGTCAAAAAAACCGTATTCTCATCTGATCCTATTACTTCCCTCATACATTTTAGAGCCCAATTATATGCTGTTTTTTTCTCGTTTTGCAAGAGTGCAAAGAACATGGAGAAGTTTTTACCAACTGGTGTAACACCTATAACTTCTAGCAATGGCATCTTATACATATTAGTGTTGTAAGTAGTATCAGCAATACATACAAATGGGTAAAGTTTCAGAAGCTTGACTGAATCGGGATGTATAAATAGAACATTTGTCAGCACTCTAGTACCTTTTTTTTTTCCGGGAATTGTGTCATGAAAAGTTCGATATCCATGATCATCAGCAAGTTTAAGCAATTGTTCAGCAGTTGTGCGATCTCCTCTACAATTTTTTTTCTCTCTTGCACGAACATTGTACACTTGTTTGGAAGTGACATTTATATCCTTCTTTCTCAACTCAATTAGTATGTTAGCCACCGAAATTTTACTTGCTGTCATGGACAAAATCAACTCCTTCGTCTCAGCAGTCAAAACATTATCTTTTACTCCAATGAAGTGGTTGTGAAATCCATTATGTACATCTAACCTCCATGTGCCGTCAACTTGTCCAACCGCCTTGAGTTTAAAAGGGCACCAACATTTTTTAGTCCCCGTATACGACTTCGTGGAGGGAACGTCAAAATTTCCTCGAAATTGATAAGGTCCAGACTTGTCACACTTAAGCCAATGCACACCATAACCACGACGTGGGTGATAAGTATCTAGCCGCACGTGTATATCATGTAAAAGTCCAATTTTTCTAACTTCCGCTATCAATTCATCGTGACTCTTGAAATTTTTTCCGACATTGAAAATGTGTCCAGTATCTATCATTTTTGCAGGAAATTCCTCATACTCGTCCGACTCTGAGTCCTGAAATAAAAATAAAGAAATAATAAAAATTACTAAAATAAAATACAAAACATTTATAAAAAAAAAAAAAAAAGAAAAAGAAAAAATAGTGCGTGAAACATGCAGAGAACCAACAATTGTGAACTGTGAACTGTGAACTGAGTACGTAAATAGTACGTGAAACTATGAGTAACATGGGGATATCAAAGTAAATTGCAATTTGGTGGTGTGATGTTCATGCACGACTGTTAATTGAGTTAGTTTTGCGGTTGTACTACGAATTTAATTACTTGATCGAATACAAACCCTAATTTAATTAGTATTTTGTAAACAAATCTTAATATAGTTAATAAAATTAAGAATTAGAATTATTACCTGATCGATACGAGAATTAGCATCCATAATTTTGTAATTTGCCGGATTAATTTTGTTGATTTGATTAATTTTGTGAGGGACAAAATTAGGGAGAATTAGAGAGAGAAGTAAAGAGAATTAGGTAAAGGGTATACTATGGAAAAATAATGAAAAAAAGTCCATGAAAGAGTAAAACCCGTCCATGAATGAACAACTACGTAAAAAGAAATACTAACAATAATATGAGAAAGAAAATTTAAAATTTGATTTTCTAAAATTTGGCTTCCCAAATATAACAAAGCAAAAGATTCTATTTCATGCCTCACCATTGCCATATGTCATGATATTACTCGAGTGTATAGAAGATTCTATACACCGAGTGTAACCGTAGCCTTTTCGTGTATTTTGAGTGCACACAATTTAATTTATAAGAATTTCAGATCTATCTGGAAAAAAAGATTCAGGAATCCGGCGATCCGCCTCGTAACGCTTTATTCTTTGTACCACATGGATTCCATTTTTAATAAATGGTAGTATAAATTCCACATCTAGTTTTTGTCTTTCAACATGATTTTTAATTGAGTAAATTAACAATTACTCTCTTTTATAAACCAGTTTTCTAAAATAACTCCATTATGAAAACTTTTTAATAATTTACTCCCATAAAATGTTTTCAGTTCAAAAGTTGCACCCATTTCGTCTTTCCGGTGACATATTCCGTCGATTTTCAAATTTTCAGTTTTAAGGCCTAAATTTATGACCAAAATACCCCTATCTCATCCTGTTTTCTCTCACCCATACTCTCTTCACTCTAATTCTTTCCGGTGACATTGGAAAGAATTAACAATGAAAAAAAATTATCAACCATTGCTCGCTCCAGCTTTGACCCGACCCAAAAACATAGCTCCAAAGGTGTTTCATGCTTTCATTCTCTCATGGATGGAAGTCAAGTTATTGGCTATATGTAATGCTGATTGATTATTGCATCAAATGTTAAATGTTTGAAACCGAAATCTTCCAAGCCATGGTGAGCACATTTAGTGGGTAATGTACCTGACAAAGCTTTTGAGCTTCCTGTAATTGAAAAAATTAGAGAAATACAGGACGGTGACCAAGCATCAAGTTATTGGCTATATGTAATGTTGGTGTCAAGATAGCTCCAAAGGTGTCAAGATCCAACAAAAGTATAGTATACAAACAAGAGGTATATGCAGCACCTCACAACTCAACAAGTGAGTACATCAAGATCGTTCATCTGACAAGTTCTTCAATTGCTCGCTCCAGCTTTGACCCGACCCGTAATCCATGGAGTAATTATCAACAATGAAAAAAATTTGAAAATTGTAATTGAAATTGACGATTTGTTTTTTCTAGTTTTCCATATTTTCAATAACTGGTCAACATAATGGCAGATCCACTTGTACAATAGTGGAGGTTGTACCAGACCAATTGTCGGCTGCGGCGATGACTCCGGCGAGACAGAACGATTGCTTGCATTTCTTGAGATCGCCATGGGTGTCTCCAATGGCGATTAGATGGTCTTGTGGTGGATAATGGGTTTGAATTGGGGGATTAAGGTTGGGGTTAGAGAGGAAAATGCCGCTGCTGACGGTGAAATCGACGAAGGTGTTTGGAGAGGAGATTTTGGATGTTTTTGCAGATTTGAGAGTTGGGATTTGTTGTTGTTGTCGTCGTCGAACACCGTCTACTCACCTGAAAGTTGTTGTTGAGGAAGGGGGAAGAAGATAATGAAGGGGAAGAAGATAATGAATATATGCAAGGGCAAAACGGTCATAAAAAAAGTTTTTTCACCTGAAAATACAAATGGGTGCAATTTTTGACCTGAGAACATTTTATGGGAGTAAATTATTAAAAAGTTTTCATAAGGGAGTTATTTTAGAAAAGTGGTTTATAAAAGGGAGTAATTGTTAATTTACTCTTTTTAATTTTAAAAAAAAAATTAAATCCGCAATCTACGCAGGTCAACCAGTAAAATTGACTAAATCCGCAATCTATGCAGGTCAGTTATGTCATTCCCTAGAGAGTGAAATTCTTAATCCCCTTTAGATATAGGTGCCAGCGAAATTGACTAAATCCGCAATCTACGCAGGTCAACCAGCTTGAACAACACAATGGTTGCTCTTAACTACGGGTTTTGCCACATATCGCTCACAAACTCTGGCATTTACTCGTAAGAACTAAGAACTTGCTAAAGTAATGGAAGAACCTAATCACCTATATCTGTTATTTAAATGAATCCACTTCAAACATTCCCCCTCTCTTCCTCTCTCTTTAAGAACAACTTCTCGGATAAGAACTACTCCAAACAGTCCAAACTTATCGTTTTTACAAACCCAATTCCCCTACCGGTGAAAAATGTTGAGGATTTTGGTTTTCATCAACCAAAAACATCTCCGCTGATTTTCTACATGCAATAGCTATACTAAAGTCTACCCGATATAGCAATACCGAACATTACCACAGTACCTCAACAACATTTCCCGCCTAGACGGCTAGGCCAGGGCAAATACACACATTAAATAGGTTTGTAGAACATCCATCAAACGGTAATACCCAAAATGTAAACTACAATCAATGATCATCCAATCACCCAAATACGTAATTGACATCACTCAAGAACACAACTTCAAATACTTGCAAAAGATGAAAACACTAATCAATAACTACCATTATTCAACAATCAACATCACTGAAGATCACAACTTTAAATCCTCCCTCAGTCTCAATCATCTGTTTACCTTCGATTAAAATACCCTAACAATAAATATAAACAGTAAACAAATATCTAAGAACTTGCTCTAAGTAGTGGAAGAACCTATATATGTTACTTTCCTGTTGATTAAAATACCTCACACAGTGAATATAAAAGGTAAACAAATAACCGATACAGAAAGAGCATAATTTCACTCTTTAATAACAAACAAGTCAAATTTCTCAAAACCCACTCTTCCATACACTTAATTATTACAAAAGATGAAAACTTTAACCACTTTAACCCTTCAGTAATCCCAGCAAAGCAATAATCAATCACGGGAACAATCAATTAACCTCAAAAACTACAATTAACCCATGTTCAATTGAACAGTAAAAGTATGAAAAAGCGGGGAAGTGGTAAATGACCCTCTTAACTTTACTTGATAGTGAAATCAACCCTTAAGTTTGGTTTGTTGTAATTTACCCCCTTAACTTTGCATTTAAGTGAAATTAAGCCATCACCCAAAATCTAATGAGAAATTCAATATATCACATCACAAAAAGTGAAATCAATTATACTTTTTACAAAATATACTATTATAATAAAAAAGTGAACAAATGGAATCAAAGTTTAAAATTAATTAGAGTTTTAAATTATTATAAAATCAAACTTTTTATTTTTTATAAGCGAACTGAATATTTTTCCTAAACTTTTTGACAGTTTTTTACAAATAAACATATATATATATTAAAAAATTTAGTAGAGAAACTCTAAAAATATATGTGTCTAGTTTTGAGTTTTTGACTATCAAATGTTTTTGTAAGTAATAGTGAATTAGTGATATACTAGTGTAACACCCGTGAAAATTCACGGGATTGTTTCTTACCTTTTTAAAACTTATTTTTAATAAACTTGTGAAATGAATGTTAGACAAACAATTGTACGGAGGGAGTAAGTACAATTCTAAATTGCATAAGAGTTTACATTAAAGAGCATGCTTGGACATAGATTAGCAGGCTGGCTGGCTGCATTCTGTACTGTGCCCTCAAAATAAACTTATCATACTTGGCTTTTTACCTTGGCTTACATAACATCAAATTTTAATAGTAAAATTTTGAATGACATTTTTACAATTGATACTTTCTACATGTAATATATTACACAGTCATTCTACATTTGCTTAGTAAGAAAAGTTGATTATTTGTATATTCAGTTGCTTGTCAGTATGGTTACCTATCATTGAATAGAACTAAATGAAAAACCTTGCAATTTCAAATAAAAGTTCAGTGTCGAGCTTAGTCGTTACTATGTGGCCCCGGCTAGCTCGTCAATGTCGCTGAACCCATGCTTCAATCGTTACCGTCCAACTGCTTACAAAACTTTAACCACCACCAGCTTAAAGAAGTTTACTCTCCACCTGCTCATCAAACATCAACCGAATTACAAAACTCATAATTTATGCGTTTTTATCTAATAATGAGCCTTGTTAGAAATTGAGAACGACGTTAACAATACACAAAATCATGAGTGAAAAAATACAATTGTTGTATAACTGTGATGTCATTATCATGGGATAGGCTAGCTACAATACAATGTAGAGTACCTAATAACTTAGAGTTGTTAAGGAATTGTAACATAAATCAAAAGTTTTCTTACCTTCGTGCATTAGCTCGATTGACAATGATGCTTTTAAATGAGCTTCACTGCTCCTAGATTTTGAATAATATTTTTCTTGACCCTCAATGAATATCGTACTGCAGAGCAGAAGATTGTTATCCATTAACATTTTTCCTCAAAATTGCAGTTCAAGTGAGATACTCTAAGACGAAAAATGAAGTCTAAATTGATAATCTTTACCTGGCTTAGGTTTGAGACCTATCTGCACATCGTGACATCAATAACGATACAAACAACACCATAGCGAAAACTATGGTTTTCCTGCAACTTAATAGGGACAAATCTGACATTTTTTTCAATGGAGTATCTTCTGAAGTCATGGGTAACATTATGTAGATCTCTGGTTTCAGGAAGGGGACTCTCCCTTTTAAGTATTTGGGTGTTCTCATCTCTTCAAAAAAATTGACCAAGGCTGAGGGTAATAAGCTTACAGATAGGATTGTTGCTAGAATAAGAGCTTGGGGTGCTAGACATCTATCGTATGCAGGGAGGTTGGTGCTGGTCAATTCAGTACTGTCCACTCTATATTCCTATTGGGCGACCATTTTTCTTATTCCTAATAGCATCATGAATAAGATCAACTCTATTTGCAGGAATTATCTTTGGGGGGGCAAATACTCTTATCTGAAGACTCCTAATGTGAACTGGGATATCTGTTGCTCTCCTAAAGAGGAAGGAGGATTGGGGATTAAATCTGCTAAACTTTGGAATACTGCTTTGTTAGGCAAATATACTTGGTGGCTAGCTGCTAAAAAAGATCACTTATGGGTTCGTTGGATCAACCATGTTTATATGAAAGGTGGAGCTTGGCAGAACTATAAAGCTCCTACTGATAGCAGCTGGTCATAGAAGAAAATTGTGCAAGTCAAGGACATCTTCAAACAAGCTTACACTGGTGACCTTTGGCTTAATGGGAAGTTGAAGTATACTGCAGCAGAGGGTTATAACTGGCTTCGTACTAATAAGAGTAAGGTGCCTTGGAGACATTTATGTTGGAACAACTTGAATGTCCCACGGTGCTCCTTTATTTACTGGGCTAGTGTTCAAGAGAAGCTTCTCACCAGAGACAGACTCCTTAAAATGGGTGTGGGACATGGGGATGAGTGTTACTTGTGTAGTGGATGTGCTGAATCACATGATCACATTTTCTATCAATGCCCGTTCAGTGTTCAATGTGTAACACCCGCGAATTTCCCATTTTGAGATATAAGATTTATTTAACCGTTTAATTAATTTATTTTCTATTTTAAAATTTTTTAGTTTAATTAATTCATTTTTAAGCACGAATTTTATAAAAAGAATATTCTAAAACTTAATTTATATAAAAATACGTATTTTAGTCAGACAATAATAATAGTGACAGTAATAATATTAGTTTCCGTCTTAAGTTAATATAGACTCAAAACATTATTCCGACTATGTAACGCCCCGTAATTTCGGACCGTTAATATATTTCGGAAATAATTTATTAATCAAATAAAAGTTGATATTTAAGTATTTAAAGTAAAAATAATTCAAAGAAATATAATTTTATTATATTTTGAAGAAAAATATTTATTTTGATAGTTTCGAGATGTTTAAAAATAGTTTAAACCATGTAAAACTTTTTATTTCGAAATAAGGGCGTATCGGTGGGAAAATAACAATTCTTTTGAACATTGGGTAAACGAATTTGGAAATGGGTAGTATAAATATTCAATTTTCTTGTAATCTCGCGTTTAAGAATTTTGGTCTTGACGGAATTTGCGTTTGACTTACGGTTTTAATTATTATTGAAACGAGTCAAAACCGACTCGAAAAATCCCGACTCAAACCCGACTCCCTCCTTTCCTTTCTCCCTTTCACGCGTCAAACCCCCTTCCCCTTTATTTTTTTTTTCTGATTTTCCTTGCTTCCATCGTCATCTTCAACATTCAAAACCAAAACACCATTTTCAACCAAAAATCAAGCTGTTTTGGCCATAATTTCTTCGTTTCTTATCGGATTTTCACGAAATTTACCTTTCCGGAATCCCCTCGCCGAGATCTACAACTGGGTATAATTTAATTTCAGTTTTCTTGAAGTTGTTTTAAGACCAATTTTCGGAAATTCGGTTTATATACTTAATTATTGTGTTTTAATTGTTTATTTAGGTGAAGAATTGGAAGACGAGTTCGGGGACTCGTATATTGTAGAGGATAGCGGCTAGTTGTCGTTAGGGTTTGGGTTTTGAGGTGCTAATTGCTCATTTTCTAGCTTAAGGTAACATATTTCGAGTTACTCGACGAATTATCGTCACAATCTTTGTTGTTTTTGTATGTTTGGTGATTTTTGTTTGAGTAGTAGTTTTCACATGTTAAAATGTTTTGCATGCATGCTTAATTTATGCCTTTTGTTAGTTTAAATTAACAAAGTTGAATTGGGAACGATTAATTAATGTTCAGACGGTCTTTTACTAAATAAAAATGGAAAAAATGGTGGTGTAGGGGGGGCAGCGGCGGGGCGAGGCGGTGGTAGGCCCACGGCTAGCCCACGGCTGGCCCGGGTTGGTCCGTTGCTTGTTTCGCGGTTTTCCTTGCAAAATTTGTCATTTCAGGTTTATTAATGACATAGTTAGTATGAGTACACTTTAGGAATTGAATCATATAAGTAATAAAAATTATGTTATTGGTAAAACTATGCTTATGTTAATAGTTATCACATGTTAGGATAGTTTACAAAATGAATTTGTAAATAATAGGCTCAGAATGAATTGTATAGGGATAATTGTAATGTTTTGTTGATTTGTCGAAAACCGAGCCTTAGTCCCTTTGATCGATGCGATGTCGATTAATTGAGTGATTGGTCACCGCAATTTAACCCGTACCTGTCGTAGGGCTGGGGTTGCGGGTAAAAATTCGGTTGAATGAATTAGATAATCGACCTTTTTCTTGTTTTAGGCCATTTATTATATCTCTATTTCACATGTGTAGTTAGTTGAATTTAAATAGCTTCTTATTTAGTTAGTTGAATTTAAATAGCTTCTTATTTTGTAGTAATGGCCCTAGATTCCCCTAAAGCCTTTAATATTGTTAAAATTGCTAGAATTGGAAGTTAGTATTGAATTCTTATTGAGGACACTTGTTGGATTTGTATCTTTGAATAGACATTTATATAGCCTTTCACATGATAGGGTGTTAGCAATTAGGTGGTAAGTTGGACTCTTTGTCTTACTTGACTTGTGTGGTGAGTCTTGTGTGGTGTGGGCTAAAGTATTCAAACTGGGACTAGCTGGGACTAGGTCCTAGGTGAGTATTTCGGCCTTCATCATAGATAGGTCTTTATAGTCTTTGACGAGTATATATTCACTGCTTGATAGCCTTTGTGTTCCTGACTAGTGGATGTTTATCCAAGTTGGGGCATGACCTCAGTTACTTATTTTGATAGTAAGTGGTCAGCTTAAGTACTAGCCAACCCTTTGGTGGACTCCTTAGGGTACTCACTTCATTTTGTTTTAAAAAAAGTTGTGGGTCTTGGGTGCGGTGGTGTGTATCCGCATGTCTAGGTCTGCGCAGATTTTAGGCTAGGGTTGTGTTGTCTCTTGGCCATGTTTTATTAATATTAACCGCTGAGCCAAGATACCGGTTCGATTACCTTCCCTACCTCGTGGTATAGACTCGAGTTACAAAGTGACTATTGACCGTGCTAAGAACTTATGCCTGTCTTTGATATATTGCCCTTTCTTGTATGGTGATTTTATGAACTGTAATAGGTGAGATGTAAGCCGGTTACAGTTGATAAAGTTTGGATTACTATTTGTTATATGATTCACATGATAGTTTAGTTTGGTCAGTTTAGGGGTCATTTGTTAGAATACATGATAAGTAAATGGTTTATCAAATTGTTTACATGTTACATTACATGTTACATTAATTTTGACGATTCGTGGCTGGGAGGACTCGAAGTTACTCCCCACTGAATTGTGACTTTCGTGTTTGTATAAAATGCGATTGACAGGTTGTTGATGCTTTGTTGGGGGTCATGACGAGCTAGTGAGCATCAAGGAACCTTGGACCTAGTTTTTGGCTATTCTTATAGTAACCCTTTTATCTTTTGGTTTGTATATTATTTGAAGGGACATATGTCTCCCTTTTTCTATTTTGGGTTTGTATCCTTCTACTTTCTTATTTAGCTATGACATGTAAAGTAGTTCATCAGCTTTTGCAGGGTCTTGGCACCCGCTTCTGGGAATGTTGGACTTCTTGAGTTGGATTGGTTGTGAATGGTTTAGTTAGAAATTTTTTTGAAATTGCAGGTTTTATCTAGTTGAACCATTTACAAACATATCCTACCAGTTTTTCCGTAGAATTTACGCCTTTAAGTAATTAGATAACGCAAAATTTTAAGGGTGTCACAGTTGGTATCAGAGCCTATTGCTCCCGACGCACGTTTGTGCACCCCACTTAAAAATCACTTGACCTTTAAATAATAAACTTGAGAGAAGGGTAGGATGGGTAGATTTAGGATTTTATGTGGTAGCCTGTTTGTGATTTCTAATTGTTAGGTACTAATTGATTTTCTCTTTTGTAAGATGGCTCTCCAATAGATGTAGATAATGCAATCTTACCTTAGTCTTCCAATCTCGTTGTTTATTTGTCTTTCAAATTCCTCTTCTCTCGCCTTGGTAACTACCTTTCAATTCCTTTTCCCGATTCATCTTAGGTTCGTTTTCTTCTTATAATAAAGCCCATGTGGACATCTTCCTTTTATTCCGTAGGATAGTTCCCTTGTTCAAGAGAACCCGGTTTTGAGAGAATGTATCATTGGAGGGCGTGAACGAGTTGAGAAATTGATTGATTAAGGTTTGAGTGGTATAGGAGAATATAAATTGGGATCCTTTGGCTAGACTTGTTAGTTGTGCATGATATGAGAGCCTAGTGAGTTGAGGAATACCTCTGGATTTATGTCTATTGCGAGCTTATTTGTTATAGATGATTGAGCATGGGTACTACCTTAGCACATAAGATAGAATGAACCTGAGTTACTTCATTTGAGAGTATCGATGTTTCTTATGGAAAATTAAAGGAATGATAGTTAGCCCTAATCCTTGTAAGCCTTGGAAGGAATACAATAGGACATTGACGTTGCTTAATGGTTTGATATCGTACTTTGGAATTAGTTAGTTTGTTAAACCTTTTGAATTGACCAAACTTAGTATAGTTGGTACCTTGTTGACCATGTTTACAGAGTTAGTGGGATATGATTTGAGGATTTTTGTATTTTGATTTTTGTCGGGAATTAGTGTAGGAGTTTGTGTCTGTATTTGACCCTGCGATATGAGAGCTAGATTTTTGATGGAATTCTTATGATGGGAATGAAGTAGTCTCCTTGCGAGATAAGGTTCGCGTGTTTTTGGTGGTATAAGACCCACTTTGGTTTCAATTTGATGATGAGACTAATGGGATTAGTTTACCTGAGTGGAGTATCTAAAAATTTGAAAATGCTTGTATGATTTTCAATGGTTTTAACATTAGTGAATGTTGAATCTCGTTGTTGGTGACGTCCCAATAATGGGTTTTCTCATTTATTGGTGTAGAAATATTTTTATATCTTGATATGAATATGGTTGTTCTTGTCTGATCAACAAGAGTATCACCGTTTCATTGAAAAGATACCTATATTTTCTTATAACTATAATTTCTCCTTCTAAGTTTCGAGGGCGAAACTTTTTAAAAGGAGGGGTGATTGTAACGCCCCGTAATTTCGGACCGTTAATATATTTCTGAAATAATTTATTAATCAAATAAAAGTTGATATTTAAGTATTTAAAGTAAAAATAATTCAAAGAAATATAATTTTATTATATTTTGAAGAAAAGTATTTATTTTGATAGTTTCGAGATGTTTAAAAATAGTTTAAACCATGTAAAACTTTTTATTTCGAAATAAGGGCGTATCGGTGGGAAAATAACAATTCTTTTGAACATTGGGTAAACGAATTTGGAAATGAGTAGTATAAATATTCAATTTTCTTGTAATCTCGCGTTTAAGAATTTTGGTCTTGACGGAATTTGCGTTTGACTTACGGTTTTAATTATTATTGAAACGAGTCAAAACCGACTCGAAAAATCTCGACTCAAACCCGACTCCCTCCTTTCCTTTCTCCCTTTCACGCGTCAAACCCCCTTCCCCTTTATTTTTTTCTGATTTTCCTTGCTTCCATCGTCATCTTCAACATTCAAAACCAAAACACCATTTTCAACCAAAAATCAAGCTGTTTTGGCCATAATTTCTTCGTTTCTTATCGGATTTTCACGAAATTTACCTTTCCGGAATCCCCTCGTCGAGATCTACAACTGGGTATAATTTAATTTCAGTTTTCTTGAAGTTGTTTTAAGACCAATTTTCGGAAATTCGGTTTATATACTTAATTATTGTGTTTTAATTGTTTATTTAGGTGAAGAATTGGAAGACGAGTTCGGGGACTCGTATATTGTAGAGGATAGCGGCTAGTTGTCGTTAGGGTTTGGGTTTTGAGGTGCTAATTGCTCATTTTCTAGCTTAAGGTAACATATTTCGAGTTACTCGACGAATTATCGTCACAATCTTTGTTGTTTTTGTATGTTTGGTGATTTTTGTTTGAGTAGTAGTTTTCACATGTTAAAATGTTTTGCATGCATGCTTAATTTATGCCTTTTGTTAGTTTAAATTAACAAAGTTGAATTGGGAACGATTAATTAATGTCGGGACGGTCTTTTACTAAATAAAAATGGAAAAAATGGTGGTGTAGGGGACAGGGCGGCGGGCGGAAGAAGCCGTGGTTGGCCCACGGCTAGCCCACGGCTGGCCCGGGTTGGTCCGTTGCTTGTTTCGCGGTTTTCCTTGCAAAATTTGTCATTTCAGGTTTATTAATGACATAGTTAGTATGAGTACACTTTAGGAATTGAATCATATAAGTAATAAAAATTATGTTAATGGTAAAACTATGCTTATGTTAATAGTTATCACATGTTAGGATAGTTTACAAAATGAATTTGTAAATAATAGGCTCAGAATGAATTGTATAGGGATAATTGTAATGTTTTGTTGATTGTGCCGAAAACTGAGCCTTAGTCCCTTTGACTGATGCGATGTCAGTTAATTGAGTGATTGGTCAGCCGCAATTTAACCCGTACCTGTCGCAGGGCTGGGGTTGCGGATAAAAATTCGGTTGAATGAATTAGATAATCGGCCTTTTTCTTGTTTTAGGCAATTTATTATATCTCTATTTCACATGTGTAGTTAGTTGAATTTAAATAGCTTCTTATTTAGTTAGTTGAATTTAAATAGCTTCTTATTTTGTAGTAATGGCCCTAGATTCCCCTAAAGCCTTTAATATTGTTAAAATTGCTAGAATTGGAAGTTAGTATTGAATTCTTATTGAGGACACTGTTGGATTTGTATGCTGAATAGACATTTATATAGCCTTTCACATGATAGGGTGTTAGCAATTAGGTGGTAAGTTGGACTCTTTGTCTTACTTGACTTGTGTGGTGAGTCTTGTGTGGTGTGGGCTAAAGTATTCAAACTGGGACTAGCTGGGACTACGTCCTAGGTGAGTATTTCGGCCTTCATCATAGATAGGTCTTTATAGTCTTTGACGAGTATATGTTCACTGCTTGATAGCCTTTGTGTTCCTGACTAGTGGATGTTTATCCAAGTTGGGGCATGACCTCGTTACTTATTTTGAGAGTAAGTGGTCGGCTTAAGTACTAGCCAACCCTTTGGTGGACTCCTTAGGGTACTCACTTTGTTTTAAAAAAATTGTGGGTCTTGGGTGCGTTGGTGTGTATCCGCATGTCTAGGTCTCTGCTTGCAGATTTTAGGCTAGGGTTGTGTTGTCTCTTGGCCATGTTTTATTAATATTAACCGATGAGCCAAGATACCGGTTCGATTACCTTCCCTACCTCGTGGTATAGACTCGAGTTACAAAGTGACTATTGACCGTGCTAAGAACTTATGCCTGTCTTTGATATATTGCCCTTTCTTGTATGGTGATTTTATGAACTGTAATAGATGAGATGTGTTTCTGATTGATAAAGTTTGGATTACTATTTGTTATATGATTCACATGATAGTTTAGTTTGGTCATTTTAGGGGTCATATGTTAGAATACATGATAAGTAAATGGTTTATCAAATTGTTTATATGTTACATTACATGTTACATTAATTTTGACGATTCGTGGCTGGGAGGACTCGAAGTTACTCCCCACTAAATTGTGGCTTTCGTGTTTGTATAAAATGCGATTGTGAGTTGTTGATGCTTTGTTGGGGTCACAGACGAGCTAGTGAGCAAGGAACCTTGGACCTAGTTTTTGGCTATTCTTATAGTAACCCTTTTATCTTTTGGTTTGTATATTATTTGAAGGGACATATGTCTCCCTTTTTCTATTTTGGGTTTGTATCCTTCTACTTTCTTATTTAGCTATGGCATGTAAAGTAGTTCATCAGCTTTTGCAGGGTCTTGGCACCCGCTTCTGGGAATGTTGGACTTCTTGAGTTGGATTGGTTGTGAATGGTTTAGTTAGAATTTTTTTTGAAATTGCAGGTTTTATCTAGTTGAACCATTTACAAACATATCCTACCAGTTTTTCCGTAGAATTTACGCCTTTAAGTAATTAGATAACGCTAAATTTTAAGGGTGTCACAGACTAGCTTAGACCGTCACATTTCCTTCTAGCAAAGATCGTCGCATTTCTCTTATAAAGCTATTTCAATTCGGACCAACCCGATTCCGACAACACACTCTCTTACACTCTACTTTTTAATAATCCTATTATTATTATTATTATTATTATTATTATTATTATTATTATTATTATTATTATTATTATTATTATTATTATTATTATTATTATTATTATTATTATTATTATTATTATTATTATTATTATTATTATTATTATTATTATTATTATTATTATTATTATTATTATTATTATTATTATTATTATTATTATTATTATTATTATTATTATTATTATTATTATTATTATTATTATTATTATTATTATTATTATTATTATTATTATTATTATTATTATTATTATTATTATTATTATTATTATTATTATTATTATTATTATTATTATACTTTTATTATCTTTTATTGTTGTTGTTTCTAGTACCCGACCCCACCAACTTTTACCCCTCATTCATTCTTCTTCCTCCTGCGCAACACACAAACAACAACAACAGCGAAAGTAACAGCAACAACAACTCCATACTCAACTACCCATTTCCGCCATCCTCAACCATAGATCCCTCATTCATTCCTCAACCAAATTTCATTATTTTTACACCAATGGCTTCCCCATCTCCTCCTCCTCCTCCTTTATATGCAATAAAGAACCAAACTTTCGTCCTGTTTCTTGCGAGTCGTCTTTCTAGAATGTGGTTTCTGGGCTAAAATCTTCCATTTTTGGGTTTAGAATCACCCGTGGATGGTTCCTTGGACGTTTAAGAGGTCACACACAGGTAACGGTGATAGGTTACTCGACAAATGTCGAAATTCCTTCTTATTGTGCCGTTTTATGTACCCTTACTTGACAAAGTTCAGTCCTTTATGCGGTTTCTCATGTGTATGTTTTATTTTCGTCTCAATCCTACTTCATTCCCCGTCTGAAAACTAAACTGAATTAGGCTGTCCTTGGCTCGTTTTTTTTATGCGTTTCATGGTTCTGTTTTTGGACTGATTTTGGACGGAGTATGAAGTGGTGTGAAGGGTGGTTGTTTGGGCTGTCGTTGGTCGGCACTAATAAGTCAGTTTGGGTGATGTTGGGTGTGGGTGTATGTGTAAATTGTTAATCCGTCTTGTTCACATTTCTGGACTTGTGTGTAAAGTGGTCTCGAATTGGACTGTCCTTGGCTCGTGTTTATACGACTGTGTTGGCTGTTTTGGTGCGTTTTAAGTAGTTGTAATAGTCGATACATATATACTGTTTGGGACTCTGTCTTCGGAACCATGGAAAGGTTGTCTGAACTCGATTTTGGGACTGTTTTGAGTCTTTTTGCAGGCTGTTTAGCAGCCGTGGGAGAAGGGTGAGCAGGCTAGTTGTGGTGGCTAAGTTGGGTGGTTACGGTGGCTGAGTTTGGGACGTAATGGTGGCCTGTTTCGGGTCAGTTTTGGTCGGATTTCGGACATGACATAGAGAAGTTTGGGTGGTGCTTGGGTCGGGTCTTGAACTGCTATGGCGGGTTGATTAATGACGGACAGCGGGCCGTCCAACAACCTCTTGAGTCGTGGGTTGAGTCGTGTTTTGTCCTAGTTTAGTTATTTGAAATCAATTAATATCCGTCTTAAGCATGCTCATATTTCCGTCTCATGGTTTATATAACTTAACTCGTTAAGTATCATTCGTTTACATAATAATTTAATTGGACTTGTCATATTCATCTATTTGGGGCTTGACCTGTCAAATTATTGGGCTTGTCCATGTTTTATTGTTGGGCCATGTTTTGTGGTATATATCTCGGTTAACCACCTTGTTTCCCCCTTCCTTCACTACTTAGTGTTTTATGTAGTTTTGGGTAATTGGGCTTGTTTATCATTTCATTCTATTGGACCACTCTTTATTGTAATTTGTTATGTTGTATTATTTTAGATTGGGCCAAATTGGGTTGTATTTTGTCGGGTGGTGTTTTGGGCTGGTTTACACCTTAGGTCATTGGGCCGGATTTATAGGATAGTGTGGCCTTGTGAATGACCGTTTGCGTTTACTTACACTTTAGCCCGTGTTTTAAATAACGTAAAATATTTATCACCACTCATCATATTTTACTTAGTCGGCATGTTAAATTGTAGAGTGGAATGTTTATTAATTTGATACAATTACGAGATATTTACTGTAATTACTTGTAAGAGTCGTATTTTTGTAGAAATGCCATTATACTGTCATACATGCTATAACGTATTACTCGACATATCTTTATGCCTTACTTGTGCCGTTCTGCCAAGTATTTGTTTACGCCGCTCTCGTGCCGTTCTGCCGGGAGTTGGTTGATTTATGTTTTTCCCGCCCCTTTCTGATCATTCGCGCGATTGTGGGTTACCTCATATCGTATTCTGGTGACAGTGCCTTTATGCTATACATTTTACTTGACTTGTCTTTACGCCTCTTTCGGACTGTTCTGCCGATTGTGGGTTTAGCTCATATTTTCCGCCTCTTTCGGACTGTTCTGCCGATTGTGGGTTCTCGACTTCCGTTCTGTCGATCGAGTCTTGGATGCGGACTGTTCTGCCGCATGTCGAATCGGGGACCGTTTCGCCCGAGAGTCTGGCGATTTAGACTAGGGAGTCTTGGGAGTACCATTGTCGTCCTACCACAGGGGAATTATATATTGATATATGAGTAGTAAAGGTCTTGCTTGGTTATAGTTATTGGTATTTGTCTTTCAAGGTAAGAGTGATGCCTTGTGTTGTTTGTCTTGGTCCTATCGGATACTAAGGGTGAGCTATAAGCCCTCTAGTTGCGATATGATCGTCGGGATTGATGTTCCCATCCGTTCTTATGGTGAGATGCAAGCCATAAGTATGAATGTGACATTAGTAGCCACGTCCCGTGCAATGTTTGCTAAGTGATTTTCCAAATAATGGCTACGGTTTCTATTCTTGTAATTTGCATTGGTTGATCCCTTACTTAACTGCTTCACATGATTCGGATTCTAATCTCATATCTATGTTGTAATTTCTTGAAATGCGTACTTTTGCATAAATGACCGTATTCTTGTCTTTCATATTATTTAATGGTCTCCCGTGAACAGTTGAATCTTTATTATGCTAATGATGGTCTATCTTGTTCCATCTCAATTATTTGCCATGTTTACATATAAACTTGATACTCTTATCTTTTGTATGTGTCTTATATGACTTACCTGTTTTAGTTCCTTATTATGTTCGTTTTGATATTTTGTGGCTGGGAGAACCTTGAGTTACTCCCCACTGACTATGGCGTTCATGTTTACATGAATGACAGGTATTAGTTGGTGCTTTCATGGGGTGAAGACATGTGTGAGCTAGCGAGCACTTTGGCCTTTTAGTCGGTTTATTACGATTGTTTAGACTCCCCTTTTATTGTATTGTCATTCGAGGGATATCTTTTCCCTCACCTTGACTATCACGTTTGTATAATTTAAACTTTATTTCCGCATATTTTTTGTTTGTGTTTGGTATTTTAATAAAACCGCGCTTTAAATTTTAAAAGTTCAAAAATTCCCTATTTTCCGCTTGAATTTATAAGTTATATTTTCCGCTTTATCGCGGGGTGTCACAGTTGGTATCAGAGCCTATATTGCTCCCGACGCACACACGTGTACCCCAAATTTAAACGTGAACTTGACCTTTAATAATGAATGAGAGATGGGTAGACTTAAGGATCTAAGGTGGTAGTCTGTAGTGTGTTTGCTCTTTGTTAGGTTCTAACATGTTGTTGATTGTCATTTAATATTTATTGTGCCCTTGGATCAATGACCGTGAGCTTACCTACATGAAGATCAAGATTTGGTGCCTATTGCCGGGGGTTGAAGTTTTGTTCAACCTTTGAAGAATGCTTCTACTCCCTTGAAAATGTTTTTCATTCTTGGTGTATCTTGCCTTATTCTTTATCACTTGGTGCTTATCCTTCTTCTAAACTCTCTTCTGTTTTGTTTGAAAGCTACTCTTGTACCCCTAACTCGTTCTTTGATCCTTGCTAATCCTCCCTTAACGCCTTTTGATAGTACTCTTTCTTTTGTGGCATGTAAACCATGGTTGGATAATTTGGCTTTGTGGAGTTTATTTGCGATTGACCCATAACCCTTGGTTTTGAGAGGTTGTGATGTTAGAAAGACTAGATAGTGTGATGTGACATGCTTAATGATTCTTATACCTAGTTCTTTGAGTATAATTGACCGGTGGAATTCTGTGTGTTAAGTGTGAGTTGCCTATGATACTAAGATTATGGAACTTCGCCATGTTGTTTATACTTGGAATTTGAGAATTTGGTAACTCGAGTATTGTTGCTTGGGGGCTTTGACAGGGGGTAGAGTTTATTATGAGAGCTTGGAAGGAAACACCTCTAGGACGTGTTGGCCGTTGGTAATGAAAGTGTTACTTGGAAATTTGAGTTGAACTCGAGGTTAGATTAGTCGGTATACTTTTGTTAGTGTTGTGATGATTACATAAGAACCATGTTAGACGAGAGGAGTTGTTGGTTTGGAATCTCATTTGGGTATCCACTTTGTGGTAATGAGGATTAGTTACCAGAATTCTTGGGACGTGATTATAGAGGTTGAGCTGAGATGAGTTAGATGTCTTGGGTAGTTGTCTTGTGATTTGGAGAATGTCACCATCTATGTTTTAGGTTTCGAGAGTATAAAAATATCTCTTTGGGATGATAGAATGTGCAAAAGAATTTTTGAATTTGGAGTTTGATTAAGGGTTGTGCCATTCAGAGAAACTCATAGTTGACACTAGTGGGATATGAGTATAGCTTTGTTAGAAGCCTTGAACCTTGATCTTGTGGAAGTTGTTTGTAGATGTTTGAGGATTTGGAATGGTGAAATCGCACTTATAGTGAAGTACCTTGTTACATGGAATAACTTAGGATGAGATAACGTAAATTATTTGAGGAAATCCTTGCGAGTGATGTGGTTATAAATTTTATTGTTAGGAAGTTTTTGGAACCGTTTAGGATGATGTTGTTGTTTGAGGTTTGAGTACCTGACGTTTCCTTGTTGTCTAATTCCTTTCTTCTTTGACCATAAGTGTTACCATTCATACCTCTCTTTCTCGCTTCATCATGCTCCTCCTTTAAGTTTGAAACTCGTAACCTATGAAACTCTATCTTTGACATCCTTGTTGACCTTACTTCAATTCTTACCATAGGAAATTCATCATAACTCTTTTGTTAGTTAAGTTTGGATTCTCTTAGCGTACTTGTTTTTTTATGATGTCTAAGTTACCGTCATTTTTGTACAACTTCTAATCTTTCAAGCTACCAGTTTTGATGCGTTGTTAAAAGTTGATGTTACTTTTGCAAAACCTCGCCTACTTTAAAAAAAAAAAAAAAAATTGAAAATGAAAATTTGATTTAGTTCCCTATTTATTCCATGAGTATAAACTCATTTATCATGATTTTAATTGCTAAACCCGAGATTTCTTCAAATTTTATCCAATTTCTGTTAATTTTGATCTATTTATGATTTCTTTGTCAAAGTTTAATATTACATTTTCAGGAATTTGATTCCCTTTTTAGTTTAAAAGTGAAACCTTTACCCTATTTTGGCTTTTGTAAAAGAAAATTTGAGTAAATTACCTTTTTCTTTTGATTTTAACGTTGATCGGATGTTAGAACTCGTTATTAGAGACGTTTAATAACTTGTTCTACGCTTGTCGGCGAATGATTTAAATGTGTCTTTGGCTTGGAAAGTTAGCGTTCTTGTGTGCACGACAAGAGCAATTTCGTTCCATGGATGAGACTTATACTTTTGAAAACTCTTCATTAATGTTTTTGAAAGTATTTTGATTTTCAATTTATACAAAAGATTTGCTTTTGACCTTATCTTTGATTTGGAATGTGATGTTCTTGAATACGTAACAAGAACATTTCCGTTCCGATGATGAGAATCTGGTTCTGTTGGAAAATTTTATTTGAAACTTTTGAAAGAATTTTTATTCTTACGATAAGTGACCTTTTAAACGTTTTGGTTACCGATTCCAAAGTTCCAGTTTTATTTTATATAACCTTTCATTTCTACTTTCAAGTTTCGAGGACGAAACTTTTTAAAAAGGTGGGGTGATTGTAACACCCGCGAATTTCCCATTTTGAGATATAAGATTTATTTAACCGTTTAATTAATTTATTTTCTATTTTAAAATTATTTAGTTTAATTAATTCATTTTTAAGCACGAATTTTATAAAAAGAATATTCTAAAACTTAATTTATATAAAAATACGTATTTTAGTCGGACAGTAATAATAATAGTGTGAGTAATAATATTAGTTTCCGTCTTAAGTTAATATAGACTCAAAACATTATTCCGACTAGCTTAGACCGTCACATTTCCTTCTAGCAAAGATCGTCGCATTTCTCTTATAAAGCTATTTCAATTCGGACCAACCCGATTCCGACAACGCACTCTCTTACACTCTACTTTTTAATAATCCTATTATTATTATTATTATTATATATTATTATTATTATTATTATTATTATATATTACTTTTATTATCTTTTATTGTTGTTGTTTCTAGTACCCGACCCCACCAACTTTTACCCCTCATTCCTTCTTCTTCCTCCTGCGCAACACACAAACAACAACAACAGCGAAAGTAACAGCAACAACAACTCCATACTCAACTACCCATTTCCGCCATCCTCAACCATAGATCCCTCCTTCATTCCTCATCCAAATTTCATTATTTTTACACCAATGGCTTCCCCATCTCGTCCTCCTCCTTTATATGCAATAAAGAACCAAACTTTCGTCCTGTTTCTTGCGAGTCGTCTTTCTAGAATGCGGTTTCTGGGCTAAAATCTTCCATTTATGGGTTTAGAATCACCCGTGGATGGTTCCTTGGACGTTTAAGAGGTCACACACAGGTAACGGTGATAGGTTACTCGACAAATGTCGAAATTCCTTCTTATTGTGCCGTTTTATGTACCCTTACTTGACAAAGTTCAGTCCTTTATGCGGTTTCTCATGTGTATGTTTTATTTCCGTCTCAATCCTACTTCATTCCCCGTCTGAAAACTAAACTGAATTAGGCTGTCCTTGGCTAGTTTTTTTTATGCGTTTCATGGTTCTGTTTTTGGACTGATTTTGGACGGAGTATGAAGTGGTGTGAAGGGTGGTTGTTTGGGCTGTCGTTGGTCGGCACTAGTAAGTCAGTTTGGGTGATGTTGGGTGTGGGTGTATGTGTAAATTGTTAATTTCCGTCTTGTTCACATTTCTGGACTTGTGTGTAAAGTGGTCTCGAATTGGACTGTCCTTGGCTCGTGTTTATACGTTGTGTTATTTTGTTTTGGTGCGTTTTAAGTAGTTGTAATAGTCGATACATATATCTTTGTTTGGGACTCTGTCTTCGAACCATGGAAAGGTTGTCGAACTCGATTTTGGGATCATTTTGAGTCTTTTTGCGGTACATTTAGCGGCCGTGGGGGAAGGGTGAGCGAGGCTAGTTGTGGTGGCTAAGTTGGGTGGTTACGGTGGCTGAGTTTGGGACGTAATGGTGGCCTGTTTCGGGTCAGTTTTGGTCGGATTTCGGACATGACATAGAGAAGTTTGGGTGGTGCTTGGGTCGGGTCTTGAACTGCTATGGCGGGTTGATTAATGACGGACAGCGGGCCGTCCAACAACCTCTTGAGTCGTGGGTTGAGTCGTGTTTTGTCCTAGTTTAGTTATTTGAAATCAATTAATATCCGTCTTAAGCATGCTCATATTTCCGTCTCATGGTTTATATAACTTAACTCGTTAAGTATCATTCGTTTACATAATAATTTAATTGGACTTGTCATATTCATCTATTTGGGGCTTGACCTGTCAAATTATTGGGCTTGTCCATGTTTTATTGTTGGGCCATGTTTTGTGGTATATATCTCGGTTAACCACCTTGTTTCCCCCTTCCTTCACTACTTAGTGTTTTATGTAGTTTTGGGTAATTGGGCTTGTTTATCATTTCATTCTATTGGACCACTCTTTATTGTAATTTGTTATGTTGTATTATTTTAGATTGGGCCACATTGGGTTGTATTTTGTCGGGTGGTGTTTTGGGCTGGTTTACACCTTAGGTCATTGGGCCGGATTTATAGGATAGTGTGGCCTTGTGAATGACCGTTTGCGTTTACTTACACTTTAGCCCGTGTTTTAAATAACGTAAAATATTTATCACCACTCATCATATTTTACTTAGTCGGCATGTTAAATTGTAGAGTGGAATGTTTATTAATTTGATACAATTACGAGATATTTACTGTAATTACTTGTAAGAGTCGTATTCTTGTAGAAATGCCATTATACTGTCATACATGCTATAACGTATTACTCGACATATCTTTATGCCTTACTTGTGCCGTTCTGCCAAGTATTTGTTTACGCCGCTCTCGTGCCGTTCACGGAGTTGGTTGATTTATGTTTTTCCCCCTTTTGGATCGTTTCGCGATTGTGGGTTACCTCATATCGTATTCTCGTGAAGGTGCCTTTATGCTATACATTTTACTTGACTTGTCTTTACGCCTCTTTCGGATCGCCCATTCGCGATTGTGGGTTTAGCTCATATTTTCCGCCTCTTTCGGATCGTCATTACGCCGATTGTGGGTTCTCGACTTCCGTTACGTCGATCGAGTCTTGGATGCGGACTGATTCGCCGCATGTCGAATCGGGGACCGTTACGCCCGAGAGTCGGCGATTTAGACTAGGATCGAGTCTTGGGAGTACCATTGTCGTCCTACGGGGGAATTATATATTGATATATGAGTAGTAAAGGTCTTGCTTGGTTATAGTTATTGGTATTTGTCTTTCAAGGTAAGAGTGATGCCTTGTGTTGTTTGTCTTGGTCCTATCGGATACTAAGAGTGAGCTATAAGCCCTCTAGTTGCGATATGATCGTCGGGATTGATGTTCCCATCCGTTCTTATGGTGAGATGCAAGCCATAAGTATGAATGTGACATTAGTAGCCACGTCCGTGCAATGTTTTCTAAGTGGTTTTCCAAGTAATGGCTACGGTTTCTATTCTTGTAATTTGCATTGGTTGATCCCTTACTTAACTGCTTCACATGATTCGGATTCTAATCTCATATCTATGTTGTAATTTCTTGAAATGCGTACTTTTGCATAAATGACCGTATTCTTGTCTTTCATATTATTTAATGGTCTCCCGTGAATAGTTGAATCTTTATTATGCTAATGATGGTCTATCTTGTTCCATCTCAATTATTTGCCATGTTTACATATAAACTTGATACTCTTATCTTTTGTATGTGTCTTATATGACTTACCTGTTTTAGTTCCTTGTTATGTTCGTTTTGACATTTTGTGGCTGGGAGAACCTTGAGTTACTCCCCACTGACTGTGGCGTTCATGTTTACTTGAATGACAGGTATTAGTTGGTGCTTTCATGGGGTGAAGACATGTGTGAGCTAGCGAGCACTTTGGCCTTTTAGTCGGTTTATTACGATTGTTTAGACTCCCCTTTTATTGTATTGTCATTCGAGAGATATCTTTTCCCTCACCTTGACTATCACGTTTGTATAATTTAAACTTTATTTCCGCATATTTTTTGTTTGTGTTTGGTATTTTAATAAAACCGCGCTTTAAATTTTAAAAGTTCAAAAATTCCCTATTTTCCGCTTGAATTTATAAGTTATATTTTCCGCTTTATCGCGGGGTGTCACACAATGTATGAGGATTCTGAAGCAACTGCTACATTGCTCCTTCCCTGAACATAGGATGATACAGTGGTACTCTACTGGGAGAGGAAGGAGTAAACTCCAGCGTAAGTGGGTTGCAGCTTGCTTTGTTGGCATAACGTATGCTATATGGAGAGAGAGAAATCAAGCTTGGCAACAACAACAGGTTAGACGTCCTATGGTGGTAGTGAAGTAGACTATGCAGGCAGTGAAGGAACGGTGGAAGCATATGAATTCATCTATTCTTTCCCATAAAGATAGAAGTTGGTTAGATAGTATTAGCTTGTAATTAAAAGCTGATCAGTTTTGGTTGTACATGGAATACGGATACTCTAGGTTGTAATACTGAGTTTTTTTGATTAATATAATACTTACCCTTCACCAAAAAAAAACAACAACACCATAACGTCATAGCCTATTGAGAATGCATTGTAAAAGAAAATGGAAAATAGTAGGATACCTATATTTTTGTAATTTGCCGCTAATGGTGGACGAAAAACAACTGAAAATAAAAAAGTCAACCAAGTTACGAATTTTTTTGTTATTTTAAAAATATTACGCGACATGTTTGATATATCAACAGTACATGACCTCACCACAATAACGGAAAAGCATATTAGATAGTTACAAACCTCATAACCTTGTTCCGACACATCGACACAATTCTTCCAAGTAGTTTGGGTAAAAATATGAAGATCATGGTTGATTATGTATAAAAAGGGAACCCAACAAATTACTAATTTCAACAAACAAAGGTCTTTCACAAATAATTACGTCTTTTACAAATAATTAATTTGCAAATGTTCTTTGTTAACAATTGACCATCCTAATTGTATTGCTAATGCAAAGCAATTGAATCGTACTAATTCCTCAAAACTTATATCAATCACATAATAACCATACTACCTTTGGTGATTGTCCTTAAATCAATTTGTCAATGCAATCATCGGCACATTGTAGGAATAGCTTGACGATTCAGCTGGGCTTGGACCATGGCTGTTACGCCAGCAATGATTTCTGTTGTATATATAATGTTAGTTCTTGGTATACTGTCACCATAATTATACAGTAGATTAAAAAAATGTCATCTTACCCTGCTCTTGCCTTGCGCAAACATCAAGTAGTATATGTTCTCATCGCGGATGTATGATCCGTCCAGTTACATATGTAACCGAGACAACGTTTAACGCTGGCTTAATTAGAGTCTTGTATTGTTGTCATCTCCGCAACTTGTTTCTTCCCACTCTCCCTCCTTATACACACCCAACCAATTTACCATGTCAACATGCAGTTACTCCTAATATTTTGTTATTAACATGTTAAAGCTCACGGCTGCAGAAACCCAAAGTTATTCCTAATAAACTGCTAGTTAAATGTAAGTTGCCAAACAACCCATGGTATTACCTGCCTCATAAAAAAATATGAGGTTCATCAGGCAAGATAGGAGTTATGATGGGAGGAGCCATGTTCCGATCTGGTTTCTGAAATATAAATGTCGTATATAACCTGCAATTAAATGTTAAATTTTGTTTAACATGAGTTCTACTATTAAATTTTAAATTAAGATGGCAAGTCCAAAATACTCACCTAGGACTTCATAAGACCCATTTCTAATGTCATCTCCGCTCTCAACTGTTATCTCTCTCCATACCCTACCTTCTTTAATCCCATTTTGTGTTTTTCCTCCGTCCACGCCACTCCTGCATTCACATTAAAATCAGTCAAAAATGTCTTTGGTTGATATAAATTAAGCTAATTCTGCAATTGTCATTTTTTTACTTTATTTTCAAGTACCTCAAACTATATTGGAAGTGATCCAATAATGGATAGCTTCGATGGTTCGGTTCATAAACTTAATATCTTGCGTTTGACCTGTCTGAAATACAAGACTATTAAGCTACATTTTATTTGCATTTTTTTAAGTCAATAAGAGGTGGTTAGTACCCCTATTTAGTGAGTTGTTTAGCCGTTCAATTTGATGCTTTATTACCACATTTAGTAGGTCTTTAATTGCCAGGATTAAAAGGCCATAATTAGCATGTTTAATTTGTCATTAGAAGACCTTTTGATTTCTGAAAACGGACGCACTTGTAGACTATTTATAGTCTTGAAATTGTTGTATTCATCATTAAAAAAATGATAAGAAAAGATTAAGAAAAGAACACTTGTGTGTTTTTATTGTTTTGGGAGTGTAGTTTACATACCAAAATTCCTTTATTTTCGACGCGATTCGAGTCTAACTAGATTGTTTCTCAATAGGTCTTGAGTTCAATCAACCCCATTGACAAATTATAGGTCTAGTTTGTCAAATATCCTTACAAATCAGATCGGGTCGTACCTAGTACGTTCAGATCTTGTTTGTTCTTTCTTTGTTTCCGCTGCACTCATACGAGTTTTATTCTCTCGAGTAAAATTCGTATCATAAGTGGTATCAGAGTTTCGGCTCTTGATTTCCCTAAATTGAGACGATCCTATGTGGGCAAAACAGATGGGGTACTACGAGGACAATTCGTGCAATACTGATGAAAATTCGTTAGGAAACGATTCTGTCCTAAACCTTGATTTGCCGCCTATATTTGACGAGTTTGAACAAGAGCAATTGCAGGAGGAGTTCAGAACTTTATACTTCAACTCTTCTATAAATTTAGGTAAGCCGCCTATTTTTGATGAATACGGAGATGAGGAAGCATCTGCTGCATATATTACACAACCGTGTGATTCATTCGATTCTGGCCATGGGTTCGAAAATTTTGTTAAGCCAACCAAGAACGTAATCGGTACTAATGAGTTTCAGGTGCTAAGGAATGCATTCGGTCCTAGTAAATTTCGAGGTTGTTATTTCGGGGATTTACAAGCACACACCGTTACTGCAATGTTCGGAATTTGGCTTGTTCACAAGGCCAGGTCGTCAAACAAGAAGGGTAGCCTGATTGCTCTTGGTGCGAATTTGAAATGAAGAGGAATTGGGAATTGAACATGATTAACGAGCTTATGGTGTGTGTCGAAGATGACAAACTAAAAGATAGTTCCAGTTCATTGCTAACGCTCAATGTCGATCGTGCCTTTAAATTCTTGCAGCTCATGTTTGACCTTGGGGTACTGGGACTAGTTTCTGGTTTTGAAGCATCGTGTTACTCACTTGAAGATGGGTCTGATTTCAATCTAATTACTGACCCGAGCAGGTGCTTAATTGATCTGATAAAGTTGCAAATTCAGGTTGATTGTTAGTTGGTTGTTTTTCAAGCAAAGGGTGCTGCAACATTGGGGATTTCATCTTATTTTGATTGCTTGTTCGTTAATGAGTTCGAATTCATTGTTAAACTAGGCGAGGATGCAGCAGCTATGAAGAGTTCCTTTTGTTTGCGTCGTTCGATCAATTCTGAATTCAAGGAGCCATGTAGCCAGTCTGATTGTGTCCGTAAATTCGGTCTGCAATATGAGCTAAGTAAGAGTATTGCTGATCCTTTGAAGTTTCAAGATCATAAGGATTCATTTGAGTATGGGTGTGGATTCGAATTGCAGTGTATGCTTGCTCTTTTTAAGTTGCAAGTTCAAGCTAATTGTTGTTTGGTTGATTTCCAAACAAAAGGGAATGTTGCAAATGCCAAGGGATCGCGTTATGCATTCGGTTCTGATCTTGAGTTCGACATAATTGCTGGACCGACCAAGAATTCAATAGGTATTAAAAAGTTTCAGGTTCATCAAGGTTGTTCTTCAATTGCTTTTCAGGTGCCAATGGCCGCTACAGCCATGAAGGAGTCTGATTATTGGATGTGCTTAGTCGTTAGCATGGATAGTGATAATACACTTTTGCTTGTGCACGGAGGGAGGTGGGGCGGTTGGCACAAGAGGGTCTCGATTTTGAGCAGCACGGTGAAATTTAAAGGGAGAAACGAGAGGCAGTTATGTGTTGGAGATGATTCGAGTTTGTTGCATGCATTCGTTATCTTGATTGCTCTCTTGTTTGCATTGTTCGTTTTTGATCCCGGACTCCCGGTGGATTGAAGCTACAAGAATTAAGGTCAATTCTCACCTAAGGGGGAAGGGATGATACGGAAATGGCTAGGTCTGTAGCAACTATGATGGCTGGACTTGCGAGCTTAAAACAATACGTTATTTGGTGTCGTTGCTTGAGTCCGACTAGCATAGTTTATTAAGCTATTTCATTTTGCTAATCAAAGGGTGGAGGGAATTAATACCCTCTTTTGTTAATTGTGTTATTTATTTTGTTGAGTTTAATGGTTGTAATTAGCTAGTTAATTCTCCTTAATTTAGCTAGTTAATTCTTAGGATGATAAGAGACTTTTCAATTGTCTCTTTTGGGCTATTTAAGCTAGTTACTTGGAATAAGAAAGTTATCAAGTTTTTTTCACAAAAATCTCAAATTACTTTGCAATTGTCGAGCGCAATTCCGAGTTTGAACTATTGTCTAGACGCGCTTCTAGCATAGTTACTTGAGTTCGAGTCAATAGGTATTGGCTTGGTCTCGTAATTTGTCGAGCTATAGGTCTAGCTTGTCAAATATATCTTTTGTTCGTTACTTCCGCTGTGAAAATTCGTATCATAAGTGGTATCAGAGCTTCGGCTCTTGATTTTCCATAATCGAGACGGTCCTAGGCGTGTCAAAGCCAACTTTTTAGTTGAATTTCGGATTGCGATTGGAGTTCAAAGGTTAAACTTGAACAGGTAGTTCGAGGGTTAATCGGGTTTGCATCTCAGGAGCACGATTCTAGTAAGTTTTATTCATGGTGTTATAAAAAAAAAAGAAAAAAAAGGTACTGTTCACGGATAAAGTATTGTTCATCCGCGAAAAAAAAAGAGAAAAAGATATGTGGTTGTTCGATTTTGAAAGCATCTACGAGGACCATATTCAATTCGATCCGACATTGCCTCCTATTTTCGATGACTCTCACGAGGAAGAGAAATTAGACTCGATCGAGTTTCAAGATCGACCAAGTTGTTATTTGGTCGATTTTCTAACAGAAGGGAGTATTGTGGTTATGTTAGAATTGTCTAGTTCATTTTGGCACAAGGGATTTCTGAAATTTAAATGGAGAAATGAAACACGGCTATGTGTCGAAGATGGTTTGAGCTCTTTTCTTAGAATTGTCATTATATTTCCTCTCTTGTTAGTAATATTCATTTTTGATCCAGGCGGACTTTACTACAAGAATTGAGGTCAATCTCTTCTAAGAGGGAGCAGATGATCCAATAATGGATAGCTTCGATGGTTCGGTTCATAAACTTAATATCTTGCGTTGGACCCGTCTGAAATACAAGACTATAAAGCTAAATTTTATTTGCATTTTTTTAAGTCAATAAGAGGTGGTTAGTACCCCTATTTAGTGAGTTGTTTAGCCGTTCAATTTGATGCTTTATTACCACATTTAGTAGGTCTTTAATTGCTAGGATTAAAAGGCCATAATTAGCATGTTTAATTTGTCATTAGGAGACCTTTTGATTGCTGAAAACGGACGCACTTGTAGACTATTTATAGTCTTGAAATTGTTGTATTCATCATTAAAAAAATGATAAGAAAAGATTAAGAAAAGAACACTTGTGTTTTTTTATTGTTTTGGGAGTGTAGTTTACATACCAAAATTCCGTTAGTTTTCGACGCGATTCGAATCTAACTAGATTGTTTCTCAATAGGTCTTGAGTTAAATCAACCCCATTGACAAATTATAGGTCTAGTTTGTCAAATATTCTTACAAATCAGATCGGGTCGTACCTAGTACATTCGGATCTTGTTTGTTCTTTCTTTGTTTCCGCTGCACTCATACGAGTTTTATTCTCTCGAGTAAAATTCGCATCAGGAAGTGGCAGGTATGTCATAATAAGTTTAACAACAAAATACACCTCATATACAAAAAAGATCCAAAACCTAATACTCCGTAGCACACAAACAAAGTTAGTATATTCAGGATGAAAAGTGAGTGAAAACTCAATGTCATCTTTTGGAACTCGTATAACTTAGACCAAGCACTCCCAGTAATCATATGCGAGGGCCATTATTTCAATCAATAACTTTGACAAAATTATCAGGAAAACGGAACTCTTACTAAATCACAAACAATAGTACAACAGGAGACAGAGACATAAAAGAAAACCATGACAAAGGATAAGATGTAAGGGCATTAGCAATAGAGGTGTAATTAACAGATGTGTAATTAACTACAATAAATAATGGATTGACAATAAATTTTAGCTTGATTATGAAAATACAACAAATGTGTAATTAACAATATGCTAATATTTCCAGAAAAATAAATTGATTTATAGCATACCTTTGTCTCCTCCACCGATCAGGTTCGACCACTGCTGTCCCCCGTTTAAGTCGACCTCTAGTAGTGTGACTGTCGTGGTGGTGTTGCGGAGGTTAGTGTGGGATTATGTTGGATGAGATTCGATAATAGGGAGAGAAAGTCAAGAGAGTAGTGATGGATGTTAGAGTGATGGTGAATTGATTTCTTCAGCTAATAATGGTGAGAGGTTGAGATACTGAGAAATGTGAGAGACTTTGTCAGGCAGGCTTCTTTTGGTACATGATAAAAAAACACAGGGCATTATTTTCTCACACTGAATAACCAAAATCATAATGAGAATTAGAGAAGGGCATCATGAATTACCTCACACTGGAATTGCCAAAACACAAATCCGCCAATGCCTGAAATTCAATAGTGCGAGTAAATATGTTAAACCTTGTGGAAAAAAAAAATCAAAATACAAAATAAGTGATATGTTCTGAATTCTTGTACGATGAAGGTTCACCAACCAAAAATTGATACTGCTACAAAATGATACGGACTATTCAATATGCAGAGTTAATTTTTAAAATCGATTATTACCTCACAATCTCACACCGTCAACCACTATAACTCTCTAATCCGGCATCATTCTCTTTTCAACCAATGAACGTTTATTCCATAATTGCATAAATCTGCATTCATAGGACAGTAATCAAATCGGTGATATTGTTCAGCTATTAAATTGGCACTAAAAACACAAAAACATACATCTACCATATAAAACTATAGATCTAAATCTAATTGTTATAAAATAATAAGTAAAACAATCGCTCTAAAAATTTATCGCAAAATAAAACAATTCATCACAAATTAACAGTGAATCGAACCAACTGACCTTTGAAATTCAACAGAAGTCGCTCCAAATATGGCTGCTTCGGCATGGGAGTTGATGAGGAAGACTGATGATGGAAAGATGAAGGGACATGGGGGAAATAACTGAGTGAGATGAATGAGTTTGGGTAATTGTTAAATATGACTATTGGAATTTGAAATACACGGAATATGGTTGTTAGTTTAAAAGGTTTAAAGCTACCTGTATTAATGACGTGAGACCGACTATTTTGCCCCTTTGTTTTTAGCTTAATTAGTACAGTTCATGATGATGTGGCCAAATTGCAAAATCGTGATTGGCTCAAACAAAACTGATTTTGTGAGGTTGAATGTGAGGGCTGCATTACCTTAATTCTCAAAGGAGATTGCGCCACCTCAGCGGTTTTACAAGATTCTTATATATATATATATATATATATATATATATATATATATATATATATATATATATATAATGATTTTAATAAAAATAAGTTTTTTTCTCGGCAAACATAATTAAAATCAAATTTTTATTTTTTTCAAAATTTAAAAATATTATCTTTTTTTATATTTAAAAAAACAATTCTGATCTTTTTTTAAAATAAAACATAAACTATTTGAACTTTTATTGTATGAGAAAATGAATTTCTCATGAGATTTTGGGTGAGGGGCTTACTTTCACTTTTTAGCTAACTTAAGGGGCCTAATCACTCCTATCTAAACTTAGGGACCTAATCTCACAATAAGCCAAAGTAAAGGGGTTAAATTACCACTTTCGCGGTATGAAAAAGTGAATAAAAGTTACCTAGTTATCACCCACAATGGCGAAGACATTGTAAAAACGGGAATCAATGAAGTTGAACATGACGGTGTATAGAGGGCGTTTACCCTCAGTAAGACGATTGGTAACTATTTTTATCTGATTTTTCTTGCAATTTTGTATGTTTTTTTTACTGGTAAATAAGGGAGTTGAGGTCTTCACAAATACTATCCTACAACCACTTGTATAGTAGCATTGTACAACTGCCTCAAAGTTGTTGAGCACTAACACAAATTTTTTGTTGAGCTATTTTACAAGTTATTGAACTATTTAACAAAGTAATTGAGCTTAATAATTATTCTGTTAAACTCAATAACTTTGTATCATAGCTCGATAATTTTGTTAGTAGAGCTTGATAACTGTATAACAAAGCTCAACTATATTGAATAAGTTGTATATACAACCAGTTATATAATATATTAACTGTGAGGTCTTGAGGAGACACAAAATTGTGTTCAAACGCTTTCGAGACTTGAGTATGAGACTGGCAAAAACAGGATTTGTTGGAGGCAGTACGTCAGATTGCAAATCTATAAAATACTATTAAAAGTCTAGGCTAAAATGACTCATAAACGCCACGTAGACAAAGCCACGTAGGATTATGAAAAGCCACGTAGGATTATGAAATGACACGTTTGATTAAGGAATGCCACGTGCGGTTAAAATTGCTTGAAGTTGAGCAAATATCGTTGCTTCTAGCTTTGTTTTTCAGTGTAGCCAATAAAAAAGCAGATAATTACTCCACCAATAAATTATATAAAAAGGCTATTAATTATTAACTTACTGTTACATCACTCTTCAACTCCTCATCTTGCCATAAAATTATGTATTGATAGCTCACAAATCCATTAAATTGCTTTTGTTAAGCGTTTACTTTTCTCCGTCTATTGAATTTTCCATCCAATATATAAATCCTTAAATTTCTAACCAAAAATATTATCGCATATTGTATACGACTATACAAGTGCTGCGCTTTTCTCAACAAAACAAATGCTTCATATATAGTTCCTCATCACCTTATTCATAACTTTTGATTGTTCTAGAAAGGATAGTATTCTTCTTTTATTTATTGCTTTTAATGTTTTTTTCTTTTTTATTTCGAAGTTTTACTCGAGTTTTTAGTTTCTCACTACTCGGTATCAATCTTGCGAGTTTTTATTTTGTGACCTCCCTTTCACGTATTCGATCGGTTTACTTCACCTAAACTCCAAGAGATAATTAATGGCCACTTAAGTATAGTATTTTCGATATTTATATTCTAATGAATTTGATCTTTGATTTGTTACTCTCTTCGTCTCAATAATTTGTTTATCTTTTTCTTTTTCAGAATTTAATCCTGGACAATATTGCATGGGTAAAAGCCAATGTCAGTGAGGAATGTTGTTCCTCTTTGATATGATTAATTGATTGATTATTATGGTTTCCCTCGGCTTTGCCTATATGTAAAACGTATACATTTCTCTTTGAAACTTTAAGGCATCATTATTTTGAGGGTTAAATGAACATGGTATATAATAGAATGTACCAAGTACTTAAGTGGAGATATTATTTCAAGTTTAACCATATTGAATCATGCTTGACAATATAAGATTCAGCAACTCGAGAAAATAGTACCTAGTAGTTGCGCTCATCAGCACAAATTAGATATAGGGCAAAGATCTAAGATTTATTTAACCGATTTGTATTGCTAATTTATAATTCTACATGTCGGTTCTTACTTCTCACTTCTTTATCCATCATCGGCACAACAATGAAGTAAGACTATGCAGTTTTATAACAACACATACAAAAATGAATCAAAGTTTGCTATTAGTATTGATCATACATTCTATGTTGATGGGCTATAGATCAATCTTAATCTGATGCGCTATATTCTTTTCTTTTCATATTACACTTCTAGTGATTTCACTAATACTTGGGTAATCAATGGTTCACACCAAAACAAAAGCACCGCGCTTGCCTTTAATGCATTAGATGCATGTATAACAAGGTGTTTCTAATATACAGTACTTTATAATATCATGTACATAAATTATTATTTCAGACGGGTTATTTTCCGTCTAAAATAACACTGACCAAATTTAGCAATTTTACGATAAAATGTTACTATTTTCTGATAAAATGTTCCCATCATTTCCAGAGTAAAAAGTCATAACTTTAGTTATAACATTTTGTCATTAAATGATTACATTCTATTAAAAAAATGATAACATTTAGTTTGTCTTATTTCTGACCATCTAAAGCAAGACTTACTGTATCATGTAGTGGTGCTTCATAAAGAATTAACAATAAGGTAGACGAAACCCAAAATAGATAGTTTATGTACAAAAGTATTGACAACGTGACTCAAGTCTAACAAAAAAAATCAAGATTTATAAAAATTTGGTATATTTAATGAGGAAGATATCATTAGTCTAAAAATCTGTTGGATCTCAAGACCATATTATAACAAACACAAAGACGCTACACCGTTGCGTATAAGGGAGAAGAATATGTCATCTAAAAAGTCGGATATATGTCATCGAATATATAGATACTAATGTTAGAATTTTAGAAAATTGGATTTATTGGTTTTTTTTTTCAAAATTTAAAAGTGTACTCAAATGAAATATTTACTGCATGTCTACATTCTACATAGATGCATTATGTTAATTAAGGTGAATATTAACCGTAACGTCTAAAATATATACAGTATAAACATAGTCTTACAGTTGTGACACAAGCATTGTTAATACAACTATGTATTTTCGTAATATATGTATTATGTAAGAAAAGATAGATCAATGATGAAAATGTGTGATGAAGGTATTAACTATTTCAATTGATAGGGTTAATTTTGTATCATAGTTCTCAATGTTCAGTTAAGTAGTTTCAAGTTAGAAGTTACTACATCTACTTACCCTTAAAATATCTTAATATATATATATATATATATATATATATATATATATATATATATATATATATATATATATATATATATATATATATATATATATATAGTGTGAAGTTCTTCTAAGTCCACCATATGCCTTTGAGTCCCTAAGTCTTCACTATAGCCCTTAGATCATCCAATATGGATGGTGGAGATTGAAACCAAAAAGCACCATTAACACTAATTTTCCACTCTCTCTCCTACACATTTTAATTAATCACTAACAACATAATTAAAAACTAATTCACTATATATATTTTCCACTCACTCACTTCTCTCTCATCTCACACATTTCACTACTTTTCTCTCTCTAAACCCCAAAAAATAAAAAACCCAAGAAAAAAAAAACCCAAAAACCAAACAAATAAAAAACCCAAAAAATCCAAATAAATCATTTACTCATCTTTTCCTCATTCACCATCCACCTACCACCACCCACCGGACACAACCACCGTTGCCGCCACCACCGCCACCGCCACCGCCGCCGCCACCACCGCCACCACCGCCGACGTCATTTTTTTAATAATTATTATTTTTTTTTTTAAAAAAAAAAAAAATACTTGATGTTTGTGTGTTCTTTTTATTTTTTTGTTGTTTTTTTTCTCCTTATATCGTCTTGCTATATAATATTGTTTCAAATTTGTGAGTTTTTTATTTATTTTAATCTTAGATCTACTAAAATAGATCAATTATAGTTTGATTTTAGTACTAAATCTATTAGTTATGAAATCTCATTTTTTACTTTTTTCTTGTTGATATCACTTTGTTAATATCCGTCTTGTTATATATATTAGCCAAATTTCGTATTTAAAATTTTCTTTTGATATTGTGTGATTTAGGATCTATTAAAATTACTTTATCGGTTAAAATTACATTTTTTCCGTTAAAATCACACTTTTTTCCGTTAAAATTACACTTTTTCGGTTAAAATTACACTTTATACCGTTAAAATTACACTTTTTTCCGTTAAAATTACACTTTTTTTTTTCATTTGCGTTTTTTATTATTATTTTTTTTTCCTTTCAATTTTGATGTTTTTGTCTTTTTTTTTTATATTTGTTATTTTTTCAAATTTTCATTTAAAAATGAGATAAAATGATTATAATTACATCGTTATGGACTAAAATTACAAACTCAATAAACTAAATTTACACTTTTATGGACTGAAATTACACTTTTATGAACTAAAATTACACTTTTGTAGACTAAAATTACACATTTGAGGATTAAAGTTAAGTATTTGTGGACTAAAATTACACTTGTGGACTACAATTACTCTTTTGTGGACTAAAATTACACTTTTATGAACTAAAATTACACTTCCGTGGACTAAAATTATACTTTTATGGACAAAAGTTACACATTTGTGGACTTAAATTACAATTGTATGGACTGAAATTATACTTCCTTGGACTAAAATTACACTTTTATGGAGAATAATTATACATTTGTGGACTAAAATTACACTTTTATGGACTAAAATTACACTTTCGTTGACTAAAATTACACTTTTGTGTAATAAAATTATACTTTTGTGGACTAAAATCACACTATCAATTTACTAAAGTTACACTTTAAAATGGACAATGATTGAAATTTCAGAATCTCAATGACTCAAAATAAATGAATTGTGTAACTTTTGTCGTAATTAATGTATTTTTAGTCCAAATTTAGTCGAAAATAGTGTATTTTCATTCCAAAATTGTATTTTTTTGTCCAAATGAGTCCAAAATTGTATTTTTAGTCCAAATTTTGTATTTTTTTAGTCCAAATTGTGTAATTTTAATTCAAATATAGTCGTAAATGGTGTAATTTTAGTCCAAATTTAGTCATAAATGGTGTATTTTTAGTCCAAATTTAGTCGTAAATAGTGTATTTTTAGTCCAAAGGTAGTCGTAAATAGTGTATTTTTAGTCCAAATTTTGCATTTTCAGTTCAAAATGGTGTAATTTTAGTCCAAATTGTGTAATTTTAGTTCAAATTGTATAACTTTAGTCTAAATTGTATAGCTTTAGTCACGAGATGGTAACCTTAGTAGAGATAATTGTAACTTTAATAATATAGATAAATGTAACTTTAGTGAAGATAAGTGTAACTTTAACAGAAAAAGTGTAATTTTAACAGAAAAAAGTGTAATTTTAACAGAAAAAAGTGTAATTGTAAGAGACAAAAGTGTAATTGTAAGAGACAAAAGTGTAATTTTAAGCAACAAAAGTGTAATTTTAGCTAACAAAAGTGTAATTGTAACAGACGAAAGTGTAATTTTAAGCAAAAGAAGTGTAATTTTAGCTAACAAAAGTGTAATTGTAACAGACAAAAGTGTAATTTTAAGCACAAAAGTGTAATTTTAGCTAACAAAAGTGTTATTTTAACAGAAAAAAGTGTAATTTTAAAAGAAAAAAGTGTAATTTTAACAGAAAAAATGTGTAATTTGAACAAAAAAAAGTATAATTTTAACAGGAAAATGTGTAATTTTAACAGAAAAAAGTGTAATCTCAATAGATCCTAACTCACACAATACCTAGACAAAATTTTAAATACGAAAATTGGCAAATATAAACAAGACGGATATTAACAAGACGAGATTTATAAAATATAAAACTAGAGAATATAATAATAAAACGATATTTTAAATACCAAATCTGAAAAAAAAAATATAACAACCACAACATTAAGATCTAAAACTTTAATATTTGAAGGTTGTACAATTTTTTTTTAGAAAAAACAAGATCCAACAATACTAGACCTAAAATAATAAAACCAACATTAAAATAAAAAAACCAACATAAAACCAACAATACTAGACCTAAAATAATAAAAAACCGAAATAAAATCAACCTACCTAAAATAATACTAGATCTAGAATACGAAAACCGAGTTCACCCACAATACCCATTTATACACCAAAAACAACCAACAACACAAACGAACAAAAAAAAACCAAAATAAACCGAAACTAGATCCGAAAACCGAGTTCACCAACGAACTCAACAACACCAACCAAAAAATCATCATCACAACATCATGGTAAAATGCAATTAAGAACTTAAAGAATGTGACATGCACATACAAACACGCAACTTTCTGGTCATGTCAATTTCTCAAAGTTTAATCACTTTCTTTGTTTCTTTTAATTTTTTATTAGAAAAACTGTAGAGAATAAGATTCACGTGAATATAAATAGTTTGGTCACCATCACCACGTACATGTCCTAAACAAAAAAAATAGATCTGAAAAAAAAAATATAGAAAGGAGAAGCAGACGGAGGTGGCACGACCAACACACGCACCACCACCGCTGCGGTAGAGGACGGTTGTTGGTGGATGTTTTTGCAGATCTGTAAAAAAAGAAGGTTGTGGGGTGGCGTGGGTGAGTGGCGGTAGTGGGCGCAATGGTGGCGGTGAGTCAACCGTGGGGGAGGGCCGTGTTGGTGGGCCGTGAGGCGGCTGTGGGGGAGGGTGGTGGTGGACGGGTGAGTGAGGAAGAGAGGAGAGTTTTGGGTTTTTTTTTGTTTTTTTGGTTTTTTGGTTTTTTGAGAGATAAGTGAGATAGAGAGGGAGTGGGGTTGTGAGTAATGAGGAAAATGAGAGAAAGGGGAGTGTTAAATTAGATAGGTTAGTGATTAATTAGGTAAAGTATGAGAGAGGGTGTAATTAAACACATTTTTGCCCTTTCAATCTTAGCCCCTTATTTTCGAGATCTAATGGTACAAAATAGGACTTCTGGACTCACATGTAAGAGGGGGACTTAGATGAACCCAATACTATATATATATATATATATATATATATATATATATGACCTGAAATCAGATGTATTAAGATATTGTTTGGGTATTCACCAAAGTACATGAATGAGAACTGATGTACACCAGCCATCAGGCAACAAAAGGTACCAAAATGTCAACATGTTCCAAACAATAAGGTTACGTAAAATGTGAACTAACACAAGTAACTCAAATGCACCAGTGATTTTTCACGGGTACAAAAACTAGTTCTCCTTTAAAACGCTACTATCTATCTTAAATTTCACAAGTTAATTAATACAAACATAAGAGAAATATTACTTTTCTTTATGTTTTATATTTTGACTGATATTATTTTGAGGTGATGCAATTTTATGCTGGATATCAACTAGTTTAGTTACTAAAATTATGAGTGGTGCTATTTAGGATCTGGTTTTGAAATCAAGTCAATATTAAAATCGCCTTTATGAATCCATTTAAACACTAGTTGTTGCACCGGGCCCTATCGGGCGCGGTGCCCCAATTTGGCTAAATCGTATGTTTCGCAACTTGTAAAATTATTAGTAGAAGTTATTAGGTTATAAAGCGATTGAAGATAATCATAGACATTTTGTAATACTACGGTTTTCTATGTCTATGGGTACTCTATCGAGTGGGGCTTACTCTATCGAGTAAGTATGTTTTTATACGAAACAGTAGTTTGTCTGATGGGTACTCGATCGAGTATGTGTGGCACTCGATCGAGTAAGGGGCACTCGATCGAGTAAGTGAGTCTTACGGGTTATTTTAGCCGGGTTTTGTTAATAACGCGTGATTAGTATAAAAGGATTCCGTCACCTTTCTTAATCAGTTTTTACTTTTCTAAAACATTTCAAGAGAGAAAAAGAGTTACGTTGTTCTCCTTCTTCGCGTTGTTAACAAATCCCAAGGGTTAGGATCGTCGGATTGTCTTGTTCTTTACACCGTTGAGTTCGCCGCGTCAAGGGTAAGATTCTTGTATAATTTTTATAGTGTTTCATTGAGTTTGTTCAAAACCCTAATTGGGTAATTTGGGGGGTTTTGGGGAGTATGGTTGATGTTAGATTGTGATAGTATGTTTGTGTGTTTATAGGAGATGATTTCGTTGAAGAACGATTGTGATTAGCTGATTGTGACGATCTTAGTGGTTTCTTTCCAGATAGGGTTTTTCCTACTCAGTATTAGTTACATGATGTGTGTGGTGATTGTGTTGTGGTTATTGATTAATTATATTGTTGGTGATCTTGACGGTTGTTGGTTTCATATTGTTGTTTGGTTTATGTCTGTCTGTGATCTTCGGGGCGCATCCCTGGCTAAGTGGAGTCACTTGCGGGAGTGGCTTCACGCCCTTGGTTCGCCCTCTGTGGAACCCGCCACAGGAGGGGATGTGCACATTAAGGAAACTTGGGTTTATCGCTCGATGGAGATGAGCGGGGATTTGGTGGGTACGGCCGCGGTCCCTCACTGGCGGCGTGGAGTACTTGTTGCGATGGGTACTCTGGAAGGGCTACACACTTTAGTGTGTAGTCAGTTGTGTGGAGATTGGAGATGGAGACTGGAGATTGGTTTGAGTTGTTTGAGCTGTTTGTGTTCCTGTTTCATTGTGGCTATTGTTTTTGTGTAATCAGTACTGACCCCATTTAAATGTTTTAAAAACTGTGGTGATCCATTCGGGGGTGGTGAGAAGTTATTGAGCAGGTATGAGACGATGCACATGGTATAGCTGGGATGAGTCATCACGGTGCAGTTTTAGAAGTCTTCCGCTGTGTCGAACATTTTATAGTTGTTTAGTAGTTGACAATTTTGAGAACTTTGTATTTCCTTTTATCAGTTTTGGAGTTTGACTTGTATCACTTAAACTTTATTCTTATTAAGTACGTTTTGTTATTGTCATTTGATTATTATTGCCTCGGGTAACCGAGATGGTGACGTTCTCATACCTTAAGTGGTCCTGGTAAGGCACTTGAAGTTTTGGACTATGGGGGTGTCACAAAGTGGTATCAGAGCGACGATCCCGAAACCTGTAACCAATGAACCTAATGAACATAGGGAGTCAAACTAAAATGAACCCGGGTAAAAGTTTTAGGAGCTAATGCAAAGACTTGAGAGACGTCCTAAAGTCGCGAACGCGCCCTACAATTTTGAACCGGTCACTATGGGGTGTCATGGGATTGCTATGTGTTTGTTAATGTTCTATTGCGTATGTTGAGTGATGTGTTGTATAGAAATATTGCAAAATAATTGTGGTGGATTGAGGAATGTGGTAAATGATAAAGTGTTGTGAATAGGCATGATGCATGCATGATAGTTGGTTTACAATGTTGTTTGGAATTACTGGAAAAGTATATGAGAATGATGAATAATGATGTTGCAGGATGAATGACTATACTAGCAACATGTGATTAGGGGATGTGATATGATTTTACACAATTTTGTTTGCGTAAACTTAAATAATAAGTTCATATACTTGTCTACTGTTGTGTCATATGCACTTGTTAGATGAAGAATGTGGTTAAATGGGAAGAATTGATTGGAAAAGATGGAGTGTCAATTGCATGAGAATATGAATTTTGTGATTATGAATATGTTTAGGTGACGAAGTGGATTTGTAATATTGTTGTATTAGTAACATAGAAATAGGATTTGTAATGTATGAGTATGTTTTGTGTTACGAAAAGTTATAAAATTAAAGCATGCGGGTATTATATGATTAATAAGTTGAATTATATATGAGCATGATAGATGTTATTGTTTGGTTTTGGTAGGTAGTAACATGTGGTTAGGGATGGAGGTTTTACAAGTATCGAGTCACTTTTGTTCACCTTGTTGATGTTTAAGTTGTTGAAAAGAGAAAATCAAATAGTTATGTCGTCTGATTACAGCAAAGTTGTTTTTAAACTGTTATAACTTGAGATTCATAAATGATTTTGATGTGATTCAAATTGGAGGTGATATCTTATTCTTTTACGATTCTAACGATAGGTCACACGCCCAAAACGACCAAGAAATGAGTGAGTTATGACCGTTTTACGAAAATTGGACAGCGCTGAGAAATGCATAGAGTACTCGATCGAGTGGCCCTCACTCGATCGAGTGCACCTCTTGTTACTCGATCGAGTAACCCTTAATCGATCGAGTAGCCCTGGTAATTTGTTTTACGTGCCTCTGACCTTCACCTACTCGATCGAGTAAGTCACTCACTCGATCGAGTGACTTGTACTCGATCTAGTGACCCCTGTTTTGGGTCATATGCTTATCTTTTGACTTCGTTGCCTATTATGTTTAATTCAAAGGTGTTCTTTTGCTTCCTTGTGCATTTATTTACATGTGTGTCGGTCTTGATTCGTAAGTTACCCAATCTTATGATGTAAGCAGTGGCACCTGTGGTGAGTATGAGTTCGGTGGGGAGGACATGAGTTATATGTGGTTGTGATAGGTAATGGGAAGAAAAGGAAGATTGGTAAGGCTTATTAAGGCATAGAGCATGTTTTGTGAGATGAGATGAGTGATATGATTGTGTGTTGAGTAATGTAAAAGTAAGTGAATATGGCCAAGGGATGATGTGAGTCTAAAGAACGTGAGAATGAAAAGATTGAAAGGAAGGATGTGGATAGTGGCAACTTGAGATGTGTAAAGAATTATGGAGGGAGATGGTTAGGAATCGTGTGGTTAAGAATATATGGGGTGAAAGGTCGTTTTAGAGGGATTGAGAAGAGTGGTATATAGTGAACTTAATGGAGATATGTCGCGACGTGGATTTGCAGGTAGTAAGTGAGTTTGGGAATTTGTAGTATCAAGAGGTGAAACTAGTGTGTGATTTCCTTGGGCTGAGTTTTGGGATTAAAAAAAAAAAAAGATTGGTGATAAGTGTGAGTGATAGCATGATAAGAAAAAATCCATGGTAAGAAAGAGTGAGATGATATTGATATGAAATAATAGGATTCGAGTTTTGGAGCAATGAGAAGGTAACCGGAGCACTAAAGAGTTAGATAGAAGTAATAAGAAGTTGGACTATTAATTGGTATTGTTGAGTGTAAAGAGAAAAGAAGGGTAAAAACTAAGCTGAGAAAAATGTTCACCGGAGTTATGTGATAAAGAAGTAATGAATCGTCGAGATGTGTGATACTATCATGAGGATTTGAGTTAACGGTTAGGTAGGGGTTCCAGGACGACATATTAATCATGAGTTTCGAGGAGTTAAGGAAAGTGTATAAAAAAAAAAAGCTTGGTGAAGAATTTGCACGATAAGAGATCTTGGTGGTGAGGTGGGTGACGATACAATTAAGGATAGTATTGGGAAGAAGGTTGAGGTAAATTTTGTTGGTGGATTTGCTATCGTGATTTGGGATATTAACCAAAGATAGGAAAGAAACCGTTGTTGAACCATATAATATATATGCTTATGTTTTGATGATGTCAAGGCACTTTATAATTTATATATACTCGTTGCGTGTAATTGTTTGTTTAAGTCTTTTAGATTAGACTTATTTATTACAAGCAACAAAGAGAATTGTGGTTGATGGGGCATATTCTGCACCCGCTGACCGAGTCAACATATTGAGCAAGGTCAAAGATATCCACAGCAAGTCAACAACTTAGACAGTCTAACCGACGCAGCCTGTCGGCCTGTCTCTTGTGCCTCGGCCATGGCAGCCAGCCAGCCGGGGCACATATCCGCGTACTAACATCCAAGACCCCTCGGCGGCGGGTCAACAGGGCCCGCCGGCCTGCCATGGGTCCCTCGGCCGAGGGTAGATCAGTCTTTCCACCTGCTAGCCACTTGGCCACTTGGCCACTACGTGACAAAAGGTGAAAGTCTATAAATACTCCTCAACCCTCATTGAGGAAAGGATCCGAAAAATAACCAAAACACCTCATCATCTGGTAATATCTTCCTTATCTCTCTACAATACATACTTCGCCAAGTAACACATAACTTAATCTCTTTAAGTTTACTGACTTGAGCGTCGGAGTGAGTACGCTCGGTACAAAGCCGAGCCTTCAGTTTCTTCATTGTTTCAGGAGACCGAAAGGAGGATTCAATCAAAGACATCATTCTACAAGCACGTGTGGTATTAAATAACTACTCTGGAATTACACCCGGAACAATTGGCGCCGTCTGTGGGGAAAGATACTAGAAGCTAGTCACATTCATTCCCAAACAAAAAAAAACAACACGAAACAAAAACCCACCCAAAAAGCTAAGAAGATGTCGAAACAACAAGAGGTATTCGTGACTGACGAAACTGAATTCTACCAAGATGATACCGTCCACAATTCTGGTGTTGTGCAGCCCCCCACCGGCCGAGTAATTCAACCGGCGTACGGGATGCCAATAATACCGATGCATGCCTGCCGCCGCCGACCAAGTCACCATCATGGGACATGTGGTTGATGCAGCTAAACTGAAGCTACTCCTGGACCTAATGGGTAGCACGCCGGCTCACACTGTCACTCCGACAAGAGCGGCGGCACTCGCACAGGAGACCAGGGCCCAAAATGTGACTCCGAGAGACTTGAACGGAGCATTGGAAGAAGCTGACCCTATCAAGAAGCCGGGGGAGCCCAGAGTGCAAGTGGTAGACCTGAGTCCTTCCCGCACTCGCGGGAGGACAGCGTCGCCGCAGCACCGACGAGGCCTGCCCTAGAGGAGTGAAAGAAGTTCGACTCGCCAGAGTCGGAGAAGAAGCCCGACTCACCAGAGTCGGAGAAGAAGCCCTTCCCGCCACGGGGAGAGAAGCCGGACGAAGGATGCGAGGAGCCGGTCGTCGCGTGTCGTTCGACACGTGGTCAGACAGCCCCTCAGTGACTACGTCCTAGAAATCCCGGTGCCAACTAAGCTAAAGTTGCCACCCATATCATACAAAGGGGAGAGCGACCCAACCGACCACGCCGAGGCTTTCGAGTCTTACATGTCGGTATGGGAGCAACCTGACGAAGTTTGGTGCAGAGTCTTCCCAACGACCCTGCATGGGATGGCACAAAGTTGGTACAAGGGGCTACCCGATGGGTCGATATATTGTTATTCCGACCTAAGCGACACATTCTTGGCCCAGTATTCCTGCAATAAGAGGAGGGCCGTCGAGACATCGGATCTCCTGACTATCAGACAAGAGGGGGGCGAGTCTCTCCGAAGTTACGTAAAGAGGTTCGATGCCAAGGTTCAGCAGATTCGTGAGCTGAATAGCGAGCTGGCGGCCTTCGCACTGATGAAAGGCCTCCCAAGAGGGGACTTAAAGAACGAGCCCATCAAGTGCGGAGGCCTGAACCTGGAGTCCGCCAGGAAGATGGCCGACCAAGCCATAAAGGTGGAGGACTACCACAAAACCTGGGTAGGCCCCAGTGAGACCGGGCACTCAGAGAGTAAGAGCCGCCGGGAGGACAACCCGGATGAAAGACGTCGTGACAATAATAGGTCACGGTCTGACAGGTCCGCCAGGAAACAGCACTCGGCGGGCGCCGGGGGGAGTTCGGGACCGTACTACCAAAAGCGGTACAATGATCACACCCCCCTGGTTGTATCTGCTGCCGAGGTCTTCGCCCTGAGCAAGAACAAGGGTCAGAAGTGGGAAAGGCCTCCCAGACCGAGGAGTGACGGTGACACGAGCCAGTACTGTGAGTACCATGGCCACACCGGCCACTTAACTGACAACTGCCGGCGTCTGAAGAATTCCATCGAAGAGCTGATCCGGAAGGGGAGCCTCGGCAAATATGTTGCCAAAGGCCAAAAGACTGATGCCGGCGGCTCCAATAAGAAATCCGTCTTTGAACGGATAGGAGTAATCCATGTTGTCATCGGGGGCAACGAGAACGGTGGGTCCGCTCATGGGCACAAACGACACCTGAACGAGCTGTATCAGGCCATCAACTTTGTGCCCAAAACAGCGATCCCCGCTTCCAACATCCCTGACATGACTATTGGAAAGAAGGACTACAAGGGAGTCATCGCCCCTCACAGCGACCCACTTGTAGTCCACTTGGACATATCCAACCACTTGGTCAAGAGGTGCCTGATTGACACGGGCGCCTACACGAACATCATGTTCAGGGAGTGCTTTCTCAACCTCGGTCTGAAGGTTGAAGACTTGAGCCCCTGCACCAATCCGTTGTCTGATTTTCGGGGGGCCGACTGGTACCCTTGGGGTCGATCGGTGCCCGGTGATGTTCGGCGAGGGGGATGCGGCTAAGAATGTCCTAGCTGAGTTCGTGGTCATTGACGGCTCGTCCGCCTACAACGTTCTCATAGGCCGAGTCACTCTGAGCGAGGCCGATGCAGTAATGTCCATCCTGGCCCTGACACTGATGTATGTCTCGGACCGGGGGGAAGCGCACAAGCTCGTCTCAAAGGACGAGAAGGACGAGGTGGTCAACATCCAGATATCTGCCAGAGGGTTCAACATGCAATCCCTCAAAGTGGCAAAGAAGTCAGAGAAGGGGAAAATCCCATCCTTACAACAGGAGGGCAACCTCATGGATGCAACTGTCGGCATGGTCGAAGGAGCCGAGACCGAAGAAGTGGAGATTGACCCAGGACGCACCGTAACTGTCGGTGTCAACCTGGAGCCAAAATTCAGGGCCGCTCTCCTAGACCTGCCGAGGAAGAACAAAGACGTCTTCGCCTATTCAGCGGCCGAGATGCCAGGCGTGAGCCGGGAGGTAATTGTTCACAAGCTGACCGTACTCCCCACCGCTCGCCCTGTCAAGCAGAGGATGAGGAACTCCTCAGCCGAGAAGGATGAGGCCATCAAAGCCGAGGTAGATAAATTACTAGCGGCGGGCTTTATCATGCCTTGTACTTATCCTGAGTGGTTAGCTAATGTTGTAATGGTGAGGAAATCATCGGGGGCGTGGAGGATGTGTGTAGATTTTACCAATCTTAATAAAGCGTGCCCCAAAGATTGCTACCCCTTGCCTCGAATAGATAGTTTAATTGACGCCACGGCAGGCTACACCATGCTGAGCCTGCTGGACGCCTTCTCAGGATATCATCAGGTATTCATGGCCGAGGAAGACATTCCTAAATGCACATTCATCACCAGTAACGGCACATACATGTATAAGATGATGCCGTTCAGTTTGAAGAACGCCGTCGCAACTTACACAAGACTGGTGGACAAAGTGTTCCAAAATGAAAAAGGGCGAAACATTGAGGCTTACGTCGACGACGCTATTGTAAAAAGCAAGTCTGACGGCGAGCACTTAGCCGATTTACACGAGACATTTTGTTCACTAAGGAAATACAAGATGAAACTCAACCCAATGAAATGCAACTTCGGTGTCCGGGCAGGTAAGTTCCTCGGCGTGCTTGTCAGCGCCAGGGGAATTGATGCCAATCCAAAGAAAGTCCAAGCAATCCTGGACCTGCCGGAGCCGAGGAATCGAAAAGAGGTTATGATGCGACGGGAGGATGGCGGCTCTAGCCCGTTTATCTCTCGGTCGACAAAAGCACCCCATTCGTCAAAGTGTTGAAGGGGAATAAAGACTTGGTGGGGGAGGAGCAGAGCACGACTTTTCAAGCAAATCGAAAGCTCATCTTGGACTCTCCCAACCCCTGTCAGGCCGATCTTTGGGGAGACGCTATACCTATACATAGCAGTTACCTCGGCCACGGTCAGTGCCGTAATCATCAGAGAAGAAGACAAGCAGCAACACCCAATCTACTTTGTCAGCCATACATTGTTGCCCACCGAGAGAAATTACCCGCTGATTGAAAAAGCAGCCTTTGCTGTTGTCGTCGCCGCAAGGAAATTGAAACCTTACTTCGACGCACATCCCGTGACGGTCTTAACCGACCAGCCATGGGAGAAAGCACTGGATAAATTTGAGCAATCCGGCAGGCTCATCAAATGGGCATTAGAGCTATCCGGCTTCGGCATTCAATACAAGTCGAGGCCCTCGATAAAGGGACATGCACTTGCAGATTTCCTAGCCGAGTGCACATATCAAGAAGAGCAAAACCCCGGAGTATGGGAAGTATACACCGACGGGTCCTCCACAGCAAACAGCTCAGGAGCCGGCATACTTATCATCAGCCCAAACGGGGACGAGTTTGAGTACGCCTTGAAATTTACCTTTTCGGCCTCAAACAACAAATCTGAATACGAGGCGGTGATAACTGGAGTCGAGCTAGCTAGAGCTGCCGGGGCGGAGCACATCATTTTGAAAACAGACTCACTTTTAGTGGCTAATCAAATCAGAGGAGAGTACGAGACTCGAGACGACGGAATTGTAAGATACCTGGAAAGGGTAAAAGCTGACACTTCAAAATTGAAATCTTTTCAGATACAATGCATTCCCAGGTCTGAGAACAACCGAGCCGACGCTCTCTCAAAGCTGGCCAGTTCAACCATCAAGAATGTCGGTCGAACTATCTTTGGTGGACATCAAGAATGCCAAAAGCATTACTGAGACCGTCGGCATGGTGGGCGACATAGAGGCCGAGACGACGTGGATGACTCCGATAATAAAGTACAAACTGGTGAATGAATTACCGGAGGACCACAGTCTCTCACAGAAGATAAAGAGGATCGCAGCAAGGTACTTGGTGTTTGAAGGAGAATTATACAGGAGGTCCGTGATAAGGCCACTCTTGAAATGCGTCGGCCCAGCCGACGCGGAGCTATCTTGTGAGAAATTCACGAAGGCATCTGTGGTCATCACATGGGGGCAAGAACACTAGCCCACAAAGCTCTCCCGAGCCGGCTATACGGCCTACCATGCTTGAGGATTCAGAGCCAAAACCAAAAAGTGCAACAACTGTCAAATGCATGCTCCGGTGATACATGCACCTTCCGAGACTGCGGTAGGTACTTAGTCCCCTTCCTTTTGCACAGTGGGGGATGGATCTACTAGGGCCATTTCAAATGGCATCCGGAGGAATAAAGTACTTGATTGTCGCCGTTGACTACTTCACCAAATGGGTTGAAGCGTAGCGGTACTGCCAAGACCACGGCCGCCGTAAGAAAGGTAATCGGGAAAATGTCATAACTCGTTTTGGGTTACCCCAAGTCATGGTATTTAACCACGGCCGAGAGTTTTGGAGTGACACAATAATGAACTGGTTGGAAGAACTTGGCATCAAATTTGCATACTCCTCCGTCCGCCACCCACGAGCAACGGACGGCGGGCGCGCCAATAAAACAATCCTCACGGTTTGAAGAAGACAGTTGAAGACCTAAAGGAAAAATGGGCCGATGAACTACCCGGCGTCCTGTGGTCCCTCCGGACCACGGAGAAAGAAGCAACGGGTTACAGTCATTTCCACTTAGTCTACGGTCCGAAGCGATCCACGCAATTGAAGCAAGCTGTGCCGAGCATTGAACGGCCACCTTTAACCCGGTTGAAAATGAGGAAGGTCTAAGAGCCTCCCTAGACCTGGTCGAAGAAAGCCGAGATACAGCACGCCTCAACTTGACAGTATACCAAAACCGAATGAGAAGAGCCTACAACCGAAGAGTCCACAAAAGGGACTTAAAAGTAGGAGATCTAGTCCTAAGAAAGTCAGCCGCCACCAACAAAGGGAACATTCATGGTAAAGCGACGGCTAGCGGGAAGGTCCCTACAAAGTGGTTGAAGAAATGAGGCCGGGTACATACCGGCTGACAGACATGGAGGGTGTGCCTTTGATGAGCCATTGGAACACTGACAATCTCAGGAAATACTTTGTATAGCGGCGGAGGTGCCCAAGACAACTGTTGGCACCCCGACGCGTGTTTATATCTAATGAAGAATCATCCAAGTTTTCCATCAAAGTGTTCATTCCTTCCCCCCCCCCCGTAGTCATATCGAGGTAGACGCCACGGCAGTCACTACCAAGAAGTAGACGCCACGGCAGTCACCCCAAGAAGTAGACGCCACGGCAGTCACTACAGAGAAGTAGACGCCACGACAGTCACCCCAAGAAGTAGACGCCACGGCAGTCACTACCAGCGCAATTGACAGATACGAACGCTGTCGTGCCGTAACCCCTAGTCGCCTCGGCCAACCGAAGGCCTGGCAGGGGACACAATAGTCGATACGCTAACATACGCTGTCGCGCCGTAACCTCTAGCCACCTCGGCCAACCGAAGGCCTGGCAGGGAACACAACGGTCGATACGCTAACATACGCTGTCGCGCCGTAACCCCTAGCCGCCTCGGCCAACCGAAGGCCTGGCAGGGGACACAACGGTCGATACGCTAACATGTTTAAAAAACGTTAAACACAGTTGAGATATGCATTCTAACTGCCTCGGCCAGGCCGAAGGTAAAAACGAAAAAAGCGCTCAATTAATAACGTAAGAAGACAAGTGAAGAATGGTGATCAAAGCCCCGGCCAAGCCGAGGGCCAATAAACAAGCTTTATTAAAAATAATCACAAGGAGAATGCAGACGACGGCCGTCCCCATAGGGATAAGCCAAAACACAACCTACCAAAGTTTTACAAAAAAACAAGGAAAAGAATAGCAAAAGGTTACAGACATATCATTTAAGCGCCAAAAGATGTCAGGGAGGAAAGGCTTAATAATTGGCCCCCGAACAGCTGAAGCTATTCGAGATGCCGGGGGAACCTGGTGACAACCGCCCGTCTCCCTATGCCTGTTGCTGCTGTTGCTCGCCATCAGCGACGTTAGCAGCATCATCCTTGGTAGGCGACCCAGAAGCCGTCTTGGAAGCTTCAGCCTCAGCAGCCTCAGCTCCCTTCAGTCTCTCGGCCTCTTCCTTGGCCACTTTCGCAATTTCAGCACGGGCCGCCTTCTCCGCGGCCACCTCTTCCTCCTTCTTCACCCTTGCCTCCTCCTTGGCCTTCTCCTCCGCGGCCTTCTCCTTAGCTTCGAGCTTGTCATCAAGCAGCTCGTCAAATTTTGGCCACGGAAAGGAGCCATCAAGAGGAAAGAGCTCCCCAATCACTTCCTGGCGACTTCTTCGGCGGGTCCGTGTGACCGCACATATTAGGGAGGATAACGGTTTGGAGCGTCTCAATATCCTCCTCCCTTTGGGCGATGATAGCATCTTTATTCCGAACCACCTTCCCCTGGGACTGAAACATGCCCCTCCATTCGTCCCTCTGCTTAGCATAAAAGTCGACGACTTTCTGGAGGTGGTCACGCCCCTCCAGCAGCTTAGCAGCTTCAGCCGCCGCAGCCTCGGCCTTGGCTCTCTCAGCAAGGACTTCCTTTTCAGCGTCCTCCCTAAGTTTTCTCTCAGCATGGACAGCCTTTACAGCCTCAGCCTTGGCACTCTCGGCTTCCTTCTTCAGCCATGACCTTCTCTTGCTCAATAATAAGAGCACCGGCCGCCTCAGCCCACTTCATCTGCATCCTGGCCAAACTTAGACCCTCTGACCTAAGCTGGGCGGGGGTAGGTTTCGGTAGGGAGGAAACAGCGGCGGCATCTTTACCACCTGTCTGCATAGGACGCTTGTCAGGACGCCATTCGACATTATGTTCGGTGGACGGCAGCGGTTGATCTACAAAAAATTCAATCAAATCATCCATGTCAACATTCATGGACAAACCAGAGAGCATGTCATCAGGAACGCCCAATGAACCGGCTAAGTCTGAGCCATAGGATAGATCTGTACCAGGCTTGGACTTCTTGGTCGGATGACGCATTTCCTTGCCGGCAGCAGTAGCAGCAGTAGAAGCAGAAGCATCAGCGGCAGCGTTGGGCTCTTTCCTCTTACGGAAGAGAGGGTTTTCCACTGCCAAGGTGACCACCTCCTCGGCGGTAATATCAACGACCTCCACCGTCTCTTTATCGACTGAAGGGATGGGAGGTGGAACTGATGTCGACGCCGTCGCCGCCGAAGACTTCGTTTTCCGCGTTCGGCGCGGCATGTTACCAGCAACCTTCGCCTGTGCCGCCTCCACATTTAAGCCCTTCAGCTGCTGATCCACGAGATCATTCGGCGACGTTCTGCGATCACGGGCTAGAGCCTTAGGATGCAAATCAACAACGGTCTTGTCCTTGGCAAGCCCCATTCTCCGGAGGATATCCTCAGACAGGTCCGGGCCAAAATCGTCTGCAAAGGAAACAAAGCAAGAGTTAAGCGAGAAATAAATCAAAGTTCAAAAAACAGAAACATTGAGAGCAGAGATGGGCCTCACACCGACCCCACTCACCCTGTGCTAGGGCCGGTATGAGGCCGACATGGCAGAGCAGCTCATCCTGAAGAATGATCTGCGTCGGGGGAATCCATCTCTTCGGCACCCCATTCTTCTCCTCCTCAAACAGCCTCATCGCCAGCTTCTCATCCGCATTAAGAGGGACCTTGCTGGCGTCCATCTTAAGCTTACTCCGGGTGACCCATTTATCATGCTCCGCCTTACTCTCGCACCGCAAATTGACTTGGTGCTGGAAGGACCGGGGCAGGAGATAGTCATCCGGAACCTCAACGTACACCCACCGCTCCTTCCAGTCCTTGCAGGAAGAAAGCTTATCAACGGAGACGTAACCCGGCTCCGTCCGCACGCTGTACCACCCAACGCGACCAGGGGCTGACGGCCGAAGGTGATGAAGCCGACGGAATAAATTAACCATTGGGACCTCCCCCTTGAAGAGACAGAGTCAGACAAAGCCGACTATGGTCCTAATAGCCAACGGATGCAGTTGGGCCACGGCGACGTTCATGGCTCTAATGATGGCCATAACGTATTCATTCAGCGGAAACCGGAGCCCGTACTCCAGGTGCCGGATGTATACGCCGGTGCAACCCGGGGGAGGGCAACAGACGGCCTGACCCTCCTCAGGGATAAAAATTTTGTATCCCCTGCCGAAGTAGAAATGGCCCTCGAAAAGTGTTTCGCCGGAACAACTGGCGAACTTATGGGTCCAAGCACGGTCAGGGCAGACCTTACAGGCGTCGCCGTGATCCATGATGTACTGCCTCCCCTCATTAGGACGAGTCCTTCCAACATCATCACCGTCACCATCAACATCATCATCATCCTCCCAATCCTCCAAAGCTTTTGGATCAACTTCGGGAGAAGGAGACCTAGGGCCCCCAGACCTTATCGGGATGGCGTCTAGTATCTCCTCCTCATCAAGACGCGACGGGGAATCCCCCGGCGTACGGTTACTTGGACCGGCATCAGCAGAAGACATGTTCACAACAAAAAAAACTTAACAATTAAAAGTTGAAAATCTGTTTGTTTACCTCGAAGAAAAAGTGCTACGCCGGAGTAACGCTTCGAAGACTAGAGAGAAGTTTCGTCTAAGAAAATTAAGCAAGAAGAAGGAAATTTTTTGAAGGAGAAAATTTTTGAGAAAATGAATTTGGAAGGCCAAAATTCAAAGGCTAACTCTCCTATTTATAGGGCAAAGCCCACTCAAATCCGACCAATCAGGGCAAAGCCCATGAAGCGTCAACCAATCAACGCTGAGCCACGTGTCAAGCATGCAGCCGTGGAATGTCAATCGACAAACAGTTGCAAGGCTTCTCCAACACGCTCCTTGACAGAATACCAATCGACGAATCTTCTTCAACACGCTCCTTAAATAATCTATTTACCAAACGGCCAGCTGATCATCCAAGCTTGGCAGCACCGGCCGGGGGCAATCAAAGCATCCGCCACTCTCAACCTTGGACCCGCCGGCCAGCGACATCTTCTCTTCCACATTTGATGTCCATTACACATCCATGTGGAGGGGGGATATGGTACGGCGGCCTGATCAGAATCAAGCCGAGGAAGAAGAAGCCGGGGCAGAAATTTTTACTTGCGCAGAATACGCTCAACACTCGTCGAAGGTCCATACCACGACATAGACTACGCTGGGGGAAAATTGATGGGGCATATTCTGCACCCGCTGACCGAGTCAACATATTGAGCAAGGTCAAAGATATCCATAGCAAGTCAACAACTTAGATAGCCTAACCGACGCAGCCTGTCGGCCTGTCTCTTGTGCCTCGGCCATGGCAGCCAGCCAGCCGGGACACATATCCGCGTACTCACATCCAAGACCCCCTCGGCGGCGGGTCAACAGGGCCCGCCGGCCTGCCATGGGTCCCTCGGCCGAGGGTAGATCAGTCTTTCCACCTGCTAGCCACTTGGCCACTACGTGACAAAAGGTGAAAGTCTATAAATACTCCTCAACCCTCATTGAGGAAAGGATCCGAAAAATAACCAAAACACCTCATCATCTGGTAATATCTTCCTTATCTCTCTACAATACATACTTGGCCAAGTAACACATAACTTAATCCCTTTAAGTTTACTGACTTAAGCGTCGGAGTGAGTACGCTCGGTACAAAGCCGAGCCCTCAGTTTGTTCATTGTTTCAGGAGACCGAAAGGAGGATTCAATCAAAGACATCATTCTACAAGCACGTGTGGTAATAAATAACTGCTCTGGAATTACACCCGGAACAATTGAAGATCAAGTTATCTGAAGATTCATTCAAGTATTATGAGAAGACGAAGTCCGTCTAAAGATTAATTAAGCTTGGATGATGAAGTAGCCTATACTTGAATATCTCCTATGAAGATTAGAATAGTATAGGTGATTATCTCGTACTGGTAACTAAGAGTGAATTTCTTTTATTGGTAAAGTTATAGCTTTGCAGCTATAACATTACTAGTAAAAGAGCTCAATGTTATAGTTCTTCTACTATAACATTGAGATGCTGAGTTTATTTTACACGACATACATTGTTTCAAAATTGCTTTTTAAAATTGTTTAAGTTTATTTTAAATGTTTTAGTAAAAGTATTTATTAAATAAATCCCGATTTAATGCGGAGTTTGGTTTTATATTAAACGTTGGTTAGTAGTTGTTTTGGGTTAACTTATGAGTTGGACCATGCTACTAATTAGGGTTTTAATATAGCTACTCCTAAGACCTAAATTCTAACCTAATATTGAGCCAGGGTTTACACGAGTCACGAGGCATATGAGTCGTGATATCTCGTGTGACCTAAGAAATATTTTGTAAAGATTTTATTCTCTAAGGAATATCTTTACATATCTTTTATATCTTACTTGATATTATTTTTTATGATAAAAATATTCTTGTTATGGAAAATCTTATCATATCTTAGAATTTATGGAAAAGATAATAGTAGAATAATTTATCTTATATCTTTTGGAATATTGTTTATTATCTTTAAAATTTTAAGGAAAGAAATAATAGAAGATATGATTTGTTTACATATCTCTTATTTTCGGCCATTAGGGTTTCATGAAACCGAGTAGCCTTGCTCTTTCCTTCCTATAAATACTTTGCTTTTGTAACATTTAAAATTAGAGACCTTAAGCATAAAATTAATTTTATTTTCAAAGAGCAAAACCGTGTATTTCAAGCAGAAAACCGATTTGCTATTTTCAAAGGTCGTGTATTTTAAAACTCGTATATTCATTTGTTAAGTTATCGTTATAAGATAATAGTGCTCAATAGATTTCTTACTTGTTCATTAACGTGAACCTTTGCAAGAATCATTAGTGCTTTCTTATTAGCGTAAGTTAGTCACTCGAGTATTTAACGGTACTCATTGAGTTATAGCTAGAGTTAGTTGTACGACTTGGGTTAGTAAATTTGTAATCCGTAGAAAGGTACTAAATTTATTAATCGAGAATAGTGGACGTAGGTTTCGATTTGTGAAACTGAACCACTTCAAAAACCGTGTGTCTCTTCTCTTTCGTTCATTTATTTGCTTTGTTCATACTTGATCATTAGTTAATTAGTTAAATTTTAATCAATAAACTTTAAATAATTAATTATATTCATACAATCGAAAAATCTTTAAAAAGATTTAAATCCTCAATTCACCCCCTCCTCTTGAGTATTTTGGATCGATAGACTCTTCAATTGGTATCAGAGCCACATGCTCTTGATTGCCTAACCGCAAAAAGGCTGATCTATCTTGTTCTTATTTATCTTATAGTTTTATATTCCGCTGCCTATCACGTGATAAATGGATTCCAAATATCTCAAGTGTCCCGTCTTGGATGGGAAGAATTATGGGTTATGGAAAAACATGATGACTCACTATGTGAAAGGTGTTGGAGTTTTGTCCTCCACAATAGTGCATGATAATATTATTAAATCTCATTAAGGAATATGCATGGGATATTCATTGACAATACTAGTCAACTGATCAACGTATATCGGTAACGGTTGGCCAACTAGGGTTTGACGTTACTGTCGTGAGACGGCGGTGTTCAGCTGATCCCTTTCAATCACACCTAAAGGAACGAGCCCCAACACGAAAGCTAATTAATTGTATGAGATACTGTTTAAATTAGTCCCTTGATAAATAGACTAAAAACTTAGTCGATTAATTAATTTAGAGAGATATTGAGTTGTGAACTCGAGGCGCGGAAATTATTATTTAATTATACGATAATTGAATAATAAAGTATTTGAGACGGGAATTAATAATTAAGCAGTTAATTGTTAAGATTGGTACTAATTGACTAATGTGATTAGTATTGGTACGTAAAATATATGTGTAGCGGTACACGTATATTTACGGAGTGATTTGGACGAAATTAATTGGAAGCATTTAAACATGAAACGATGTTTAAATAAAATTTACACGTATTTGTGCGACAAATATAAAAACCAAAATGGACCCGTAAATGGGACGTTGGACCATGTAAATGAAGTGTAGTGGATGATTACAAACATAATCATTACACTTTATTTATTCTTCCACAAGTTATATTATGTCTTTTGCATGTGATATATAATTGAACATAAAAATAAGACAATTTTTACACTTCGCCAATTCACTAATCCACCCGCCACTTTCTACACATTTACTCCAAGTTGTTGTTCATTTTTGTACACTACTTCACTTATCATTTACATGTGGTGAATAATAAGTGTGTACATCTCTCTAAAAATTAATAAGAACACTTACTAAGCTTGTTAGTAATTAAAATATTTATTACTAAGATTGTTAGTAATATTTACATATTATCAAGGGTAATCTTACTAATATCTAGTTAATATTAGTAAGGTTGTTGGGTAAGTTCTTGGGTGCTTAGAAAGGAGGTGTTCTATTTTGGACACTTGAAGATGGAGGATCTTGTCATTTATTTTAAGCTCAAGAACAATCAAGATGGGTGATCTTGGTTATGCCCAAATACTACCATTTTTCAATGTAAGGAAAATTATTTTCCTCTTCTTTTATTTTAATATGCTTTTATATTGCATGCATGTTACATAGATCACATAAACTCAAGTTATGAGATAATTTGATATTTAGTTAGAGTGTCTAATTAGGATCTATGATATTTCAAGTGGTTCAGAGCAGGCTTGTAATTTGCATGTTGATTTTCAGCATATTAATAAATTATGTGATAATTTATAAAAACTCAAAAATTGTGTTAGAAGCGGTTTTAGCACGAAATTTTTGGGACATGCATACCTACTGATCTCAAAAGATTTGTGGTAAAGTTTGGCGATTTATGAAGTTATTTTGCTATTTTTAATGATTTTTGGTAGAAAACCGAGTCAAAATGCCGTTTTTTAGTTAAAAATTGACTAAAAATAGTTAAAAGTTGATTCGGGTCATGGAATTGTTATGGTGTTTCATGCATGTTTTCTACTGATTGTATGAAAAATGTTGAAGGTTTGTTTGATGTTTTGCATGTTTATTGATTTTATGAGATAAAAGTCGATAAAAGTGGAATAAATTAATCATAATTTCGAAACAATTGATTCTGCCCTTGATAAATTTATATACATTTAAAAATATTATTTAAAAGATAAAAGTGAAATTTCAAATGTTATTTCACCTTGTTTTGATGTTTATTGGTTTTAGTGGTTAAAAACCGATGAATATCGATCTTTTTCTTCATAAATTTTATCCGAATTTTTGGGGCAATTTTTATGACATTTTGGTGTTCTTGGGAGTATTCTAGAATACTCAAAATTTTTGTTTCAATTGTTTGGGTAATTTTTCAATTATTTTGGATTTTTACTTAAAAATTATGATTTTACCGATTAAATTAGCAAAATATCACCAAATCAAACTAATTATTCATCATAAAATTAGCGAGGACTAACTTTGAGGTCCAAAACAGTTTGGACAATTAGTTTGGACTTAAATGAGATTTAAGAGTTGATTATTGATTTTTACATGTTAAAAATCGATTAAATCCACAAACACTGAGATGGATACCAACGATTGATGGATAGGGCGATTTTGGCATCTTTTTACAGTATTTTAAGCATATTTATTTAAGTTGAATGAATGATTGTCATTTATTTAAAGTATTTATCTTGTTGTACCTAGTATGACCTAGTTTATTTTAATCGTTATTGCCCGAAATGAATGGGAATATCGATTTGTTTGTAATTAAATACGATCTCGCGTATCGTCGGTTTGTAATTAATTAATAGTTTTATTTATTTTATTAATTAATGTATAATAGGAATAGCTATGTAATTTATTTGTAATAGTTATTTTTACCGGCGTTTCCAAAAGACGGATTACATCGAGACGAAGTCTATTTTGTAAGGTGTTCCAAATCCCACAAGAAGAAGCCACTTTTGGAATGAGGAGGCAAGCGACCAAGGAGTTGGTTTCCGATATGTAATAGTCTAGTTTTTATTAACTAGGTGGCCATACTAGGATTTATTCTACTTGTTTGCTTGTTTTTATTTTCGCGCATGCCAAAATCGCCATTCACATGCATTTTATTTTTCGCGGTTGTCAAATAACGTCATTTACATTCACCGACTTAGTTCACTTATAGGGAATTTATGACTAAATTGACAAGATCTCTCACATAACTAAAATTGAGATTAGCCTTACCAATTAGTAACACCTATGAATCTCTTGTTCATTAGAGCCACGCTCGCCCAAGCGGGGTGTTCTCTTTTTACCTTGAGTAAGTAGGGTGGTAAGCGGTTATCACACGCCAAAATTGGTTGGACTCAACGGGATATAAGACGGTCTTGCGTTCCGGGGCTAGTAGATGGATTTAAGGAAATTCGTCGACCAAGAGTTCTAGAGGTAGAATTAGTCAACGTGACTTACCGAATTTACACAATTATGGGATGTTTCGCCCAAGCGATGCTCATTTTTTTTTTAATATTTGGGTCTTGGAATCATTTATATAATTTAGTGGTATATTATTATATAAATGTTAAAACTTGTTAAAGATGTTTCACAAGTAAAATTAAAACATTGAATGTTAATTTTTCCTATTTTTCGTTCATTCTCATAAATGTATGACATCGCACACTTCATCCTCCTTTCTCTATTTATTATTATACTTGTTTCGTTCTTTCATAGAAAGCGGTTTCTTTGAAGGAATTTGGTTGCAATGATTGGTAACATGATTTACCAATTCACCTACATAAGCTTACAACGATTTTTGCGATTATTATACAACTTAATTAACGTCCATACATATTAAAAAGGGGTTTAATGTTGCAAACTCATATTACGAGTTTAAAAGGAAGTCACATTTTATCAAGAGAGTCTTGATTTTGGAAGTGACACCTCCGTCATGAAGATGACATATTAGTTTTAATTACTCAAGAGTAATTCGAAAGTTTGCGAAAAGAGTTTTCAAAAACACTTAGAATACTCCAATATGATACCGTTAAATGGCTCACTTCCAGAAAGGCCAAATCGATTGTTTATGCACTAAAGAGTTTAGGCATATGATGACAATTGAACGGTTAGATAGTCCAATTTCGCAAGAAGTTGAGATTTTGCCACATGTTGCACTCACTTTATAGTAATTCACTCTTACTAAGTGTATAAAATATCACAAATCACTTGAAGAGAGGTATTCATAAGATTCATTTTTGCTTGTTGAAGCAAAGAGGAATGTGAAAGTGAGTGGGAGTTAAGAAGATGTAACCCTAGATATATAGAATAGGACAAAGTTGAAAGAGACATCTACTCAAAGGATAGGCTAGTTCCACTATCTTGGTATGAGATATCAAGTATGGGTCATTTCTATGTAAAGAAGTTTACATGAATTGATAAAACGTAAGACGTCTAGCATAGGACATTTTTGTATTAAAATGGTGTTCGACTAGCAATGATTTTGATAGGGACAAATGTACCTAAATTTGGTTTTAAAAGAATGTAATCATCTATATTTATACATAGAAGACATCACTCATATGATTTAAAACAAAATGTTGTACCTAATTCTATGATAACTTGGTGGTTGGTTTAGACCACTCAAGTTAGATGAATTTTACATTCTTCACGAAAACTAAATATTATACTATCTTGTAGATTTTAAAGTCTCTAATCCGGTGAACCCAATTGATTAAACCTCAAGAAAATTCGTTTCACGTATAAACGATTAGCACATCGTATAACCATTTGATTGAGAATCTTATGGTATGTGTGCATGTATTATGTTATCTTTTGCAGAAAAGAAACACAAATAGTGAGGTGATTGACCATATATGTAACACCCGCCCTTTTCGTATAATTTTCATAAACAAAAATAATACTTTTACATTATTTTATCTAGTTAATTTTATTATATTATAAAAAGTAAATTTAATTAAAGATATAATATTTTTTTTAAAAACGTACTCTATATAAAATATACGTTTTCGTCGGATAGTGATAATAATAATAATAATAATAATAACTCTAGTAATATTAAAGTCCGTCTTAAATTATAGTAGGTTTAAGACGAATCTCCGTCTAGCAAAAGACCGTCACATGTTCACATGTTAGACTAGACCTATCTACTCTCGACCTATCCCGTGTCGACAACAAACCCCTCAATTTTGGCACCCAACTAATATAATAATAATAAAATTACTCACCCTCACACTCTCTGACCAATCATACCCCGCCAACCCCTCCCTTTTATTTTCGAAAACCCAGTGAATTAACCAAAACGACACCTGCAAACAACAAATTCTGCAGCTGTACAAACGAACCAAAACAAGCTCCAAAGAAACCCTTTAATGGCGATCATAAAATCCTAGATTTCTCGCTCATTTTTCGACCAAACTCAATAATTCTTGCACCATTCTTCTCCTTATCTCTTCCTTCATCTTTTAAGGTAAGAAAGACATAGTCTTGTGGAGTTCTCGTCTCGACCCGTCTCATAAATGTGACGTTTTTAAGCTAACTCGGCTGTTATTACGGTTTCTAGGTGAAGACTTTGAGGACCCAGAAGGAAACTCGTTCATAATAGACCATTCTCTTGAATATTGACGAAAGTTAAGGTAACGGTGATAGGTTACTCGACAAACGTCGGGAAACTCCGCCCTTCCTACTCGTTTTGCCCTTATTTATCGCAAATTTTAAGTCTTTCTGCGTTTTCCCATAGATGGAGTTGATTTTGTAGTGTTTGTGCTCATTTTACATGGTTGTTTGGACCCCTCTTGGTCCGTTTTTTTGTTGGATTCGGGTAAGGGGATGGAGTCGAGTTCACTGTCCTGCCATGTTTTATTTTTAACTGCTGAAATTCTATTTCTCTTCCGTCCTAATGCTACCCTCAAGGTCAGTGTTGAGTTGGGTTCAAATGGACTGCTAGGGACCTGTTTTTGTTGTGAATGTCGTCGTCCTACCCCTGTTTTGTGACAGATACCTCTGTCTCTTGGGTATGTTTTCCTTTACCTGAACTGTCATGCTCGTACTTTACCCATGCACTCGTGATTCTTCTCCTTCCTTCGTCTGTAATGTGCACTGTGGTCTCGTTTATTTGGGTAGTAATACCGCTGAATGTCGTCTGCAATTGTTAGAAATCTGAAAGTGCAGGGAATGTAGTTGGCTGTTGTGATGAATGGTGTAAGTGTGTCTATGTATACTCTATTTTTACCGCGTGGAAAACTCGATTTTGGACTGTCAAATAGGGTTCTGAGTACAGGAGCCGTGCATTCTATGCTTCCCTGTATGATTTCATTGAACAAATTCCCTTGCTTACCTCACTTTCTTTCCTGTTTGCCGAGAATGCTAAAGCCATTCTTTTTTTTTTTCTATTTTATGGATATTGATGTTGGGCTCACCAACATTCAACTCATGGGCTCAAGTTATGATGACTTTTGGACTCACTTCTCTATTTTACTTGGACTCAATTTCTTGATGTTTGTGGGCTCACCATTACTAAATTTTTGGGCTTAATTTGTCACTTGTATTGGATTGTTTGCATTTCATAAATTTCCACATGACGTAAATTATCCATTACCACCTGTTATATTTTATTTATTTTATTTAACCGACATGTATAATTATAAAATGAAATGTTTATTTTATATGTCAAAATATGAAAAGGTGATTATAAATAATTACTTGTAAGAGTCGTATTCTTGTAGAAATGCCATGATACTATCATATATGCTTGATTTACATTTACGCTCTACTTGTGCTGTTCTGGCAAGTACGGGTTTGGCCTGCTTGTGCTGTTCTGGCAAGTATGGTTTTGGCCACTTGTGTTGTGCTGGCAAGTGAGTCATATCTTAGTCTTTCCGCCACTTTTGTGCTATTCTGGCGATTGGGGTACTCGGTCTCCTTAGTAGTCGAGTCTTGGGTGCGTGATGTGCTGGCGCACGTCGAATCGGGATGTACACCCGAGAATCTTCTGATTTAGACTAGGACCGTATCATTATCGTAGTCCTACCCGGGGAAATTATAGTCTAAGAGTAGTAAATGTTAGGATTTTGGATGGTTAAATTGGTCATATCTCCTTGAATTATGTGCTCATGTTTAGGTGGTCTTTATGTTGCTCTCTTACGTTCTTCCTCCATTATTTAACATTGTTTATGCTTTGCTTACTTGCCTATCTTATTCCTTTTCCTTATTCTTGAAGCTTTGAACATGTATGATCATATGCTTAGTTACAATTCAACTCATTCTTATCTTACTTAATCTGATCATTTGTTTATGTGCTTTGTCATGTTCATCTTGATGTTTTGTGGCTGGGAGAACCTTGAGTTACTCCCCACTGACTGTGGCTTTCATGTTTACATGAATGACAGGTTGGTGAAGATGCTTATTTGGGGTTTAACGTGTGAGCTAGCGAGTACCCCGGACTTTTAGATTTCTTATTCATCGCTTAGACTCACCTATTTCATTGTGTCATTCGAGGGATATCTTTTCCCCACTTTTGACCGTTCTATTTGTATGAACCCTTGTTTTTATTTCCGCTTGTTCCTTCGGTCGAATGTTAGTGATTCCCGCATGCTAAACTCTATCTACTAAATAAAAGTTTTAAAAACTTCACATTTTTCGCATATATTTAGTAGTTTACTTTCTGCTTTATCGCGGGGTGTCACCGTTGGTATCAGAGCCTTTGTAGCTCCCGACGCACACACGTGTACCCCAAACTTAAATTTTGAACTTGACGTTGAAATAATGAATGAGAGATAGGTAGAACTAAGGTAGAACTAAGGACCTAAGTTGGTAGTCTTCTTGTGTATGCTATTTGTTAAGTACTAACTCGTTTGACTCTCTTTGGTGCTTTAAGAAGATGGTGCGACCAAACAATGTGGAGAATACTATCTTGCAAGCCCTTACTCAAATTCTTCAAAATCAACAAAATGTCAATGTTCAAGCCCATCCCGCTCCACAAGTGGGAGATCATCAAGGAAGTTTTGCTTGTATTGAAAGTCAACTAGCAAGAAACAAGGCTAGGACCTATGGTGGTGAAGTGGATCCTATTAAGCTTTCCGAGTGGTTTCGTGACATGGAAAAGAATTTCTCTCTTTATAATGTTCAAGATCGAGACAAAGTGAAGCTTGCCTCTCATTTCCTTGTGAAGGAGGCCGATAGGTGGTGGACTATTACCGGATCTTCCGTCACTCAAGACCCCACTTTTGATTGGAACCGTTTCAAGACTCTTCTGGAAACTCGTTTCTACCCTAAGGAACTCAAGCAACAAAAATTGAAGGAGTTCATTGATTTCAAGCAAGGAGGCCTATCCGTTCAAGCTTTCACCAACAAATTCAATGATCTTGCTCACTTTGCCCCTAAGTTTGTGAAAGATGAAGATGAACGTGTCTACTTCTACCGAAGCAAGTAGAATCCCAAGTTGGAAAGTATGGTGAGAAGAGACTCCACAACCTTTGTGGCGGTCTATGATGATGCTCTTTGGGCCGAAAATTCCTTGAAGGCTATTGATGATGATGCCAAGACTCGTTCCCACTCTACTTCTTACCGTCCAAACTTTCATGGCAAGAGACCCTTTGTACCTTCTCCTTCACCAAACCATTCTAACAAGAGGTTTGTACCAAGAGCAGAAGAACCAAGAGTGCAAGAACCAAGGAGGCAAGAGCCTAGTGGACAAGTTTCCCAATCAAGAAACAACAACCTCAATTTGGAGAAAGCTCGCAAATGCTTCAATTGTAAGCAAGCCGTTCACCCCGGAGTTGGATGCTACAATCGACCTTTGAATTGCTACATTTGTAAGAAGCCCAGACATCGTGCCAATGCTTGCCCCGAGAAGAAGGATGATCCTACTACTAAAGCCAAGCCAAGAGGAACCATCTTTGTCATGAGTCGTGCCGATGCCGCCGCTCATCCCGACATCATTACGGATATGTTCTCAATTTTTGATCAACCATGCCTTATTCTCTTCGATACCGGTACATCTTTATCTTTTATTTCTTCCAAGTTTTCGGAAAAGTTAGCTCTTGACCGTATACCTAGTGAGGATACCCCTATATCCTTACCTTCCGGAGAAATCATTTCATGCTCCTATTTCTTTCCCGATGTCCCTATCATAATTTCGGGAAATCTTTTCCCCGCAGCTAACCTACTTCGTTTTCCCCTTGAGGAATTCGATGTGATTTTGGGTATGAATTGGTTGTCCAAGCATGATGCAAGATTCGAGTGTAGAGATCAAAAGATTCGCCTCAAAAGTCTGTTAGGAACCCGCGTATCCTATAAAGGAGTTCGTTCTCAAGAAGGTGTGAAGTTGATTTCCGCATTGAAGTTGATGAGTATGGAGAGGAAGGGTCACCAAGTCTTTTTATGTGTCGTGACTTCTACTTCTTCTTCTTTGACGAAGCTTGAAGAAGTACCCGTGGTGTGTGAGTTCGCCGATGTTTTTCCCGAGGAGTTGCCCGGGATACCTCCCGAGCGTGATGTTGAATTTTCTATCGACCTTGTGCCCGGAACCGGACCGATTGCAAAAGCTCCTTACCGTATGGCTCCAGCCGAACTTAAAGAGTTAAGGAAGCAACTTGATGAGATGATTGAGAAAGGATTTATTCGACCTAGTGCCTCACCTTAGGGTGCTCCCGTTCTCTTTGTGAAGAAGAAAGATGGATCCATGAGACTTTGTATCGATTATCGTGAGCTTAACCGTGCTACTATCAAGAACAAATACCCTCTACCAAGGATTGAATATTTGTTTGATCAACTCAAAGGTGCCTCTACTTTTTCCAAGATTGATTTAAGATCCGATTATCATCAAATTCCCGTTCGTGATTCCGATATTCCAAAAACCACCTTTAGCACGAGATATGGACATTTGAGTTTAAGGTGATACCCTTTGGTTTAACCAATGCCCCCGCTATCTTCATGGACCAAATGAACCGAACTTTTAGTGAGTTCTTGGACAAGTGTGTTGTGGTCTTCATCGACGATATTCTCATCTTTTCTAAATCCGAGGAAGAGCATGCCGATTATCTTCATACCATCTTAGAGATTCTTCGTCGTCAAAAGTGGTTTGCCAAGTTTTCCAAGTGTGAATTTTGGTTGTCTAAGGTGTCATTTATTGGTCATGTGATATCTAAGGAAGGTGTTATGGTGGATCCTTCGAAGATTGAAGCCGTGATGGAATGGATGAGCCCGACCAATGTTGGTGAGATCTGTAGTTTCTTGGGTTTGGCGGGTTATTACCGTCGCTTTGTAAAGGATTTTTCTAAGCTTGCTAGACCGATGACTCAACTTTTGAAGAAAGAAACCAAATTCTTGTGTACCGAAGCTTGTGAAGTAGCGTTTCAAGAGTTGAAGAGAAGATTGACTACCGCTCCCGTGTTGACCTTACCCGAGGATGGAGTGGATTTCGATGTGTTTTGTGATGCTTCTAAGATGGGTTTAGGTTGTGTTCTCATGCAAAATAGGAAGGTTGTTTCTTATGCTTCACGACAATTGAGAGTTCATGAAGTGAACTACCCTACTCACGATCTTGAGTTAGCCGCCGTTGTTCATGCCTTAAAGATGTGGAGACGCTACCTCATTGGAGTTCATTACCGTATCTACACCGATCATAAGAGTTTGAGGTATATTTTCACCCAAAAGGATTTGAATATGAGACAACGCCGTTGGTTGGAATTAGTGAATGACTATGATTTGGAGTTGTTATATCATGAAGGAAAGGCAAACGTGGTTGCCGATGCTCTTAGTAGGAAGTCAACTCATTCCCTGAGTGCTATCCGTGTGCTTCCCGATGACCTTTCACTACTACAGAAATCATGAAGGACATCGGACTTCTAGACACATGGACATCGGATTATAGGCCGATGTAGAGTTCAGTCCCGTCCATATGGGGTGTAATGGACATGGGACTTTAAACCGATGTCCATTAATATATGCACATCGGATTTTTAAATATATCCGATGTCCATATGAGTAATGAACATCAGATTTTAACATTAATCCGATGTCCATATGTGTAATGTACATCAGATTTTTATAGAAAGCCCATGTCCTTTGAAGCTAGAATTACATCGAACTTTTATAAATCCGCTGTCCTTTATATTGTTTTTTTTTTAAATTTTTTTTTGAAAAGAGCAGGCCAATTCATATTGCATTACACCAATTTGAATGCCAAAACATTAATACAAAACATGCCAACTGCCATTCAACCAAAATGATCGATTTCAATTAATAAAAACCGATCCCAATCAACATACAACGCAACCGTCTCCGTCATCCGAATTCAACAACTAACGAACAACAACAAAGGGCATAACAAATCCCAGCCAACATAACATATGGTCTTGCAGATCATGTAATCAATTTTTCAAAATGCAACTACCTAATACATTACTACGCTAGCTAGCTATCTACGGCTAGATATTGAGAAAATAGTTCGCCCACAAGTCCCGAACCTCATCTAATTCTTCTTGTGAATATGGCGTGGTGTCTTGAAAAACCTGTAATGCATATTAATGACAATGGGGCAGTCAGACATGGCCTCACAAGGGCAGCTTCATATAAGCTAATAATTAAGGGAAGAGGGTGCAGCAGCTAGCTCATTGAATTGGCAATAGTATTTGACGGCATTTCACACTATATCAGCAGCAATTAACAGTAAAACAGGGGCATATAGAGCATATTTCAGCAATACAAAAATACATTAAAATAAGTTACACCACAATTCAGCAAACAACAAAAAGTTATAGCATTTTACACTATTTTACAGCAAAACAACAAGTGTTTTCCAGCAATTTAAACCTTATTACAGCAAAACAGCGACAATGTACAACATTTAACACCATATTGCAGCAAACCAGCAAGGTTTTTCTTAAATTCAGACCTTACTACACCAAAACAACAACATTTTACACTATTTTTCCAGCAAAATAGAAATATTTTTCAGCAATTTTAGACTCTGTTACAGTAAAACAGCAAAACTTTACAGCATTTTACACCATATTTTAGCAAAACAGCGATAATTTACAACAAATTACGCCTTATTAGAGCAAATAAAATAAAATCCAGCAAACATAGCTTTTGATTTTATGATTTCATTTTTCAATATTTTTTATCGCTCATACGCTTAATGGTTCGAAATGGGGTTGCAAAATACAAAGAGTTTTGGAAAAAATACAAGTATTCGACATGTAAAGTTATAACTTAACACTCATTGTCAAGGTATTTCAACACTAGCTCGCCCCACCCCCGTTCAACACTATTGGCATAAATCTCCTACAAAAACTCTCCATAGACATTAACGCGAGTTTGCAAAATTGAGCATGAAAATATCCAATTGGACAGAGAATCACATGGGGAGTGAAAAACATCGAATAAAATAGAAAAATATATTTATTTTCTAAAAGGAATTATGAAACGAAACAGTAGCCTTGACACGGAGTAAAGTAGCATAGCCATGTACTAGGAAAAAAAGGACAGTCACCAACGCAAAGCGATTTTGTAGAGGAATAAGCAAACGAATACTTACGAGTCCTGAGAAAACCTGCGAAGAATCCCGTCTGAAGGTGTGGCCCCATCCAAGAAGTTTGCAGAAAAATTCCTTCAAAATCCATGAGCCAAAAGATATAAATTTTGAGATGACCCTTCACAAACACAAACAAATGATACCTGCCTTTGAGTTTAGTGAGATACTTACAATCTGATGAGCTTGTTTAGCTGCCCAAGTGAAGGAGGAATCGATCCACTGAGTGCATTTCTTGAAATGTCTCTGCAAAGCAGCATCCAGAATAAAATATACTAATGAATGCCACTCGACTTATTACAAAGTTAACATATTAATCAAAAGGTGTTAGTGTGGAAGATTTGGTGGAAAAGGTCCATAAAAAGAGTTGAAGGCTCCATTCGCATACATGTTTAATTTACCTACGACATTTAACATAGGGTATATTGAGGCATAAACTAGTGAGCATTTTACATGCATTTTTCCCGTTTGCAGAAGCATCTGGATTGGAATACTAACCCTAAGACTCGAATCTTTCCGACACACGCCTCAACGTCCAGCACCCTATACATTTCAATCGTTTGCAATTTAGTTCACAGACCTAACTGTGACAGGACAATTATGATTCGGAGAACTCTCCTAATACCAGAGATTTGAACGTTGTTTGCCAGCCTTTGTACTCGTTCATTTGGCCATAAGAAATATAGTAAAGAATAAAAAATATCAGCCTTTGTGTTAACAGTCAAACTAACTCACAATCTAAAGTAATGTGTTTTCTAGTTCTCCACCGAGAGATTGGCAAAAAATGACAATCTTAACTGAAAAAGTATTCAACATTTAATTTCAATTATACTATTAAGACACAAAGCTATCATCTTTCCTAGACCAGAAGATATTGCATTAGGACCTAATCGAATCGGAAAAACAAAATAGAAGGGTACATAGAATATACCAAATCTTCAGCTGCCGTATGTAGATATAAACACAAGACAAAAACAAGAGGTGAAAATAATATACACCACACAAACCTGACAATCTATGAACAAGTTTTCCTTGAGTTATTTTAGTGAAGGGATTTAATACTCTTCCAATTTCTTCATCTCAACCTCTCACTTTCGCCTACCAGCTGCTTGGAAAAAAACGGCTTACAAAAAAATGACAGCCACAATAATATATTGTACTGAACGCAAATAATACAGGAAATGACAGCAACCCAACTCAATAGATGAATCCTATTACCTCTACTAGTTTGTTTATGGGTTGTACTTATTCTTTTACTAGAATCATCTGTAGAAAACGAATTATCCCCAAATTGAAATCAAATTTAATTGAAAACCCTAACCCTATTATTTAATTGTACCCTAACTGATAAAAATAATTGAATCCCAAAATGCAAACACCATACAAAACAAAATTTAGTGACAAATGAAAACAAATCCTCGAAAAACATATGAATTGCGAAGACCTAAAACTAATTGAAATAAAAAACTATACCTGATTGAGGATTGCGAACTTGAAGGTTGACGAATTACATCGAGGTAGTTGTGAGTCGACGGTGGAGAGGTTGTTGCCGTCAATAACACGGTGGTCGTTGGTGGGAGGTGGCTGCTGGCGGTGCTGCTAGAGTCCTATGTAAGAGTTGTGTTTGGGTGTGAAGTAAAATAATGATAGAGAATGAATGGTCCGAACTTGCAAGAGTAATAAGAAAAGAATAAGGGAAGATGACCTGTGTAGGGTGTGTTCTATACTCGTATTTGGGGCGGGGGAATTGTTTTCATTTTGCGCCCAAATTGAGGATTATATGGACATGGGTTGTAATTTAATCCGATGTCCATTATAATGGACATGGGTTGAAAATAACAACCGATGTCCATATAATATAATTACATCAGACTTTTATAAAAATCCGATGTGCAAACTTATTACATCTGTTTTTTCAAAAATCCGATGTCCATCCACTGATGTCCTTGATGAATTCTGTAGTAGTGTTTGTGCCGAATTTCGTAAGTTAAGTTTGCAAATAGTGGAAAGTGGCTTTGATTACCTTGGCGCTATGGTTGCCGAAGCCGCTATTCTTCGTGAGATCCGTGATAACCTTGTGGATGATGCTACTTTTAAAAGATTCCAAGCCAAGCTTCTTGAAGGGAAAGCTAAAGATTTTGAGATTGATGCTAGTGGATATCTTCGTTACCAAAGCCGCATTTATGTCCCCGATGCCAGTAACTTGAGAAAGAGAGTTCCTGATGAAGCCTATCTATCCCCTTATTCGATCCACCCTGGAGAAGACAAGATGTATAAGGATTTTAAGCTTCAATTTTGGTGGCCTAACATGAAGAATGACATTGTGACTTATGTTGGGAAATGCCTCACTTGTCAACAAGTGAAGATTGAGCATAAGAGACCCAAAGGTTTGCTACAACCGTTGGATGTGCCTTTATGGAAATGGGAATCTATCTCCATGGATTTTGTTATGGCTTTGCTTAAGACCGTTGGTGGAAAGGATGTCGTATGGGTGATTGTGGATAGATTAACCAAGTGTGCTAGGTTCATTCCCATAAAAGAGACTTGGAGTCTAGATAGGCTTGCTAGTGCCTATGTTGAGGAGATTGTTCGTTACCATGGTGTCCCTAAAGAGATCGTGTCGGATCGTGTCCCAAGATTTTGTTCGAGATTTTCTAAGGCTTTACAAGATGCTATGGGTAGTAAGTTGTTGATGAGTACCGCTTTCCATGCCGCTACCGATGGACAAACCGAAAGGACGATTCAAACTCTTGAAGATTTGTTGCGTGCTTGTGCCCTTGATTTCCATATTAGTTGGGAGAAGAGCCTACCTTTGGTGGAATTCTTCTACAATAACAGTTACCATGCCTCTATCAAGATGGTACCTTATGAAGCTTTATATGGAAGGAAGTGCCGTAGTCCGATTTGTTGGGATCAAGCAAGTGATGTTAGTGATCTAGGACCCGACAAGCTAGCCGAAACAATTGACCAAGTGAAGATCATCCGAGAGAGAATGAAAGCCGCCCAAGATCGCCAACAGTCTTATGCCGATGTTCGCCGTCGACCCTTCGAGTTTGAAATTGGTGATAAAGTGTTCTTGAAGGTTTCCCTTATAAAAGGAGTAAAGAGATTTGGAGTTAAAGGGAAGTTGAGTCCAAAGTACATTGGACCCTATGATGTGGTGAAAAGGATTGGTGCCGTGGCTTACAAATTGGATTTGCCCCCGAGTTTGGGTAAAGTTCATGATGTCTTCCATGTATCTCAACTTAGAAAGTACATTAGTGACCCGAGTCATGTGTTGTAAAATGATATTCCCGAGCTTGAGCCTAGTCTTTCTTTCGAAGAGAGACCGATTTGCATTTTGGATAAGAAAGACAAAAAGTTAATGACTAAAGTTGTCCCCTTATTGAAAGTTTTATGGAAGTGCGGTGACGTGGAAGAAGTGACTTGGGAACCGAAAGCTTCTATGCGTATCAAGTACCCGGAATTATTTTCTTAAGGTAATTTTCTTACTTCAATTTTCGAGGACGAAACTTTTTAAAAGGAGGGGTGATTGTAACACCCGCCCTTTTCGTATAATTTTCATAAAGAAAAATAATACTTTTACATTACTTTGTCTAGTTAATTTTATTATATTATAAAAAGTAAATTTAATTAAAGCTATAATATTTTTTTTAAAAACGTACTCTATATAAAATATACGTTTTCGTCGGATAGTGATAATAATAATAATAATAATAATAATAATAATAATAATAATAATAATAATAATAATAATAATAATAATAATAATAATAATAATAATAATAATAATAATAATAATAATAATAATAATAACTCTAATAATATTAAAGTCCGTCTTAAATTATAGTAGGTTTAAGACGAATCTCCGTCTAGCAAAAGACTGTCACATGTTCACATGTGAGACTAGACCTATCTACTCTCGACCTATCCCGTGTCGACAACACACCCCTCAATTTTGGCACCCAACTAATATAATAATAATAAAATTACTCACCCTCACACTCTCTGTAATACTCCGTATTTATAAGTCTTGGGGTACTCTATCGAGTAGGCCTTACTCTGTCGAGTAAGGGTAAGTTGCGAAATAGAATAGGTTCTGACCTGTTGGGTACTCGATCGAGTAACTAGGATACTCGATCGAGTAAGGGGTACTCGATCGAGTACCTTGGGTACTCGATCGAGTGTCCGGTTTTACGGGGAATTTTCTCGGGTTTTGTTAATTATGCGATTAAGGTATTTAAGTCTCGTCGTCATTGTTTTAAATCACTTTTACAAAACCTAAATCCCTGTTTAAGAGAGAAAGCAACCAGTTCATCTTCCTAATCGCGTTCTTAGCAATTCTCGGAGTTCAGACGGTCAGTTCTTGTCGTTATTCGTATCGTTGAGTTCCTTGCGTCGAGGGTAAGATCTATGTACCCTTTTTATTGTTTTTCCCTTGATTTGGTTAAACCCTAATTTAGAGATTGGGGGTTTTTGTGTGTAGTATGTGATGTGTAGCCTCTATGTGTTATATGATAGGAGGAGGGTTCGTAGAAGAGGCTTTTTGATATAGCTGTTGATACCGTCTGACTGTTGTGCTTTCCAGGTAGGATTTCCTACTCAGTATTAGTCCCATAATGGGATATTGGTGATGTGTTGTATTTGGTTGTTTGATATAATGATTGTACTGTGGTTGTGGTTGTGATTGCTGTTGATGGTTCTCGAGATGCGTTCTCGGCTGAAGTGGGGTCACTTGCGGGAGTGACTTCACGCCTAGTTTCGCCCTTCGTGGAACCCGCCACGGAAGGGGATGTGCACATTAATGGACAGGGTTATCGCTCACTATGTGGAGCGGGGATTTGGTGGGTACGGCTGCGGTCCCCCATCGCGGGGTGGTCCAAAGTGGACGGTCGGGATTGAGATGATGGGAATTGGTTGGTGTGTGTGTGTGTGTGTGAGTTAAGTCGTTCTGTTTATCTTATTATTGTTATACATGTTGATTGTGTGATTAGTACTAACCCCGGTGTTGTTTTGTAAACCTGCGGTGATCCATTCGGGGATGGTGAGCAGATATTGAGCAGGTATTGAGATGAGTACTGGGATAGCTGGGATGCCACGACATGATGATAGGAGTCTTCCGCTGTAGCCTTTAGTTTATTTACATTTCAGTTAGACAGTCAGTTTGAAATCATGTATCGTACTTTTGGTTTGGTTTTGAGGATTGTATCTATTCACTAAATTATTTATAATAAACATTGTTTCTTTATTGTTGTTTGAATATCATTGCCTCGGGTAACCGAGATGGTAATGTCTTCATACCTGAGTGGTCCTGGTAAGGCACTTGGAGTATGGGGGTGTTACAAATGGTATCAGAGCGACGATTCTGAAACCTGTAACCAATGAACTTAATGAACATAGGGAGTCAATTAAAATGAACCCGGGGTAAAAGTTGTGGGAGCTAGTGCAAAGGCTTGGGAGACGTCCTAAAGTCGCAGGGGTCGCCCTACAACTTTGAACCGGTCACATGGGGGAAGTGTTTGTCGAGTCGTATGTGTGTTTGGTTAACTTGTTTACGAATGTGATGGAATGTGTTAATTGTTGGATGTTGAAGTAGAAAGTTGAGCATGTGAAAGAAAATGGTGATATGAGGAAACTTGCTGATGAGATGATAACATGTTGGATGATTTACAATGTGGCATTTAATAACATGATGAAATGGTTTCGTTGATAGAAGAAAAGATGCGTAGTATGCTTATTAAGATATAGTGTGGTTTATAAAGTTTAGCATGTTAGCATATGACGTAACATGCGGGTAGCTTCAATGAATTAGTGTTACTCGATCGAGTGGGACTGACTCAATCGGGTGGGTTTTGGCGATTTTGAGTCCAGAATCGAGTTTTGGGGCACTCGATCGAGTAACTAGCGGTACTCGATCGAGTAGGGGGTCACTCGATCGAGTAGCCTAGATACTCGATCGAGTAGGTAAGAGATCAGAAGGTTTGTTTGGGGTCTGAAGTTTGGGTACTCGATCGAGTACGTGGGGCACTCGATCGAGTAGCCCATTACTCGATCGAGTGTGTTTGGGAACTCGATCGAGTGGGTTCTGGGCAGCGTGTTTTCGTGTTTTGAGGTTTAGTACGTGTGTTTATGTTTACCCTTTCTTATATAGCTTCAAGATGCCGCCCAAGAAGATCGCTTTGTATGCGAGAGCCGAGCTCATGACCATGGATGACATCGTTAAGATGTTAGAGCACCAGGATGCTCTTACTGAGACCCTGAAGAGAGTGAATGAGGACAAGGATAAGAATAAGGAGAAGGAGGTTGATCATTCTAAAATCAGCCTCTATATTGCGAGGTTTAACCCGAAAGAGTACAAGGGAGTTGGGGAGCCTAATCTGCTTGATAGTTGGCTGAGAGAGATGGAGAACATCTTAGACTTGGTTCATTGTCCTGATGAGATGAGAGTGGAATAGGCCGCGTTCTATCTGAGGGAGGCAGCAGGCAAGTGGTGGGATTCAGTGAAGGTGAGTGCTAAGGAAATATATACCAACCAAGGCTTACCTGCTATACCTTAGGAGGAGTTTCGTAGGGCTGTGAGAAAGGAGTTTGTACCGAAACATGTGAGGAGTAAGTTGAGAGAAGAGTTTGATGGTTTTAAGATGACTGCTGAGATGTCTGTGGCTGAGTACTACAGCCGTTCAATGAGAAGTCTAGGTATCCGAGGACATGGGTTTGAGTGAGGAGAATTTGGCATTGAGGTTTGAGAGGGGGTTGACCACCAAGATTATGGATAAGTTACCCGTAAGGATCCTTACCGATGTTAAGGAAGCTTATGAGAGGGCTGGGAGAGCGGAGAGGTTGTTGGAGATGGCTCAGGAGAGGTCAGGTGGTGAGAAGAGGAAGTCCGAGAGTGAGGGTGGTGGCCAATCGAATCACAAGAAAGGCAACCACAATCAGTCTAAAGGATTTTCTTCGGGGTCTGGGTTTAGTGCTGGGGCTTCCTTTGGGCGTGGCCGTGGAAGTGTGAGTAATAGTTGGGGAGTGACCTGCTATGGTTGTGGTGGTGTAGGCCACAAGAGACATGAGTGCACGAGTGCACCGTGATCTTTCGAGAGACCGAGCTTCGCGAGCAATGACCGGCTGGATCATGGCCACACCGGGAAGTCGAGTTACCAGTGGAGGCAACCGCAACGGCGGTAATTCTTATCAGAAAACACCGACGAACAACAACAACAATCAAGGGTCGGGTGCTAACCCGACCGCATCAGCCAGTACTGTCCAGGGAGGTGGACAAAAGACCAGTGGCAAGTTATTCATGATGGAGAAGAAGGCAGCTGAGGAAATGCGCACGTTATCACCGGTACATTCCTTTTTAATGGTATTTCTACCTTTGTTTTGTTCGATTCGGGGGCTTCTCAGTCGTTTGTGTCTTCGAGTCATGTTAAATAGTTGGGTTTGAGAGTATATGAATCTGTTAGTGAGCAAGTTTTCATACCTTCGGGTGAGTCTGTATCGTGTGGGAGATTGTTTAAAGATGTATCTTTGATAGTTGGGCAAGTTGATTTCCCTGTAGACTAGCTAGAGTTTCCTTTTAACGGTTTTGAGATGATAGTTGGGATGGATTGGTTAGGAAAGTATAAAGCTAAGATAGAATGTCATCAAAAGAAAGTCTCCTTAAGAGGTCCAAGGGGTGTTAGTGTGTCTTATCGTGGGTTTCTAGTCAAACCCAAAGTTAAGTTGATTGCTGCTGTTACCTTGAAGTCTTATCTCGAGGAAGGGATGTCCTTTGATCCCTGTGCCATGTGAGAGATGACCGGATAGAGATTCCGACAGTTGATGAGATACCAGTGGTGGGAGAGTTTGCGGATGTTTTTCCGGAGGAGATTCCGGGTTGCCACGAGAAGAGGGAGATAGATTTCACCGTTGAGTTGAAGCCAGGGATGGGGCCAATCTCTAAGGCACCGTACCGTATGGGTCCTAAGGAGATTGAGGAGCTTAGGAAGCAGTTGGATGATTTGATAGAGAAGGGATACATTAGACCAAGTGTATCGCCTTGGGGAGCACCAGTTCTTTTCGTGAAGAAGAAAGATGGGAGCTTGAGGTTGTGCATAGATTACGGTGGAGCCGAACCGTGTGACGATAAAGAACAAGTATCCTTTGCCAAGGATAGATGACCTGTTTGATCAGTTGAGTGGTGCAACAGTCTTTTCTAAGATTGATTTGAGGTCGGGGTACCATCAGGTGAAGATTAGAGAGGTGGACATACCAAAGACAGCTTTCACGTCGAGGTATGGCCATTACGAGTATGTGGTGATGCCGTTTGGGTTGTCTAATGCGCCGGCAGTGTTTATGGATTTGATGAACAGAATCTTCAGACAGTTTTGGACCAGTTTGTAGTGGTATTCATCGACGATATCTTAGTCTACTCTAAGACTAAGGAGGAGCATGAGGAGCATTTGAGGATCGTGTTGCAGACTTTGAGGGACCATGAGTTGTATGCCAAGCTGTTCAAGTGTGAGTTCTGGTTAGAGAAATTTGCTTTTCTGGGGCATGTGATCTCTAAAGATGGGGTAGCTGTGGATCCGGCGAAGATTGAGGCAGTGACAAAGTGGGAAGCACCAAAGAATGTTGCTGAGGTTAGGAGTTTCTTGGGTTTAGCTGGATACTACAGACGGTTCGTGAAAGATTTCTCCAAGATAGCTAGACCGGTGACAGCGTTGATGAGGAAAGAGAACAGGTTTCGTTGGGATGAGAGTTGTGAGACGGCGTTCCAAACATTAAAGGAGCGTTTGACCACAGCTCCTGTCCTAGCATTGCCTGAAGGGAGCGAGAATTTTGAGGTTTATACAGATGCCTCGAAGAATGGGCTGGGATGTGTGTTAATGCAGAATGGTAAAGTGATTGCCTATGCTTCTAGGCAGTTGAAGCCTTATGAGGAGAATTACCCTACTCATGATCTGGAGTTGGGTGCAGTGGTGTTTGCTCTCAAGATTTGGAGACATTACCTTTATGGAGCAATCTTTAAGGTATTTTCTGATCACAAGAGTCTTAAGTACATCTTCACGTAGAAGAAGTTGAACATGAGACAGAGGAGGTGGATGGAGTTGATTGGCGATTACGACATGGAAATCATCTACCATGAAGGGAAGGCCAACGTTGTTGCTGATGCTTTGAGTAGGAAGAGTGTACATTCCTTGTGTACAACTCTATCTTTGATGAGGCTGAGGGATGAGGTAGCGAGCTTTGGGATACATATGATGCAGAAAGGAGATGCCATGGGTGATATGACAGTACAGCTTGAGTTTTATGATGATATTCGAGGTAAACAGGCTTTGGATCCTAAGATAGTTGAGTGGAGAGCTGGAGTAGAGAAAGGGACAGTGTCCGGCTTTTCTATTCATACAGATGGTAGTTTGAGGTTTGATGGTAGGTGGTGTGTTCCTAATGATAAGGAGTTGAAAAAGACGATCATGACAGAGGCGCACTGCACACCATATTCAGTTCATCCAGGTGGAGACAAGCTATACAAGGATTTGAAGAAAACGTTTTGGTGGCCTGGGATGAAGAAAGAGACAGTGAGTTTGTGTCCGTTGTTTGACATGCCAGAGAGTTAAAGGGGAATAGAGACGACCACAAGGTAAGATTCAGTCTTTAGAGGTGCCTGAGTGGAAGTGGGAATCCATTTCCATGGATTTCATTGTGGGTTTACCCAAGAGCCAACAAGGTAACAACATGATTTGGGTGATAGTGGATCGTCTGACCAAGTCAGCTCACTTTGTTCCAATGAAAGATACATGGACTAAGGCACAATTGGCTATGGCCTATCGAAAGAACGTGCTTAAGTTACATGGAGTCCCTAAGGACATGGTGTCTGACAGAGATGCGAGGTTTATATCGAGGTTTTGGAAAGAGTTGCAGGAATCGTTGGGAACAACTTTGAAGATGAGTACAGCATTTCATCCCGCGACAGAGACGGCGGACCGAGAGAACAATCAAGACTCTTGAGGATATGTTGCAAGTTTGTGTGATGGATTTTGGTGGTAGCTGGGAGCAGAGGTTGGACTTGATAGAGTTTTCTTACAACAACAGCTATCACACCAGTATTGGTATGGCACCGTTTGAGGCTTTGTATGGGAGGAGATGTAGGAGTCCAATCTGTTGGGACGACAATCTTTGAGGCAAAGTGGTTTTAGGACCAGAGATGGTGCATGAGATGGTGGAGCAGATTAAGATGATCGGGGAAAGGATGAGAGCAGCTCGGGACAGGCAAAAAAGAGTTATGCAGATCTACATCGCGGGATATAGAGTTTCAAGTTGGGGACAAGGTTCTTTTGAAAGTTTCTCCTATGCGCGGAGTTATGAGATTTGGGAAGAAAGGCAAGCTAAGTCAGAAGTTTATAGGGCCTTATGAGATCTTAGAGCGAGTTGGGGAAGTTGCTTATCGTCGGCTTTACCATTTGCGTTAGAGAGAGTGCATAATGTGTTTCATGTATCGCAGTTGCGGAAGTATGTGAGTGACCCGTCACATGTGTTAGAGGCAAAGAGCTTAGAGCTAGATGAGTCCTTATCATATCTTGAGGTGCCTAAACAGATTCTAGACCGAAAGGTTAGAAAGACTAGGGGTGGTGAGACAGTTTTGCTCAAAATCCTTTGGTCTAACCACGAGACCGAGGAAGCTACATGGGAGCCAGAGGAAGTTATGAAAGAGCGTTACCCTTTCCTCTTTGATCAGGTATGTATGGTTACGGGGACGTAACCTTGTTTCTTTTAGGGGGGTAGGAGATGATCGCGAGCAGTTTTATGAGTTTTATACACCTTTTATATGTAGTGTCGGTATGTTTGTCGGGATGAGTTGGGTTAGTATCATGTTTTATGTTAAATTTTGTTTGGCTTTTGAGTCGGGAATGTTGTGGGAGTACCTTTGTTTAGTAGTGGTTTGAACTTCGGGGACGAAGTTCCTTTTAAGGAGGGAAGACTGTAATACTCCGTATTTATAAGTCTTGGGGTACTCTATCGAGTAGGCCTTACTCTGTCGAGTAAGGGTAAGTTGCGAAATAAAATAGTTTCTGACCTGTTGGGTACTCGATCGAGTAACTAGGATACTCGATCGAGTAAGGGGGTACTCGATCGAGTACCTTGGGTACTCGATCGAGTGTCCGGTTTTACGGGGAATTTTCTCGGGTTTTGTTAATTATGCGATTAAGGTATTTAAGTCTCGTCGTCATTGTTTTAAATCACTTTTACAAAACCTAAATCCTTGTTTAAGAGAGAAAGCAACCAGTTCATCTTCCTAATCGCATTCTTAGCAATTCCCGGAGTTCAGACGGTCAGTTCTTGTCGTTATTCGTATCGTTGAGTTCCTTGCGTCGAGGGTAAGATCTATGTACCCTTTTTATTGTTTTTCCCTTGATTTGGTTAAACCCTAATTTAGAGATTGGGGGTTTTTGTGTGTAGTATGTGATGTGTAGCCTCTATGTGTTATATGATAGGAGGAGGGTTCGTAGAAGAGGCTTTTGATATAAATTTGTTGATACCGTCTGATCATTGTTGTGCTTTCGGGTAGGATTTCCTACTCGGTATTAGTCCCATAATGGGATATTGGTGATGTGTTGTATTTGGTTGTTTGATATAATGATTGTCTTGTGGTTGTGGTTGTGATTCTTGTCGATGGTTCTCGAGATGCGTTCTCTACCGAGTGGGGTCACTTGCGGGAGTGACTTCACGCCCTAGTTTCGCCCTTCGTGGAACCCGCCACGGAAGGGGATGTGCACATTAATGGACAGGGTTATCGCTCACTATGTGGAGCGGGGATTTGGTGGGTACGGCTGCGGTCCCCCACTGGCAGGGCTGGTCCAGTGGACAGTCAGGATTGAGATGATGGGAATTGGTTGGCTGTGTGTGTGTGTGACAGTTAAGCTGTCTGTTTATCTTATTATTGTTATACATGTTGATTGTGTGATTAGTACTGACCCCGGTGTTGTTTTGTAAACCTGCGGTGATCCATTCGGGGATGGTGAGCAGATATTGAGCAGGTATTGAGATGAGTACTGGGATAGCTGGGATGCCACGACATGATGATAGGAGTCTTCCGTTGTAGCCTTTAGTTTATTTACATTTCAGTTAGACAGTCAGTTTGAAATCATGTATCGTACTTTTGGTTTGGTTTTGAGGATTGTATCTATTCACTAAATTATTTATAATAAACATTGTTTCTTTATTGTTGTTTGAATATCATTGCCGCGGGTAACCGAGATGGTAATGTCTTCATACCTGAGTGGTCCTGGTAAGGCACTTTGATTATGGGGGTGTTACACTCTCTGACCAATCATACCCCGCCAACCCCTCCCTTTTATTTTCGAAAACCCAGTGAATTAACCAAAACGACACCTGCAAACAACAAATTCTACAGCTGTACAAACGAACCAAAACAAGCTCCAAAGAAACCCTTTAATATCGATCATAAAATCCTAGATTTCTCGCTCATTTTTCGACCAAACTCAATAATTCTTGCACCATTCTTCTCCTTATCTCTTCCTTCATCTTTTAAGGTAAGAAAGACATAGTCTTGTGGAGTTCTCGTCTCGACCCATCTCATGAATGTGACGTTTTTAAGCTTACTCGGCTGTTATTACGGTTTCTAGGTGAAGACTTTGAGGACCCAGAAGGAAACTCGTTCATAATAGACCATTCTCTTGAAGATTGAAAATAGTTAAGGTAACGGTGATAGGTGACTAGACAAACGTTGGGAAACTCCGCCCTTCCTACTCGTTTTGCCCTTATTTATCGCAAATTTTAAGTCTTTATGCGTTTCCCCATAGATGGAGTTGATTGTAGTGTTTGTGCTCATTTTACATGGTTGTTTAGACCCCTTTTGGTCCGTTTTCTTGCTGGATTCGGGTAAGGGGATGGAGTCGAGTTCAATGTACTGCCATGTTTTATTTTTAACTGCTGAAATTCTGTTTCTCTTCCGTCCTAATGCTACCCTTAAAGTCAGTCTTGAGTTGGGTTCAAATGGACTGCTAGGGACCTGTTTTTGTTGTGAATGTCGTCGTCCTACCCCTGTTTTGTGACGGATACCTCTGTCTCTCGGCTCTGTTTTCCTTTACCTAAACTGTCATGCTCGTACTTTACCCATGCACTCGTGATTCTTCTCCTTCCTTCGTCTGTAATGTGCACTGTGGTCTCGTTTATTTGGGTAGTAATACCGCTGAATGTCGTCTGCAATTGTTGGAAATCTGAAAGTGCAGGGAATGTAGTTGGCTGTTGTGATGAATGTTGTAGGTGTGTCTATGTATACTCGATTTTTACCGCGTGGAAAACTCGATTTTGGACTGTCAAATAGGGGTATGAGTACAGGAGCCGTGCATTCTTTGCTTCCCTGTATGATTTCATTGAACAAATTCCCTTGCTCACCTCACTTTCTTTCATGTTTGCCGAGAATGCTAATGCCATTCTTTTTTTTTTTTACTTTTTTTTTCTATTTTATGGATATTGATGTTGGGCTCACCAACATTCAACTCTTGGGCTCAAGTTATGATGACTTTTGGACTCACTTCTCTATTTTACTTGGACTCAATTTCTTGATGTTTGTGGGCTCACCATTACTTAATTTTTGGGCTCAATTTGTTACTTGTATTGGATTGTTTGCATTTCGTAAATTTCCACATGACGTGAATTATTCATTACCATCTGTTATATTTTATTTATTTTACTTAACGGACATGTATAATTATAAAATGAAATGTTTATTTTATATGTCAAAATATGAAAAGGTGATTATAAATAATTACTTGTAAGAGTCGTATTCTTGTAGAAATGCCATGATACTATCATATATGCTTGATTTACATTTACGCCCTACTTGTGCTGTTCTGGCAAGTACGGGTTTGGCCTGCTTGTGCTGTTCTGGCAAGTATGGTTTTGGCCACTTGTGCTGTGCTGGCAAGTGAGTCATATCTTAGTCTTTCCGCCACTTTCGTGTTGTTCTGGCGATTGGGGTACTCGGTCTCCTTAGTAGTCGAGTCTTGGGTGTGTGTTGTGCTGGCGCACGTCGAATCGGGATGTACACCCGAGAATCTGCAAATTTAGACTAGGACTGTATCATTATCGTAGTCCTACCCGGGGAAATTATAGTCTAAGAGTAGTAAATGTTAGCATTTTGGATGGTTAAATTGGTCATATCTCCTTGAATTATGTGCTCATGTTTAGGTGGTCTTTATGTGTCTCTCTTATGTTCTTCCTCCATTATTTAACATTGCTTATGCTTTGCTTACTTGCCTATCTTATTCCTTTTCCTTATTCTTGAAGCTTTGAACATGTATGATCATATGCTTAGTTACAATTCTACTCATTCTTATCTTACTTAATCTGATCATTTGTTTATGTGCTTTGTCATGTTCATCTTGATGTTTTGTGACTAGGAGAACCTTGAGTTACTCCCCACTGACTGTGGCTTTTATGTTTACATGAATGACAGGTTGGTGAAGATGCTTATATGGGGTTTGACGTGTGAGCTAGCGAGTACCCCAGACTTTTTGATTTCTTATTCATCGCTTAGACTCACCTATTTCATTATGTCATTCGAGGGATATCTTTTCCCGACTTTTGACCGTTCTATTTGTATGAACCCTTGTTTTTATTTCCGCTTGTTCCTTCGGTCGAATGTTAGTGATTCCCGCATGCTAAACTCTATCTACTAAATAAAAGTTTTAAAAACTTCACATTTTTCGCATATATTTAGTAGTTTACTTTCCGCTTTATCGCGGGGTGTCACAATATACATACGGATGTATAAGGCCAATAGTAGCTTTTATATACTTCGTTACTTTTACCGTAATGTTAAGTAGATATGAATGCCTCATATCTATTTAATAAGACAAAAAATTGATTTTTCAAAAGTGTAATTTTTTCAAAATGAAGTAGTGGTTCAAAAGCACGATAAGATCAAAATGTTGATTGGAAATTTCAAAGTAATGACTTTGAAGATCAAAAGGGTAATATCAAGTAATGACATTGATGATCACTAAGAAAATTGTGAAACAGTTCACATATACCTTCTTCTAAGGACACCATATAGTATGGTGTAGTCAAGAATATGAACCAAAATTTATAAGATATAGTTTGAGATTTTTCGCAATTTTGTAAGCAATTTTCTCACTAAAAGTTTAAAACCCGACTATAATAGCCTTAATGACTCCATATGAGATATGGGTAGGAAGGATCCCTAAGTTGTCATTATTATACATTTGGGACCATAAATGTTTATGTTCAGAACCAATTTATGTATTTGTGAGGGTTATCCAAAATTGAACCACTTGGTTTTTACTCCTCCAAAACGAGAACAAAGAGTTTGTGGCTCGTAATGCTGTCTTTCTAGAAAGATTTTCATTTTCTGGAAGACAGAATGGGAGAAATTTTGAACTTGCGGAATGTAATACTACGGTTTTATGAGTCTCTGAGTACTCTATCGAGTGGGCCTTACTCTGTCGAGTAAGGGTGTGTTGCATTTTAAAACAGTTTCTGACCTGTTGGGTACACGATCGAGTAACCTTGATACTCGATCGAGTAGGCGGCACTCGATCGAGTAGCCGGTTTACGGGGGGATGATTTGTCGGGTTTTTTTAATAATGCGATTTAATATATAATTACTTCCCTCACTTTCTTTAAACACTTTTACAAACCTAATCACTTTTAAAAGAGAAAACAAACTACGTTCTTCGCATCAATCGCATTGTTGGCAAATCCCGGAGCTTGGAAGGTCAGATTTCACCTTTCTTTATACCTTTGTGATCCTTGCGTCGAGGGTAAGATCTACGTACCGTTTTTATAGTATTTCGTTAAAGTTAGTTAAACCCTAATTTGGGGATTTGGGGGTTTTATTGCGTTTCTTGATTGGTAGTAATAGTATGATTGTATGTTAGGAGTAGGATTCGTAGAAGAAGCCTTTTGATATCAACTGTTGAGACCGTCTGACTGTGTTGCTTTCCAGGTAGGGTTTCCCTACTCAGTATTAGTCCCATAATGTGTGGTTGGTGTTTTGTGGTTGTTGAATATTATCATACTCGTATTGTGACGATTGTTAGATTTGGTTGTTGATAGTAGTTGTGATTGTTTGTATCTATTTGTGTTCTATGGGGCACATCCCTGGCTGAGTGGAGTCACTTGCGGGAGTGGCTTCACGTCCATTATTCGCCTTCTGTGGAATCCGCCATAGAAGGGATGTGCACATTAAGGAATTTGGGTTTATCGCTCGACGGAGATGAGCGGGGATTTGGTAGGTACGGTTGCGGTCCCCCACTGGCGGCGTGGAGTGACCTGTTGCGATGGGCACTCTGGCAGGGCTACACACTTAGTTTGTAGTCAGGATTGTGGAGTTGGGATTGGAGTTCGGAGTATATCTGTGATGTTTGAGCTGTTTGTTTACTGTGTTGTTGGTTTATGTAAATTGTGTGATTAATAATGACCCCTTTTATTGTTTTAAAAACTGTGGTGATCCATTCGGGGATGGTGAATAGTTGTTGAGAAGGTATGAGTCGATTTACATGGGATAACTGGGATGTGCCACCGTCAGATGATAAAGTCTTCCACTGTAGCATGATTAGTTTAATAAACATTCCTTTTAGCTGAATAGACAGTTGGTTTCGAGAACATGTAACCGTATTTTATAATTTGGTTTTGGATTGTAACCTTTCACTAAAGTTATACTATTTAAATGTTGTTTCGTTATTGCCTTATGATTATCATTGCCTCGGGCAACCGAGATTGTAGCATCTTTATACCTGAGTGGTCCTGGTAAAGCACTTTGAGTATGGGGGTGTTACAAAATGAACCCGGGGTAAAGGTTGTAGGAGCTAATGCAAAGACTTGGGAGACGTCCTAAAGTCGCGAACTCGCCCTACAATTTTGAACCGGTCACATGGGGGGTGTATGTCAAGGTCGTATGTGATGTTTACTAGTTTGTATGTAATGTAACGATATATGTTGTGAATTGTTGGATGTTGGGAGTAGAATATTGAAATTGTGAATGAAAAGTTGGTGAAGTATATGAAAATGTTGTTTGAACAAGAAGCATGTTGGATGTTTATTATGTGGCATTTGATAGCATGAAATAGTTGTTTTGTTGATCATATGAAGAGTTGTGTAGAATTGTATGCTTAACTATATTATAATGTTGACTTTATAAAGTTGCATAGTATGTTGGGATATGTGAGATAACATGCGGGTAGTATATACGAGTCAGCATGACTCGATCGAGTAAGGGGTACTCGATCGAGTAGGTGAGGTACTCGGTCGAGTGGGTCTGACTCGATCGAGTGGGTATTTGACGTTTTTATAACCAGAATCGTGTTTTTGGGCACTCGATCGAGTACATAGGGTACTCGATCGAGTAAGGGGTCACTCGATCGCTACTCGGTCGAGTATGTTAGAGATTAGAAGGTCTGTTTTGGGTCTGATGTCGGGGAACTCGATCGAGTATAGTGGGCACTCGATCGAGTAGCCTCAACTCGATTGAGTAGGTTTAGGCACTCGATCGAGTGTGTTCTGGGCAGTCTGCTTTCGTGTTTTGAAGTTTTAGTGCGTATGTTTATATCTACCCTTTCTTATATAGTTTCAAGATGCCGCCCAAGAGAAACGTCTTGTATGCGAGAGCTGAGAGCATGAACATCGACGATGTAGTTAAGATGTTGGAGCACCAAGATGCTCTTATTGAGGCCCTAAAGAGAGTGGGAAAGGATAAGGAGTTTAACCACTCCAAGATCAACCTTTATATAGCGAGGTTTAACCCAAAAGAGTACAAGGGGACCGGAGAGCCTAATCTTCTTGACAACTGGCATCGTGAGATGGAGAACATACTGAACCTGGTACACTGTCCTGATGAGATGAGAGTAGAACAAGCTGCGTTCTACCTGAGGGAAGCAGCTGGTGAGTGGTGGGATAAGGTGAAGGTGAGTGCTAGGGAGATGTACACAAAGCAGGGCTTACCTGCAATACCTTGGGAAGAGTTTCGGAGGGCTATGAGGAAGGAGTTTGTACCTGAGCATGTGAGGAATAAGCTGAGAGAAGAGTTTGATGGGTTTAGAATTACATCTGACATATCCGTGGCTAGTACTACAAGCAGTTTAATGAGAAGTCTAGGTATGCTGAGGATATGGGTTTGAGTGAGGAGAACCTAGCGCTGAGGTTTGAGAGGGGGTTGACCCCTAAGATCATGGATAAGCTACTCGTGAGAGTCCTTACTGATGTTAAGGAAGCTTATGAGAGGGCTGGGAGAGCTGAGAGGTTGGTGGAGATGGCTCAGGGGAGAGCAGTTGAGAAAAGAAAGGCTGAGAGTAAAGGTGGTGGCCAATCTAGTCACAAGAAAGGCAACCACAATCAGACTAGAGCGTTTTCTTCTGGGTCAGGGTTCAGTGCTGGAGCTTCCTTTGGGCATGGCCGTGTGAGTGGTAGTGGTAGTTGGGGGATGACCTGATATGGATGTGGCGGTGTAGACCACAAGAGACATGAGTGTACGAGTTTACCTGGGGCTTTTCAGAGATCGGCTCAGGGGAGTTATTCTCAGGGGCCGGCACAGAGTTATGCGAGAAATAGACCGTCTGGGTCATGGTCTAACCGGGGAAGTCAGAGCTATCAGGGTGGAGGTAACTGTAATGGCGGTAATTCTTATTATAAACCTGCTACGAACAACAACAACAATCAGGGGTCGGGTGCTAAGCCGAACATCAGCCAGTACTGTCCAGGGAGGTGGATAGAAGACCAGTAGAAAGCTGTTCATGATGGACAAGAAAGCAGTTGAGGATAATGCACATGTTATCACTGGTAATTTTCTTGTTAACGGTATTCATACCTATGTTTTGTTTGATTCGGGGGCGTCTCAGTCGTTTGTATCTTCGAGTCATGTTAAACGGTTGGTTTTAAGGGTATAGGAGTCTGTAAGTGAGAAAGTTTGTATACCTTCGGGTGAGTCTGTATCTTGTGGGAGGTTGTAAAGGGATGTACCTATGATAGATGGGCCTGTTGATCTGCCTGTAGACTTGCTAGAGTTTCCTTTTGACGGTTTTAAGATGATAGTCGAGATGGATTGGTTGGGAAAGTATAAAGCTAAGATAGACTGTCATCAAAAGAAAGTGTTTTTGAGAGGCCCTAAGGGTGTTAGTGTGTCTTATCGTGGGTTTGTGGTCAAACCCAAAGTTAAGTTGATTGAGCTGTTACCTTGAAGTCTTATTTGAGGAAGGGATGCCCTTTGATCTTGTGCCATGTGAGAGATGGCCGGATGGGGAGTCCGACAGTTGATCAGATACCGGTAGTGGGTGAGTTTGCAGATGTCTTTCCAGAGGAGATTCCGGGGTTGCCACCGAAGAGGGAGATAGATTTCACGGTTGAGTTGAAACTGGGGACGGGGCAAATCTCTAAGGCACCATACCGGATGGGTCCTAAGGAGATGGAGGAGCTCAGGATGCAGTTAGATGATCTAATAGAGAAGGGATACATTAGAACTAGTGTATCACCGTGGGGAGCACCAGTTCTTTTTGTGAAGAAGAAAGATGGGAGTTTGAGGCTGTGCATAGACTACAGGGAGCTGAACCGAGTGACAGTGAAGAACAAGTATCCTTTACCAAGGATAGATGACCTGTTTGATCATTTGAGTGGTGCATCAGTCTTTTCCAAGATTGATTTGAGGTCGGGGTACCATCAGGTGAAGATTAGAGAGGTGGATATACCAAAGACAACTTTCACGTCGAGGTATGGCCATTATGAGTACGTGGTGATGCCGTTTGGGTTATCTAATGCACCGGCTGTGTTTATGGATTTGATGAACAGAATGTTCAGGCAGTTTTTGGACACGTTTGTGGTGGTGTTTATCGATGACATCTTAGTCTACTCCAAGACTAAGGAGGAGCATGAGGAGCATCTGAGGATTGTGTTGCAGACTTTGAGGGAGCATGAGTTATATGCTAAGCTGTCCAAGTGTGAGTTCTGGTTAGAGAAAGTTGTTTTTCTGGGGCATGTAATCTCTAAGGATGGGGTAGCTGTGGATCCGGCAAATATTGAGGCAGTGACAAAGTGGGAAGCACCAAAGAATGTTGCTGAGATCAAGAGTTTCTTGGGTTTAGCTCGATACTACAGACGGTTCGTGAAAGATTTCTCCAAGATTTCGTTGGGATGAGAGTTGTGAGACGGCATTCCAAACATTAAAGGAGCGTTTGACCACAACTCCTATCTTAGCATTGCCTGAACGGATCGAGAACTTTGAGGTTTATACAGATGCCTCAAAGAGCGGGCTGGGATGTGTGTTGATGCAGAACGGTAAGGTGATTGCCTATGCTTCTAGGCAATTGAAGCCGTATGAGGAGAACTACCCTACTCATGATCTGGAGTTGGGTGTAGTGGTGTTTTCTCTCAAGATATGGAGACATTACCTTTATGGGGCGACCTTTAAGGTATTTTCGGATCACAAGAGTCTCAAGTACATCTTCACTCAAAAGGAGTTGAACATGAGATAGAGGAGGTGGATGGAGCTGGTTGGCGATTATGACATGGATATTATCTACCATGAAGGGAAAGCCAATGTTGTTACAGATGCTTTGAGTAGGAAGAGTGTACATTCTTTGTGTACAGCTCTATCTTTGATGAGGTTGAGAGATGAGGTGGGGAGGTTTGGGATACATATGATGCAGAGAGGGGAGATTTGACAGTGCAGCCTGATCTTTATGATGATATTCGAGGTAAACAGGCATTGGATCCTAAGATGGTTGAGTGGAGAGCTGGAGTAGAGAAATGGACAGTGTCTCGATTCTCTATTCATAAAGATGGTAGTTTGAGGTTTGATGGTAGGTGGTGTGTCCCTAATGATGAGGAGCTGAAAAAGACAATCATGACAGAGGCACATTGTACACCGTATTCAGTACATCCAGGTGGTGACAAGCTGTACAAGGATTTAAAGAACACGTTTTGGTGGCCTGGGATGAAGAAAGAAACAGCTGAGTTTGTGGCCCGTTATTTGACATGCCAGAGAGTTAAAGGGGAACAGCGACGACCACAAGGTAAGATTCAGTCTTTAGAGGTACCTGAGTGGAATTGGGAATCCATTTCTATGGATTTTATCGTGGGTTTACCAAAGAGTCAACAGGGTAACAACATGATATGGGTAATAGTGGATCGACTGACCAAGTCAGCTCACTCTGTGCAAATGAAAGATACATGGACTAAAGCACAATTAGCTATGGCTTATCGAAAGAATGTGGTTAAGTTACATGGAGTCCCTAAGGACATAGTATCTGACAGAGATGCGAGGTTTATCTCAAGGTTTTGGAAAGAGTTACAGGAATCTTTGGGAACAACTTTGAATATGAGTACAACATTTCATCCTGCGACAGACGGTCAGACTGAGAGAACGATCAAGACTCTTGAGGATATGTTACGAGCTTGCGTGATGGACTTTGGTGGTAGCTGGGAACAGAGGTTGGATTTGATAGAGTTTTCTTACAACAACAGCTATCACACAAGTATTGGTATGACACCGTTCGAGGCCTTATATTGGAGGAGATGTAGGAGTCCAATTTGTTGGGACGACAATGCTGAGGCGGTGGTTCTAGGACCAGAGATGATACATGAGATGGTTGAGCAGATTAAGATGATCAGGGAACGGACGAGAGCAGCTCAGGATAGGCAAAAGAGTTATGCAGATCTACATCGCCGGGATATAGAGTTTCAGGTTGGGGACAAGGTTCTTCTGAAAGTGTCTCTTATGCGTGGGGTTATGAGATTTGGGAAGAAAGGCAAGCTGAGTGTAACACTCCCTCATATCAAGGTGCCTTACCAGGACCACCCTACCATGAAAGTGTGTTACCATCTCGGTTATCCGAGGTTAGTAAATATCAAAAGCGTATGAACTAAGCACAATTATTAAGGTACCAATAATATAATGTTTACATCAAAACCAAATCCCAAACTGATCCAAAGAAATGTAAATAACTGTCTAACAACTGAAAATCATAACTACGACTCGAACAGTGATGCTACGACTCATGATGACAATTCCCCCATGACTGTCCCAAGCTCACCAATAGCAATACCTGTCAAGTCTGCTCACCATCCCCGAAGGGATCACCGCAGGTTTTACAAACAACAACACGGGGTCAGTATTACTCAATCAATGTAAGGCAAACAACACGGTAACCAGCTGATCATCCACACTCCCCGGTCTCCCGATCTCACATCGTAACCGACTACACACCGAAGTGTGTAGCCCTGCCAGATTACCCATCGCAACAGGTAATCCACGCCGCCAGTGGGTGACCGCAGCCGCTCCCACCAAGTCCAGCTCATCAACGAGCGACTAAAAAAAATCCATGTCCCTTAATGTGCACATCCCCTCCCGTGGCGGGTTCCACGGAGGGCGAACTAGGGTGTGAAGCCACTCCCGCAAGTGACTCCACCACAATCACAACACACAGCATCACAGCTATCACAACCTCTCCACACCAACACCGTCACAACAACGCCCATACTCCGATGATCAGCAGTCATCAATAATCACGAAACAATCATGCCATAACAATTAACAGTAAAACTGAGTAGGAAACCCTACCTTAGCAATCAACAGTAGAATGTAGATCAGACAATCAGAAAGGCTCCTCTACGAAGTATTCTCCTATACAATAATCACATAACACAATTACATATTGAACAATCCCCCCTTTATTCCCTAATTCCAAACATACATTAGTCCCAATAAAACATAAATGACATAGGGAAATGAACTTACCAACAGTAGAATGCGAGATTGCACGTAAGGGTCACAACGATTGCACACACACGAGATTAGAGGATGACTAGGGAGTGATTAGAGAGTGATTAAGGTAATTGTCAAATGATTACGGTTAAAATGTCGTTTTAGAAACTGACGGTGAATATAAAAATAACCCTAAACACACCCGCATTAAACCGTTAAAACAACACTCGTCAGACCGGATACTCGGTCGAGTAAAGCTATACTCGGTCGAGTATCCTCTACTCGGTCGAGTATTCCCATACAATAATCGAGTAGGCTCTACTCGGTCGATTATGCAACTTAATAAAATCCGTAGTATTACACCGAGTTAGAAGTTCATCGGGCCTTATGAGATCTTAGAGCGGGTTGGAGAGGTTGCATATCGTCTGGCTTTACCAGCTGCGTTAGAGAGAGTGCATAATGTGTTTCATGTATCTCAGCTGCGGAAGTATGTGAGTGATCCGTCACATGTGTTAGAGGCAGAGAGCTTAGAGATAGATGAGTCCTTGTCATATCTTGAGGTGCCCAAGCAGATTCTTGACCGGAAGGTTAGGAAGACTAGGAGTGGAGAGACAGTTTTGCTTAAGATCCTTTGGTCTAACCACGAGTCTGAGGAAGCTACATGGGAGGTAGAGGAGGCCATGATAGAGCGTTACCTTTTCCTTTTTGATCAGATATGTATGGTTACGGGGACGTAACCTTGTTTCTTTTAGGGGGGTAGGAGATGATCGCGAAGAGTTTTTAGGAGCTTTTTATACCTTTTTATGTTGTGTCGGTATGTTTGTTGTGGTCGAGTCTGGTTGAGTTGGGTTAGTAATATGTTTTATGTTGAGTTTTATTTTGGTTGTTGAGTCGGGAGTGTAGTAGTGTGTGTCTTTGTTTTGTTGTGGCTTGAACTTCGGGGACGAAGTTCTTTTTAAGGAGGGAAGACTGTAATAATACAGTTTTATGAGTCTCTGGGTACTCTATCGAGTGGGCCTTACTTTGTCGAGTAAGGGTGTTTTGCGTTTTAAAACAGTTTCTGACCTGTTGGGTACTCGATCGAGTAACCTTGATACTCGATCGAGTAGGGGGCACTCGATCGAGTATCTCAGCTACTCGATCGAGTAGCCGGTTTACGGAGGGATGATTTGTCGGGTTTTGTTAATAATGCGATTTAATATATAATTACTTCCCTCACTTTCTTTAAACACTTATTCAAACCTAATCACTTTTAAAAGAGAAAACAAACTACGTTCTTCGCATCAATCGCATTGTTGGCAAATCCCGGAGCTTGGAAGGTCGGATTTCACCTTTCTTTATACCTTTGTGATCCTTGCGTCAAGGGTAAGATCTACGTATTATTTTTATAGTATTTCGATAAAGTTAGTTAAACCCTAATTTGGGGATTTGGGGGTTTTGTTGTGTTTCTTGATTGGTAGTAATTGTATGATTGTATGTTAGGAGGAGGATTCGTAGAAGAAGCCTTTTGATATCAGCTGTTGAGACCGTCTGACTTTGTTGCTTTCCAGGTAGGGTTTCCCTACTCAGTATTAGTCCCATAATGTGTGGTTGGTGTTTTGTGGTTGTTGAATATTATCAAACTCGTATTGTGACGATTGTTGGATTTGGTTGTTGATAGTAGTTGTGATTGTTTGTATCTGTCTGTGTTCTTCGGGGCGCGTCCCTGGCTGAGTGGAGTCACTTGCGGGAGTGGCTTCACGCCCATTATTCGCCTTCTGTGGAACCCGCCAAAGAAGGGATGTGCACATTAAGGAATTTGGGTTAATCGCTCGACGGAGATGAGCGGGGATTTCGTGGGTACGGCTGCGGTCCCCCATTGGTGGCGTGGAGTGACCTGTTGCGATGGGCACTCTGGCAGGGCTACACACTTAGTGTGTAGTCAGGATTGTGGAGTTGGGATTGGAGTTCGGAGTATATCTGTGATGTTTGAGCTGTTTGTTTACTATGTTGTTGGTTTATGTAAATTGTGTGATTATTACTGACCCCGTTTATTGTTTTAAAAACTGTGGTGATCCATTCGGGGTGGTGAGAAGTTGTTGAGCAGGTATGAGTCGATTTACATGGGATAGCTGGGATGTGCCACCGTTAGATGATAGAGTCTTCCGCTGTAGCATGATTAGTTTAATAAACATTTCTTTTAGCTGAATAGACAGTTGGTTTCGAGAACATGTAACCGTATTTTAATATTTGGTTTTGGATTGTAACCTTTCACTAAAGTTATACTATTTAAATGTTGTTTCGTTATTGTCTTATGATTATCATTGCCTCGGGCAACCGAGATTGTAGCATCTTTATACCTGAGTGGTCCTGGTAAGGCACTTGGCGTATGGGGGTGTTACACGGAAGTTCAAGACCCACAAACTGAGTACAATGCAAGAAGATGTTCTTTATTGACATTCAGTGGTTATAAGGAGATAATTTTGGGATAATATTGCGTTACTTTTCGAAAGTGACGAATCTTCAACCCTCATCAAAGGCTTTTCCATAGTATGAACTCTATGTGATGGCGTGTCACCATGCAATTCGAATTGATCTCCTTACACAATATGTAATAAGGGAGGAAACACGAGATAATGTTTTCGAGACTTGATTTAGGGCGAATACTTTCGTAGGTTACCTTGATCTTGTCGTAGATGTTACATAAGATGTTTAAAATTTGGGTTGGTTGTAGAGAGTTTGGACCAACCCAAATGCCTTTATCAATTCGAATGTTCTTAGCAATATAGTCTCTCATGAGGATGAGATTATGCAAAAGAATAACGAAACTTTTTCCTTGGGAGAATTTTTGTTGATCTTGTCAATGCTAAGAAGTCTAGCATGCTTGAAAGATCCCTTTCGTGATCTTATATACGTCAAAGAGTTGGAACTTTGGGTTCAATCATGTAGTCTATCAAAATGGTATTACTTGAGTGTCGAGAATAACATGATGATACATAGAGTTTTGTGGGAGCTAAAGTGAGTTTCTTAGTCTAAAATATGTGCTTGACATATTAGTGACTAGAAATGTAGCTAAGGTGATATTTCTTAGTCTAAAATATGTGTTTGACATATTAGTGATTAGAAATATTCTCGGGTGAATACTTAAGAGTAGCATGGCGCATATTAAATATCCGGATCTAATGAGATAAATCTCTATGGATATTAGCAGTATAGTCAAGAGACTTATGTGATAAGATTCTTGACTCGTTCAAGTTGTTGAACAATTAATATAATCTCTTGTGCTTCTGCTGCAGGATCTATTAAATATACTAAAAGCTTCTCTCGTCGGGACTTATCATGTTCAGAATATGAGAAGTCATTACCAATCATTTCCTAGTGAGTGTCACTAGATGATTATCAAGAGCATCCTTGAGTACTTGAGAAGCACTGAGGATTTACTCTTGTAGTTTGGAAGAATTTATGAAGTTCGTGTAAAATAATTACACGAAAACATTCATATGCTTATAAGGTGTAAAATAATTACATAAAAGATGTCATATGAAGGATTTGTATAAGAGTTATACGTATAAATCATGAACGAAAGCTAAGTACATTACAATATCCGATATTGTATAAGAGACAGTTGATATTCGAAGTTTAAATGGAACTAGTGTAGTTCTATTAGCCTAATATCGTCTCCCGAGAGACTGTGAAAACAGTGGGAGTGTTTTGACCGACTTTAGAGCTAGAGTCTAAAAACTTGTTTAGACATGTACTTAGAAATGCTCTATGTGATGAAAAGATTGCATAGAACAAAGGAAAATAGCAATGGAAATTACAGTGATGCAACGGTTGCTAATCCTCTAACCAAAGCCGTTGGCATAAGGTTGACATGATGGTTATGTCATCTCAATGTGATTGAGGAGTATACCTTAATTGCTGAAGATTGTTATGTAAATATTGGATAGGGTATTGATATTTACATAAGTGATGATCGCATTCATTGTTTAAGTCTTTTAAGAACTCAATTATTCAGTTTGACTGAAAACATGAATACCTTGTTTATCTGAATTGGTGTGGACACAATGTTGAACCCCAATTAAAGTGAATAGGATGAACATTATATTAGCCCCTAATCACTTAATGAGGTGACGTCTCGGAGTGACTATATTGTAAGACGATTAATGGTAGGTTCAGCACCATAAGGTCATAAGGATGACTAGTCATTTACATAGGCAGACTGTGGGACACTTTGTCGGGCAGTGACATTTATAGAGTCCCTTAGATCTATTACGGACGCCTGGTCGTGGCAGGGACTTCTATGATATTCCTATGAGTCGATTCTTTAAACTGAAGACTATTGTCTGAGCCTGTACAGTTTCCGAGTGACTTTGGTTTTTGTCCTAGGTCGTGCCATGAAAAGGGGCCAAAGGATATCTACTGGGTCATGGTGATCTGTATTGTGCAATAGGATAAATAGGGCAGACGGGAATTGTCCACCCACGTTGGGTTTAAACATCTCAAGGCCACTCGAGGAGTTATGACTACAAATGCGTGGCCACGCTCGGAAGTAATCTATGGGAGATTTTTCCGGTCAGGTAATCACACTCCCGATCGAGAAAACCACTCACGATATGTTCATGTGCAAGTGCGACCTGAAATACACCTTGCATTGAGTGGGAGATTGTTGTTAAAACGGACAAAAGAATTGGCAACACATCCTTGTAGAGTACAAGGAGGATATTGTTGAGATAAGGAGTTATCCACAATTGTGTGTTGTAATCATTGCACAACTTGTCTCGGACAAGTGGGAGATTTTTGGAGTTTTGTCCTCCACAATAGTGCATAATAATATTATTAAATCTCATTAAGGAATATGCATGGGATATTCATTGGCAATACTAGTCAGCTGATCAACGTATATCGGTAACGGTTGCCCAACTAGGGTTTGACGTTACTGTCGTGAGACGAAGGTGTTCAGCTGATCCCTTTCAATCACACCTAAAGGAACGAGCCCCAACACGAAAGCTAATTAATTGTATGAGATACAGTTTAAATTAGTTCCTTGATAAAAAGACTAAAAATTTAGTTGATTAATTAATTTAGAGAGATATTGAGTTGTGAACTCGAGGCGCGGAAATTATTATTTAATTATGCGATAATTGAATAATAAAGTATTTGAGACGGGAATTAATAATTAAGCATTTAATTGTTAAGATTGGTACTAATTGACTAATGTGATTAGTATTGGTACGTAAAATATATGTGTAGCGGTACACGTATATTTACGGAGTGATTTGGACGAAATTAATTGGAAGCATTTAAACATGAAACGATGTTTAAATAAAATTTACATGTATTTGTGCGACAAATATAAAAACCAAAATGGACCGGTAAATGGGACATTGGACCGTGTAAATGGAGTGTAGTGGATGATTACAAACATAATCATTACACTTTATTTATTCTTCCACAAGTTATCTTATGTCTTTTGCATGTGATATGTAATTGAACATAAAAATAAGACAATTTCTACACTCCACCAATTCACTACTCCACCCGCCACTTTCTACACATTTACTCCAAGTTGTTGTTCATTTTTGTACACTACTTCACTTATCTTTTGCATGTGGTGAATAATAAGTGTGTACATCTCTCTAAAAATTAAAAAGAACACTTACTAAGCTTGTTAGTAATTAAAATAATAATTATTAAGACTGTTAGTAATATTTACATATTATCAAGGGTAATCTTACTAATATCTAGTTAATATTAGTAAGGTTGTTGGGTAAGTTCTTGGGTGCTTAGAAAGAAGTTGTTCTATTTTGGACACTTGAAGATGGAGGATCTTGCCATTTATTTTAAGCTCAAGAAAAACCAAGATGGGTGATCTTGGTTGTGCCCAAATACTACCATTTTTCACTGTAAGGAAAATTGTTTTCCTCTTCTTTTATTTTAATATGCTTTTATATTGCATGCATGTTACATAGATCACATAAACTCAAGTTATGAGATAATTTGACATTTAATTAGAGTGTCTAATTAGGATCTATGATCTTTCAAGGTCATGATTGGGAGTGTTGGAGGATTATCCAAAGCGGACCGCACAAAATTCTAGTTGCATCCGCTGAAGGCACTACCTATGAGAAAAAGGAAGACGACTATGTCGAGGCCGACTACAAGAAAGCCGAAAAGAACTCTAAAGCAATAAGTCTATTGCAAAACGGCATGACTTCTTAAGAGTTCGATCGGTTCTCTTCGTGTACAACGGCCAAGGATATATATGGCCTTGAACTTGTTTATGAAGGTACTTCCATTGTTAGGAAGCACCGCATAGATCTGCTAATGCAGAAATATGAGCTATTCATTATAAAGCCTAATGAGACGTTGGATAGTATTGTGGACAAGGCCCTCGGGAACTGCGTCCGCGGGATCCACACTAGGCATAATCGACTCGAGGTTCTGAATCGAATTAAGACATATTAGAGTCGCCACCAAGTTTTTTGGGAACTTGGAACCGTTCAAGTCAACTTTACACCTTTCATCGAAAAGCATAAAGCCAATCGATTACGAGTGATTAAAGATAAAGACTTGTACCCTATATCACTCGATTTGAATGACTCTCGTAATCCAGTGGTATTTAGACGGATCCAAAAACCATAGATCTTGAGTAAGGGGTGAGGGTACGTGTTAGGAAGCCCACAAGGACACCTAACCCCACCCGTCGATAACGGCCTCTACTAAGTCAAGTGTCGGAGTTCAAACAAGGTCATAGCTACTACGATATATGATATGCAAACATCGTTTTAAACCCTAACATGTGACAACAATTTCTATGTCGTTTTAGATGCAACTAAACTAACTTTGTCAAAGTTGTAATTTAGCATGTGGGTTGATTAATCTAACAACATACAAAACAAAGGAAACAAGGCTTAAGGGGGAATGGGGGAGCCGTTGGGATCTACCCTATTACAACCCAGGCATTTCATGCCGACACAACAATAAATTAAAGATACAACTCGATCTAAATACAATTGCTATATACGACACCATACACGACACATGGCCATTCGGCCTAGGAAAACGTGCACAAAGGGGTGACTCACGGCCTACATGACTCACGGCCTTGGGTCACTCCTCGCAATGCGTGCTTCCACTTAATCTTATCGAATTAGACATTGGGTCACACACCAAAGCATGCATTAGCATAAATCGGGACATGTTGCTTTAAACAACATGTGATTTACTACGCTCTCACTTGCATTGAGGCACAACCGTCTAACTAAACAAAACTAAGGTTTTTAGAAATCGTTTGACTCGATAAAGGAGAACTAATTACAAACAAGTTACAAAACGCGACTCGATAAACACAATTTCATTCAAAGATAGAAACAATGAGACTAAGATAAAAAAAAAACGAGAAAAAGGGATACAAAAGACACGGACAAACACGACCTCATACACGGCTATCCTAGTTCCTAGGTTAGATTCATTAGGTTAGATGGATTTGCAAAGCGATGCGGAAAATACATTAGAAATCGATGACAAAAAGAGGTCAGAAGGCTTCGCCTAAAACCGGGTGTTCTACACGGCCTAAGGGGTCAAATTAGGTCAAGTTCGCTAATTAAATTAACTCATCGAGTGTTAATAAGAAGGTTCTAATCACGCACTATTATACTAGCGAGAAATTAGGTGAAAGAGAGAGATGCGTTCAATTAAGTTACAGAATCGTCAATTGATTTTAAAAGCTACGCCGATGTACCCTAATGTGTCTAATTAGGTTATTAATTTGATCTAATGTCATCTAAACGACTTATATATTAACAATCAGAGGTCATATTAACATGTAAATGGTCCAGGGGTAGGTTGAATCACACGAGAGAAGAGAGGGGTCAAAAGCGAAGAACGAAGTCAGAATTTGTTTTATTAATGCCCTACCTTGAACACGAGGATATGTAAATGAGACGGGGGTGTACGACCGACTGATGTAGCGGTTTCTTTCCTATCTCAAGTCAACGCGGGTGTTCATGGTGGTACTTTAACTCATACTCGGACTAAACTAGTTTCGTAGTTAATAAGAACAAACGATAAACAAAAACGATAAACAAACAAAAACGAACTATAAAAAAACAAACATAAAAAAAAACGAAATAAAAGGGAAGAAAGAGGAGGATTTGATGCACCCTCAACCTACATGTATCGTTGACACCGTCTTGGGTCGTAATCGATGGTAGATTTTATCTCGAGGGGCCGTCGTCGACGAAGAAACAAAGCAAACAACACGTTTTTATCGAATCTGGACAGCAACTTTCAAACAGCGATTTCTCTCTCGTTTCACGATGAAAATTCGATTTAAAAGATGTTTTGAAAACTATAAAGAGAGTAGAATAGAGATCGTAAAGCAATCCCTGCTCGTTTTGAGTTATTGGGCACGAAAAACGAGCACAAACAGAACTGGACAGACAGGAAAAAGCCGCGAAAACAGAGTGTATAACACTCTGTTTTTCGAGGGAATTCATGTACTCTCAAGGGCAATTTGGCTCGTAAATCTTTGTCTAATGTGTAGATGGATGTTGTATGGTTAATTTGGAACAAGAAACGCGAATTTTGATGGAGGTTTGATGGAGGAACGAATTGTTTTTCGAAGAGGACACACAAACTGTTTCAGTTTGTAAGTCGGTATTGTGGAGGGTTTTTGAGAGGCAATTAGGGTTTTTTTCTGGGGTTTAAAGCTTGTGAGTGACGGTTGTATGTATGGAGAACTTATAGGAATGAATGTATGGTAAAGGGGGGGTATTTATAAGGAGTTAAGGTAGGGTTTTAGAGGGGAGAGGCAGACGGGCTCATTCACGCATAGCTGCTGTCCAGCAGCTTTTGTGAGGGTTTGAGAGGCTTTGTAAGGGGTTTTCTTGGTGGTTAAGCTAAGGTAATATGGGTAGGATACTAGGGTATGGTTTAGGGTTAATGGGCACGGGTTTTGCAGGTGTTTGGAGCGGGTTTTGGACTCGGGTTTGAGCTGAACGAAAACAGGGGGCTGTTTGTGTCGTGTTGTTTGGGGCCTGTTTTGGAGTGTTGGAGACGGGTTTTGTGGAGGGGTTTCATGGTGGGTTTGGACGTGGGAATGGTGGGTAGTGTGGAATACGGATTGGTGGTGATGGGTTGCAGGTTTGGACCAAGTTTGGAGCAAAACAAACGGGCTATGTTGAACCCGGGTTGGGAAGGAGTTGGGCTATGTTGGGGGGCTTGGGACGAGATTTGGGCCGTGGTTATGGGGGTTTGAACTGGGGTTGGATGGGTAGAGGCTTAGGTTGGTTAGTGTACTCGAGATTCGGGCCAACTCGTAAAGAAAACGGGCTCAAAAACCGAGCTATAATCGAGCTCCAAAACGCGTGTTTAAAACGAGTTTTGTTCGATTTTTAAGTCGATTTTTCAAATCGATTAACACATTAAAATAAATGATTTTTCAAATCAAATACACTCATAAAATGATTTTTCAAATCAAAAAATTATTTTATTTTCAATAAAATAAATTTGAGAAAATAAATTCAAAATAGAAATAAAATGAATTCACCTTAAAAAAGCTTTAATTTAAATATCATTTAAATTAATAAAATACTCCGTCGACAACGCTCATTCTACATCGTAAAACGAACCCAAATAATGACAATGACAACTAATAAATACATGTGTCCTATCATCATCGGGTGTTTGTCGGATTCTCTATAAATTCCAATATCGACGGATACGGGTATCTACAGAGCCCCCACTTTGACTGAGGCTTGGACAAGGCGAAAGTCAAAGTATACCCCAGTCCCTCTCGACCGATGATTAACGGGTCGTTTATAGTCCATTAGACTTGCGTATATAAGCTCGCCAGCCATAAGAAGAGATCATACCTGAAACTTCGTTGGGGATTGACTCTTGCTTCTGTTGCGTCAAATTGTCATCATTGGCCGTCGACCCATAAAACTGCATATATGGTGGATTGAGCCTTATCCTTAGGCGCCTACGTATCCGTTTCTGACGGAATCAAACCCGCGTCGTAGTTCGGCAACTGCTGACACATGCCCAAAGTTTATCATCTGCTGGCATTTGTCCAAAATTCGTCATCTGCTGACATTTGCCCAAAATTTATCATCTGCTGGCACTTGTCCGAAATTCATCTGTTGACACTCGCCCAAAGCTTATCATCTGCTGACAGGTGTCCAAATGGGACGGGACTTTCCGAGGAGGTTGCCGCCGCTTTCATCATTTGCTTTCAGCTACGGAATTCTTCCATTTCATACTCTTGTATTGAATTGAATTCTGGGTGGATGTCATCCTTTACATCTTGATAATGGTCTCTGAAGCCAACGGCTTTAGAGCCCCCAGTTTGCAATGGCTCTAAAGTCGAAGACTTTAGAGCTCCCAGTTGAAGCATATCCTGCTATATTTGAAACACAGAAAACGTACTAGCAATAATCATCACATAAGCATATTTGGATCGTCGATCTTGAAATTGGATCATTTGAAAGATTGGGTCATTAACCCGAAGATTGAACACGTTGAAAATCTTGAATAATTGGGCCATCGACCCGAATTTTAAATCACTTAGAATATTGGGCCATCGACCCGAGGTTTGAAGTTGAAGTGTTGGAATGCTGGGTCGTCGACCTAAAATTAAATTTTGAATGACTGGGCCATCGACCCGAAATTTGAACAAGTTGAAAATTTTGAATAATTGGGCCATCAACCCAAATTTTGAATTTGAAATGAATCCCTTGGATGTTGGGCCATTGACCCGAAATTTGAATTTGAAACGAATCGTTTTGATTTTGAACTTTGAGATTTGAACCTTGACTTGGAATGTACCACTACTTGGATCATCTATCCATAATTAGCAAAAAGTTTTTGAAATTTCGGAATTCTGAAATATTTGGCATTTTGAAATCGAACCTTGACGGGTGAGCAGGAAATATGACTCAGACACTCTGTATGACCCGTAAATAACGTGGGCGTAGCCCGCTACCGTAAAACAAAAAGGAAAATAAAACCGCAAGTGTGAACGGGTTTTAATTCGATTATTGACTTGTTGGGGGTAGAAATGTAAATTTGCCATTCTGGCACCAAAAGATGGCAAATGGGAATCACTAGGTCGCCGGACTTGAGACAGAGATATCGTATGGCATGGGCGTGCTCCCAAGGGCACATGGGACTCAAGATCACTTGGCATTGACAAGGTGGATTAAACTCACGGAGCAACAACGTTGGCTTCGCCCAGACACTAAACACAGACTGATTTTATGAGAACAGTTGGACATCACACATCACTCTTATTGGGAACATTCTTCCACTCTTCTCCTCGCCTCCTTTCTTTTCAGCAAGTATTCATCATTTCTTGCCACCGCCTTCTTTATTTTCAGCGGGCTTTTACTATTTTTCTTCCACGCCTTCTTTCTTTTCAGCGGGTTTTTCATATTTTCTGTTCCCAACACAAACCCACATCTATATGACTCAGCATCTTTGCCTAAACCGTTAGATAAAGCTCATTCTGAGACTTGATACTATTCATCTGAACCCACATCCTTATCCTAGCCTACATCGAGTGCTAAGACCAACTCAAACAAAGGTGGCTTCATTTGGACTTGGTAAAGACCCGTAAGAAACCGACAAGACGACAACTTGGTTGATGAGTGGATTGAATCCCTTATCCTGAAGGACTGTCTACGTATTCGCGTGGAGCAAAATCAAATCCGACGTAGTTCGATCCAGGTGCATAAACATGGCACTTTGATTGTGTGTACACACTCGAAGGTTTCACCTAAGATATCATGTCATATCCCATTCTAGCCTGTAAAGTACCGTTAAATCCCGTGTTTGGGGTTAGGTGTAATAGGCTTGGATCTTTTGGGATGTGGAGCTTGGTAATAAAAAGTTGGAATGGTTAACCATCATTCTGAAGGTTTGTTTTGTGGTGCTAAGGCCAAGGGCTATGGCTGTTGATGTGGTTGGAATGGGTGTCTCGGGTTTGATGAAACCCGAGTACAAAATGGGTTGGAAAACAATGTGGGTTCAAATCTCCATATCTGGTCCCTAAAGGCTGGGTGTAACAGCACAAGTGGAATGATTCTCAAAATTCCCGACTATCCCTTGTAACTGTCTCAGGAAGGACTTAGAGGGTAAAGAGTTTACTACTGACGCTTTTGGGCTTCGCCCATTGAACCTCAACTATGGGTACTTGACTTGAATTCTGGCTTCCGTAACTTCGACATTCAACCAAAAAGCATTCCGCAATAACATCTTTTTTCCTTTTTTCTTTTTCTTTCATCTTTTTTTCATTTTTCTTTTTTTTTTCATTCTTTTTTCATTTTTCCAATTTTTCTCTTTTTCTCATTTTTCATTCTTTTTCATCTTTTTTCTCTCTTTGAAAATGATGTTCTATTCATTCTCTTAGTCATAAATGGATACACCTTGAAAACTGGGCTTCGCCAACTAATTTGGGTAGGAACTAACAATTCCTTGTTAGAACGGGTTGATATCTTCTCTCTTCGAGATTGGATGATTTTGTTGGGGAAAAGGCTTGCCTTCCATCATCGATAGGGGAAACAAGGAGCTAGTCCGGGTTTGTCATAGAATCATATAAAAACTTGTCACAAACATTGGTTCAGATGGAGGTTTTCTACCACCAGACATGGAATAGGTAAAGGAATCAAACACGGGATCCTATTGTACCTTACGTTTTGAAATGGGACATATTTCTACCCCAGGGATGCCTTTGAGTGTGTTGTGCATTTTATCATGTTTCAGAATGATTGAGGATTGAAACAAGACATATTTGGGAAACGAAACTGCTACCTTTTATTGGAATGGCAAAAGCTAAACAGACTCGAAGAAACGATTCCTAGGACACACCCTAGGTCATCGCGGAACAAACGACTCAACTTTAAGAAAAGAAAGTCCTAGACTCGACTCGACTAAAATAAGAAAACAGATCCCGACTCATAATCTAGTTTTGAGCTTTCCCTTGTTCAGTTGTCAACTTAGATGCTCGGCTCTTGTCCTTGATCCCTGTGATGGTTTGCCTCCATCCCGAGGTAGTCCTCTGAGGATCTACGCTAGTGATGGAGGTTGGTTAGTCGAACTGTCTTTTATTAACTTCGTTAATGAGAGGAGAACATTCTATAGCAAGACTCCCGTCATGAATTTCATTCTTCGGGTTTGGCAAGAATTCAGAGCAATCCAAAAATATTTTCCCGATAAACAACCCTTTCAAGTGACATGGGCGGATAAGATGGGAATAATCGACATTGTCTTCGACATAAACAAAGTTGGCGTGATCGCCAAATGGATTGGTGATGTTATTGGGTTTAACAGTTGGGATCGGGAGTGTTCCATTCTCAATCATGTCTTGGATTTCGTGCTTCAGTCGATAGCACCTTTCAGTATCATGGCCTTTCCCTTGATGAAAGGCACAGTAGGCATTCGGTTTATACCATTTACCTTGTTGATCAGTGGGAGGGTCCGGAGTCGGACCAATAGGCTTCAGCTTTCCTTGAGCTATGAGCCTTTGGAGAGCGTATGTATAAGTGCATCCGATATCGGTGAATGCCCTAGGTGTTTGGCGCTGCGACTTCTTCGATCGCCCTTCTAAGAGATTGATGGCTTCATCAATATGGGACGTTGCTGGGGCTTTGGTCCTAGACAATGAGGCCCCTCGGTACCCTTTCGGCTTTTCAGCCTCTGCCATTCTGACATCATCTTCTACCTTTATCCCGATTCTTATCAATTCTTTGAAAGAGCCAAAATTCTGGTATTTCCATGCATTGCGGTAAATAGGTCGTAGATTATTTACGAACTTATTTACCATTTCAACTTCATCAGGCTTCTTGGCTAATTTCACGCTTTCAGCGCGCCATCTTGCAAGGAATTCAGTAAAGCCTTCTTTGTCTTTCTGTGTCATTACTTCCAAAGTCCTTATGCTGGTTTGAATCTCAACATTGTCAGCATAGTGCTTACAGAACTCCACCGTGATATCTTCGAAAGTAGGGAACTTCTTAAGGTCAAGATTATAGAACCACACCTTCGGGTGTTCACCCAGAGTTTGGGCAAAAATTTCAGAGAGCATGTCAGGAGGTACTCCCTTCAGTGCTAAGTACCCTTTATTGGCCTTAACATGGTGGACTGGATCTTCGGTGCCCTTGAACTTTGGGATGTCAGTGAGTACCATGTTCGTGGGCAACTTATCCTGAACTGGGGCATAGGCCCTAGCATTCTCATAGTGAATGTTCTTCCCCTGGGAGAGTTTTAAACGGTCTTCGATGAACTTGAACCGTTTCTCCAGATCAGTTAGAGGAGGGGTAGATGGAGGGGAATCTTCACTCAGCTTAGATTCGATTGCATCCATTCGGGTCATCATGAGGTTCACGGCCTCAGTGAGCTTGTTAACAACATCTTCCATTGCTTGACGTCGGGTTTTTGGCGGCCTTTCTACAAGAAAACCCCGTACTGAGTCAATATTTAAAGTAAGAGCCCCTGCACACTTAAGGACACGACCCCGACTTGACTCAAACAAAGACTCGACTTGAGACTGACTAACCAAAGGTTCGACTCACGGTTGGATTTAGACCTTGGTTCATTTTAGACTCGGCAAAACGACATGACTCAAACTATCATAGCACGATTCTAAACCGGACTCAGTGTGACTAAACCCGTGATTGGACTAACATAGCCCATAGGTTCGGGTGAAATGCCCTGAAGGGCCTAGCTTGGACGTTTCTGTGGACTATCCTAGACCAAATGGTCGACCAACATGACTCGAAGCCCAAGAGGTGAGCTTGGGTGACCCAACAAGGTCGTGTTCTAGACTCTTAGAACGAAACACACCCGGCCTACCACGGCCACGACCCGGACACGACTCGACGCATTTCATGCTTGGTTGAGGTTCGAGAGGCATTTTGGATTGATTTTGAAAAACGAATGATCGATTTGAAAAATGAGATTTGAAATGGGCAGCATGCCGGCTATAAAAGCTTGTTTTGGCCGAAATTTCTAGTCCTATTTGGGCAGCATTCCGCGTTTTTAAAACCATGCTAATTTTGAAAGTAAGTTGTTCAAAAGTTCGGTTTTGAAATGGACATGGAAAATTTGGAAAAAAACTCGGGAAAACAACTTGCACATTGTCATTCTCATGTTATAAGGATGTATGCTCCTAGACATCTCTAAGTCTCGGCAACTCTTCTACAAGAAGGTCTATGCCCTCCATCCTTTTGCGGTCTTATAGAGCAAGGGCCTTAAGGTAAAGTACCTATAAGAGCGTCCCCACCATCAAGAACCACGCGAGGTGAAGTGGAAGCGAGCAATGTGCAGCTTCCTAGCATAGTGGGACGTCGCCCCCCACCGATCACAAAGAAACGCTGGGACAGCCCGGGAAAATCCTTAAGGGTTTATGCATGAATCGTAGCACTATGAGTAATGTTTTACTTTCCAACACTTTCTTTTCAAGTTTCACCTCGGAGGAAAAGACCCTAGAAACAAAGTGTAACTAGTCCTCTTTTCCCAAAGTGAGTCGCCAAATCTGTGGACAAGGCCCCGGGAAGCGCGTCCGCGGGATCCACACTAGGCATAATCGACTCGAGGTTCTTTTGAATCGAATTAAGATATATTAGAGTCGCCACCAAGTTTTTTGGGAACTTGGAACCGTTCAAGTCAACTTTACACCTTTCATCGAAAAGCATAAAGCCAATCGACTACGAGTGATTAAAGATAAAGACTTGTACCCTATATCAGTCGATTTGAATGACTCTCATAATCCAATGGTATTTAGACGGATCCACAAACCATAGATCTTGAGTAAGGGGTGAGGGTACGTGTTAGGAAGCCCACAAGGACACCTAACCCCGCCCGTCGATAACGGCCTCTACTAAGTCAAGTGTCGGAGTTCAAACAAGGTCATAGCTACTACGATATATGATATGCAAACATCGTTTTAAACCCTAACATGTGACAACAATTTCTATGTCGTTTTAGATGCAACTAAACTAACTTTGTCAAAGTTGTAATTTAGCATGTGGGTTGATTAATCTAACAACATACAAAACAAAGCAAACAAGGCTTAAGGGGGAATGGGGGAGCCGTTGGGATCTACCCTATTACAACCCATGCATTTCATGCCGACACAACAATAAATTAAAGATACAACTCGATCTAAATACAATTGCTATATACGACACCATACACAACACATGGCCATTCGGCCTAGGAAAACGTGCACAAAGGGGTGACTCACGGCCTACATGACTCACGGCCTTGGGTCACTCCTCACAATGCGTGCTTCCACTTAATCTTATCGAATTAGACATTGGGTCACACACCAAAGCATGCATTAGCATAAATCGGGCCATGTTGCTTTAAACAACATGCGATTTACTACGCTCTCACTTGCATTGGGGCACAACCGTCTAACTAAAAAAAACTAAGGTTTTTAGAAATCGTTTGACTCGATAAAGGAGAACTAATTACAAACAAGTTACAAAACGCGACACGATAAACACAATTTGATTACAAGATACAAACAATGAGACTAAGATAAAAAAACTAGAAAAAGGGATACAAAAGACACGGCCAAACACGACCTCATACACGGCTATCCTAGTTCCTAGGTTAGATTCATTAGTTTATATGGATTTGCAAAGCGATGCGGAAAATACATTAGAAATCGATGACAAAAAGAGGTCAGAAGGCTTCGCCTAAAACCGGGTGTTCTACACGGCCTAAGGGGTCAAATTAGGTCAAGTTCGCTAATTAAATTAACTCGTCGAGTGTTAATAAGAAGGTGCTAATCACGCACTCTTATACTAGCGAGAAATTAGGTGAAAGAAAGAGATGCGTTCAATTAAATTACAGAATCGTCAATTGATTTTAAAAGCTACGCCGATGTACCCTAATGTGTCTAATTAGGTTATTAAATTGATCTAATGTCATCTAAACGAGTTATATGTTAACAATCAGAGGTCAAATTAACATGTAAATGGTCCAGGGGTAGGTCGAATCACACGAGAGAAGAGATGGGTCAAAAGCGAAGAACGAAGTCACAATTTGTTTTATTAATGCCCTACCTTGAACACGAGGATATGTAAATGAGACGGGGGTGTACGACCGACTGATGTAGCGGTTTCTTTCCCATCACAAGTCAACGCGAGTGTTCATGGTGGTACTTTAACTCATACTCGGACTAAACTAGTTTCGTAGTTAATAAGAACAAACGATAAACTAAAACGATAAACAAACAAAAACGAACTATAAAAAAAACAAACATAAAAAAAACGAAATAAAAGGGAAGAAAGAGGAGGATTTGATGCACCCTCAACCTACATGTATCTTTGACACCGTCTTGGGTCGTAATCGATGGTAGATTTTATCTCGAAGGGCCGTCGTCGACGAAGAAACAAAGCAAACAACACGTTTTTATCGAATCTGGACAGCAACTTTCAAACAGCGATTTCTCTCTCGTTTCACGATGAAAATTCGATTTAAAAGATGTTTTGAAAACTAGAAAGAGAGGCGAATAGAGATATTAAAGCAATCCCTGCTCGTTTTGAGTTATTGGGCACGAAAAACGAGCACAAACAGAACTGGACAGACAGGAAAAAGCCGCGAAAACAGAGTGTATAACACTCTGTTTTTCGAGGGAATTCGTGTACTCTCAAGGGCAATTTGGCTCGTAAATCTTTGTCTAATGTGTAGATGGATGTTGTATGGTTAATTTGGAACAAGAAACTCGAATTTTGATGGAGGTTTGATGGAGGAACGAATTGTTTTTCGAAGAGGACACACAAACTGTTTCAGTTTGTAAGTCGGTATTGTGGAGGGTTTTTGAGAGGCAATTAGGGTTTGTTTCTGGGGTTTAAAGCTTGTGAGTGACGGTTGTATGTATGGAAAACTTAGAGGAATGAATGTATGGTAAAGGGGGGGTATTTATAAGGAGTTAAGGTAGGGTTTTAGAGGGGAGAGGCAGACGGGCTCATTCACGCATAGCTGCTGTCCAGCAGCTTTTGTGAGGGTTTGAGAGGCTTTTTAAGGGGTTTTCTTGGTGGTTAAGCTAAGGTAATATGGGTAGGATACTAGGGTATGGTTTAGGGTTAATGGGCACGGGTTTTGCAGGTGTTTGGAGCGGGTTTTGGACTCGGGTTTGAGCTGAACGAAAACAGGGGCTGTTTGTGTCGTGTTGTTTGGGGCCTGTTTTGGAGTGTTGGAGACGGGTTTTGTGGAGGGGTTTCATGGTGGGTTTGGACGTTGGAATGGTGGGTAGTGTGGAGTACGGGTTGGTGGTGATGGGTTGCAGGTTTGGACCAAGTTTGGAGCAAAACAAACGGGCTATGTTGAACCCGGGTTGGGAAGGAGTTGGGCTATGTTGGGGGGCTTGGGACGAGATTTGGGCCGTGGTTATGGGGGTTCGAACTGGGGTTGGATGGGTAGAGGCTTAGGTTGGTTAGTGTACTCGAGATTCGTGCCAACTCATAAAGAAAACGGGCTCAAAAACCGAGCTATAATCGAGCTCCAAAACGTGTGTTTAAAACGAGTTTTTTTCGATTTTTAAGTCGATTTTTCAAATCGATTAACACATTAAAATAAATGATTTTTCAAATCAAATACACTCATAAAATGATTTTTCAAATCAAAAAATTATTTTATTTTCAATAAAATAAATTTGAGAAAATAAATTCAAAATAGAAATAAAATGAATTCACCTTAAAAAAGCTTTAATTTAAATATCATTTAAATTAATAAAATACTCCGTCGACAACGCTCATTCTACATCGTAAAACGAACCCAAATAATGACAATGACAACTAATAAATACATGTGTCCTATCATCATCGGGTGTTTGTCGGGTTCTCTATAAATTCCAATATCGACGGATACGGGTATCTACAAGTATGTCCACAAAGTTTTCAAGCATTATAAACGAACTGAAAAACCTAGGTAGGAAGTTCAGTACTGAGGACATTGCAAGGAAGGTTCTTAGGAGCCTGACTAAAAAGTGGCGTGCCAAAGTCACAAAAATGGAGGAATCACGAGATCTTGAAAACTTATCCTACCAAGATCTTGAAAACTTATCCTACCAAATCATTAACCATTATGACATTATCTGAAATCCACCAACTCACCACAATAAACTACCATCAACGTTCCGACTTGAACATATCTACGCCTTGGTCACCAGTCGACAATCGTACCATCATCAATCACCAATTAGTCACCATCGTGCTGTTCACCTTGTTCACTACCACGCTGCTTCTCCCTTGCTCATTTACTATCCTCCATGAACAACCTAACGGACTTGGAATCTTTACTCCGAGCTCAGTTTGCCACAATTGCAGACCATCACACTCTCCCCTGCTCCGTCTCATGGACCAATTCTCATAAATTCAGAGAATCAACAGTCACCGTCTGTTATTTATCTTCGATTAAAACTCTTCACAAAAAAATCTGCTAAGAACAATGCTAAATTGCTTAATGAATTAATTAAAAATAGCATTAACACGAATTAATGATGTATAAAACAAGGCTGAAGGTTTAATGTCCTGAAAAGCAACGACATTATCATCCTGATTAAAATAATAACAAAAAAAATTAATTACAAAATTTAAAAATAGAGAAAATGCGAAACCGTGGAGGTAGAAAGGACGAGAAGAGAGAGGAGAAGAAGTGTAAAAGTCAGCGCTTATATACATGTCGAGCAATTTGGCAGAATATACATGTCGTCGCCGCCATTGATTTATCTAATAGAAGAGTTTAGAGAGAGATAAAAAAAAAGGAGACTCAGTAATACAATAAGTAAAAGCCAGCGCTTGTAATTTTACATTAGTTGTTTGGTATAATCTCAGTCGTCCGATCCTAATTATCTAATGGTTGAGATTTGTAAGCACGCAAATTCACAACTCACCATAAGAACCAAACTCACGAGAGAGAGAGAGAGAGAGAGAGAGAGAGAGAGAGAGAGAGAGAGAGAGAGAGAGAGAGAGAGAGAGAGAGAGAGAGAGAGAGAGAGAGAGAGAGAGAAGGGTTCTTATAAGGCCTTGATACCATATAAGGCCCTAAGTCCTTATAAGAACCCTTGGATGAAGGGATTGAAGGGATGAGATAAGGAGAGAGGGAGCGTTTTTTAGAGCAAAAAAAAAGGAAATGGTTGTTGTATGAAAGAGGGTCCACTGCCACTATTTTCTGTCCTATTTTTGGTACAAATCCCACGGACAAAAGGATTAAACAAACACAAATATATCAGTTTGCATGCTTTCCCTCTTCATTCACCATTCAAAACCTCTCAACAAGCAAAACCCATAAAAATCACCATACAAATTAACCTAAATCCTGTAAAATCCAATATAAATCATCAAAAAAGGAAGAGAAATTTCATCCCAACTATAAAACTACTTCTTTGATCATTAGATAAATAAATTGTTATCAGATAAAGTACTTCATTGTTCATCCGTTAAAATTCATTCGCTTTGTTGAAGATCAAAATATTGTCATTGTTCATCAGAGAAAGACGATCAAAATGACGGTGAGTGTTTGTGAAATGGATCATATGCAGATTGAAGTTGTCGTCGATGGTGAGTTGTTTGCTTTCTTATTTGTGTCTACGTTATTATTGTAGCTTGATGTTCAAGAATACTTGATGTTCGCTATATGTAATTTTGGATTGATGTTCATTATTGTAGCTTGTAGTTATTTCATTTGTGTTCATCATTGTTCATTAGATTTGTTCTTTCATTTTGTTCATGGCAAAAAATGATGGCAAATTTCAGTGGGTTTATGTAAAACTCTGACACGTATATGTATAACTTCAATAATACAGTGTACTCATGTAGTGCTTATATTCATTGTGTTATAACTCCACTGGTTTTTTGTAAAACTCTTTGACAATTTGCTGCAGCTTCAGGTAACAGAGTAATTCTAACCGGAATTTTTGCGTAAAAAATCTTACTAAACAACCAATTTTGATATAGTTATTCATGTAATTGCTTAAGTTATACATTAATTAAGTGAAGTTATAGGATGTGGAGGGTTGCACATTATATGCCTAGAGTCATACAGTCTGTGCCTAGAGTTATACATTGTATGATTAGAGTTATACAGACTTTGTCTAGAGTTATACATTATATGAATAGAGTTATACATTGTCTGACTAGAGTTATACAAATTTTGTACAGGAGTTAAACACCACATGACTGCAGTTATGAAAAGAGGCAAAATTTATTAGACAGCTATGAGTTTTACAAACAATATCAAGAGTTATACAAATTGTGTACAAGAGTTATACAACACATGACTGCAGTTATGAAAAAGGCAAAATTTATTAGACAGTTATGAGTTTAACAAAAAATAATAAGAGTTATACAAATTGTGTAGAAGAGTTGTACACTCTGTGAAGTACATTCATCAATACATGGGTAAGGGTTATACATTATATGACTAGAGTTATACATTCTGAAACTAAAGTAATACAGTCTACAATGTATAACTCTAATCATATAATGTATAACTCTTAGCATATACAGACTGTGTCTAGAGTTATACATTATATACTAAGAGTTATACATTGTATGACTAGAGTTATACATTGTATGACTAGAGTTATACAAACTGTCACTAGAGTTATACATTGTATGACTAGAGTTATACAAACTGTCATTAGAGTTATACATTGTATGACTAGAGTTATACAGACTGTGACTAGAGTTATACATTGTATGACTAGAGTTATACAAACTGTGTATAGAGTTATACATTTTATGACTAGAGTTATACAGTCTATGACTAGAGTTATACATTGTATGACTAGAGTTATACAAACTGTGTCTAGAGTTATACAGTCTGTGCATAGAGTTATACATTGTATGACTAGAGTTATACAGTATCTACCTAGAGTTATACATCGAAGTACTAGAGTTATACAAAGTGTGACTATAGTTATACATGATATGGTAAGAGTTATACATTATATGCCCAAATTTATACAGTCTGTGCCCAGAGTTATACAGTCTGTACATAGAGTTATACAGTATATGCGTAGAGTTATGTATTTCTTAATCATTTCATGGATGTTTGATTCTGCTCAGATGGTCGTAAGGAAGCGAAAACTGAGTATTGTAAGCATTTGGCAGCGAAGTTTACACCTTGTGTAGGGCAACAATTTTTTGAAATCGACGAGGCAGTGACATTCTATAAAGTTTATGCATTGGTGTCCGGGTTTGATGTTCGGAAGTTGTTCCGGGTGTAATTCCAGAGCAAGTATTGTTACCACCCGTGGCTTGCAGAATGATGTCTTGAGTTGAATCCTTTCTTTCTTTAATCGTTCCTCTCGGCCTCTCCTGCAACAATGAACGAACTGAGGGCTTGGCTTTGAGCCAAGCGTACCCACTCCGACGCCCAAGTCAGTAAACTCAAATGTATAAGTTGTATGCTAATTGGCTAGGAATATATTGTAGAGAGATAAGGAAGATTATACCAGATGAATAGTGTATTTAGGTTAAGTTGTGGATTAGTTGGATCCTTTCCTCAATGAAGGTTGAGGAGTATTTATAGGCTTTCACCTTTTGTCACGTGGTGGCCAAGTGGCCAAGTGGCTAGCAGGTGGAAAGACTGATCTACCCCTCGGCCGAGGGACCTATGGCAGGCCGGCGGGCCCTGTCGACTCACCGCCGAGGGGTCTTGGATATGAGTACGCGGGTATGTGTCCCGGCTGGCAGGTTGCCATGCCGAGACCCAAGCTGACAGGCCGATGGGCTGCATCGGCTAGGTTGTCCAAGTCGTTGACTTGCTGTGGATATCTTTGACCTTGCTCAATATGTTGACTTTGGTCAGCGGTGCAGAATATGCCCCATCAATTTGCCCCCAGCGTAGTCTATGCCGTGGTATGGGCTCCGATGTACGTCTGAGCGTGTATTCTGCGCAAGTAATTTTGCGGAAAATTTTCTGCATCGGCTTCTTATGCGGCGGCCTCTTTTAACTCGGCCTGGTCTTTCTTAGGCCGTACCATATCCCCCCTCCACATGGATGTGTAAAGGGCATCCGATGTGGAAAAGAAAGTAACGCTGGCCGAGACCAGGATTGAGTGTGCCGGTTGTTTTTGATTGCCCCCGGCCGGCGCTGTCTAGCTTGGTTGATCATGTGGCCGGCGGAGAACAGATGCTTGGGAATTTGTTGAGGAAGGTGAATAGGCAAGGAGATATGAATAGGCGTGTTGAAGACGCTTGGTCACTGTTGCATTGATTGACGTCTAACTGTTGCAACGATTGACATCCCGCGGTTGCATGTCCGACACGTGTCTGCACGCTGATTGGTTGACGCTTCATGGGCTGTTCTCTGATTGGTCCTTCTTCATGGGCTTTTCCCTATAAATAGGGCAGTTATCCCGTGAAATTGGCCACCAATTTCATTCTCCAAAATTTTTCCTCTCTAAACTTTCAAAGGTTTTCTTTTGTCTTCTAATTTCCAGAGTTGTTACTCCGGCGAGCGTTTTCTTCAAGGTAAACAAACAAACTTCCCAATTTCTTAATTTTGTAAGTTTTCATTGTAAACATGTCTTCTGCTGATGCCGGGCCTAGTAAGCCGGCGCCGGGGGGTTCCCCGTCGCGTCTTGATGAGGAGGAGGGGTTGGACGCCCTCCTGATAAGGCCTGGGGACCCTAGGCCCCCCTCTCCTGAAGTCGATCCTCGGATTTTGGAGGAATGGGAGGATGATTCTGATGTCGATGATGACGCAGACGATTTTGGTGATGATGCTGAAAAGGCTCGTCCCAAAGAGGTGAGGCAGTACGTTATGGATCACGGTGACGTCTGCAAGGTACGCGTTGACCGAGCTTGGACCCATAAGTTGGCCAGTTGTTCCGGTGAGAAATTTTTCGAGGGCCATTTCTTCTTTGGCAGGGGATACAAGATTGTTATCCCTGAGGAGGGTCAGGCAGTCTGTTGCCCTCCGCCAGGCCATACCGGCGTATATATGCGACACTTGGAGTACGGGCTCCGGTTTCCACTGAATGAGTACGTCATGGCCATCATTAAAGCTATGAACGTCGCTGTTGCCCAACTGCACCCGCTGGCTATGAGGACCATAGTCGGCTTTGTCTGGCTTTGTCTCTTCAAGGGGGAGGCCCCAACGGTGAATTTATTCCGCCGACTTCATTATCTCCAGCCGTCGATCCCCGGCCACGTCGGATGGTACAGTGTGCACATGGAGAAGGGTTACGTCTCTGTTGACAAACTTTCTTCCTGCAAGGGCTGGCAGGGTCGGTGGGTGTACGTTAAGGTGCCGGATGACTATCCGCTGCCCGCTCCTTTCAAAGACCGGAGTCAATTTGCGGTGTGAGACTAAGGCGGAGCATGACGGATGGGTCAGGAAGAAGCTTAAAATGGATGTCGGCAAGGTCCTTCTTAAGGAGGACGAGAAGTCGGCGATGAGGCTTTTGAGGTGGACAAGAGTGGGTGCCGAAAAGATGGATCCCCCAACGCGAGATCATTCTTCGGGATGAGCCGCTTTGTCATGTCGGCCTCATACCGGCCCTAGCGCAGGGTGAGTGGGGTCGGTGTGAGGCCCATCACCGTTCTCATTGTGTCTCGAACTTTGATTTATTTCTTCTACTTAACTCTTACTTCGTTTCTTTCGCAGGCCACTTCGGACCGGACCTGTCTGAGGATATCCTCCGGAGAATGGGGCTGCACAAAGATAAAACTGTTGCTAACCTGCATCCCAAGGCTCTTGCCCATGACCGCAGGACGTCGCCGAATGATCTTATGGATCAGCAGCTGAAAAGCTTGAACGTGGTGGAGGCCCAGGCGAAGGTTGTAAGTAACATGCCGCGCCACACGCGAAAAACAAATCCTTCGGCGGTGATGGCGTCGACATCGGCTCCGCCTTCCATCCCCCCTGTTCAGAAGGAGACGGTGGAGGTCGTTTATATCTCCAATGGGGAAGACTCCGATGAAGAGAAGGGGTCGCCCCTTGTCCGCAAAAGAAAGCAGACAGCCTTTACCGCTGCCGTTGCTTCTGCTGCTGACGAGGAAATGCGTCCTTCGGCCAAGAGGGCCAAGCACGGTATTGATCTTTCCTGTGGCTCAGACTTAGCTGGTTCCTTAGGCGCTGCCGGTGACAGGCTCTCCGGCATGTCTGTGTATGTCGATACTGATGCTTACTTTAAATTTTGTAGATCAACCGCAGTCGTCCGCCGCTCTTGTTGGGCAGCAAGTGGAGGGGAATTCCGTGCCGGCTGGTGATCAAGACGTCACCGTGAACTCTTCGTCCCAGAAGGCTTCCCTCTCCCAGCTGCAGGCCGGTGATCAAAACGTCACCATTGTCCCTTCATCCCAGAAGGTTTCTCTGTCCCAGCTACAGGCCGGTGATCAAAATGTCACCACTGTTTCCTCATCCCAGAAGGTTTCCGTCTCCCAGCTTATAGAGGAAGGCACGAAGCTGATCAAGGAGCTGGCGAGGTGGAACGGTCTTACCGGTGCTCGTATCATAGAGCAGGAGAAAGCCGTGGCTCAATCTGCTTTGGAGCTTAATGCCACTAAGAAGGTGGCCGCGAAGGCGAAGCTGGATCTTCTCAATGAGCAGAAGCTTAGGGGAGATGCCGAGAAGGCGCTCTTGGCTGAAAGAAAACTCAGCGGGACGCCGAAGCAGGAGGTCCTTCTTTGAGAGAGCCAAGGCCGAGGTGCGGCAGCCCAAGGCCGCGAAGCCGCTTTGGAGAAGTGTAAACTTGTTCAGAGGCACGCCAACCTCTACCTCCAGCAGAGGAACGAATCCAGGGACCTATTTAAGGCCCAGGCGGAGGTGGTTCGGAGCAAAGAGGCCGTCATCAGGCAAAAGGAGAAGGACATCGAGATGCTCCAAACCGTCATGCTCCCTAACATGTGTCTTTGAATTAGGGATTTGGCCGAAGGAGCTGCTAGGGAAGTGATTGGGGAGCTCTTCCCCCTTGATGGTTCCTTTCCGTGGGGCAGATATGACGAGCTGCTTGACGACAAGCTTGAAGCCAAAGAGGAGGCCGTGGCGGAGAAGGCCAAGGAGGCGGTGAGGGCGAAGATAGAGAAGGAGGCGGCCGCGGAGAAGGCAGCTCTTGCTGAGAAGGCTAAAGCGGCCAAGGAGGAAGCCGAGAGGGCAAGGGCGGTGAGGTCGCCGAGGCTAAGGCCGAGGCCGCCTTGAAGCCGAGGCCGCTAAGGAGAGCTCTTTGGGTTGCCCCTCGAAGAAGGCGCTGCTACCGCTGCTGATGGCGGGCAAACACAGACGTAGGGAGATGATATCTGTAGCCTTTTGTCTTTTGGTTTGTCCTTGTAATTTCTTGTAATTCGTTGAACATTCTTAATAAGAGTTCGTTTCTTCTGCCTCCGACCTGGTCGAGGTTTTCACCTCACTTCTTTTTTCTCGCGCTAGTATTTGAGCGTCTCAATTGTATTTTAGCGTCTATGTCTTCGTCTGGGTTGTCTCCTCATGTTATTAATTGAGTGTCTCTTTTGTTTCCGCCTCGGCTTTGCCGAGGCAGTCTAGAGTGCGTATCTCAATTATGTTAACGCTTCTAAGGTATTTTGAACGCTTGGCGAGTATCACCTGCGGTGGTCGTTACCATCGAGGTGTCTGCTTCCTGGTGGCGATTGCCGCTCTTGTCGGTGCGTGACAGTGTGAGCCATCATCTGCTTCTTGTTATTGACTGCCGTAGCGTCTACCACTTGGAGTGACTGCGACGGCGTCAAACCTCTTGGGGTGACTGCCGTGGCGTCTACTACTTGGGGTGACTGCGACGGCGCCTATTTCTTCATGGAGACTGCCGTGGCGTCTACCACTTGGAGTGACTGCGACGGCATCAAACCTCTTGGGGTGACGGCCGTGGCGTCTACTACTTGGGGTGACTGCGACGGCGCCTATTTCTTCATGGAGACTGCCGTGGCGTCTACCACTTGGAGTGACTGCGACGGCGTCAAACCTCTTGGGGTGACGGCCGTGGCGTCTACTACTTGGGGTGACTGCGACGGCGCCTATTTCTTCATGGAGACTGCCGTGGCGTCTACCACTTGGAGTGACTGCGACGACGTCAAACCTCTTGGGGTGACGGCCGTGGCGTCTACTACTTGGGGTGACTGCGACGGCGCCTATTTCTTCATGGAGACTGCCGCTCTTGTCGGTATGACAGTGTGAGCCGACGTCTGCTTACTGATAAAGACTACCGCTCTTGTCGGTATGACAGTGTGAGCCGGCGTCTGCTTACTGATAAAGACTACCGCTCTTGTGTAACACCCCGCGCTTTCCTGATATTTTAAATAAATTTTTAAGTAATTTTTATTAAATAATTATTATTTAAAGCTTATTTTCATAAAATGTCGTCATAGCCGTGTAACGGTAATAATAGTGTAGATTTTAATAATATTATTCTCCGTCTCGAGTATAGTAGACTTGGGACGAAAATTCTAGTGGATACCGACTCATTTTGAGTTATTGGGCTTAACTTGACTCATGGGCCTTTTTCCCCCTCTTTTCTCTACACAAAACCTCAACTAAACCCTCACAACTTCATCTCCCTCACTTGTAATTTCTGAAATTTCCCAACAACCACTCCACCATTGTTAAACCCTTGCTCTCAACCCTAAAATCACCATAATTCACTCAATTCTTCACCAATCTCGTTCCTTTTCACGCCATTCTCTTCCTTTTCTCATTTCCTTTGTTTCTAAGTAAGAAAGTTGCCATCTTTTCCTCTTTTTCGAAATTCGCATCTTTCAAGGATGTGAATTCTTGACTTAATATCTTTATTTTTGTGTTTAGGGGAGAACTTGGACAACCCGGAGGAGGATAGCTACATCATTGACGAGTCTTTAGAAGATTGAAGTGCAAAAAGGTAACGGTGATGGGTTACTCGACTTTTATGTTAAAATTGTGTGGTTTTATGTAGTTATAATCTCATATGAATGTTAAAAGTTGTATCTTTCATGATTGGTGCTAATTTGGTTGTTGAATGTCATGCTTGTTTGCAATTCTCACATGTTTGGATGAAAATCTCATGCTACATCTCTTGAATCCGAAATTACCCATTCACATGCTCAAATATGTTGTTTTTCCGAGTTAGAATCATGCTAGGATACGTAAACAATTGATGGGAAACGATTTTTGTTGGTTTCAAATGGTTTGAGTGTTTTGCATTGAATCCGCGTGTTTGTAGTCCCGGTAGGGTGACCGGCGGCCCATCTCTGACCTGGGAGTTCCCCTGTAAGTTTTTGAACATATTTTGGTAAGCTCTGTAGTCCCAGTAGGGTGATCGCGGCTCGGTCTCTTGACCGGCTGGGAGTACACTGAGGATTTTAGGTGATTTTGAGTTTGGCGTATTCCAGTACGGGTGTGCCGTGGCACGGGCCTCTTGACCACTGGGAGTGCATCAAGGTTTTATGAGTTTTTGAAATTTGGTCAGTAGTCCCAGCCGGGTGACCGCGGCCGGTCTCTTGACCGGCTGGGAGTGTTGTAAGTTTTATTAAATTTCGATTTTGGCATGTTGTCCCACCGGTGGCGGCGGCCGGTACACCACCTACCGGGGAGTCCCCTGTTTGTTCTATTTCACTTGCGACTTCTAATAATGATTGAGCTATGCATGCATCTCCTTTCCTATCGATAATTGGTTACTTTAAGACTCATTAATGTTATGATCATGCATAATGGTTATGGTTCTTGTTCGGACCCGAGTGTGACGTTTTACATTGTGAGACTACTCGACATTCCCTATTTATTTGCCCTCGGACATTGGGTCACGGTTAGGTGGCATTGTTTCCGAGTTGGGCTATTTTTCCTTCCGCCTCTTTCGGACCGGGGGTCACGGTTAGGTGACAAGGTTCCGCTTGAGGTTACTCGAGTTTCGGGCACGGTTAGGTGTACCATTTTTCGAGTCTTGGATACGATTTGGTATCGTTTGTCGAATCGGGTGTCGTCCATCCCGAGAGTCTGGCCAGGTTTAGACTAGGACCGTATTATGATCGTCGTCCTACCAAGAGGTTGGAGTCTAGAGGGTTGTCTTGTTTGAGTCTATACTTTGTAATTTGTCTTACATTTGAGTTGAGTCAATATTTGACCGTTTAACCTAATAATTCTTCTCTCATTTATGCGTAACTACTCTTATTGCATTGTGTATACTAATCATGATCCTCTCGTCACCGTAAGTATCTTACTCTCATGCTTGTTTATTTGATTAAATTCTTAATTACTTGTATTTTGACATATTGTGGCTGGGAGAACCCTGAGTTACTCCCCACTGACTGTGGCTTTCATATCTATTATGAATGACAGGTTGGTGATGAAGCTTAAGTGGGGAAGACCGTGTGAGCTAGCGAGTTCTTACCTCGGACCTTATTTAGTTATCATTTAATAGACTCACCTACTCTTGAATTTATGTTAATTCGTGGGATATCTTTTCCCCAATAAATAGACTTGTGTTGTAAACTTAAATTTAACTATCTAAACTTAATTATCGTGTTGGTGATGCCTCGCGTTGGACTTCATTAGAAGCCTTAAAAGCTTAAAAAAATCTCGTGTTTCCGCCACGATTTACTTGTTACTTTTAGTTACCTCAACGAGGGGTGTCACATCTTGTCGGTATGACAGTGTGAGCCGGCGTCTGCTTACTGATAAAGACTACCGCTCTTGTCGGTATGACAGTGTGAGCCGGCGTCTGCTTACTGATAAAGACTACCGCTCTTGTCGGTATGACAGTGTGAGCCGGCGTCTGCTTACTGATAAAGACTACCGCTCTTTTCGGTATGACAGTGTGAGCCGGCGTCTGCTGCTTCCTAGTGACTAGGGGGAAAATGAACATTTTGATGGGAGACTTGGACGATTTTTATTAGGTAAATACATGCGTCGGGGTGCCCACAGCTGTTTTGGACACCTCCGCCGCTACATAGAGTATTCCCGAGATTACCAGCGTCCTAATGGCCTATGAAAGGCACACCTTCCCGGTTAGCCGCTAGTTACATCCATGAGGTCGCTCTCCTGTTGTAAGGATAGACTTTTCCCTTTCTCTGATTTCTTTGCCACTTTGAGGGATTGCATGTTGCATCCTCTGGCAGCTATCTGGACGTTCACCACCTCGTCATTCTCGTCTTTGGAGACGAGCTTATGCGCTTCCCCCCGGTCCGAGACGTACATCAGTGTTAGGGCCCGGATGGACATCACTGCGTCAGCCTCGCTCAGAGTGACTCGGCCTATGAGAACGTTGTAGGCGGACGAGCCGTCGATGATCACGAACTCAGCTAGGACATTCTTAGCCGCATTCTTTTCGCCGAACGTTACCGGGAGTCTGATCGATCCCAGTGGTACCAGTCCGGCCCCAGAAATCTGTATAGTGGGTTGGTGCGGGGCTTAAGTCCTTGACCTTGAGCCGAGAGGCGAGGAAGCACTCCCGAACATGATATTCGTGTATGCGCCTGTGTCAATCAGACACCTCTTGACCAGGTGGTTGGATATGTCCAAGTTGACTACAAGTGGGTCGCTGTGAGGAGCGATGACTTCTTCGTAGTCCTTTCTTCCAATAGTTATATTGGGGATGTTGGAAGAGGGGGTGGCTATGTTGGGCACAAAGTTGATGGCCTGATAGAGCTCGTTCAGGTGTCGTTTGTACCCATGAGCGGACCCTCCGTTCTCGTGGCCCCCGATGACAACATGGATCACTCCTATCCGTTCGAAGACGGATTTCTTCTCTGAACTGCCGGCGTCAGTCTTTTGGCCTTTGGCAACGTACTTGCCGAGGCTCCCCTTCCGGATCAGCTCTTCCATGGCGTTCTTCAGATGTCGGCAGTCGTTGGTTAAATGGCCGGTGTGGCCATGGTACTCACATTACTGGCTCGTGTCACCGTCACTTTTTGGCTTTGGGGGTCTCTCCCACTTCTGGCCCTCGTTTTTGCTCAGGGCGAAGACCTCGGCTGCTGATACGGCGAGAGGTGTTTTATCGTTATACCGCCTCTGGTGGTACGTTCCCGAACTCCACCCGGCGCCCGCCGAGTCCTGTTTCCTGGCAGATTTGTCAGGCCGTGACCTATTATTGTCACGGCGTCTTTCGTCGGACCGTGACCCATTGTTGTCACGACGTCTTTCATCGGGGTTGTCCTCCCGGCGGCTCTTCTTTTCTGAGTGCTCGGCCTCGCTGGGGCCTAACCATGTCTTGTGATAGTCTTCTACCTTGATGGCCTGGTCGGCCATCTTCCTGGCGGCATCCAAGCCCAGGCCTCCGCACTTGATAAGCTCATTTTTTAAATCTCCCCTTGGGAGGCCCTTCATCAGTGCGAAGGCCGCCAGTTCGGGATTAATTTCTCGAATCTGCTGGACCTTTCCGTCGAACCTCTTCATGTAGCTTCGTAGAGACTCGCCCCCCTCCTGTTTGATAGTTAGGAGGTCCAATGTCTCCACGGCCTTTCTCTTGTTGCAAGAGTACTGGGCCAGGAAGGCGTCCCTTAGGTCGGCATAATAGTATACCGAGCCGTCGGGAAGCCCCTTGTACCAACTTTGAGCCATCCCATGCAAAGTTGTTGGGAAAACTCGGCACCAGACCTCATCGGGATGTTCCCATACCGACATGTGAGACTCGAAAGCCTCAGCGTGGTCGGCTGGATCACCTTCCCCTTTGTATGATATGGGTGGCAACTTGAGCTTAGTTGGCACCTGGACTTCTAGGACGTAGGCGCTGAGGGGCTGTCTGATCACATGCCGAATGACACGCGGCGATCGGCTCCTCGTATTCCTAATCCGGCTCCTCTCCTCGTAGCGGGAGGGGCTCCTTCTTCGACTTGGACTTCTTCTCCAACTCTGCTGAGTCGGACTCCTCTGGCTCCTTTGGGGTAAGCCTCGTTCGTGCTGCGGGGACGCTGTCCTCCCATGAGTACGGGAAGGACTTAAGTCTACCACGCCCACTTTGGGCTCCCCCGGCGACTTGACCGGGTCAGCTTCTCCTAGTGCTCCGTTCAAATTTCTCGGAGTCACCTTTTGGGCCCTGGTTTCCTGGACGGTTTCCGCCGCTCTTGTCGGCGTGACAGTGTGAGCAGGCGCATTACTAATTAGGTCCAGGGCCATTTTCAGTTTTGCTATGTCAACCACATGTCCCATGATGGTGACCTGGTTGGCTGGCAGCGGCATGTCCGGTATTATTGGCATCCCGAACTCCGGTTGGATTACTCCGCCGATGGAGGGCTGCACGACTCCAGAATTGTTGAAGGTATCATCTTGGTAGAACGCGGTTTCGTCGGTCACGACTGCGTCTTGTTGTTTCGACATCTTCTTAGCTTCTTGGGTGGGTTTTTGTGTGTTTTTTTTTTGTTTAGGAATAAATGTGACTAGCTTCTAGTATCTATTCCCACAGACGGCGCCAATTGTTCCGGGTGTAATTCCAGAGCAAGTATTGTTACCAATCGTGGCTTGCAGAATGATGTCTTGAGTTGAATCCTTTCTTTCTTTAATCGTTCCTCTCGGCCTCTCCTGCAACAATGAACGAACTGAGGGCTTGGCTTTGAGCCAAGCGTACCCACTCCGACGCCCAAGTCAGTAAACTCAAATGTATAACTTGTATGCTAATTGGCTAGGAATATATTGTAGAGAGATAAGGAAGATTATACCAGATGAATAGTGTATTTAGGTTAAGTTGTGGATTAGTTGGATCCTTTCCTCAATGAAGGTTGAGGAGTATTTATAGGCTTTCACCTTTTGTCACGTGGTGGCCAAGTGGCCAAGTGGCTAGCAGGTGGAAAGACTGATCTACCCCTCGGCCGAGGGACCTATGGCAGGCCGGCGGGCCCTGTCGACTCACCGCCGAGGGGTCTTGGATATGAGTACGCGGGTATGTGTCCCGGCTGGCAGGTTGCCATGCCGAGACCCAAGCTGACAGGCCGATGGGCTGCATCTGCTAGGTTGTCCAAGTCGTTGACTTGCTGTGGATATCTTTGACCTTGCTCAATATGTTGACTTTGGTCAGCGGTGCAGAATATGCCCCATCAGAAGTACTCGGCGAAAAAATGGCACGACGGTGAAATCAAGTCAAAGTTGCTGGTTTGCAACAGAGAGGGATTCACATATGTCCCAAAAGGAGAGGCAATAATTAAAAAAAATGAGACCGGGATTAGGGAAGAAGAAATGCAATGGGGAATAAGAACTGCGAACTAGAGGAAATATACAGTCAAGAGGGTAGGGTGTAAAGCACATGTCAGGCTATTTATGAAGAATGGAGTACTAGTAATTGACCGATTCCACATGGGGCATAATCACGAGCTTGTATCGAGTGAGGATCGTCAGTTTCAAAAGATGTCGCGGAACATAGAAGATTTTCACAAGTACATGATAATGTACAACTCAAGGGTTAGTTTACTATTAATCAAACCTCCACTAATTGAATGGAAAATTTCTAAAGTTATACACCGAGATGATAGAGTTATGTAAACCTAAGAGTTATAAATAATAAGAAGTTGCACAATCAATCAATGGAGTTATGCATATGTTTCATGAAGTTATAAGAAAAGCTGAAAGAGTTATAGTTGAGGAATTCTTTGTTATTAATCAGCACTGATCAGGATTTGTTGTCCACTACAGTTGAGGATAGGAGCAACTAGGACGTACAACATGTGTAAAGAGTTTGTAAACGGGTTCGAGAACATTGGTGCATCCTTAACTGATTTTAAGAACTTCCACCGAGATGTGAAGTGCTTCATCCATAAACGGGACGGTCAATTTTTCATTGACCGGTTCAAGAATATGGCATAAAATAGGCAAGGGTTTTATTTTGATTATGAAGTTGACAAGGATAACAACCTTCGAAGGGCAATATGGGCTGACAGAACCGCTAGAAGGAACTACTCCGTTTTTGGAGATGCAGTGTCGTACGACCCAACATCCCCAACAAACAAGTACGATATGATTTTCACGCCATTCACTGGCATAGATCACCATAAGCGATCAGTGACATTCTATGGGGCATTGATTGCCCATGAAGACCATGAATCCTTCCAGTGGGTTTTCCACAGGTTTTTGAATGCTATGGGTGGAAAGGAACCCAAGTACATTATCACAGATCAGGATGCGGGCATTATTAAGGCCGTACTCCTTGCCTTCAAGACTGCACGCCACCGATTTTGCATGTGGCATATAATGAACAAGGTGTCATCGAAGTTCGGGGTGACAAGGGAGGATTATAAGGAGTCCCTTGAGAAATTGAACAACATTATATGGGACGACAACCTAGAAGCAGACGACTTTGACTGTAGGTGGGCAGAAATAATGGAAGCGCATGGTCTTGTGAACGTAGAGTGGTTTACAGAAGCATACGATAAAAGGAGCCAATGGGTGATGGCACATTGGAGGGACTTGAACATGGGTGGTGTAATGAGGACAACCCAGAGATCAGAGAGCAGTAATAGTTTTTTTAAGAAGTTCGAGCAGAAGTCATGTACGTTAGTGGAGTTTTGGATGCGTTTTGAAAGCGCTATGGACCATCAACGGCATACGCATAAGAGACTTGACCATGAAAACCGACACTTAACACCAGCAACGGGGACGCATTTACCCATAGAGGAATATGCGTCAAATGTTTATACCCGTGAGATTTTCAAGGAATTCCAACTAGAGGTCATTTGCTCAATCAATACATGTAAGACCAGGGGCTATGCTGAAGTCGATGGAGTTGAAGTGACTGTCGTAAAGGATTCAATCAGACAGAAAAGTTTCAACGTAGAGTACAACCCAAGTAACAACATTTTGGCATAATCTTTATGTGGTAGTTGACTGAAGTTGCTAGATATAGTGCCAAAGTTACATTGTCTGAACATAGAAGTTATACAATTGTTCACTGAACTGCAGTTATCTGCTGTATAAATCTGACAACATTTTGAATAACTTAAGTTTTTTTAATGTATAACTCTTCTTATTATATGCATAACTCTACTTGCATAATGTATAACTCTTGTTGCCATATGTATAACTCTACTTTCAGAATAACATTAGAAGTTATTCAATTTTTCACTAAACTGTTGTCATTTGTAGTATAACTCTGATTACATTTTAAATAACTTTAGCTTTCAGAATGTATAACTCTTGTTGCCATATGTATAACTCTACTTTCAGAATAACATTAGAACTTATTCAATTTTTCTTTGAATGCATGACTATTTGTAGTATAACTCTGATTAGAGTTTGAATAACTTTAGCTTTCAGAATGTATAACTCTTGTTGCCATATGTATAACTCTACGTTGATAATGTTTAACTCTTATTATTATATGTATAAGACTACTAACGGCATAATTTAATTTGATTTTAGGGATACAGGCTACACGGTGCAGTTGTATGATGTTTGAAAGGATGTGATTTCTGTGCCGACATATAGTATGGATTTTGTCGGCTAACGGCAAGAAGACAATTCCAGTTGATTATGTTTCTACAACATGGAGAAAGAATGCATTGCAATTCAGATTATCAGAATGTGATGGTGAACAAATGGAAACAAATAGTAGCGCTGATGCAAAAGAAGTTGCGATGGTGAAGTTGTGGTCAGAAGTTCATGCAACCATTGGTTTACTTCGTGGCACGAGTGTGACTGAAGTTGTGAACTTAAGCTCGTTAATTAGAGAGTTCAAGGAGAAACTTTTACCGTACAAGAAGGATTTAACAAAGCAGCAGGAATTTGAGCAAATCCTTGGTTGCCCCGTCAGTGACGAGGTAACAATACTTCCACCAAAACAATCCAAAAACAAAGGCAACGGTAAAAGAATGGTGTCAGCTAAGGCTAAAGCCATTGCCTTGGCTTGTAAGCTAAAGCTCATGTGTAATAACTGTAAACAAATGACACACCACGATAAACGGAACTGCCCTAACCCATTCTCTGAGCATCCACCGTCTTCACCAGCATCTGAAGGAGTAGAAGAAGAAGAAGAAGAAGGAGAAGAAGAAGAAGAAGAAGAAGAAGAAGAAGAAGAAGAAGAAGAAGAAGAAGAAGAAGAAGAAGAAGAAGAAGAAGAAGAAGAAGAAGAAGAAGAAGAAGAAGAAGAAGAAGAAGAAGAAGAAGAAGAAGAAGAAGAAGCTTAACATGCTGTAGTAGTAGGCCGTCGAAAAATACCTTCGTCTCAATAAAAATTATTTACAATCTTTTTTTCTTTAAAAGGTAAAAAATCTGGTGAGACGGAAGGGGTATTCAATAGCTAGCTTTTGTCTATTTTGAAGAAGGATTGCACCTTCCAGATTGTATAACTTCAGTAATATGAGTGTGAAATTTCAAGCTAATGTTGTCTAACTCTTTTACACAATTTTGATGACTTCTGTTCATGGCAAAAAATCCAATATTTAAAAGTTTGATAAAGAATGAATTATAACTTCAGTGAGTTTAAGTGAAACTCTTACCCATATATGGATAACTGTACTTCACAGAGTGTATAATTCTTTAACACAATTTGTATAACTCTTGTTATTTTTTGTATAACTCATAACTGTCTAATAAAATTTGTCTTTTCCATAACTGCAGTCATGTGTTGTATAACTCTTGTACACAATTTGTATAACTCTTGAATTGTTTTGTATAACTCATAGCTGTCTAATAAATTTTGCTTTTTTTTCATAACTGCAGTCATGTGTTGTATAACTCCTGTACATAATTTGTATAACTTTACTTAACAGAGTGAATAACTCTAACTCTTATCTGTAAAACTTGGATTTTAATTATGACTGACCAAGATGATATAATAACAATCTACTCCAAAAAGTTGTCTAAGTTGTTAAGGAGTTTCTTGACAAAATACTAGAGTTGCAAAAAAAGAGAATACAAAATCAAAGGAAATACATTCTATTTTTTCCCAGGTTTTTTATCTGCTTTCCGCGCTGCTTTTCGTCTGACTTCTACTTGCTTCGGGATATGATATTTCTCGCCAATGAAACCGTTGACCTTGGTCAGAACTCCTTCCCGGATGATGTTCATGTCAGCTAGGACAAGCGTCGCTGCCAGCTGGATTACCAAATATCGGCGGTTTACCTTCCTCTCAAGATCAACGTGACCAAAACTATCACCCTCGTACATTAACATGTGGATCATGGTGAACAAGCCAGACTCGGTGTCGTTAATCGTTTGCTTATGCCAAGCAAACTGGATCTGACGAAACTGGAACTCCGGTAGGTTTTTCCCTCTGTCCTTGTCCTCGTCCCTAGAATCTAGATAGTCGCTCATGAGGCTCGCCTGGCACAAAGTCAGAAATGTCAAAAAGTGAAATTGTAAAGCGGTGGTCACACTTTTGAGTTGAACATAATTACAATTTAATTCCACTTACAATTACGTGACACGCTTTGCATATCTCCGACTGGCCCGGACTTGAGTAGTACTTATTGTCAAGAAGATCAATCGTCCTAGAATTAAAGTTGATACACGCACATGCATAATGGGCTTCAATCTTAATGGGTACAAAGATTAAATCAGCCTTCAAGCTGAAATCTTTGCCACTGTCGATTCGCAAGACGTCCCACATATTGTACAACCTTTCGGTGTCGGTGTTTGTTGGACAGGGTTTCGTACAAGGCTCAAGATTATTTCCTATTCAAGTAGAAGCATATGTGTAAGGATACCAGAGGAGTTATAGGGGTTGTGCATTGGAGTTGCACAGTAACTCGTAAAGCATATTGAAGTATGCCTAAGTTCATACTGGCTGTTAATAACTGCTCAAAACAAAATGTGTAACTCCATAGAGTGTATGTATAACTGTAGTCTTATTTTCCAGTGTGAAAGTTGTAAATATCATACCCTCAAAGTACAACTCTAAAGAGGATATGTGAAACTCTTATATCATATTAAAGGATTGATGACGACCATATCATTTGACGGATACCGAAGAAAGACGAACGAAAAATCGCGCCATCCTCTGCCTCCAAACGATTAAGCAACAAAGACCAAGACTCAATCACTGAATCATCCATTGGCGTCTCAAGGAGTATGGACAACATTTGCAACCTATTAATTGTTGCGTGTCGGCCATAACTCACAAGTGGTTCACTGTGGTTCAGACAGCAGGTGTTAATCAAGCTGCAAGTTTTACTAAATGGGAAGGTAACTGCTATTAAAATGACTACATAACTTCACTGATGAAACGTATAACTGCAGATTAGGAATGTGTAACTCTATTAACGGTATGTATAACTTCAGTGATGAAACATATAACTCCAGGTATTACTCTAGGTATAACTCCAGGCCTCTAATGTATAACTCCAATTTATATATTGTACAACTCTGAGCATATACTATAAAACTCTAGGCAAATAATGTAGAATTCCAGTATGGAAATGTCTATATATTGATAAAACTTAATATGATAAAACATTAGGATTTTAGACAGCTTACCCATTTGGAAATTTGTAGTCATCAAGGAAAACATAATCAGCCACTTGTTTGCGATACACCGGAATATCCCTAATTAATGCCTTGTTCAACTTCAGCATCTTGGCGACCACTATAAGGTCGGCGTCTGGTTCCTCGCAATATGTGGTGCAACCAAGGCCATCGCCCTTACCCCGGGAGCGGCTATTAACAGCTGAGAGGGCCCGACTAGACGGCGTCCGGCCCAGGGCTACTTTGGAAGGTGGAGTCTGATAGGTTGAACTGACTTTAGAGCAAGGTCGTTTAGCAGAATTGTTCTCTCCGGCGATTCCAACACCTCTCTTCCTTCCACTTGTGTTGCCGGCTAACCTCTGTTTATCACGCACCTCTTCCATTTCACGGTCTTTAAGCTCCTTAAAAGTTGTTACCCCGGATAACACAGCTTCCCCGTCCACGTTAATGTCACTGAGGACAAGGGTTGCGGCAATTTCCGCTCGCATGAGGTCATTGCTTTCCTTTGTCCCTATGGTACAGTCGAATGGCTCTCCACGATGACAAAGAACATATGAACCATGACGTAAAGACCACAGTCATTGACAGTATGTCCTGATCCCTGCCAGTTGAATTTAATGTTGACAAAAGGAAACCCTTCAACTTTCTTGCCTTTGTCGAGCCTTTTGTAGGCCATACACTTTACCATTGCATCAGCCTGGCAGAAGTTAGGCAAGGCGTTTAAAAGGGGAAGACCAATTAACAAAACAAATGGAGCTGATAATTAATCTAGTCACCAGTTTTATAAGACTTACAGTAATACGCGCAATCCCTCCGTATGGTAATTTCATAAGATCGTCCTTGTAAGAACGATTATCAAGGTACTCGATCTGCTCAGAGAGGAAATTTATGCAAATGCAAGAGTAATTATCTTCATCGCCAGTGCTTACCGGGACGAAAACCTACAAACATGCACCAAAATTCTAAGAGTTATAAAACATAATTAGCAGATTAGAGGCATACATATTGTGCATAGTTGGAATTACACATTTTATGGTTAGAGTTATACATTATATGTCTAGAGTTGTACATTCAATTTCTAGATTTATACAGTATATTCTTGTAGTTGTACATTATGTGCAGTAAGCAGAATCCTGGAGTTATACATTATACTGTATATGCTTACAGTTGTACTTTATGTGCAGTGAGTTATACATTCTATGGTTAAATTTATACATTATATGCCTAGATTTATGGAGTGAAGTTAGCCACTCATCAAAACTCTAAGCATATACTGTATAACTCTAGACAAATAATGTATAACTTCAGCCCTAGAATGTATAACTCTAGTCATTCTGAAAGCTAAAGTTATATAATGTATAACTCTTGCCATAGAATGTATAACTCTAGCCATAAAATCTATAACTGTAAGCATATACGAGTGTAGTGTATAACCGGGTATTACTCTAGGTATAACTCCAGGCCTCTAATGTATAACTCCAAAGCATATATTGTACAACTCTAAGCATATACTGTAAAACTCTAGGCAAATAATGTATAATTCCAGTATGTAAATGTCTCTATATTGATATCTGAGCTCACCATATCAGAGTCCAGTTGGAATGGACTAGAACACGACTCTTGCCACATGTCCCACGAGGCACAAAGCCTTCAGAATTATCAACAACCAAGTTTTTTTTCCTGCCTTGCCAAATTGCAATTGCTAGGTCCTATAAAAATGATAGACGAGGGTTGGCAGCTTATATCACAAGTTACGTACAGTTTGTCACAAAATAACTTGCGGAGTTCGACCACACTTACAACGTGATCTAGGCCAAAGAAACAGCGCGAACTTGAAACAGCTGCGGTGTTCGCGTGCGTAAGCTGATTGAGTAGTATAGACCAGTAGTCGATGACATTGGCCATAATCTGAGACCCGGGCATCAACGTCTGGAGATCAATACGCGTTATGTAGTTTGGACAGGAATATGTGACCAATTGTTCCCTACAAAGGATTAGCAAAAATGAGACACGCGGCAAGGGAAAAGATTCATGGCATGTTTGACTGTCGTATTGAAATATAGGTAAAACTTATCTTTTACTTACTCTTTATTATGGACGTGGAATTGATCAAAGACATAATCCATTACATCCTTCCTCACCCTGAACACCGTCCTGAAACGTTCCTTGTTAAATCGCAGCAACTGTGAGCATACGTGTTGGTCAGGTTCGGGTGCCCCGCAATCCTGAGAACAACCAAGGTTCTCAGGTACAATGTCCATACACGGAAGGAGGGCAGTTGAATGCAGTAAGAAAGGATGGTGGATTATGTCACATCGCGGCACATAAATAGGGGGTGGGAGTGGTGCAACCTTCTCAACCCTAGCACCAGCGATTTCAACTACCAAACCTTCTTTGGCAGCACCAATCGTTCGCTCCTCAACCCCGACAAATGCCTCATTCACATATGTCGTGCTCATGAAAGTCAGAGGGATTTGATTTCCACTCCATTCCGTTGAAGGATTCCCCGGGGTGATCTCCGCACCCTCGACAACATCTACGTTTACACCCCCATTGTTAGAATGTTGTTCAACATTCTCAATTACATCCTTTTGAACAGTGGCCTGAATGAAAAATAATAAAATTAAACACCATGCTTTTGTATCAAAAAAATTACAGGTATAACTCTAAAAGTGAGACAAAAGAGTCACAGAGTTACAGACCCAATGAATTACAGTTATACATAGAAGGGCAAGAGTTATACACGTGTGAAGTGTTAAAAATATGCTATCAGAGTTATACATATTTGAGTAAGAGTTATACACATATGGTTAATAGTTGTACCAAACGTATAACTATGGCCATAAAATGTATAATTGTAAGCATAGAATGTATAACTCTGGCCATAAAATGTATAACTGTAAGCATATACACTATAATGTATAACTCCAGGAATAACACCAGGTATAACTCTAGGTATAACTCCATCCATCTAATGTATAACTCCAAAGTATATATTGTATAACTCTAGTCATATACTGTATAACTGTAGTCATATACTGGTTAAGAGTTGTACCAAACGGCCGTTGCAGTGGCACTACAGTTACAAGGCCTCATCATAAGTTCCAACAAAGTTATACTTTATCAACTTAGAGTTATACACGACCAATTTAAAAAAAACAACGAATGTATAAAAAGTATTTAGCGAAAATTAACAAACTTACCTCGCCATCAGGACCACTCCCGTACGCTGGAAGTCCACATAAAGCTTCCTTGAGTTCAGCAGTAGAAAACATACACTCCATCAATTCTTGTGTCTCTATTGGCAATGATGGGACCGTAGATTTTTCCATCTCCTTATGTGACGGTTGATTGTCTGACAATCTTACAACATTTTCTTTCAAACCCTCCCCATGAACTTGCTCATGCACCTCATCACCTACCCCGGCGAGTTTCAAAGATCCTCCTCCGACGGCCCGTCAGCTTGGTCTACAATGTCTGATAATCTTTCATGGTCAATGTCTGACAATCTTTCAACATTTTCAACATTTCTTTCAATCCCTCCCCGTGAACGTGCTCATGCACCTCATCACCTGCCCTGAGCCGAGTTTCAGCGTCCTCTGACCGGCCGTAAGCTTGCTCAATCTCCTCCTCGGTGTAATTCGCCTCCAACAACAGCTCTCTGACATTTTTGACGGGGGTGCACACACCTTGATCCTCTAACCCTGGGCTAGCATCTGACAACGGATTAGAAACTACTGTATCACCTCCCACTTCCTCCATAATCTTTGACCATGAAACTGCAACTGATTTCGTTGGCGCGTCGACCTTGTCCGACTCTCCACGCGACTCAGCATGAGGGTTACCACCCCTGCCACCCCCATCATTGGCGAGATTAGACAAAACTTCACTTATTTGACGCGTAGATGCATCGATTCCGTCATATTTTTTGGGGGACTCCCTAACTACCTCTCCAAATGCAGGAGCGTTACCAACAGAAACCTTGACCTTTCGCAACTGCTCGGCTTCAGCGACGTACTTTTGAATCTTTTCACCCTCAAAGAATTCTTGAGAGGCCTGACTAGGATTTAGGCCCGTCGGATCACTAGTTACAGCTTTGATCCTTGCGGTTGTATCTGCGTGCCATGAATATAACACAATAGCATTCCTTTGCATCTTTAGATAGAGCTCGTGAGTACGCTGCATTGAAGAAGTACAGTAAGTTAGTTATATTATAATAGATGGGTACGTTCAGCTGAAACAGAATCAATCTGCAAAAATATATAATAGTTTGAACTTACATCGACAGCCCTAGCTTTCAATTCCTGGTCATCCTCGACACCTGCTGGTAGTTCGATCTGAATGAACTTCTTCTCGAAGTTGAGCGGGAGAGAGGGGTGGGGGCCGATGATAGCAACAATATTTTGGGTTCACCCGGGTCGCTAAGGCTGATACTGTCCAAACTCCTTCTATAAGAGGGATCTTGAAGGCACCTCGGATACCAGGTCTTAGACAAAGTTAAAGTGTCCAATCCCCCTTGAGCCACCTCAAATTTTACCCTATCTACAAGCGAAGATTCATCCCAATGCTTAATCAAAGGTAGATCGTGGAGGCACGACCTACCCTTGTAATCATATCGCTGAAAGTAGCTTATCATGAGGAAGAGGATACAGCCGCCCAACATCGTAACCCCCATCTTACAGTCTGTCCCCGCTTTCACCATCATTTCCAATATATAAGAGCACCAGTCAAAATGGGGAATGGCTTTAGGATCCTCTACAGCCCTTAACAGCTTCAAATCTATCTCGTTGTTTGGGGTGGGTGCGAGGAATGAAGACATAGAGAACAAAACAAATAGCCGGCAAAAATGATCGTCCGCCTCCTCGTACTCCATAAGTTGCTTGTGAACTTTCCCTAAACTTATTGAACTATTTGCTTTGCCCACCCCGTAAGCTTGCCGCCATTTGTCCTTCAGCTCCTTATTTTCGGGATCGTTGAACCCCTTCTGCGAACCAGTAGGTACCAACAGGAGACGGTTGGGTCCAAAACGTATCAAGAAACAGTCATGCTTACAGATCATAAAATCCTTCTTCCGAGAAGCCCTGAACACATATGACCCATCAGAGAAGGACTCCAAGAATAGACGCACGTGTGCAAGTGGGAAGCTGCTAATCTTAAGCTCCAAAAGGCCACCAAACCCAATTTTCTTAACAGCGGACACCTGATCCTCATTCAGCTTTTCAATGAGAGAGACAAGCCTTTGAGGTCGACACGAAACCGTGATTTCATGCACCCTCTTAACCCTTGGCTTGGCCTCAACCATCTGGGAAAAACAAGGACAACACACAAAATTAGACATACTGTAGTTGCAATTAGAGATATTTGCAACAAAGAAATAGACATACTGTGAATTAAAGTTACACAATAGATAGTCAGATTTATACAAAATATAAGTAAAGTAATACATTCTGATAATAGAGTGAATCATAAAATATCAAGAATTATACATTCTGACAGCAGAGGTTATTCAAAATGTAATCAGAGTTATACAACAAATGACAACAGTTATAAAAAAGTCAAACTTTGAACCTGGGAATCAGGTCCCTTCTCAGTAGTTGGTACATCATCCATCTGTAGCTGACAAACAAATAGGGATTCAGATTATGTATAACCAAAATTATGTTAAATCAAAATTCTATAAAATCCAAAATTCTTTTCACCATTAAAAAGAAGAGATAATTAGGAGAGTTATACAGAATAACAGTACAGTTATACATATAATAACAAAAGTGAGACAATCTGAAAATAAAGTTATATAATGTGTAACTCTAGCCATGAATGTATAGCTCTATTATTAAAATGTATAACTTCAAGTATATACTGTATAACTCTAGGCATATACTGTATAACTCTAGGCATATATTGTATAACTCCAGGAATAAAATGTACAACTCTAGGCATATATTGTATAACTCCAGTTATACATTGTGACAGCAGAAGTTATTCAACATGTAATCAGAGTTATACAACAAATGACTGCAGTTATAACAAAAGTCAAACTTTTAACCTTGGAATAAGCACCCTTGTCAGTACTTGGTAATTTTAACCATTCAAAAGAAGAGATAATCAGGAAAGTTAGCTATACAGAATAACAATACAGTTATACATATAATAACAAAAGTTAGACATTCTGAAAACTAAAGTCATATAATGTATAACTCTAGCAATAGAAAGTATAACTCTGGCCATATAATGTATAACTCTAGCCATAGAATGTATAACTCTGGCCATAAAATGTATAACTATAAGCATATACAGTATAATGTATAACTCCAGGAATAACTCCAGGTATAACTCTAGGTATAACTCCAGGCATCTAATGTATAACTCCAAAGTATATATTGTATAACTCTAGCTATATATTGTATAAATCCATGTCTAAAATGTAAAACTGTAGGCATATATTGTATAACTCTATGCATGGAAACTAATTAGAAGTATAGTTATACATATAACAATTAGAGTTTGACATTATGAAAAAGGAGTTGGTCACAGAATCAGAAGAGCTATACATCTAGTACCCAGAGTTATACATCTAGTAACCAGAGTTATACATATTGCATACTAAAGTTATACATCTAGTAACCAGAGTTTTACATTTAGTAACCAGAGTTATACATATTGAGTACTAAAGTTATACATCTAGTAACCAGAGTTATACATCTAGTAACGTATAAATCAAAATCAAAACTTTTAACCTGGATATCAAGTCCCGTGTCAATACTTTCTACAACATCCATCTGTAGATGACAAACAATTGGGATTAGAGTTATACAGATATTTAATTGAAGTTATACATCATTCTATAAGAGTTATACCAACAAGACGAGATTTTTTACCTTTGATTCAGATTTCTTAGAAGATTTCTTGGCATTTTTCTTGGCAAAAACCATTGTTAATTATCAAATGACCTCGAATTTGATCTGCACAACCATAATTAACAATTGAACAAATCAACATCAGCAAACCCATAATATTGAAGATTGAAAAATCAAATGAACTCTTTTTATGATAGTTTAACAAAGGCAATAATTAACAAAAAACAAACTATAAATCACTAAATAAGGAATGGAAAAAATACCTTATAAAAAAATGGAGACAGGCGAGTTTGCAGGCGAGTTGGAATTAATTTGTAGTGATGAAAATGGCGTCTGTTGAGATGGAGTTAATTAGTAGTGATGAAAATGGAGTTATCAGCAATGTGAAGAAAGAAAAGGAAGACGAAATGACAGGAAATAGAGGGAAAAATACCCGCAAGTTGTTTTGAATTGTCTAGAAAATGAGGAGGGAAATGATGATGGGTGATGGACATAAACGGTGTATCATGCATGGGTTAGTGGGTAAGAGGAGAGAGGTAAATCAAAAATATTAGTTGAGTGGGGTTTTACTGCGTAATCTTGGTCATTGATTTGCTTGATCCAACCGCCCACATTAGGACTTATGGACTTAATATATGTAACGGCCTTAGTTGATCTCTTCTCTCTCTCTCTCTCTCTCTCTCTCTCTCTCTCTCTCTCTTTCTCTCTCTCTCTCTCTCTCTCTCTCTCTCTCTCTCTCTATATATATATATATATATATATATATATATATATATATATATATATATATATATATATATATATATATAGAGAATTAGGTTCAGGTGAGTCCCCTTAGATTAGATGAGTCCATGAGTCCCATTATAAACCTTTGGATCAAAAAAAATGAAGGGCTAAGATTTTAGGAAAAAAAAAGAGGAGATATAAACACAAAAAAACCCTAATTCACTCTTCCTCACATATTCATTCAGTCACTTTCTCTTCTCTCTCTACCTCCCTCATCTCTCTCTCTCTAACTCCCTCATCTCCTCTCTTTTCGGCCGCCTCTATCACGCCACCCTTGCCACACCGCCACTGCCACACCGCCTCTTTCCTCTCCTCTGCTGCCTCCCTCGCACCACCCGACATCACCACTTCTCCCATCGCACCCATCGTGCCGCCTGTCCCTTCACCTTTTTTTTCTTTTTCTTTTTTCAGATCTGCCACGCCGCGGCTCCCTCTTCTCCTCTTGTGCCTCCCTCGACACCACCCGACACCACTAATCCTCTTCCGCCTCCATCGTGCCGCCTCTCCTTTTTTATTTTTCTCAGATTTGAGGAAGTTGTTGTTTGGGGTGGGTTATGTGCGCGACTGATGATATGGTTGTAGGTGCGGTGGGTGTTGGTGGTTCTGCCGCCTGTTTCTCTTCTCATTTTCTCCTTTTTTTTCCTTCAAATCTGAGTGTTGTGGTGTGGTGTCGGTGGTGGTGGTGGTCAGGAGGCGGCGGAGCTGTGTGGATGCCGGGGTGATGTTGTGGGGGTGGGTCAGGCGTGGTGCAGTGGTGGATGGGGTGGGTGTTGGATATATGTGGTGAAATGACTCAATACATTAAAGTTTCACTCGAAATATATTAAAGTTCCACATGCACTACAGTAAAGTTACAGTTGTAAATTAGAGATATTTCATAAATAGAACTTTATATTAAAATGGACTAAAAATACTAAAGTTTCAGTTATTATCATTAAAATTTCAGTCATTTAACATTAAAGTTTCATTTTTAAATCAATGAAATTAAAATAATCACAATTAAAATTACACTCATCAAATGGCCTTAAAAAATTAAAGTTTCATTCGTCATCATTAAAGTTTCACTCGTTTAACATTAAAGTTTCATTCATAAATCAATGAAATTAAATAAATTTTAGTCACAATTACATCATTACATAAATTCAATTTTTTTTATTAAAATAGCCTAAAAAAATTAAAGTTTCACTTTTAAGCATTAAAGTTGAACTCGTATAATATTAAAGTTACATTCAAAAATCAGTTAAATTAAATTAATATTAATCACAATCACATCATTTCATAAATTCAAATTTTTATATTAAAAATGGCTTAAAAAAATTAAAGTTTCACTTTGAAGCATTAAAGTTTCACTCGTAAAACATTAAAGTTATATTTAAAAATACATAAATTTAATTTTTAATTTACAAAATGACTTTAAAAAACTAAAGTTTCAATCGTAAAGAATTAAATTTGCTTTTACAGATTAAAGTTTCACTTTTAAAACATTAAAGTTTCATTTCAAAAATTGATTAGAAGTCTCAAATCTCAACCATCAATCTTAGAAGATCTAATGGCCTAGATTAGGACTTATGGACTCAAATATATAGGTGGACTCATTTGAACTTGGCTCTCTCTCTCTCTCTCTCTCTCTCTATCTCTATATATATATATATATATATATATATATATAGGATCATATGAGTTTGGTTTTTTTGGTGAGTTACCCCTCTAAATCTGAACCACTAATCTAATCTAAGATGGATGGCTGAGATTAGATCTTACCCAACCTACAAATACCCACTTTTTCCTCAATATCCCCCATTATTAGAAAAAATCACTCTCTCTCCTCCTTCAACCTCTAAAAAACCAGAACAAAAAAAAAGAATCGATAAGAATTATGAAATTCAATCTTCATCAATTTCGTTCAAGTTACAGCTACAAACTCAATCTTCATCATACTCATTCAAATTCGTCATCAATTAAGGAGATTTCGTCGTCACTTTCGCCTCATCTTCGTATTTCTCTTCAATTTCACAATAGGTAAGTACTAATTTTGTTTTTCCATATCTGATTTGTGCGTTTTCATTATCGTTCTTATCTAATGTTCGTTTCGTTTTCGTTGATTCGTTGTATATCTGCTTGTTCTTATGTCTTTGTTGTTAAATTACTTGTTCTCTCATTGTTTTTGCCGAATAATTTCTAAGGTTTTGAGTTTGAGATGAGAATTCTAAATGATTTGTGCATTTTCATCTTGTTTGTAAGGTGTTTGAGTAGGTTTTTTTTATTCAATTGTGTTTTTTGTATCTTTGATAATATCTCGAATTCTCTCGGTTAACTGTTAATAGCAGTTATTGTATTACTTTAACCGAGTTATTGTATTATTCAAACTCAGTTATTGTATTTTGTATTTACTTCTTGTTTGCTATGTTTGAATATATTCTGTTAATAATAGTTATTGTATTGCTTTAACCGAGTTATTGTATTATTCAAACTTAGTTATTGTATTGTTTTAACTTAGTTGTTTCAAATTAAAGTTGTTGTAAGATGGCGTATTCTTATATAATCTGTTTAGGTTGGTTATAATAATATTACACCTCAATTATTGTATTGTTTTAGCTTAGTTATTTCAATTTGGAGTTATTATTGTGGTCTCATATAATATGCTTATAGTCGGTTATAATAGTATACTTTACTTCTCTAAAATATCCAGTTATTTTATAGTTGTTTTACGATTATTGTATTATACAAACTCGTTATTGTATTTTGCGATTTACTTTTTTTTCTGTTTTACTCATGTTAACAACAGTTATTGTATTGCTTTAACCGAATTATTGTATTATTCAAACTTAATTATTGTATTATTTTAAATTAGTTATTTCAAATTAGAGTTGTTGCAAGATGACGTCTTCTTATATAATCTGTTTAAGTTGGTTATAGTAATATTACATCTCAATTATTGTATTGTTTTAACTTAGTTATTTAAATTTGTAATTATTGTTGTGGTCTTATATAATCTGCTTATAGTTGTATAGTAATTTATAACTTACTCCCTTTTTGTTTTTATTTCTTTCAGTGAGCTTTTGTTGTCTGCTAGTTCAGCCCACATCAATAGGCAAGACATGGTTCTCGTCGGGAAGAAATATCGGTGGAAGAAACGTGAACACAACGGCAAGACACGGTTCTCGTTGGAAGAAATATTTTTAGACGTTGTAATAGAGATATATATATGTAATATTTGTGATGTACTATTGTTAGATGTATTATTTGAAATGCTTAGATGTAATGATGATGATGCTTAGCTATAATTTGTTGGAGATATTTAAGTGTAATGTGTTGGAAACAAAATAGTTATATAATAAAAGTAAGTGATTTGTTTTAGCCATGTTATATATGATTATTTCATTTTTCAGATTTTGCAATTGCATTAACCAATCTCAATGATTGATTGAATGGAAATGACTAGTTATTCAATTAAAGAAGATGAAAACAAACACACGATAAATCTAGTATCTATATAAAAGAGAGTTTTTTCGAGCGATTCTAGAGCGTCCACATCATCAAAAACAAATTTAGGAAAGTATAATTTTTATGTAAAAAATAAAGTGGAGAATCTTTTAATTATTATAATATGTATATTTCCTAAATTATATTCAAGTGATATTTCCAATTTTTATATCAAACTTTTACATTTCATTTGTCAAAAAAATATCGTTAAAAAAATTATGAAAATAATATAACTAGCTTTGTGATTAAAAATGCTATCATTAGAGTATAAATTTCATATTATTTGGACATATTAAAGATGGTGTAATTCTTAATATGTAAAATTGTGTACTTTTTAGTATGTTTTGTCCCACATTGGAAAATAAGTAGGTGTGGTGAACATACTACATAAATAGTAGAATTGTCCCACATCGAAAGATTAGTATAAGGTGGGTGATTCTATAATTATAAATAGGAGGCATACTTGAAACTTAGGCATCAACCCAAAATCTTTTGAGTCTCTTAAGTATTGTCTTGGAGAGCTCTTAAAAGTTTATATCATTATATTTTCTACCTATAGATTTTATATGTCCCACATTGAAATATGTCCACATTGAAAAATAATGTAGGTGTGGTAAATATACTACGTTTAAATAATATAATTAGAATTGTGTTAAACAAAATTCTATCATTAGAGTATAAGGTTCATATCATTTGCACATATTTTAATTATGATAAAAAAAATAAAAACCAAACGTATGAATATTAATAGATAATATAGTATTTGCTTATTATTAAATCGGGTTGGATTAGGTTCAAAAAATATGGTGTACTTTTAAATATGTTATTCGTCTCACATTGAAAAATAATTTAGGTGTGATAAATATATATACTACGTATAAATAATTGAATTGTCCCACGTCATAAGATTATCATAAGGTGGGGTGATCCCATGATTATAAATAGGATTTATCCTTGGAACTTAGGTATCACCCCAAATATATTGAATCTATCAAAGTATACTTATTATATAAGAGATTTTAAACATAATCTTGAATTAAATGTTAAATTTTTAAAGTTGTAACATTTTTTAGGTGTGAGAAAGATCGATAAAATGGCCAATATTATAGCGGAAATTTTTCATGGTACCTTCGAATTTTGTTAGATTACACATAATACCCCTAATTTTAAGTTTGTACATATAATATCCTCGTGTTTACTTTTTTCATAAGGCCGTTACTCCTATGAGTAACTAGATGAATAATTGAACATGCCATGCTATTTGTGTCTTGTTATTTAGGTATTAAATGTTGGTTTATTAAATAAAATATGGATTTAAGAATTAGATGATGAAGTGTTTAATTTGTGTAATAGATAACAAAAGAAAAAGGTGTCAAAAGTCATAGGAGTAATGACATTATGACGGAAGTTGTCAAATGGTATTCTGGGAAAAAAAAAAAGGTGAACACAGGGGTACCATTTGTAGAAACCTAAAATTAGAGGTAACATGTGTAATCTATCAAAGTTCAAGGTTACCATGAGAAATTTCCAATATAATAATGATATAGTTAATTAAATTTTCATTTAAAAGAGAGATATATCTGTACCAATAAAACAATAAAGGGGGTATTATTTTTTAATTGTTATTTTTACTACGCCATGAAACTTAGCGTCCATTTAACAGCCTTTACATTAGGGGGTAACATGGGCAAAAAAATGGTACTTCAAGGATACCATAAGCAGATTCTTAAAAGTAAAGGTAACATGGAAAATCTGACAAAATTAAGGGGTACAACGGAAAATTTCCGTATCTCAACTATGATAAAAAAAAATGTAGAAAAACAATGACAAATATTAATGGAGAGTACTTGATCATATTATTAAATTTAAATATAACTATTAGATATAATAAGTAGCAATTGTCCGTATTCGGTATTTGGGATCTGGTTGAATGTCGAACTAAGTGTAAAAAAGATGGTGTAATTCTGAGTATGTTATTTGTCCCACATTGAAAAACAATGCAGGTTTGATGATATACTACGTATAAATAGTAGAATTGTCCCACATCAGAAAAATAATCCAAGTTTGGTGAATATATTACTCATAAATAGTAGAATTGTCCCACATCGAAAGATAGATTAGTATAGGGTGGGGTGATTATATGATTATAAATAAGAGTTAACCCACGTATATATTAATCTTTTTTTTTTTGAAAGAGATATTTTAATAATATGTAAACAAATCATTAGACATAGAAGGTAAACATTAAACCCTTATAACGCTTTTTTTTTTGCATTATAAATAAGTTAATTACCCCGTTGCAACGCACGGGCATTCAAACTAGTATTTGAATATATTTGAGTTTCATCTTAATACAATAACACAATTTACTCATTACAATAACCGAGTTTCTACATTACAATAACTACAAATACCAGAGTTTTACATTACAATAACTGAGTTTCTACATTACAATAACCGAGTTTCTACATTGGAATAATTACAAATACCAGAGTTTCTACATTACAATAGCTGAGCTTTTCTACATTACAATAACTGAGTTTCTACATTACAATAATTGAGCTATTCAATTAAACAAGATGAAAGCTAACAACAAATGACCAAGTATATACATCAATTTTTCCATTGAACGTCAATTATCCGCGTCTATCTTGATTCAATCTGCAAATCACCAAAAAGAAGAATATAACTTAACAGAACATCATATAGAATGACTCGGTCAATATATTATAATAACTAGACTATAAAATAACTGTAATTGAGTTTAAACAACTAACGAGTGAATAACTGAATCACATATAGAATAACTGACTTTATTCATTACAATAATCGAGTTTCTACATTACAATAACTACAAATATCAGAGTTTCTACATACCATAACTGAGTTTATACATTACAATAACTGACATCCTACATTACAATAATCGAAGTTTCTACATTACAATAATCGAAGTTTTCGCATTTGAATAACTATTAAATAACCACGTTTCTTCATTACAATAACTGAGTTTCTATATTGAACTAGACATTATAACATACAATTGGTGTGCTAAGTTATATTACCAACAATTTTTCAGGATTATGATAATAAATCACCAATCAAATGCCAACGGTATGATAGACAAGCATATTAACGGAGTAACAATTGAAATAACTCGCAAAATAACATATATTCACTTACATAATCTACACTTACCTTCGTTTTGTCAATTTGCGCTAGGTTTCGCAAATTTTGGGCAAAAACGACGATTGATGCGTGTATTAATCAAATTGAATGAAGATAATGAATTAATTTTGTGTTTTCAACTTGAATTACTCAAGTTTTGAGAAACTTTGATTGGATTATGCCATAAATTGGAAGAAAATAGGAAAAAAGAGGGGAAGAATGAAGAAAGGGAGGGGGAAAATAGTAAGGTGGTAACGTAGAACAAGAATGAACTGGAAGAGAGAGAAAAATTAAGGTTGTGTATTTTTGTGTGGGTTAATCTCAGCCTTTGATCTTGTTAGATCCAATGGTATATAAATGCGGGGGTAACTCACGAAAAGTGGCAAAACTCAGGATCCCGCCTCTCTCTCTCTCTCTCTCTCTCTCTCTCTCTCTCTCTCTCTCTCTCTCTCTATATATATATATATATATATATATATATATATATATATATATATATATATATATATATATATATATAATTAGGTTCAAGTGAGTCCCCTTAGATTAGATGAGTCCATGAGTCCCATTCTAGACCTTTGGATCAAAAAAAATGAAGGGTTAAGATTAAAACAAAAAAAAAGATGACATATAAAAACAAATAAACCCTAATTACAAACTAGTTCCCATTTCATTTCCCCACTTCCTTTCTTCTCTCTAAACACTCTCTATCTCTCTCTAAACCCCTAAAATTTTTCCACCGCCGTCAGCCTCTCCTCCCGCCACCACCGCCCTCAGCCTCTTCTCTCGCCGCCTCACCTCTCTCCTTTTCTGCCTCTCTCGGACTCCACCCGACACCACTTCTCTTCTGCCGCCCTTCTGCCGCCTTCCTTTTTTTTTTTTTTTTAAATCTGAGAAATGGAGTGGCTGTTGTTGTTGTTGTTGTTGTAGGTGTGGGGCTTGTGGGGGTGGTGGGTCAGGCCGCCGCCTCCTCGTTTCTCTTTTTTTTCCTCAGATTTGCTAGGTGGTGGCGGGCTGCTACTGCTTCTTTTTTTTTTTTCAATTTGGTGGTGCACGGTGGTGGTGGTGTCGTGGTCATGGGTGGTGAGTTTTGTGGTTGTGGGTGGTTTTCGCCGCCTCCTTCCTCGTGTTTTTTTCAATTGCGTTGGTGGTGGGTCGTGGTCTTTTCTGCCGCCTCATTCCCGACTCTCTTTTCCCTTTTTTTCTTTTTGTTTCCGTTTTTGTAGGTGTTTGTTAGCGATGTCGTGGTGGGTGTGTTGGTTCTCCTTCCTCGTTTTTTTTTTCAGATCTGGTGGGGTGCGTGGTGGTGTTGGGTGTTTATGGTGGTGGTTGGATTGACTATATAAAAGGACTCATGACTCGCAAGTCGACTATATAAATGACTCATGACTCGCAAGTATTAAAGTTTCACTCGATTAACATTAAAGTTTCACTCGATTAACATTAAGTTTTCACTCGTAAAACAGTGAACTAAATAAATATTAGTCACAATTACCTTATCACAATAATTCAATTTTTTATATTAGAAATCGCCTTAAAAGACTAAAGTTACATTTTTAACCATTAAAGTTTCATTCGGTTAACATTAAAGTTACATTCATAAAATCAGTGAAATTAAATAAATATTCAAATTTTTAAATAAAAAATGGCCTAAAAATATTAAAGTTTCAATTTTTAGCATTAAAGTTTCACTTGTAAACATTTAAGTTACATTCAAAAATCAGTGAAATTAATTAATAAAATTTATAAATCAGTATAATTAATTAAATTCAAATATTTATATTAGAAATTGTCTAAAAAAACTAACGTTTCTATTTTTACCATTAAAGTTTCTTTTGTAAAATATTAAAGTTACATTTATAAATCAGTAAAATTAAATAAATTCAAATTTTTATATTAGAAATTGACTAAAAATATTAAAGTTTAAATTTTTAGCATTAAAGTTTCACTCGTAAAACATTAAAGTTATATTTATAAATTAGTAAAATTAAATAAATTCAAATTTTTATATTAAAAATTGTCTAAAAAAAATTAAAGTTTCAAAATTTAACATTAAAGTTTCACTCAAAACTCAATTTTATATATTTAAAATAAAATTTTCTAACATAAATTTAAATTTTTATTTATAAAATAACCTTAAACATTAAAGTTATAATTTTAAACTATTAAATTTTCACACATAAATTAAAGTTTCGTTTATAAAACATTAAAGTTTTCATCTTAAAATTTCAAAATCTCAATCATCAATCTTACAAGATCAATGGATAGGATTAGGACTTAGTGGACTCGCCATTTTAGGTGGACTCATTTGAACTTATATATATATATATATATATATATATATATATATATATATATATATATATATATATATATATATATATATATATATATATATATATATATATATATATATATATATATATATAAGATAAGTAATGGGTAAGAGGATAAAATGGTCATTTGGCATTCCTTTTTAGGAAATAGATAGAGTGGAGTTGAATGGATGAAAATGAAATATGGTAGAGTGGAGTTGAATGGAGGAAGTATAATCTAATAGAAATACAACTTCATTCAACTTCCAATCTTACAATCTAACATGTCTCTAAATATGTGTCATGTTATCTATGATTGTTTATTGTAAATGGATATATTGACGCATTATGATGATTAACTATATGTTTTTGTTCGGGTTTAACAAGATTAAGAGAAACAGAAAATTAACCTCTATATGTTACGAGGTTATGAAATGTTATGAGCTTTAAGGATCATAACAACCTAAAATGTATGAATATAATACTAGATCTATAACTTTAGTGCCCAATAGCTTTGAAACCTTGCTAAGATATAATTCGATCAACGGCCGGGCATGAAATCTCGTTTGATACAATTTGGAATGTCGATACACACCCACGAAAACTTTATAATGTTATTAAACTAAAATTATCACTTGAAATCTCAATCAAATAAAGCAAACATCCACCAATTCAAGAGCTCGACTTAACAACAACCTGCATAATATAATGCATTGATGCATATTACTCCGTAGTTAGTTAATATGCTTAAAAACAATGTTACAGCTCAGGAGAGTGTTACATCAAAGTAAGTCAGGAGAACACTAAAACAGTCTAATTAACAGTAGAGTTTTAGTTTAATTCACATTGTTCCTCGCATCTACTTTATACACGGTATTTAATTAGGCGCTATTTTGATCATTGTTTTACCAATTTATATATATTTTTTTCTTCGATGAAAATAAACTTTTTTTATTAAAGAGCTTTAATAACAAATACTCCCTTCTCTTTATAATAACTGTCCCCTTTCAAAAGGGCACGCAAATTAAGGGGATAGTTATTTTATTGTAAAGTATTGTGGTGGTGGTGTAAGGTAAATAGAGAGAGAAAATGTATTATTGTGGGGTAAGATGATTAAAATAAGTATTGTTGTGGGCTAAGTTTATTAAAATAAGATAAAGTATGGGTATTGTGGGGTATTGTTGTGGGGTGAGGTGATTAAAATAAGTAAAACTATACTAAATAAGAAAAGGAGAAGAGTTATATGAATAGATGAAAAAAAGGGGAGAGTTATTTTGAATAGAAGGGAATATAAATTTGTAAATAGCATACTGAAATAGCATGCTTTACTATTGGTCAAAGTTTGGAAAAGCTAACCTCTGAAAAGGTAAATGAAAAGAAAAAAAAATATGTGGAGGGAGTATGATACACCTTATGGTGCATAATACTCTTGCAATAATTTTAAAAATTATGAAAAAAATAAAAATAATATCATTGTTCATTATTTTTTCACTATATTAGAGATCACATATAATATATTTAAAATACGGTGTCACAATTTACCAAACGAACATTCTGAAATAGAAAATGTATGAGATCAAAACGAACATCCTGAAATAGAACATGTATGGAATTTAATTGATTGGAAGAAGTACTAATTTAAAATACGGGGTCACAATTTACACGGTTATCATACAAAGTTAATTAAACGAGCGAGATTTAGTGTTCAATAGCAATTTCTTCCTATCAAATCAACATACACGATGATTCACTATCATAATAACCAACTACGAAGTGTACAATATAAAGCAAGAAATGTAAAACTTGAAAAGGATTGTTACCTTATTGACATAGAGAAAATAAGAAGTATAGTGATCTACTTAATTGTCTTCTCATCATCCTTCAGTTCATACCTCCAGTAGTTCCTTCAAATAAAAAGAAAAAATATGATCTCCAATCCTCCATTGTCTTTCAAAAAATTATACAAGACAATGTACTCCGATCCGTCCGTGTCAATTAATTGTTGAAAGATTTTTAATTAAAGGTACACAAATGATTGAACTAGGAGTATATATATGAATATATCTAAGGAAAAAAGAAATTGTAGGCTTGTAGCATTTGTAAAGTTTGGAATCCGACATATGTTTGTCCGTTTGTATTGTAGTTTTAAACATAGGTAAAAATGTTAGCTTGTACGTATAATAAAAGTTAGCAAAAAATATGATAAGCTGTCAGGTAATTAAAACGATTCTTGTTACATCTTCTTACCTGCTCAAGCATTTGCTTTTTATGTTGTTTTTCTTTGTCCGCTCCACAAATTAACAGGGAAATCACCTTATGCAAAATGGTTCTATTTGCCAAGATTCCAATGATCGAACACATGACGAAGATAACTATAGCTGCCCATAAGGAATTGTGTTCTATCACAGTGTAGACGCCAGTCATAAACGCTAACAAGGTGGCATATAAGGACTGTGTCAATATAAACACACTTCTATCGACCAATACTTCAGCCATGACGTGTTTAGAAACCATAGACCATACCAGGCAGAAGAGGACTAACATGGAAGTACACATTGCATATGCATCTGCTAGTAAAAATACTAAGAAAGCTGCTTTCTTTGCAAGGAGGGCTTCTCCATTATTACTATTAATGCCACCAGGTAGAGTGAATCCTGCGGCAAATGTAATCGTTGCTAAAAGTGCCGCAATAACGGAGAGAGTGTTTCTCATTTGCTCCAGATTGGTCTCCGGTTGAATATATATTGTTGTTACGTATGGATTCACATTAATTTCCTTGCACATTGTCTCCTACAAGTATTTGTTTCAAATTCAATGATCATAAATAAATTTAAGAAATTATTGTCACTTCCGCTCAAATAATATCGTGATACTACAAGTGTAAAACTCTCTCAGATTGGTCTCTGGTAGAGTTTTTTTAAATGTTTACAAAAATAGACAGGAAATTATTTGGAGTAAAAATTGATTAGTTTCTCATTCGTGTGAAAAACGCGAATTGACCTTGACTAGTTTCATGTGGTTTACATGGAACCAACAATGATTGTTCTCTGTGTGAACCACATGAACTAGTCTCGACCAATTCGTTTTCTCACAAAAATAGAACCGGTCAAATTTTTTTTCCTACATGGTCGTCTCACAAGACAAGAGATTTGAATTTTAAAAAAAGGTTGAAAACGGACAGCCGAGTAAAGTTATGGTGGTTTAAACTTTTTTCAATAATACTTTTCCGTCCCGATTATTTGTTTATATTTATTTTTGACACAATTAAAGACAAACAAAAGAGGACCAAATTGAATATGTAGAATCAAATTGCTCATCAAAAGCATTTCTGAAATAGAAAGGTAAATAATTGACTAAGACACGGCAAAATAAAGTAGGTAAACAAATGAGAGGGACTAGGGAGGTATTTTTTTAAGGACATAACAATTAAAAATAGGAACGTATTTTAGCAATTCGGTTTCTTGCCCTAAAGTCTTGTGTTGTGTGTCAAAATATATGGATTCTACAGCACTTGATTCTCGAACGTAACTTAAAATGTTTATATAGTATGTAAGACGTCACCATCTTTTTGAAAATTTTATTCACGTTTTTAGCTATAAACTTTAAATTTTTGATCCAAAAATGTTAACCAAGTTTTTCCCTTGACAAATAAGTGAGATGGTTAAACATACCCAGTTAGCATATTCCCTGCAAAGTTCGGCAAGCAAATCCATGGAGGTACATTCATAATCAGGGGCGGCCCAAAGGGCGAGCGGTTCAGTTCTTCGAACCGGGGCCCAATGCGATGAGGGGCCCAAAAATTCTTGAGTCCAGTTAGTATTTATACAGTATCTTGGAAATTAAAGAGACTGTATCTATGCGCCTAAAACCTAACAAGGGCAACAACATGAATTTCATTAGCTTCCCTAGATTAATGACATTAATTACGTCAAGAGATATTATTTTGTTTTTTTGCCTTTTTTCTCTAATCTCCATCATTTTAAGAAGTTTTCGTACTATTATTCCAAAAAAATTCGCTCATTCTTATATTCAAGTAGTGCGAGCTTTTACTTTATAACATTTACATTTCGCTTTTAGTTTATGTTACGAAGTACGAAGTATATTTTTTCATTCTATTGTGCTTTAATTTATGAACTCTATACTCCAGAATCATATATTGGATTATTGGTATGGCTGTAATAGGCATACAACAAATCTGAAAAAATTAGAGTCGGGTTTTGTTGAAACCATTGCTCTAAATCAGGGATGAATCTCTTATTCTTCAATTGTTATATGGGTTGAAATCACATTATATTGTCATTTTGTGTGTATTTTACGCTACTTAAAAGTATGAATTTTGTTTGTATTAATGAATGGGTCAAAACATGGATTGAGTTAGGGCCTCAAATTTACATTTTGCACAGGGCCTCTCAAGTTCATTGGCCGCCCCTGTTCATAATGGTCTCGGACGGTACGATTAACCTGATTATCAGAGAGAAGTGCCTTAGCAAACTGCATATCTTTTCTCTTCAGTGCACAGTGCAACGGTGTTGCACCCAGATCATCGGTCGTATTCTTAAGCTTTGCAATCGACGGAATTTTGAGAAAATATAGGTAATCTTCATAAGTGGGTAGTTTTACATGGTGCAGAAGAGTGTCTTTCCCTTTGCGACAAACTCTATGTATGTCTTCACAGTTATGAATAAAGGCAAGAACGGCGTTGATCTCTTCTCTTTCACAAGCCTCCATCCAATCAAAGTCTTGTTTTTTTTTTATAAGAGAAGGGTTTGTCAACAAATTTATTAGCCAATCAATCTTTTCTTGTTTCGCATAGTCAAGGGCTGTCTTTCCTTGATCATCTCGCAAGCTGATGATCCACCAAAATTTTTCTAGCAACATTACGCCAATTTTCTCTGCATTCAAAATAGACTTATCTTAACTAAAAGAGTCAAATCAAACCAAGAAAAGTCAAAAGAAACACTCATGTCAATCTTAAACTGAGCAAGAAGCAAGGTAGATGAACCTTGTTTGTACATGTATTATCATAAAATTCTAGTTGCATTTATAGTTTTCCTTTGTTTACATGTAATACATTTTCAACTAGCAATTCTCCTTCAATATAAAATTAAAAACACGTACCTGGGTAGGCGGATAAATTATGAAGCACAGTTGTTCCGTCATTGCGACGAAGCATTTGGAAACGCGGCTCGTCAATTCTCATTATCTCATCCACAACTTGTTCGTACCCACATTTGACAGCGAGAAAGAAGGGGCTTTCACCTCTATTGTTGCAAATCTTACACAAGCCAGGATAGGTTAACAGCGTTTTTAGTGCAAGTTCTTGTGTTGACGTTGATTGTAAGGCGGAATGCAATGCTGTATTTCCATCTTTGTCCAAATAGCCACATTTTTTCAACAAACTCACTACATTATCTGTTTTTACAATTATTATAGAGTTAGATATATGATGAATCCAACATTTTCGGACTTCAAAAACCGCGAAAGTGGTAATTTAGCCCCATTACTTTGCCTAATTGTGAAATTAAACCCCTTAACTTTAGATTGTAGTGATTAGGCCAAGGTGAAATTAATTAAACCCCTTATCCAAAATTTCATGAAAAATTCAATATATCATATATAAAAACTGAAATTGATTATACTTGTTACAAAATATACAATTAAATTCAAAAATAAAATAAAAAACTAACAAATGAAATCATAATCTAAAATGAATTAACATCAATTAGAGAAGATTTTAAATTATTTTATAAAAAAAAATTAAATTTTATAAAAGAACTAAATATATTTCCTAAAATTACTAATAATTCTTTAAAAAATATACGGTATATATTTTTCTTTTTTGAAAAAAAAAAAACTGAATACTCTAAAAACATGTGTCTGATTTTAATTGTCTAAAGTTTTCCTAGGGAACAAAGAAATGTTATAATAAAAAAACGTTTTTTCTCAAAAAAATATAAAATAAAATAAAATGTTTCATTTTTTTTTAGAATTTAAAAACATAATTTTAGTTCCATTTAAAAAATCCGATCTTTTTTAAAAATAAAACATCACTAATTTCGGTTTTAACGGTATGAGAAAATGATTTTCTCATGAAATTTTGATATGGGGCTTAATTTCACATTTTGCAAAGTTAAGAGGCCTAATCACCTCAATTTAAACATAAGGGGTTGAATCTCACAATTAGACTCAATTAAGGGCCTAATTTACTACTTTCGCGAAACACTAGTTAAATTGACAATCTGTCTCTTTGTAGACGGACAATATCCGTATAAAGCTGTAGACGTATCGTGGCTCTCTCACAAAATGCATAAGCCTTCATTTCCATTTCATCGACATGACACGAAACCTACCTTGGCGTGCCCGGCCCGTGCCATTTTCTTCTTCTGGCAGGCGGCAGCACGAGTCACGACCCAACTCCATACGTAGAACTTTTACCCTTCTATTGTTGAAATTATATGATGTACCTCTTAATTCTGTACATTAGTCTACATCATGACCTTACTAATTAAGCAATATGGGCTTGTGGTGGGTTATTGCGATGGTTGTTACAGTAGGCAGTAGGAGGGAGTTTAAAGTTGGAAAACTTATTTTTAAAGCCCCGGCAGAAGGTGAGGTAGTGCCCGTCACCTGGCACCACTGACAACGCCCTCTAAAGAGGGGCGACAGCGAGGTCAGAGGACGAGGAAGAGGCAGCAAACGGGTTAGGAGCGGAGGGAAGGGGAAGTAAACCAGCAGAGGTAGTAGATTTGGTATAGGGACGAGGGTAATTTGTTTGACGGTGTTGAGCATAGTGGATAGAAGAGGGAAGGGACAAGGCAGAGATTGCAATATTGTGGATAATTTCAAAGTTAACAAGCTTCTCATGTAGGGCCTTGAACGAGATGACAGTATCACGAGCCAGAACTGCGACAATTACGGACTTATAAGTATTATAATCTAGGCCATGGATAACCTTGGCGATGATGTCTTCATCATCCATAGGTTTTCCCATGTGAGAGAGTTCGTCCGTGGTAGACTTAATGGCCTCCATATACTCACTTATTGTCTGAGTGGACTTAGTGATAGATTTGAGACGTTCTTTAACCTGCAAGATATGCCCCCGCGAAGGTGCGAAGGTATTAGCAAGAATCGTCCAAACCTCACGTGATGTCTTGGCACGCAAGATAAGAGGAGACGCAGCAGTGTCGAGTGTGCCAACAAGAGCACCACGAATCAATTTATCATGTCGAACCCAGGTTGTGTAAGCAGGATATGGAGTAGGTTTTGTGTCAGAAGTAAGAGTAGAAGGTGGAGGAGGGTGGGTTCCGTCAAGAAACTTGAATAAGTCATAGCCATCAAGAGTATTTTCGATTTGGAATTCCCAAGAACGGTAAGTAAGAGGGGTGAGTTTGATACAATTGGAGAGATTGAGGAGGATGAAGGGTGTTTTCAGATTAGCACGATTGGCCAAAGTCGAAATGCCGTTAGACATGACTGGGAAGAAGAGAGGGTATGCAGGAAAATTTATGAGAAAATTTTTCTTTATTTTCAATGTTTACTTTCAATTTATGTAGTTTACTTTCAATTTTTCTTTTTTTCAATGTTTCCTCATATTAAGGCCTTGTTTGTTTGTCTACTCAATTTATGAAAATTTTAAAATTCCATGAATTTTGATTTTTGGTGATTGTTTGATTACCTCATTTTTTGTAAAATGGGGGAGTTTCCAACTCTTACATGATCGGGGAATTCAACTATCTACCCCTCTCATGATTCATTGGAAACTCTTAGGAATTCAACTCCAACATGGGAACCAAACGTGTTGTTGCAATTCATGTGAATTTTAATGTAAGGATTAAAATCATGTGTTTTACAAATTAACACCCAAATTTAATTCCCGTATAAATCAAATGAGGCATTTGAGTTGTGCGGTCAAATTCCCCTATTTAGGAAGTTTTATTTAATCAAGAACTATTATCCGGCCTTCAATTTCTTTAAGGTAGTGTTTGGAAACGCGGAATTGATTTCGTTTTCATGATTTCAATTGTAGAAATCCAAATGTTTTAATTTAATTCCAAATCCAATTCCAAAATAGCGTTTGGGAAACCCATGGAATTGGAATTGGAATTGGACTTGGGCGAGACGGATATGGGTCGAGGTCATCAGATGTTTTATATTTGGAAAAAAAAAATTGTCACGAAAAATATTTGTGATCGGAAAAAATATTATAAATAAAAATATTACGATGAAATTTGAGTCACAAAATACAAAACATAAGAAGTGATGAAATTGAAATGAGTACTATATGCTAGGTATTTAAGAGCTCGAAATTTTAACTAGCTTGGAATTGATAAGGAATTGAGTCAATTCATATTCCAAATTCTGAGGGTTACCAAACACTTGAAATGTCTCAATTATGAAATTCAATTCCAATTCAAGGTTCCCAAACATACCATAAAAACGAAAATGCGTGTGCATTATAATTGAGATTAGTATTCTAACATATAGTCTCGAGTAGGAATGGCAACAGAATCCAGATCCTGCCTAGATCCTGAGATCCAGATCCTACGGAGCGGATATGGATCGTGATATTTAAGATCCAGTGGATAAGGATATGGATATGGATCGTATGGTCGAGATCTAGATCCTACCATTAGATCCATTTTTATTTCATTTTCTTAAAAAATAAGTTCAGTTAAACAAATAGTAAAATTATATGCTTTGTTCTTTTAATTTTTTTTCATAAATCAAACCGTGATTTTTTCTGATTAACATTTTTTGATTAAAAAAAGATATTTTGTTAGTGTTATTGTAATTTCATAAGACTTTATTTTTATATTTTTAGAACTTTAGCTTTATTATTAGTATCTAATAAAGGAAAATAGTATGTTACGCCGTAGTAAAATACAAAAATTAATTTTTTCATATTTTAAGAGTGACTTTTCTTTTATTATCAAAAGGATATGGATATATCCTGATCCAATCCAGAGATCCTGCGGATCCGGTATGAATATGGGAATTTCAGATCCTGTAAATATGGATCGGATTTGTATCTTATAGGATTCTATGCAGATCCTACCCATTGCCATCCCTAGTCCCGAGATCACTAAGAAAGTACAAGTAAATGTTCTCTCACTAATCCTTTTGCCTCGAACTTGCAATCTTATCGTAAGATTAGACAAGGAGGTTGCATGTTCCCCTACTGAATTTAGGACCTTCTTTGGGTAAGTCTATCATCGTCTTAGTAAATAGACAAAAGCAATTACTCTCTTGTAAATCAGTATCAAAATTAGCTATTGGTATTTGGTAGGGGTGAATATTTGAAGGCCAAACTATAAAGTTGGTAAAAAAAAAGTAGGGAGGAGTTGTCAAATTAGTGGAAAAAAAATGTAGAAATGGTGACAAATTGACCAAAAACGTTTTATTTTTAAATATTGTCTATTATTTCAGCTATACTTGATGAAATTACCTTGCCCAAGTAGTAAACTCGGAAAAATATTAAGTGTGTGAAGTGAAATTTAAAATGAACAAACATAACTCGAATTCGATCTAACTTTCTTTAAACCCATTCTCTAATTTTAATAATTCGACCAAAACAATAAAATTCGACATTCATTTTCAAGCCAGATCGGGCCTAATTTTGGGGCTCAATTTAGCCCAAACTCAGCCCAACGATATGAGTCAGCCAACGATCATCGAGCGCAACTGTTTTTAGGTTGATGGGACACCCAAAACCTGGAAAATGTTGGGTTTTCAATCACCTCTTCCTATTTGTTAGGTTTTCGGTTAGATGGTGTGAGTTGGTTCATTTCCATAAGGGCAGCTGGCCAATTTGTGACATTCTATCCACATTTTTTACCAATTTGATTATTTGATCAATATTTGAACACATCGTACGTGATATCTTAACATAGATATTAAAACCACAAAAGAAATATAGAGTATAAAGTTTGATATAAATTTTTAAAAGGATAAAAATCTAGATGCATGAGTTGGGAAAACTAGAGTAATGAACTAAAATGGCTTGAGTGTAGTGGAGCGCGGAAATGTCTCAAAACGGTGTAAATTGACAACGAATTGAGAGGTCCCGGGTTCGACTCCCCACAGGGGAGTGTTGCGGTTACCTGTCATATTAAGGGATGTCTTACCTGACACACGTGGTTTGCAAGGTATTGCATGGGCCGTCGTTAAAAAAAAAAAAAAGAAAAAAAAAAAAAAAAAAAGTAGTGACCTGTGTGATTGGTAAATAGGGTGGAGAAATCTAGATGGGAGAGAAGAGAAGTGGGACCGAGGGGAGACTTGAAGATGTTCTCAGCAACAAGATTGAACTCCTTCTTGAGCGCAAAGTAGATCGGGGTGTTGCCTTTATCATCAGCAATGGTCCAGCTTTCTTGTTCGGGATCCATTAACAATATCTCCATCACACATTCCTCATCCATCCCACCTGATTTCAAGGCAAGGTTCAACGGCGTCTCATTACCATACTGAGTCAAAGCTAACCACGGTTTGAAAAGATCCTCGTCATCCCACGACAATGATGCGTACATTTCTGTAACACACTTGATCAATGAGATGTTGGTACTGTAAGCCGTACGGTGAAGTAGCAGAGTATTTTTGTCTTGAAAGATTCGGTTCTTGAGGAGTTGTTTGATGATATTTGTGGGCAGAATATTCATAGCTTCCTTCATAAACTCCACCTTCTCATTCCGCGCGGCAATGTCAAAGATGGACCATTTATAGTTGGCTTTACGGAGGAAGTATTCCGGAGGTTCTATAGCCAACGCTTTTTTCAGAAACTCCACATCTCCCTCTTTAGCCGCTTTCTCCAACTGCCAATTCATGAGTTTGGAGATGCGGAATTTTTTGGGGGGTTTAGGTATATTCATAACTTCTCAAGTTGGATTGATTTATTTTTCAACTCTAATTTGTGTTTGATTCATACTCCCTACAACTCCTGCACACTATATATATTACTATGTCCACTTGCCCACTACTACCTCCCTATTCATTCATTTCCATTTTCATTTTCATTTTATTTTTAAAATATTATTTTAACGTACACTATAGATCGTCTACCCAAGTCATTTTTTATTTCTGGTCGTAATAAAAAAAATTATCTTCTATACACGGTAACCAATTTGTTTAAGCCATGAGCTGGATCAATTATGATGTATTATTGTACGAACTTTCTCTCCATTTTCTCTCACAATATATTTAAATAATAATTTCCTCATTCACACACATTTTCCTTTATTTTTATGCAAAAATTTAGAACCATTAAATGTTGTTTAAATGTGATCCGGACCGTTAATAAAAACTTGCCTCTCCATTTCTTTTTAGGAAATGGAGAGAAATTGGGCTCATTATTGTACTCCCTCCTATTCTTCATATTGTTTAGCGAACGCTTTTTTCAGAAACTCCACATCTCCGTCACTAGCCGCTATCTCCAACTGCGGATCCATCCTTGTGGTTGGGGTTTAAGGAGTTTAAGGCGTTTAGGGAGTTTAGGGAGTATTTTCAGAAACAATAGGTCTTGGTATAGATGGGTGGGCGAACAGATGGGTAAAGACCTCTAATAAAATGGATAGGAGGGGACAAGGTGGGACACCCCCCATGTGCTTCCCACTTTATGACAAATGGGTATTTTGTGAGGGAAAATGGTATCCGTCTATACGTATAAACGGATAGTGTCCGTCTATAATGAGAATTTGTGTTTCAGAAACTCAACTCTAAAGTTGGATTGATTTATTTGTCACCTACTCTTAATTTGATTCATACTCCTACAACTCCTGCACATTATTCATATTACTATGTCCACTCGCCCACTACTACCTCCCAATTCATTCAATTCAATTTCTTTTATTCTTTTAAATATTGTTTTTAACACTATTGGTCGTCTACCCAAGTCATTTTTTATTTATGGTCGTAATAAAAAATTATCTTCTTCTATACACGGTAAACAATTTGTTGTCCTTTGGTTTTGACACAAAGACCAAGAAAAGAGGAGAGAGTCAATTACTAAATGACTGACAAGTGGAACAAATTGATTGTGAATGATCAAATTACTCATGAAATGAATTCTTAAAATAGAAAGGACAACAATTAACTAAAACACCCCAAAGTGGAAAAGATAATAAATGACCGGGACAGAGGGAGTTTAATTGTATAACTAACTATATAAAACCATCTTTTTTTATGATGGTTTACAAAACGGAAAATATACATGTTGCTCTTAAGTTTGACATTTTGTCCGAAATGTTCAATTGTTTTATCCGGAAAAGTTTAAAAAGCCATAACTTGTGTTTATTTGCTCATAAAGTGATGATTTTTTTTACGACTTGATCATCTTTTCGAGAACTACGACTTGAAAATAAAAATTGTCGAGTTTGGAATTCGTGACCAAGTTATATGGTCATTCAATGTTTGTTTGGTCAAAAAAACTGACATACAAAAACTCCTAGCCACGGGATCAAAATTTCGACAATTTTTTCTTCAAATCGTAGTTCTCGGAAAAATAATTGATTTTTTCTTCAAATCGCAGTTCTCGGAAAGATAAACTCGTAAACACAAGTTATGGCCTCATAAAGTTTCCGGTTCAAAAAATTACATATTTAGGGTAAAATATCAAACATCGGAGACACCGCCCACCATTTCCCGTTTTCAAAAACATTATTCTCCCGGCAACTTGCTTGCATTTTTGTCAACTCTTCGCTTAATACAACTAACGTATATAATACGTCCACTTCCCTTTATTTTCTGTCAAGATTGAGCTACTTTTAGTACTTTTATAATACATCGACGATCATTACTCCAAACAAAAGATAATATATCTACCCTTTCTTGTAATTGTTTTTTTTTTCCTATGAAATTCTAGTCTATTAATAAGGAAACTAATATTTAGTAATATTCTTTCCTATTGTTTTTAGTAAATACTTATTCTCCAAGTTTATAATCTTGTAATAGTTGTACTTTCCTATTTCTCGTTAACCTAGCTAGACTCGTGTACTATAAATACATTGTATGTTGTTGTTAATAATATTAAGCTTTTGCACAATATTAAACGTTTCTCTTATATGGTATGAGCCTCCGATCAAACAAATCTCATCTCTAAAAATTTTTTCCTTTCTTTAATGGCTGGCCAAAGTTCCACGATTCCAAACTCTCACGAACCTAAAGTTTCGTTCCTCGTTCTCAATCTCTCTCAATGTGTCAAATTAACATCTCAAAACTATCGTTCTTAGTCCACCCAAATTGATGATTTTCTCATTGGATTTGATCTCTTCAAATATGTCAATGGAACGTATCCTTGTCCTTCGGCAACCGTCACTAACGCCGAGGCAAAGGAAGCCTCGAATCCTGCTCACTACACTTGGATTCGTCAAGACCGTCTTATCAAAGGTGCCCTCCTTGGCACGATTGATCCTTCGATCACTCCTCTCCTTCTTCAAGCAAAGACATCAAATGATGTTTGGCAGACTCTCGCACAAACGTATGGCAACCCGTCTCGTGGTCATATTCTTCAAGTTAAAGATCGTCTCAAGACAATCTCAAAGGGTGACAAATCTGTCACTTACTATATGCAAGCTCTCAAGACTTGCACTGATGAACTTGCTTATCTAGGTAAGCCCATGGATGCAGAGGATATCATCGCTCAGGTAATTGAAGGTCTTCATTATGAGACTTATAAACCGGTAATTGACGCGGTACGTGCTCGTGACACTCTTATTTCTTTTGATGATTTACATGAGAAACTGTTAAACCATGACTTTGTAGTTCGTAAAATCTGTAGCAGCAAGAATTTACGAAAGGGAAAGAATGCAGTAGCGAAATAAAAGGCAGAGATCAGATATACCGACAGAGGAAAGGTAGTGACACGGTGCGAAACCGCTGCCTTAAAAACTATTTCTCCGGTGCGACCGTGGTGGCGATCAGCGACGACCGGTAGTCCCCAAGGATTACACTACTGCTGCCTCACAAACTCGCCCACTCGAGTTTGCGAGACCTGGAACGATATTAATTAGCAATACCCAGAAATTTAGAGAGAGCAGAGAAGACGAGAGAAGAGAGTTTTTGTTTTTCTGTGTATAAAATGCTGTGAAGAGGTTCGAATTTATAGGTGAAATAGGTCAGTTGCAGGAGCCAGAAACCGACTCCTGAAACCCAGCCACAATCCGAGTTAGTGGGAGTAAGACTCTCCCCACTAACGATCGGTTAATGATTTGACCGACTTATTCAACTCAAAGAAACAAAAACACGGTCCAAAACAAAACTCGGATCCGGCCCAAAAAGATAGGCACACGGCCGCAGCGACAGCAAATCCCGAATCACGAATCCGGATCCGGATCACGGATCCGGATCCGGCCGGGCCGGAGCTCGGCACGGCACGCGCGCGCTGCGTGCGTGTGCGAGCCGAATTAAGCACCTCGCAAAGTCTCTACAAAAGACTCCCCATGACCACTAGTGATAAGGTAAGGGAAGGGGTGTTATATAAACCCATAAAACACCCACTTCCTCACCAATGTGGGACAAATGGAAACTAAGAAAAAGGCTCTCAAAGCCTCTATTTCCAACAATCCCCCACTAGAGGCGCCAGAGCCAGAGAAGAAGAATTCCTGGGTAAAGGAAGGTGGATACTTAGGAATCAATATCTTTCGATTTGAATTGACACTTTAGTGAAATGAGGAAACAACTTACTTACAACTAGAGAATATCTTGCGATTTGAATTCCTAGCTGAACTTCGGTCGATACCCCCCACTACACATATCATACCTTCAAATTAAGATCGTCCCGCGATTTCAGAGTGCAACGCGCTCTTTTAGAGCTTATGCGTTACCTTGGTACTAATAGGTGTGACCACAAGACTTCTCATAGTCTTAGGATCATTACACCTACGTAGGTGGCTCAAGTGCTTCTCAATAGCACTTATTACATGAGCCATTAAGGACCTAAGTCCAACCTAGTGTATAATTCATCAAGTGCGTCTCAAAAGCACCACCATAAAGGCTATGAATCATACTACGCCATAGGAATGGAAACTTTGGACCTAGTCAATCTCAACCTTGACTCAGGGACCTAAGCCCCATTCCCCTCGACGTATTAACGACTAATCTCTTAGTCAACCCCTTAGTAAAGGGATCACCAAGATTACTTTCGGACTTCACATAGTCCACAGTAATCACTCCATTCTCAAGGAGTTGTTTAACTGCAGCGTGCCTTATTCGCATGTGTCTCTTTTTCGAATTGTAGACACTATTCTTTGCAACGCCAATAGCAGCTTTCGAGTCACACAGCATGGAGACCGGTGTCAGCCGTCCTCCCCATACTGGTACATCAGCCAATAGGTTTTTCAGCCAACCAGCTTCTTGTCCTGCCAACTCAAGAGCTATGAACTCCGACTCCATGGTAGAGCGTGCAATACAAGTCTGTTTAGAAGACTTCCACGATATCGCACCTCCACCCATGGTGAAGACATAACCACTAGTAGAACAAATCTCATCGTTACCTGCAACCTAATTTGCATCACAATATCCTTCTAACACAGCAGGAAATTTACCATAATGCAAACACAGATCAACTGTTCCTCTTAGGTATTTTAGCAAACGACGAAGAGCATTCCAATTTTCATTACCAGGGTTATGTGTATAACGACTCAGTCTACTAACCGCATATGCAATATCTGGTCGAGTACAGTTTATAAGAAACATCACACTCCCTAGGATTTTAGCATACTTTTCCTGGGAAACACTGTTACCCAAGTTTTTACTCAAATGTACACTAGAATCATAGGGTGTTCTAGCAGGCACAACATCAAAGCAGTTAAACTTTTTCAACACCTTTTCAACATAATGAGATTGACTCAAGGAAATTCCATTGGAGTTTCGGATAACCTTATCCCCTAGGATAACATCAGCTTCTCCTAAGTCCTTCATCTCAAAGTGTGATGACAAAAATTCTTTGGTTTTAATTATCACATCTAAATTATTACCAAAAATAAGCATGTCATCCACATATAGGCATATTATAACACAATCAGATTCTATCACTTTGGAATAAACACATGAATCAGAATTGTTAATCATAAAGCCATTACTCATCAAAGTAGTGTTGAATTTCTCATACCACTGTTTAGGTGCTTGTTTCAGACCATAAAGTGACTTGTTCAGTTTACACACTTTATTCTCTTGACCCTTAACCACAAACCCTTCAGGTTGCGACATATAGATCTCTTCCTTTAGCTCACCATTCAAGAAAGCAGTTTTAACATCCATCTGATGTATAATAAGGTTATGAATAGCAGCTAAAGCGACAAGAGTTCTTATAGTCGAAATTTTGGTCACAGGAGAATAGGTATCAAAGTAATCAATGCCCTTCTTTTGTGTAAAGCCTCTAACTACAAGTCTAGCTTTGAACCTTTCTATTGTACCGTCAGGTCTCATTTTCTTTTTAAAGATCCATTTACTCGTAATGGGTTTACTACCTTTAGGTAAATCAGTCAACTCCCAAGTCTGATTAGAAACAATAGAATCAAGTTCACTTTTAATAGCATCTTTCCAAAAATTAGCATCAATGGATTTCATTGCCTCACTATAGGTTTTTGGGTCATCCTCTATTAAAAAAGCTGAAACAAACTCATCACTTGCACAAACAGAGTATCCATATTCAGATAAATGTGTTGTAACATAGTCACTATAATCCTTTGGACATCTAGGTCTTTTACTCCTCCTAGGTTCAACAGCATGATCAATAGGAGTGCTACTACAACTAGCATGTGAAGACATATCAATAGATGCAACAGGTAATGAAGTAGATGAAACAACATTTTTCTGAAAAGGAAAAACATGCTCAAAAAATTCGGCATCTCTAGCCTCAGATATAGAACGGTCACTCAAAGACATAAATCTATAAGCAGAGCTATTTTGAGCATAACCTATAAAAACACAGTCATAGGTCTTAGGTCCAACGGTAGGTCTCCTAAAGTCAGGTAAACCCACTTTAGCCAAACACCCCCACACTCTAAGGTAACTTAGGTTAGGAGGATAGCCCTTCCAAATCTCGTAGGGTGTCTTGTCAATTTTCTTATGAGGTACACGGTTAAGAATGTGACAAGCAGAATTATTGCTTCCCCCCACATATCGTCAGACAGGCCAGAACTTAAAAGCATAGCATTCATCATCTATTTTAAGGTCCTATTTTTACGTTTAGCTACACCATTGGATTGGGGTAAGTAAAGTGGACTAGTCTCATGTATTAAACCGTTTGCAGCACAAAAGTCCGCTAAATAACTGGATTTATACTCACCACCTCTATCAGACCTTACCCTTTTAATCTTCCTGTCGAATTGATTTTCGACCTCATTTTTAAAGTTTATAAACGATTGTTCTGCTTCATCTTTAGTCTTAAGCAAATAAACTCGGGTGTACCTCGAACAGTCGTCTATAAAAGTCACATAATAATTCTTGCCACCTCTACTTGCAACATTTTTGAAGTCAGCTAGGTCGGTGTGAATTAACTCAAGAAGACTCGTAGTCCTAGTTGTCACAGGTTTACTAGGTTTCTTTGTGAATTTAGCCTCAACACAGCTACCACATTTAGAGAATTCTTGACTCGACAAACTTGGAATTAAACTCATGGTTCTAAGTTTTTTAATGTAGTCGATATTCACATGACCTAATCTACCATGCCAAACATCAATAGACTCAGCGATATAAGCAGAAGTAGATGCAATATTATTAAAAACAGAATCAGTGTTCAAGATACAAAAAGACCCCAGGACAGATAACCCTTGCCCACAAATTCCCCATTGCGCGACATTATAACCTTGTCAGCCTCAAAAACAAGTTTCATGCCGACTTTGTTTAACAAGGCACCGAGACACGAGGTTTCGACGCAATGTAGGTACAAATAAAACATTATTAAGGGCAAGTGTTTTCCCCGAGGTGAGTTTGAGAAAGATCTTGCCTTTGCTCGTGATCTTTGCAATTTTGAAGAATTACCCATGTAGACGCATTCCCCATCAGCTATCTCCTCGAACTCAGCAAATAACCCCTTATCAGCACAGAGGTGTCTGGAAGCGCCAGTATCCAAGACCCATTCAGCAGCATTACCCACCAGATTAGCTTCAACAACCACAGCAGCAATGACATCATCAGTCACAAGGCATTGGCTTCACTTCAGCGATCTTCTTATCATTGCATTGGTAGGCTTTGTGACCTGGTTTCCCACAAACATAGCAAACCAAGGGACCCTTAGGCTTCTGAATCTTTGCAACCGGCTTGGTGTACTTCCCTGGATCAGACTTCTTTCCTTTACCCTTACCCTGACCAACCTTGGCCTTACCCTTACCCTTGAACTTTTCAGCAGCATTTGACGGACCACCAGACTCAACCAAATTAGCTTTGACAGCAGCAACAGATGCATTCACAGACTGGTAAACAGCAGGGTTGTCTTTGAGGCGATTTGCCTCTTCGGTCCTCATATGACTGATAAGTTCCATAAGGGACATGTCTTTCTTTTTGTGTTTTAGCTGATTTCTATACTCAGACCAGGAGGGAGGGAATTTTTCCAACAGCACATTTGCAACAAAAAGGTCGTCTAATTTCATGCCCTCACTAACAATACCAGCACACAAATTTTCATAGACATGAACCTGTTCCATAATAGACTTCCCATCCACTATCTTAAATTGCAGCCACTTACCCACAACATATTTCTTTTTCCCAGCGTCATCAGTCCCATATTTTTTCAGTAAGGACTCCCAAATGACTTTAGCCGATTTATTGTCAGCAAATAAATCGAACAATGGGTTAACCATGTTATTAAGTATGTGACACCTAGCAGTTTTGTTGTCCTTAACAAATTTAGCAATATCCTCTTCATTGGACTTAACATCTTTAGAGGGAGGAGGGGTAGTCTCAGCATCAGACGGAACAATAGGTTTTGGTGGGTCATTAAACAAAACATAATCAATTTCCAACTGCTCAAAAAACATCAACAGTTTCTGGGACCAACGTTTATAATTCTGACCATCTAATTGCTCAATTTTCGAAATATCAGGTACAATTTTCGAAATGACAGACATGGCTACTGCACTAAATTAAATAGTTTTTAAATTGTAGTTCGTAAAATCTGTAGCAGCAAGAATTTACGAAAGGGAAAGAATGCAGTAGCTAAATAAAAGGCAGAGATCAGATATACCGACAGAGGAAAGGTAGTGACACGGTGCGAAACCGCTGCCTTAAAAACTATTTCTCCGGTGCGACCGTGGTGGCGATCAGCGACGACCGGTAGTCCCCAAGGATTACACTACTGCTGCCTCACAAACTCGCCCACTCCAGTTTGCGAGACCTGGAACGATATTAATTAGCAATACCCAGAAATTTAGAGAGAGCAGAGAAGACGAGAGAAGAGAGTTTTTGTTTTTCTGTGTATAAAATGCTGTGAAGAGGTTCGAATCCGGCCCAAAAAGATAGGCACAGCCCGCCGCAGGCGATTGCCAAATCCCGGATCCCGGATCCGGGCCGGGCCGGGCTCGGGCACGGGCACGCGCGCGCGCGTGTGCGAGCTGAATTAAGCACCTCGCAAAGTCTCTACAAAAGACTCCCCATGACCACTAGTGATAAGGTAAGGGAAGGGGTGTTATATAAACCCATAAAACACCCACTTCCTCACCAATGTGGGACAAATGGAAACTAAGAAAAAGGCTCTCAAAGCCTCTATTTCCAACAGACTTAACCTATAAGCCTAGCCCTTCTCCACCCGACTTACCCACCTCTGTCCATTACGCCCAAGCTTCGTACTCTCGCAAATACAACAAACCCAACACCTCAAATGGCTCCCCTGGTATCCTCACTACTACAAATCCAGGCAACTACAACGCCCCTTTAACAACGATTATTCACGAAAATCACAATAGACGTTGTAGAATGTATGGCGCGAATTTTACTAAAATCAATTACAACGGGTATGGTTATAAAAACCGTTGTTATAAGTTTTAACAACGGGTCACACATGCACAACCGTTGTTAATAATTTGGCGCAAAATTGGCGCAAAGTTAGTGAAAAGTAATCACAACGGTTATTGTTGAAACCCGTTGTTAAAACTTATTTAACAACGGGTCTTTTTTGCAACCGTTGTTAAAACATATTTCACAACGGTTGTTGTTTAATAACCGTTGTCAATACCTTCCATACTATAAACCACACAAACAGAAGTCTGCTGCAGCCACAAAACACAACCCTTAATACACAAACACAAACACAGCAGACAAACAAACACAAAACACATACTCACTCTCTTTCTCTCTTTCTCTATTTCTCTCTTTCTCATCGTCGCTTTATCTTCTCGCCGTCACTGTGATTTCATCGTCTATTACGTTCTGTATTTATCAGGTAAATCTGGCCGTCACTGTTAGTTTCATCGTCATTATTTTCTTTTTCTATTTATTTCTTTTGCATGTATGTGTTTTTATCGACCATTATGTTATTTGTTTAAGTATTGTTCGCATAATTAGTTACTAAAACAATGAAGAAGCAAGATGAAGAAGTAAGATAAACATAATTAATATATATATATATATTTATAAATACATAAATTAAAAAAAAAAATTACATATGTAAAAATGCAATTCTTATATTTTCATGGAGGATCTTATTGTGCTCTATCGTATCCGTCCTCTCCTCCTTGGCTATTTGGAGGTTCCGTTCAGCAGTTGCTATATCGTCATATAGCCGCAATCGCTTTGCTCCGTCAAGCCATTTTCTTTGGCGTGCTTCAGTGCGGATCGAGCTTCCGCAAGGTAGCTCCTGAAACTTTCCTCAATATGGAGGAACCGGCGGATGAAGTTGTTGTTGTTCTCGATCATGGTAAAAGTCTTTAGGATGAAATCATTCATTTTGTTAGAGTTTTTTGAGTTTGATTTGAAAGATTAAGTAGAGTTTGTTTTAACAGTTAGAGTTTGGAGATGAATATATGAGATAATGGAAATGTTAGTTGAGATATGCAATGTATTTATACTAAGCAATGTGTGGGTTGAGTTAATTGCTTTTTAATTAATATATATGTTAGGAAGTTGTGCCATAATAATCATCATCATATCTCTCAATAATGCTGCTTCAAATCCTATTACTAACCCTTCTCATTCCATATTATCCGTTCATATGTACAGTGATGTCAGTAATAATGCATGCATCGGAATTCTAACAGGCCGTAATTATGCATGCATCTAGTAATATTTAATTTAATTTTTTTTTATTTTTTAAGAACAAACAACAACGGTTATTGAGAAACAACCCGTTGTCTTTAGTTATAACAACGGTTTTGTATATTACAACCCGTTGTTATAACTTTCCCCCCAAAATTGAGTCACACTTTCCACAACGGGTTTTTATACTTAAAACCGTTGTTAATAGTTTTAACAACGGTTTCGTTAAGTAAACCAACCGTTGTTAAAACCTTCTACAACGGCCGCTTTAACAACGTCCGCTTTTTTATATAACAACGGTTTTTGACCGTTGTTATAGCCTGTATCTGTAGTAGTGCCTACCACGACCCCCAGTCCTGCATATCCCTCGTCCCCTGCCTACCCTGCTCAGTCTCACTCCGAATTCTCCACCTCTACCACTTCTTTCAAAGGTCGATGCCAATGGTGCAAAAACATTGGTCACTATGTCGATGTTTGCAGGGATTTCAAAAAACTCTTCCCCAATGTCCAAATTCCCCCATTCCTTCGTCGCTCTAACTCTCACCCACAAGCTCACACCGTCACTACTAATAACCCACCCAACCCGCACTCGTATCTGCTTGACAGTGGTGCCACCCACCATATTACCAGTGATCTCAACACTCTTGCTCTTCACAATCCGTATGATGGGGTCGATGATCTAATAATTGGAGACGACTCATCTCTCGCTATTCAAAATATAGGTTCTTTCTCCTACTCTAACTCTTCTATTTCCTTACACTTTAACGATGTACTTCATGTTCCAAATATTTCTCGCAATATCATCTCCATTTCCAAGCTATGTCACGATAATAATGTCGTAGCTATCTCCTTACCATCTTCTTGTCTTGTGAAGGATCTCAAGACCGGAACCATTCTCCTACAGGGCACTAAACGAGATGGTCTCTTTGAGTGGTGTCCGCTTCCTCCTTCTCCTCAAGCCTGCCCCAAGTCTTCTCCTGCCCAATTCCGTTTGGCATCACCTATTAGGCCATCCCAACTCCAAAGTCCTTAGTCTTATTAGTTCTATAGGAAATTTTTCCTTTAAGTCTTCTATGTCAAATTGTCAAGCTTGTGATATTAATAAGAGTCATAAACTCCCCTTTTCTATTTCGTCTTTTACTACTACTGCACCATTGCAATTAATTTTCTCGGATGTATGGACATCTCCCGTTCTCTCGTATGATAAATTCAAATATTATGTTATCTTTGTGGATCATTTTACAAAATATATTTGGTTGTATCCCTTGCAAAAGAAGTCTGACACACATGCTACCTTTGTTCGTTTTCGTGCCTTAGTCAAAAAAAAATTTTAATACTCCAATTATTCAAGTATTTTCTGATAATGGTGGCGAATATCTCAAACTTACCCCAACTCTAAGTTCGGATGGTATTTCAAATCTCACCTCGCATCCTCATACTCCGGAGCACAATGGCTATGCCGAACGACGACATCGCCACATCGTCGAAACTGGCCTTACTCTTCTTACTCACGGCAATCTCCCTACTACCTTCTGGCCTCATGCTTTCACGACCGCTACCTATCTCATAAATCGTATGCCTACTCCCACTCTCAATAATGACTCTCCCTACTTCAAACTCTTTAAAATCCAACCCAATTACTCGAAACTTAGGAGCTTTGGGTGCTTATGCTACCCATGGCTTCGACCATACACTCCACATAAACTTGCCCCACGGTCCATCCTTGCGTTTTTGTAGGCTACTCTCCGTCTCAAAGTTCTTATCATTGCTATGACCCCGTCTCTAAACGTCTCTATACATCCCGTCATGTCAAGTTTATTGAAACTACCTTCCCTTACACCTCTTTAATCTCATTTGTCTCTCCCGCCTTACCCACACCTGATACTTGGTGTGATGTTTCCCTTCCCCTGCTGATATCCTCTGCTCCATCTCCTACTGTCGAGACTGCCATCCCTGCCTCTCCTTTCTCTCCTCAGTCCCCTGACCAGCCCATCCCCTCCCCCGTCACTGATAGAACTGTTGGGAAATGTGTCCTCAACAATAGTGCGATCACATGATTTTAATATCATTATTAAATCTCATATATAGAATACGTAAGGGATGATTCATTATATAGTCAACTGATCAACATAAATCGGTAACGATTGGCTTGCTAGAGTTTGGCGTTACTGTCGTGGGACGGTGGTGATCAGTTGATCCCTTAAGGTCACACCTAAAGGATGATGCCCTTATCCGTAAAGTTGATTGATTGTATAACGATACAAGTTAATCAATTCCTTAAAATTGAACAATTCAATTTGTGAGAGAATATTGATATCTTATTTTAATGGGATTAAATAAGATTTATTTTAGTAATAAAATGCTTTATTACTAAAATTGTTTATTGTTTGAGAAATAATAAAGATAAGAATGAATGGTTGTTATAATTACAAGATATTGTGAATTATAATTATTTGACCCATTTTATTTATGTCATCAAGTATCACTAATCAATTTGTTGAATGTAATTTAATTAATTCGTAAAATGGTATTTATGAGATAAATATGCATTAAATTAATTAATAACATGTAATATATTACATGAGACATATTGTGTGACAAATGACAAATTGACAAAATAAAATAGTAGTCCATATTATGGAGGATGGACCGAATGGAAGGAGTTGTGATGGTGTAAGATTGATTTATTTTATGATAAATAATCATAGGCATTGCTTTTGTAGCCTTACACCTATCCTACTTTGTCTTACACACCTACACATTGTGAAGACAAAAGAAAGGAAAAGATGCTTTCCTTGTCTCCTTCCCACCGGTGGCATGCATTAGAAATTAGAACTTTTGTTCTCATTTTTAATTACTAATTCATTCTCTTAAATGCATGAAAAAGCTACACATGCATTCTTCTCTCTATCTTCATCATCTTTCTCAAAAACTTGAGATTTTTGATTCTAATTGTTCCAAAAGATTACTAAAATTATTAATGTAATATATGAGTGTTAGTAATCAATTTTAAGGTAAACTACTAAACTAATATCTAGTTAATATTATTTAGTGGGGATATGGGATAGTCTTGGGTTCAATCAAGAGGAGAATCTCTACTTTGGGATTTTTGAATGTTCATCCTTATATATGGATAGCTCAAGAACTAACAAGAAGGAGATCTTGTTGGTGCCCATTTGACCGAAATTTATTTGGTGAGAAATTGATTTTCTTATCTTTTTGTTTTAGTTTGCATGCATAAGATCTAGTTTTAATTTTATGACTAAATTAAAATGATACATATATGAATATGTTAAGAAATGAGATATGATATCTAACAAGCGGTATCATGAGCACAAGGTTGTTTGCATGCAAATCGGTTATTGTTTTTCCGAGTTATTTGATTAACAAACAAAACTTGTAAATTTGTGATATTATGATATATCACGAAAATAATTTTTGCATGTTAAATTTTCTGATCCTAAAATGTATTTAGGATATTTTGGTTAATTTATGGATTTTATTGTTCATTTTATATAATATTGGCATTAAAATGTGATTTTTATGATAAAAATGTCAATTTTGGACGAAAATTAGATAAACTTCGAATTTTCCAGTGGTTTTTGGATATGTTTTCAAATATATTATTTTTAGTTGATCTGGAAATTTTCATAATTTTATGAGTTCTTATGCTCGAAATATGGATTTTTCATGTTAAAAATCGAATTTAAATAACAAAATAGGTTAATATGAGAAATATTTCGAATCTAGTCATAGAAATTTAGTATGTTGTCACATGCAATTTTATAAGATGTGTGTAAAATAATAGGCTATAATGAAGTCTTCATGCATGATTTATGGATTTTTGATGAATAATAGCATAAATAGTGACTTAATTAGTGAATAATTGCTAAAACATACTTCATGACTAAGGAAAAGCTTCACATGTTGCATTTTATTATTTTTTTCAGATCTAATATTGAAAAGTTGATGAATATAATTTTTCTCATGTTTTTATGATTATTTTGTTAAAAACCGATTAACCGCAACATTGTTTTTCCGGATAAATTTCGAAATTTTTAACCTATGTTTTTTTAACATTATGAGTGTCATGGTATTTTTTCCAGAATGTTCACAAGTTTTAAATTTCAAATTTTGAATTTATTTGAAATTTTGTGATTTATTTGAAGTTTATAGTTTTTTATTGTTATTTTAAGTCCATTAATGAACAATTTTAGAAATATGAGTTAATTATGGTCAAGTAATAAGTGAAGACTAATTTTGAGTCCTAAGAGGTTAGGGTAATTAACTTGTGCATAAATATGAATTTATGTAATTTTAGTGATTATAAAACGTTGAATCACGCAAATCCGTAAAAACCGTGTAATATACGATATTGGCTCCTTAAAGGCGATTTAGCATAAAATTGGGTATATTCATACATATTATAATGCTGCATTTTTTTTATGATTGTCATAATTTTATTTTATGTAATTTTTGAATTATGTAATTTTACTTAGTATGGCCTTAGTTTTTAATTGATATTACCCGAAATGTATGGGAATATCGATTCGGTTGTAATTTATTGTGATCTCGTATCACAGTTTTGTAATTTAATAGATTTATTTTATTATAGTTACAAATGTATAATAGGAAATTATGTAATTTGCTATGTAATTTATTTTATTCCGGAGTTCCCAAAGATGGATTTCTTCAAGATGGCGATACATAAAGACGGTGTTACCTCAAGATGCGTGTCACAACCGAAGTTCAAGGGACCAATGGAGTTGGTTTCCGAATATGTAATAGTTTAATAGTTTTTTTTTTCTATTTTAGGAAGGCCATACTAGGATTTATTTTATGTTTGCATTTTATTTATATGTCACATGCATCGCTAAATCGCCATAACTAAAACATGCATCTTCTTTCATCGAGTTTATCGACCATGTCAATTAGAATTATCGAAGTTCACCGCTTTAGTTCACTTAAACGTGATAGATAATAAATTGGCATGACCTCTCGCTAAAACAATTAATTGAGACATAGCCTTACCAAATAGTAGAAACCATGAAAACCTATTTCGCGAGGGAGTGCACTCGGCCCTACCGGGGTACAAACCTTGTTACGTAGGGGAAGTGGGTGATAAATGTCTATCCACCGAGTTCATATTGATGAGGGTTTCATCGGCCATACCGTTCCCAAGTTGACGTGGATTTGGATCATGGACACATTTATTCGAAATTTGGATTGAACTCAACAAAAGTTTTTCGATAAGGGTTTCATCGGCCATACCGTGCCCTTGTCGGATGTGTTGTGGGCTATAGATAATTATTAGAGTAATTTTATCGACCAAGAGTTCTAAAAGTAGAATCGATTAAAGCGTTAATCCACCGAGTTATATTGATAAGGGTTTCATCGGCCATACCGTGCCCAAGTTAATATGAATTTGGATATTGGAATCATTTATCATAGTTGGGTAGAGGTGACTATGTAAATGCTTTGCTTGTTATTATATTTACAAGTGTTTATAAAACGATAAATGTTAAGTTTTCCACTATTCCGTTATTATATGGTTCTATTTCTTTACCACAATTCATATACGATATCATTTCGATTTTTCAAAATCTCCATTAAAACATCGTAACTAAAGACAAAATATGAATTTGCTTCTAAAACCTCAAATGAACCATTGCTAAGGATCTCTTGTAAAGAGTATAGATTAAAGTTATTCATTATCAAACAGGTTTTTGATTCTTGACTAACACATCTACTTACAATGGATTGTTTTTCATATACTTAATTGAATTAAGTACCTTGAAGCGATAAATTATTTTGGTAATTAGTTTTGTCAAGAATTCGTAATTCACTACAAGAAAACCTGAAACAGGCGACCGAAATTTGGCGACTGAAAGAAGTAGTCGCCAAATTGACGACTGATTTTCAAATTGGCGACTGAAATTAGTCGCCAATATGGCGACTGACTTTTTCAAAAAAGGAATCAAACGTGGCGACCGAAATTTTGGATTTGGCGACTGAATTATGGGTAGTCGCCAATTTGGCGACTGAATTTCAGTCGCCAAATTGACAATCAGTCGCTAAAATAGGGAATCTACGTGGCGACTGACTTTTTGAATTTGGCGACTGAAATTAGGTTTGTCGCCAAATTTGGCGACTGATTTTCAGTCGCCAAATGTAAAAATTCAGTCGCCAAATTTTTTATTACTTTCAGCCCCCTCTCTCCTACTTTACTCTTTGCGAAAAAAAAGGGAACGAGCGAGCGATTTGGCGAACGACGACACCAACCAACAACACCACACAACCACCCTTCCACCACCATTTCCACCGCCATTTCCACCGCCACATCCACCCTCTTTAATTAGGTTAGTTGTTTTTGTTTAATTTCAGTTTATTTAGTTTAATTTGTTAGATTAATTTATAGTTAGTTTGATTAATTTGTTGTTAGTTGGTTAGATTTATTTGTAGTTAGTATGTTTGATTAATTTGTAGTTAGATTTAGTTTAATTTGTAGTTAGATTTAGTTTAATTTGTGTTTGAATTAAAAGGGAATGATTAAGGGGGTTTTTGTCTAGGTTTAGGGTTATGGGTGGGGGTGGTTCGGTGTGTGGCGGTCGGCCGGCGGTCGGCCGTGGTGGGCGTGGTTGGGGTGGGTCGTGGGGTGGTGTTTGGTGTTGGTAGTTAAGTGAAACCGTATCATTATCATTAGTATTAAGGTAAGTGGAACCGTCTTAATTAATATTATTATTATTATTATTACTAAGTTAAGTGAAACCGTCGTATTATTATTAATATTAAGCTAAGTGAAACCGTCTTTTGCATTAATGGAATTAGCTAAGTGGAACCGTGTTTTGGATTAAGAGAAATTAGCTATTAGCTAAGTAGAACCTTCTTTAGGACTTGATTTTGATAAATTTAGTTTGATAATTCATGTTATTGATGAATTGAGGTAGAATAACCTTGTTATTTTTGTTTTTCTTTTCTCTTTTCGGGGTTGTCACATGTTTGCTAGGCACCACCGCACGCGGTAGTGTTGCTTCTTGTTTTCTTTTTATTTTTGCTTTTACTTGATTAGGTAACCTCCTCTTACCATTTACCTTTTAAATTTACTAATTTTAGTTCAAATTATGTTACGGACTTTAGGATAGAAGCCTTTATTATGTGGTTGAATTGGGCTATTGATTGACTTAATTAATTTAGTACTTGATTGTGTTGTTGTTTGATTTGATGTTGACTTAGTACCCGTTCAAGAATTACTCATTAGGAGTAATTCTTGAATAGTCCCCATTTTGGGACTGTCTTTGTACGTTTCAAGTCATTTAGGTAGTAAACACGTACTTGTGATTTATTAATGAGGAATGAGTTTGGTGGCGATCCCTTTAATGTTCTCCGAATACATGTATATGTGTATTTGGAGAACTGAAGGGAATTGCTGCCGAATTTTTTCCTCATTAATAAATTACAAGTGTGTTTGCTAGTGACTTGAAACGTACATTGACGGGTTTAGGTTGGAGTGATAAGGACCCCATTCGAAGATGGATTACTTATTGACAATATTTATATATTGTTTTCATATGTTTATTGTATAATGTGAAGTATAATGTTTAAATTTTGTATGTAATATTATTGCACAAATAACATTATACCTCCAGTGGTATAATAGCATCATACAACCAAGTTATAACTTATCGAGCGTATGTGTAATTTTGTTGAGCTTTCTTAAAATTATTTTTTTTTTATGTTGAAGTGAGTGAGTTCAGAAACTTTGTGGTATAGCTCGATTTCTTTAAAACAAAACTCGAAAACTTTATTATATAGCTCGGGTTCTAGAGCATACAACTGGTTGTAGGATCTATTAACTGATATTATTATTATTTTTTAAAAATGTTTAAATTACTTTGGGGTCTTCTTTAGATTAAAATGAAGAGATTGGAACATTCATGGATGTATGAAGGAAGATTAGACCATTCCAATAAGAAAAGACGTCCTACCGTTAGATTTATAAAGGGTGTTAGCGAGTTTATTGAATTTGCTAAACAACAAGATGAATATGACTTGGTAGACAAAAAACTTAGGTGCCCTTGTGCCAAATGCAAAAACCTGAAATACCAGCTTGACATTGTAGTAGAAGAACATCTCATTATAAACGGGTTTAAACCAAATTATTACAATTGGATTTCACATGGAGAAGCATATTCTCCAATTCATGAACAAACTCACACCCAACAAATACAAAATGATGAGAACCCATATAGAGAGATGGTTGTTGATGCTATGGATTCCACTATTTTTAATAGTGATGACCATACAACTATTTCTGAAGAACAACCGCCACACCCACAAGCAAAAGCCTTTCTTGACATGTTAAAAGCCTCAGAAAAACCCTTGTATGAAGGAAGCAGAATGACATTGTTACAAGCCGCTTCTAGGCTAATTACCTTGAAATGTGAGTTTAATATGCCATTTGTTGTTGTTGATGGCATTGCCTCGTTACTTGAGGAATCTTTCCCTGATGATAATATCATGACCCGAAGTTTCTATACTACCAAAAAAGTAGTTAAAGGTCTTGATTACCGCATGAAAAGATTGATGCATGTCCTGAAGGATGTATGCTATTTTGGAAAGATGATGGCTTGCTTGACAAATGTAAAGATTGTGGGGCGGATAGATATGAGACAAGTGAAGGAGATACAGTTTTGGTGTTGAAAAAAGGCAACGGTAGTAAGAGGGCCAAAAAGAGTAAGAAACCAATAGCATGTAACCAATTGTTTTACTTTCCTCTCGCACCAAGACTTCAAAGAATCTATGCCACCAAAAACATTGCCGAACAAATGAGATGGCACAAAGAAAACACACGTGCTCCGGGGAAGATGAGTCATCCTAGTGATGGGGAAGAATGGAAACGATTTGATCAGATGTATCCTGATTTTGCCAAGGAACCCCGCAATGTACGACTTGGCTTGTGTACGGATGGATTTGATCCTTTCGGTAATTTTGGGAGGAAGTATTCTTGTTGGCCCGTTATGGTCACGCCATACAATTTACCACCTTGGTTATGTATGAAAAGACCATTTATCTTCTTGTCACTTATTGTTCCCGGACCAAAAAGCCCGAAACGTAATTTGGATGTTTATTTACAACCATTGGTGGAGGAGTTGAAATATTTGTGGGAAGTTGGGGTGGAAACTTATGATGTGTCTAAAAAACAAAATTTTCAACTTAAAGCTTCCCTTTTGTGGACAATAAATGATTTTCCCGCCTATGGTATGCTATCTGGGTGGTCTACACAAGGACAAAAAGCATGTCCTTGTTGCATGGAGGAAAGTAAAGCATTTTGGCTTTCTAATAGCAAGAAAATAAGCTGGTTTGATTGTCATAGATGCTTCTTACGAGAGGGAAATTCACATAGGAAGAACAAGAAAGCTTTCACAAAAGGTAAACAGGTGCTTGATGCCCCTCCGAAACGAGTGCATGGGGATGAGATATGAAGACGGTATGTGATTTACCATCCCCTATTGATGGTACCGAGGAAGAATTTAAAGAATTGAAAAAGCAGAAAAACGGTTGGTTTAAAAGAAGCATTCTTTGGGACCTTCCTTAATGGAAGACAATGTTGATAAGACATAATTTGGATGTGATGCACATAGAAAAGTATTTCTTTGAGCAACTAATTGACATGATCATGGATGTAGAAGGTGAAAAATGTGATAGCATTGCTTCTAGAAAAGATTTGCAGAAATTTTGTCATCGTCCCAAATTACACATTCGCGGCGACGGGTCTAAGCCAACGCGTCCGGAGGAGGAGGAGGAGTTTGTGCAGGAGGATCCGATGCAGACAGACGGTGACGGTGAGGAGACTGACGCTACCGACGAGCCAGCACGGGTGCCGATACGGTACACTTCGGATCATCGGATGATTCTTGAGCCGACGGGATTATGGTAAGTTTTATTCTTTATTAGTCTACTATTTTTATTTTTTATTTTTATTATTTTTTTTTGTAAAATAATAATTGTTTGTAATTTTACATGTTCAAAATAAATGCAGGTTTATGGACGATTGCGTGGTACGAGGTGTCACGAAAAGCACGAAGACTAATTTCGTGGGTCCAATTCCTACATCGTGGACACAAGCTTCTCATGCACAAAGAGAGGCGTGGTTCAATAATTTTCGGGTATATATTTTCCGTGATTCTTTGTTTTAGAAACCAAATAATTAATTTTAATAATTTTTTTAAGAACCAAGGTTATACTTTTATTTTATACTAATATGAAATTTTGTCGCTTTTTTTTGTAGCTATCATTTGCTTGGTCACCGTCTCAAGAATGTAATGTCCGTGAATAACAGTACAATGACGTCGGTACTCGACGATATCGGGACGTGATCTGGAAGGTAATTAGGCGCCCAAAGGAACCAGACCACATGAAAGGTATTTAATTAACTTGTTTTGTTATTTGTATTAATTAGCATATATGTACTCTCTTATATTATAAATAATATCAGTAACTTATTAATTATGATTTCATATGTGTAATTGCAGGTGACAAGTATGAAGGCTTAATAAAGCATACCAAAACTGAAGCTTTTCAGAAGAAGTCTAAGCAAGCATCCCTCAACAAAAAAGGAGGAAAGGAAGACGCCGTGAACGAGCCTACTCATTACGCGGGTTCACGATCGTTCTGGAATCGTATGTTGGGTGTAAGTCCTTTGTCTATTATTTCACACTTTTTTTTTTTCAATGCAACATGTTTATTTTATGTTAGATTTTTTGTTGATTTTCTAACATGTATGTTTTTTTTTCATTCAGAGAGGAAAGAAGAAGTCATGACCGATTGCGACGACGGAACTTTTACGGACACGCATTCGAGTTGACCACAAAGGGGTTAGAACTTGGACTAAGCCAAAAGACAAGCAATTATATGTAAGTTTTCCGTAACACTTAATTTTTGTTAATTTATTCTCTTTTAAAATGTCGTATATAAGGTGGTTACCATATTAACTTACAACCATTTGTTTAATATTGTAGGAAGCATTTGAACGAGAAAAAGCCGTCAATCCAGAAAGACCGGATAATGACATATGGTATGAGTTGGTGGATGGCTTCAAGAAAGGGCACGTGTATGGTACCAGAAGTTCAACACCGGCTTTCTATGAGATAACGCGTAGAAGATCGACTTCAACAATTCCCAACAACACGTATCAACCGGGAATTATTAGTCAACTTCAAAGTCAAATAAGAGAGCGTGATGAACGTGATGCCAAACGTGATGAAGAACTTGCCAAACGTGATGAAGAATTCCGGCAAATGAAGGAAAGAATGGAAATGTTTGAGAATTGGTGGCAAGGTTGTAACCCCGGACCTAAATCCAACTACGATCCAAATGATCCGCATGGTCCACATGGGGGGAGTGGAGCCGGTGTTGGCTTCCAAGTAAGATGATTTTAGCATGTAAGCTTGTAAAACTTGAACACTTTAGACTTGAACATTTAGAATAGCTTAGCTTGTAAAACTTTCATTTTCAATATATGAAATGAAGTTTGAGAAAATGGGAGGTGTTGGGTTGAAATGTATGGTGTTGTGTGTGTTGAAATTTGGGATGTATGGTGTTGTGGAACATCGGTTTGTATGCAGGTTGTAAATATTTAGCTAGCAATGAAAACGAAAAAAACCACCAAAACATACAGTAGCTTTGGCGACTGAATTGGGATTTGGCGACAGAAATTCAGTCGCCAATTTGGCGACTGATTCAGGGTAGTCGCCAAAATGGCGACTGAATTGCAGTCGCCTAATCTCAATTCAGTCGCCAAATTACCTCAGCCAAACTGGCTACGTCACCCAAAAAAGGCGACTGAATTGGCATTTGGCGACTGCTATTCAGTCGCCAATTTGGCGACTACCTTGATATCAGTCGCCAATTTGGCGACTACCTTGATATCAGTCGCCAATTTGGCGACTACCCTATCAGTCGCCATTTTTGGTATTTGGCGACTGATTTTTCAGTCGCCAAATTTGGCGACCGACTTTAGTCGCCAAAGCTAGAAAAGGCGACTAAGGTCCGCGACTGATGTTTGGCGACTGATTTCAGTCGCCAAATTGATTTTGGCGACTGATTTCAGTCGCCAAAATCAGTCGCCTGTTTTAATTCTTTTTGTAGTGAATTGACCAAAATAACGCAACCACTTCAATGAAAGTTTTAAGACTAAAACGAACAAATGAAGAGTAATCTTCATGAAATTCAATTTTGCTTCTCAAAGTAAAGACTCATTGAAATGAGTGGGAGCATTCTCTTAAACCGTTAAGATAAGGACGAGGTTCAAGAAGTAAAGATTATAATGGAATTGATACAAGGTAATGTTAAAAGTAAAGTTATTGAGAAATGACGATACTAAACCTATCAATTCCGGCCAATAAAGTTTCCATTGTCTTAAATGTTGGACACAAGAAAGGAAACTACCCCAAATTATTGAAGAATCAACAAGTTAGTTGTGGGACATCTAATGAGACCTTCTTCTTTAAATGTTTATTTGATTAAACATAAATTTTGCTAGTACCACTTCGTCAATATTAGAAACCAGTGGAGGTTTTCATCATTATGTTTGATACATAGGATGATTAGAATATGACGACTAGCAACGACGAAGTCGAGAGATAGAGTCATTGTGTATTAAATCTAGTTTTTGGATTTAAAGTTGTACTTAATTGTGACTATTAAGTGCATAAACTCTAAATAAGAATACAAATTTGTTAAGATACAAAAGAGGTTTCACTTTTGTGACCCTATACACCACGATTTGATGTATGGCTAGCCCATTATCAAGGTGATAATATTCTAAACCAAACTAGAATGATATATCATGAAGATGATGCAAGACTCAAATTGGTAACCCAAGATTAAACCTTAGTTTCTGGATGATGAACGCAAAGAGTTATCAAGTACTCTTCAAATCATTAGATCTTATGGTTTATGCGTATCTTGTATTCAAAGCAAGATATCTCGTGCCTTTTGGTTGAAAAGGAGATCGAGGTTGTAAATCATTGATCCAAAATAGGTTGATCATTTTCTTTTACCAACGATTTAGGTTGACACTAATGTGTTCACTTAATAAGGTAAATAGAGGAATCTTTGAAAAAGTTCAAATGTTCAAAGAATCACGATTTAGTCGTGATGGGATTATCAAAGTGAAGACTTTAATATATGCCAAACGAAATGTGATATAGTATCACAAGTTAATCTCTCTTAGCACGCATTATGGAATAATGTGTGGTTGGATAAGAAATCAAACGCTATTCGATATGGTTTGGACTTCAATCAAGTTACTTTGAGTTACTTGATCATTTTGGGGATTCTATCATTTTGTCTAAATTATTTTTCCACTAAATCGAATCATATGAGATATGAAATGGTAAGGGTACCATGTTTGTAAGTTTTCACAAGAAACAAATGCTCATTTTTCCCTTTTCAATTATCACGAGTACGACGGGTTTGCGGCTCGTGAAGCTGTCTTTCTAAAATACAAGTTTATTTCTAGAAGACAGAGTGGGAGAAATTATTCAATTATTCAAGAGCCACAAAGAATGCCACAGAGAATGTTATGTCGCAAGAAACTGGTCTTTCTTGGCTACATGAGATGTTTTGTGTAAGACATTGTTTCTTCAAAACCTAAGAGGTTAAATTCGTCACTTGTTAAAAATGATGAATTCATGCTACTTTTAAGAAAGTAAAGAGCTTATAACTTACAAAAGAAATTGTTCGATTCAAGTTGATTACTTCTAGAAAGTAATGAACATATGACTTACATAAGAGTGTTTAAGTCACAACTCAATACAAGGCATAGAGCCATGAAAATCCGAAACAAAAGGGCTTGATTAGTGACAAAGGGTTTTGCACTAATAAAGAGAGATTTCAAAGCAATATTGGTTGCAAAGGGTTTTGCACTAATTGAAATGCTTAAGTCTATTTTGATCTTCCTAGGGATTGTGTTTCATTATAAGGATATGCGCACAACAAGTGAATCTAAAACCCACTTCTTCAAAAGAAGGAATGTATTCAATACATGTCATGAGTTTTATAGATTCTTACAATCCTAAGATAATGTGAAACTTAAGAGAGGGTTTTAAGTAGGACATCAATGAGTTGGAATCAACATTTTGATCATGTGATAAAACTTTTCTCGATAAGTCGAGAAGTTGTTTTTATACGTGAAGTTTAGTGGGAGTTACGGAAATTTTAATTAGTCTTATATGTGGATAACATATTGATCATTACGAATGATTTAAGACTTTTGGAGTATTATAATACATCTTTAATATCCGTATTTATGAAGATAAATCCACATGATATTGGCGTCAATAAGAAGTCTTACGTTGATAAGATTCATGACTAGTTCAACTAAATTGAACATATTTGATTGATTCCATTTGCTACCGCTGCCGGATCAATTAAATGAGCAATGATGTATAACACTACATATACTTTGAGTATGATGAATTGTTTTTCAAAATCGAATTTAAGTAATCTTTACCAAGTAAACCATAAAGATTACCCTTAAGTGCTTGCAGAAGCATTAAGGATGTAAAGCAAAGTGTTTATGATGCAATTTTGTGTAAGGGTGTTACACAAGTGACAATTGACAATTGAGATTGCGCATGGTTTCCGACAAAACCATAATCAAAACACATTAGGATGGTTAAGATACCATTGTGGCTATGTTATTTAAGAAATAGATTTTCTAGAATCGTTCTAGACAATAAAAACAATGAGAAATATTTACAACGGAAATTGAGTACACTTGCAATCATGAGAGGTGCAAGAAGGATGAGTCTCGCACACTGTAAAAACAGTGGGAGCTATTCTAAGGCTAGAGGGCCTATGTCTTGATTGGATCTCGACATGTACTCAAAATTTTTTGTAATGCAAATGTATACATTACAAAGGAAAACGAGTATGTAGTAAGGTTGAGTAAGGTACAAGAAGTTGATAAAACCTACTAAAGAAAGCCTTCTCATAGGCTTAACATGATGAGTCATGTCATTTCAATTAAATTGAGATGAATAACTACATAAAAGATCAAATTAGATTATAGAATATGAAGTAGTAAACAAGCATTGACTATTCATATGTGATAATCGCATTTGTCGTTTGAGTTTTTCTATAAAACTCTTTATTATACTTTGTTACATCCAAACGGGTTGTAGAGACAACATTGAACCCCGTTAAAGTGAACACAGATTAGCATTGCATTCGCCCATAGTCACTTGTATGAGGTGACGTCTCGAAGTGACTAGAATGTGATGCGATTGATGGCAACTTCAAGTGCCATAGAGTCATGTGAGATGACTAGTCGATCACATAGGCAGACTGTTAGGAACACTTTGTCGGGCAGTGACCGCTTATAGAGTTCTGGCAAATTTATATAGCCTGGTCGTGGCGAGAGCTACTATAGTATTCTAATGAGTCGATTCTTTTGACTAAAGACTGTTCGCCTAAGATGGCACAGTTTCAGATTAATTTTGATTTGTGTTACTACGACCTTCGTAAATGGGGTCAAATGGGCATATTTTGGGTTATGATGGCTGTGGCTAGTCGAAGGGAATAAGTGCGATAGGAATTGTCCACCCCCTTGTCAGGGTTAAAACAATATCTCAGGGCCACTCGAGGAGTAATGAACTGGAAATGTGTGGCCACGCTCGGAAGGTATCTATGATAGATAAATCCGGTCAATCAGTTATTCTCCAGATCGAGGAAACCACTTTCGATATGATCACTTGCAAGTACGACCCGAAAGACACCTTGCATTGAGTGGGAGATAGTAATAGGACAAGAGAATTGATGACGCGCACTTGTCGAGGACAAGTGGGAGATTGTTGGGAAATGTATCCTCAACAATAGTGCGATCACATGATTTAAATATCATTATTAAATCTCATATATAGAATACGTAAGGGATGATTCATTATATAGTCAACTGATCAACATAAATCGGTAACGATTGGCTTGCTAGAGTTTGACTTTACTGTTGTGGGACGGTGGTGGTCAGTTGATTCCCTTAAGGTCACACCTAAAGGATGATGCCCTTATCCGTAAAGTTTATTGATTGTATGACGATACAAGTTAATCAATTCCTTAAAATTGAACAATTCAATTTGTGAGAGAGAATATTGATATCTTATTTTAATGGGATTAAATAAGATTTATTTTAGTAATAAAATGCTTTATTACTAAAATTGTTTATTGTTTGAGAAATAATAAAGATAAGAATGAATGGTTGATTATAATTACAAGATATTGTGAATTATAATTATTTGACCCATTTTATTTATGTGATCAAGTATCACTAATCAATTTGTTGAATGTAATTTAATTAATTCGTAAAATGGTATTTATGAGATAAATATGCATTAAATTAATTAATAACATGTAATATATTACATGAGACATATTGTGTGACAAATGACAAATTGACAAAATAAAATGGTAGTCCATATTATGGAGGATGGACCGAATGGAGGGAGTTGTGATGGTGTAAGATTGATTTATTTTATGATAAATAATCATAGGCTTTGCTTTTGTAGCCTTACACCTATCCTACTTTGTCTTACACACCTACACATTGTGAAGACAAAAAGAAAGGAAAAGATGCTTTCCTTGTCTCCTTCCAACCGGTGGCATGTATTAGAAATTAGAACTTTTGTTCTCATTTTTAATTACTAATTCATTCTCTTAAATGCATGAAAAAGCTACACATGCATTCTTCTCTCTATCTTCATCATCTTTCTCAAAAACTTGAGATTTTTGATTCTAATTGTTTCAAAAGATTACTAAAATTATTAATGTAATATATGAGTGTTAGTAATCAATTTTAAGGTAAACTATTAAACTAATATCTAGTTAATATTATTTAGTGGGGATATGGGATAGTCTTGGGTTCAATCAAGAGGAGAATCTCTACTTTGGGATTTTTGAATGTTCATCCTTATATATGGATAGCTCAAGAACTAACAAGAAGGAGATCTTGTTGATTCCCATTTGACCGAAATTTATTTGGTGAGAAATTGATTTTCTTATCTTTTTGTTTTAGTTTGCATGCATAAGATCTAGTTTTAATTTTATGACTAAATTAAAATGATACATATATGAATATGTTAAGAAATGAGATATAGATATCTAACAAGAACTCCCTCTGCCACGCCTCAGTCTTCACCCTCTCCTTCTCCTCCACCTCCTCCTCCACCTCCCCCTCCTCCTCCTCCGCGCAATGTTGTTACCCGTCTATCTAACAACATAGTCAAACCAAATCCGAAGTATGCTAAAACCGCCTCTCTTAGTGCCTCAAATTCTCTTCCCACAACTGTTAAACAAGCTCTTCTTGATCCTTGGTGGCGTGCTGCCATGGAAGTCGAGTTTCAAGCTCTTAAAAATAATCATACTTGGTCTCTTGTTCCCTCTCAACCACACTTCAATACAATTGGTTGTAAGTGGGTTTTTCGCGTCAAATACAAATCGGATAATTCCATTGATAAGTTCAAAGCTCGTCTTGTGGAAAAAGGATTTCATCAACGACCGGGTCTTGATTTTACTGATACATATAGCCTTGTCGTTAAACCCGCCACTATTCGCCTCATTCTATCTCTTGCTACTGTGAATCGTTGGCCTTTACGTCATCTTGACGTGAACAACGCCTTCTTACAAGGTTCTCTTTCTGACACCGTATACATGTCCCAACCCCCGGGTTTCAGGATCCTTCTTCTCCGTCTCACGTCTGCAAGCTTCAAAAGGCCATTTATGGCTTAAAACAAGCCCCTCGGGCTTGGTTTACTGAACTCCGTTCCTATCTTCTCTCCTATGGTTTCACGAATTCTATTTCTGATCCATCTCTTTTCTATCTTACTCGCTCTTCTCACTCTCTTTATTTACTTGTCTATGTTGATGACATTATTCTCACCAGTTCATCACCTCCTCATCTATCTCACTTTCTAACTCACATACATTCCCGTTTTGCATTAAAGGATCTTGGTCCCCCATCGTACTTTCCTGGTGTTGAGGTCACTCCTAATACCCATGGTCTCCTTCTTACCCAAACTAAATATATACATGACATTCTCACCCGTTATAATCTCCAGGACTGTAAACCCGCACCTACTCCCCTTACTCCGTACCCACCACTTACCATCTCTAATGGTCCAACAATTGCTCAACACTCTGACTACCGTGTTATCCTTGGTTCCCTACAATATCTATCTGATCCTTAACTCGACCTGACATTGCTTTTCCCGTTAATAAACTTTCTCAGTTTCTTCATGCTCCGAAAGAGTGTCACTGGTCTGCACTTAAGCGTCTATTACGCTATCTCAAAGGTTCTCCTGATCTTGGTCTTCAATTATATGCGCACTCACCGTCTCCTCTACATGCGTTTTGTGATGCCGATTGGGCTGGGGACAAGGACAATTCTGTTTCTACTACTGGTTACATTGTTTATTTGGGTCGTAATCCCATTGCTTGGGTGTCTCGCAAGCAGCGCACTATTGCACTATCTTCCACTGTTGCCAATGTTACTGCCGAGCTTCTTTGGGTTCGGTCTTTGCTCGATGAACTTAGCGTGCCATGTTCTTCTACTCCTGTTATTTATTGTGATAATCTTGGTGCCACTCATTACTCGGAAAACCCGATATTTCACTCTCGTATGAAGCACGTTGCACTGTCCTTTCATTTTGTCCGAGAGCATGTTCGTAATAAGACTATTCGGGTTCAACATATCCACACCAACGATCAGCTAGTAGATGCTTTGACTAAACCATTACCGCGTCCTCGTTTCGTGTCCTTGTTATCCAAGATTGGTCTATCCTCCGGATTGTCCAACTTGACGGGGCGTATTAAGGAAACTAATATTTAGTAATATTCTTTCCTATTGTTTTTAGTAAATACTTGTTCTCCAAGTTTATAATCTTGTTGTAGTTGTACTTTCCTATTTCTCGTTAACCTAGCTAGACTCATGTACTATAAATACATTGTATGTTATTGTTAATAATATTAAGCTTTTGCACAATATTAAACGTTTCTCTTATAGAAATTCCTGTCAAATTCAAGTTTAAGGAATGCGGAGAAGAAAAATAATGGTCAAGGCATGAGGGAAAAGAATGTTAGTCAATACATGGAAAGACAAAACAGAAATAATTAAGGAAATATAATTGGGTCAATTAAATTTTACAGCCTTATAAATATCATTTTTCAACAATTACTACCTTATAAAAAAAAAACTCCTAAAATTACTACCTTACTAAGCATTAGTGCATACAAATTGCTACCACTTCTCATTTCCGGTCACCTAAAAGAGAATATTCCGTCTATATTTGAAATTTTCCTCCATAACTTAAAAAGTTGTGACCAAATTACCCCTCTTCTTCTTTCTATTTCTTTTACCCCTCTCTTTCCTTTCTTCTTCTTAATTTACCATCTTCTTCATCTGCTCCTTTATTTTCTTCAAGCATACCCCTCAATTAACATACCATCTTAAAAGGTCATTTATCCTCATTTCTTCTTTACTTTCATTGTATTAAGTAATTAATTTATGTTTACTAATAATAAATTTGCATATTTATGATGTTTCTAAGCAAATTAGGGTTCTTAATTTCCAATTTTTGATTGGTATGTACAGAAAAATGTCACAAAGATCATTGAATAATGTCAATTGCCATTCAAGGGTATGCTTTTGTGGGATTCCCATTGTTATCCGCACCTCTTGGACTCACGGCAATCCAGGTAGACGCTTTGAGACTTGCGTCTTATCTAACTCCAGTAAAAAGGGAAAAGGATGCTACTATTTTCGCTGGGTTGATCAAATTCAATGTGATTGGCAAAGAGATGTCATCAATGAACTTGTGATGGAAAAAAAATTGCTTAAAGGGGAACTTGAGACTATGAAGATTGAAGTCAGACAACAAAGGGAAGAGAAGCAGCAACAAAGGGAAGATGGAAAAAATTATAAAGAGGAGTGTGTTTACTGGGTTAAAGGAGAACTAAGTGAAGAGTTACTCGGTTTATTTTTTGGTAAAGTGTGTTTTAGAATATGTGAGAAGAGAACAAATCTATTTAATTCTAGGGGTATTTTTATCATCTAACATAAAAACATACCCGAAAAGAGAAGTGGTAGCAATTTGTATACACTAATGCTTAGTAAGGTAGTAATTTTAGGGATTTTTTTATAAGGTAGTATTTTTTGAAAAATGGTATTTATAAAGCTGTAAAATTTAATTGACCCTTAAAAATTCATTACTCAGTCATTTATGCATTTTCGTCTCTCCATAAACAGAAAAAGAATCTTAAAAACCCACAACATGCTCTCTCTCCCTAGGGTTTCTATGGGAGATTCCGTCTAATTTCGTCTTTAGATTATCCTTATTTCTAAAGGCAAATTACCACAATTCTCTCGTGGATTTTGCTAATCTGATTACTTTTTTATTTTCTAAACAACTATGAGCATCGTTAATGAGGAGCGGCGTAGGGCAGGGAAGGAGGCTCAGGAGGAGGGTGAAAAATTCATATGGGATACTGGGGATGCTGCTGAAGGAGATAATAAGACTGAATTTATGCTGGTGGGGAGGATATGGTCTTCGAAGGCGGTTAATGCGAAAGCGGCAATCGATTCGATGATACGATTTTGGAATTTGAAAGGTAAGACACTGGGTAATATGATTGATGCAAAAAATAAGATTTTTGTCTTTAAGTTCGAGTCTGAGAAGGACAAACTTAGGGTTGTCGAGGGACAACCATGGCACTTTGATAAATTTATATGGTGCTTTGACGATCCTATCTGTGACGGGAAGATTTCGGATACACCCTTGTTCCATGTCCCCATATGGACAAGGGTTTATGACCTGCCTACTAGAGGGCGTTCGAACAAAGAAAACTTGCGCAAAATCGGGATGCAATTAGGGCAGTTCGTGGAGGTCGATGAAGCCCCATCTCCGGAGATTGAAAAAGCAGTTCGTATTAGAATTATCCATGACGTCCGTAAACCGTTTAAGACCACAGTAGGTATTCGAATGATAACAGGGGCCCTAGTGAATTTTAAGGTGAAATATGAGCGAGTCCCAATTTTTTGTTACGGGTATGAGATATTAGGGCACGGGGAGAAAGACTGCGAGGATGGTCCGTATGAGGAAGGGGAGCTAAGGTTTGATGATAGCTTGAGGGCATCTCCATGGCGTACGACAAAAACAGTGGCTGATGGGAGCGGGAGGAGTGCTCGAGTATTGGGGGAAGTATTTGAAAGGGAATTTCAACAGAGAGAAGAAGAAGAAATTTCAAGTATGATTAGCAAGTTACAAGCGATCTCAATAAGGACGAAGGCAAAGCGTGGGGGCATACCTGGGTTATCAGAGGGGCGGATAGTTATTGATAAAGAGGATGGTGGGTGCAATGGAGGAGGGAAGGAAGTGCAGGTGGTGGTAGTGGTAGAAGAGGAAGAGAATGAGCAGGGTGCGATGGAAGAGGTAGAGAGGTCAGACCAAGAAGGAAGGCACGACAGTGGGATAGAGGAAAATAATAGTATGGGAAGCGAAAGCATGGGAGGGGTTAAGGGCAAGACACATGATAATGTTAGTTTGTCGACATGGAGGAGGTTGGCAAGAGGAGGAGGCATGAGTGAAAAGGACGGTGGGTTAGTGTGTTACCAGGAGGGAGAGAAGGTAAGCCTAGGTGAAAAATGAGGGAGGGAGGACGATGAGGGTAACGCAGATGCTGAAGGTAACAAATTACATAAACTCATGGATGTATGTTCATCTGAGGCGGAGGTTGGGAATGCCCAACCCCGCCGGGCCCAATGAATCTTTTAAGCCTTAACTGCAGGGGATTGGGCAACCCGGCTGCAGTAGGCGGACTCCGTAATTTCTTACGGAAAGAAGCCCCCGCTCTAGTCTTTCTCTCCGAGACTAAGTTAAGCAGTGAAGAATTTAGGAGAGTTGGTGCGTGTTTCGACGATTATGACAACTTTGTTGTAGATAGTGCGGGGAGATCAGGAGGACTTGCTTTTATGTGGAAGAAAGCTATTCGGTGTGTGTTTCGGTCTGCTTCGATGCATCACATAGACTTTGATATTCAAGATGGAAACGGGGTGTGGCGTGTGACAGGGTTTTACGGTTGACCGGCTTTTGGTGATCGGTACCTCTCATGGGAGCTGCTTAGGGAGTTGGGTACGATGGCTCGTGAACCGTGGGTATGTATAGGTGAGTTGAACGAGATTCTCTTTGCTACGGAAATGAAGGGTGGGTCGCGGGCCAGTGGCAAATGAATAATTTTAGAGAAGCTGTGGATGATTGCGGGTTACGTGATGTGGAGTTCGAGGGTTATGCGTTCACTTATGATAATGGACAAGCTGATGAAGATAATCGTCAAAGCCGGTTGGATAGAGCTCTTTGCAATGAAGCGTGGTCCGAATGTTTTCCGAGAGCTAAGCTTGTTCATCTTGACAGAGAGTGGTCAGACCATGCTCCTATCAAGCTTTTGCTAAATAGGAGGGAAGGACAAGAACCTCGGGTCAACCGGCTTTTTCGATTTGAGCAAATTTGGGTCGTAGAAGAGGGGTGCGAGGAGACTATACGGAATGCTTGGTGTGGGGATGAGGATGTGGATGTGGTAGGGACGCTTGCCCGGTGTACTGAAGATTTACAAAAATGGAAGGGTACAAGTATAGGGAAAATCATGAAGGATATTAATAGGAAGCGAAGGAGGTTAAAAGCCCTAAACGAAGGGAATCGGTCTAGAGGAGCAGTACGTGAAAGGCAACAGCTAATCAAGGATATAGCCGACTTATTGAAGCAGGAAGAAATCTTTTGGAAGCAAAGATCGAGGGCCCTTTGGCTTAAAGAGGGAGATAGAAATACAAAATTTTTTCATCGGAAAGCTAGCCAAAGAAAGCAAAAGAATCATATTGAGCACCTTATCGAAGAGAATGGACGGGTTCATAGAGGTTTTGAGGCGATTTCGGGAGCTGCTTGAGGATATTTTCAGAAGCTTTTTGAGTCCGGGCAGCCGCACGACTTTGAGCATCTTCTTAATGCGGTTGATGGGCGAGTAACAGACGGTATGAATAGTTTTCTAAGAGGCGAGTACAGTGTTGAAGAGGTGGAATTGGCGCTGAATCAAATGCATCCTTTGCTCCCGGACCGGATGGTATGAATGGCTTATTCTTTCAAACTTATTGGCACATTGTGGATAAAGGGGTGGCTAATACTGTCTTAAGAATTTTGAGGGGGGCACCTTTCCCGGACGGGATTAATAAAACCTTCATTGTTCTTATACCCAAGAAAAAAGACCCGGACAAAATGACCGATTTTCGACCCATAAGTTTGTGTAATGTTATCTATAGGCTGGTGTCTAAAGTTCTCGCAAACCGACTTAAATTATTTCTATGGGATATTGTTTCGGAAAATCAGAGTGCCTTTACCCTGGGAAGGTTGATTACGGATAATATTTTAGTCGCTTTTGAACTTTTTCACCATATGAAAAATTCGAAAAATAAGAATGGTCACATGGCTATAAAATTAGATATGTCGAAAGCTTATGACCGGGTGGAATGAAATTTTTTAGAAAGGGTTCTTAGAAGGATGGGGTTCGAGTCGAGTTGGGTTAGTCGGGTTATGCATTGTGTGTCCTCGGTCTCTTTTTCGATGCTGGTAAATGGGACACCAACTGAGGAGTTTCGGCCTGGAAGGGGCTTACGTCAAGGGGACCCTCTATCCCCTTATTTATTCATTTTGTGTGCGGAAGTTCTATCGGGTCTGATGAGAAAAGCCGTGGAAAATGGGGCTTTACATGGAATTCGAATAGCACCAGCTACCCCTATAATTTCACATCTCTTATTTGCAGACGATAGCATTTTCTTTGTGCGAGCAAATCTGGCGGAAGCTATGGCAGTGAAGCGTGTTCTCTTGGATTATGAGATAGCATCGGGCCAAGTAGTGAATTTCGATAAGACCACGGTTTCATTTAGCCGTGGCACAAGAGAGAGGGACCGAAATGATGTTGCGAATTGTCTCGGAATTTTGGTGGTGGAGGTACAAGAGAGATATCTAAGACTTCCAACGGTTGTCAGCCACTCGAGAAGGGTTGTAGCGGATGTGATACGGGGAAAGCTTGGTAAAAAGTTACAAGGATGGCGGGGTCAGCTGTTTTTGAAGGCGGGGAGGGAGTTATTAATAAAGGCCGTAGCCCAATCAATCTCGACTTATGCAATGAGTGTCTTCAAGCTACCGGCTAATTTTTGTGACGAACTACGATCGCTTGTCTCTCGTTTCTGGTGGGGTTCATCGAATGGCAAGGGTAAGATACCATGGATATCTTGGTCGAGGCTCTGTAAACCGAAATGTATGGGAGGTCTAGGATTCCGAGATTTTCATCAATTTAATATGGCCCTAATCAGGAAGCAAGCGTGGAGACTATTGACGAACAGAACAAGCCTCATAACCCGGGTTCTTGGTGGAAAATATTTCCCGCATGGAGGTTTTATGGAAGCTGAGTTAGGACCGAATCCAAGCTACACATGGCGAGGTATATGGGAAGCGAAAAATGTTCTTAAGCTAGGAGTTAGGAGGCGAATTGGTGATGGCTTGAGTACAAGGGTATGGGATGACCCATGGGTGCCGGGTACGCAGACTCGAAGGGTCCTTTCTCCTAGGCGTGATGCGGATCCAAACATGTTAGTGGCAGAGTTGTGGTTAGCAAATGGGACTGGGTATCTCTTTTCTTACCGTTTGAGCAGGACCGCATTCTAAATATACGGATTAGCTCTACAAGACCGAATGATAACTGGGTTTGGGAGATGGAGAAGGACGGGGAATATTCGGTCAAAACTGCCTACAAAGCCCTCACTCAAAGGGGCGAGGAGGAAGCGGGGTCGTCGGATTATGGAAGGGAGAAGAGGTTGTGGAACAGAATTTGGAAGGCTAACGTCTTGCCCAAAACGAAAATCTTTTTTTTTGGCAGCTATGTAATGAAGCGATAGCAACCAAATGGAACCTCGCGGCCCGAGTTCGTAATGTTGATGTTGGATGTCCGGTCTGTTGTAGCGAGGTGGAGACTTGTCTTCACCTCGTGAGAGGTTGTGGGTGGGCGGGAGGATTTTGGGATATGCTGGGTCTTGAAGTGAAAGTGGCGGATGGGTTTGAGCGGGTGAGGGAGTGGGTGGAGGATGTGTGGAGGGAGATGGAGGATAGTGAGATAGATATGTTCATTATGGGGTGTTGGGCGATATGGGAAGCTAGGAATCGGTGGGTCTTTGAACGTGAGGAGATAGCAATGGAAAAGGTAGCTAGGAGGGTGGAGAACTTAAGGAGGGAGTTGATGGAAAATAAGGAGGACGAGGGAGAAGGAGGAATGCAGGCGAGTGTGGTGGCAGGTTGGAAAAAACCGAGGGATGGCTGGGTGAAGTTGAACGTTGATGCGGGGGTCAAGGAAGGATGGGGTACGGGGTTGGGGGCGGTATGCCGGGATAGTAGTGGCAACGTGCTATGGGGAATGTCGGTTAGGAGGAGAGGTACCACGGAGGTAAGAGTGGCGGAAGCAGAAGCGGTTTTGGCTGGACTCGAAGAAGCAAGGAGACATGGATACAAAAATATCGAAGTTGAAAGTGATTGCAAGAGTTTAGTTGATGCGCTGAAGCTTCAAGCGACGGGACGGAGTGATCTCCATCTTGTCTTAGACGATATCTATCTTTTCTATAATTCGTTCGAACGTATTGAATGGTCTTTTGTAAGTAGAAAATTAAATGGGGTGGCACACAATCTCGGTCATTGGAGCTCGATGCACCCCGGTAGGAAGATATGGATTGGCGAGCTACCTCATACGGCTCAAAACATTGTTAGTATTGATTTTGCTATATAAGGTTACCCACTTTGGGATTTCAAAAAAAAAAAAAAAAAAAAAAAAAAGAAAAAAAAAATGAAGTTCCCACTTCTTTCATCATCATTTTATCACCACATCCAAGGCCTCGACACAAATGCATCTTCCTCCATTGATGTCCATGTCCAAACCCAAGGCAGAGCTTATCTCTACATTGCTCGGATCAGTAACAGTCACGGTTCTCGAAACCACCCCTTCACGTCGCTTCCATACTGTCGTTTCGCCGCAGAATATCGATTCTCACTAAATGCACGCTCCTCGACGTCAGCCAGCACTACTACAAATCCAGGCAACTACAACGCCCCTTTAACAACGATTATTCACGAAAATCACAATAGACGTTGTAGAATGTATAGCGCGAATTTTACTAAAATCAATTACAACGGGTATGGTTATAAAAACCGTTGTTATTAGTTTTAACAACGGGTCACACATGCACAACCGTTGTTAATAATTTGGCGCAAAATTGGCGCAAAGTTAGTGAAAAGTAATCACAACGGTTATTTTTGAAACCCGTTGTTAAAACTTATTTAACAACGGGTGTTTTTTACAACCGTTGTTAAAACTTTTTTCACAACGGTTGTTGTTTAATAACCGTTGTCAATACCTTCCATACTATAAACCACACAAATGAAGTCTGTCTGCTGACCCACAAAACACAACCCTTAATACACAAACACAAACACAGCAGACAAACAAACACAAAACACATACACACTCTCTTTCTCTCTTTCTCTCTTTCTCTATTTCTCTCTTTCTCATCGTCGCTTTATCTTCTCGCCGTCACTGTGATTTCATCGTCTATTACGTTCTGTATTTATCAGGTAAATCTCGCCATCCTTTGTTAGTTTCATCGTCATTATTTTCTTTTTTTATTTATTTCTTTTGCATGTATGTGTTTTTATCGACCATTATGTTATTTGTTTAAGTATTGTTCGCATAATTAGTTACTAAAACAATGAAGAAGCAAGATGAAGAAGATAAACATAATTAATATATATATATATATATATATATATATATATATATATATATATATATATATATATATATATATATTTATAAATACATAAATTAAAAAAAAAAATTACATATGTAAAAATGCAATTCTTATATTTTCATGGAGGATCTTATTATGCTCTATCGTATCCGTCCTCTCCTCCTTGGCTATTTGAGGTTCCGTTCGTGATTGCTATATCGTCATATAGCCGCAATCGCGCCGCTCCGTCAAGCCATTTTCTTTGGCGTGCTTGATGCGGATCGAGCTTCCGCAAGGTAGCTCTGAAACTTTCCTCAATATGGAGGAACCGGCGGATGAAGTTGTTGTTGTTCTCGATCATGGTAAGAGTCTTTAGGATGAAATCATTCATTTTGTTAGAGTTTTTTGAGTTTGATTTGAAAGATTAAGTAGAGTTTGTTTTAACAGTTAGAGTTTGGAGATGAATATATGAGATAATGGAAATGTTAGTTGAGATATGCAATGTATTTATACTAAGCAATGTGTGGGTTGAGTTAATTGCTTTTTAATTAATATATATGTTAGGAAGTTGTGCCATAATAATCATCATCATATCTCTCAATAATCGCTTCAAATCCTATTACTAACCCTTCTCATTCCATATTATCCGTTCATATGTACAAAGTGATGTCGGTAATAATGCATGCATCGAAATTCTAACAGCCGTAATTATGCATGCATCTAGTAATATTTAATTTAATTTTTTTTTATTTTTTAAGAACAAACAACAACGGTTATTGCGAAACAACCCGTTGTCTTTAGTTATAACAACGGTTTTGTATATTACAACCCGTTGTTATAACTTTCCCCCCAAAATTGAGTCACACTTTCCACAACGGGTTTTTATACATAAAACCGTTGTTAATAGTTTTAACAACGGTTTCGTTAAGTAAACCAACCGTTGTTAAAACCTTCTACAACGGACGCTTTAACAACGTCCGCTTTTTTATATAACAACGGTTTTTGACCGTTGTTATAGCCTGTATCTGTAGTAGTGCAGCTCGTCACTCATGATTTCAGATCGTTGATTCCGGCACCACCTAGTTAACAACGATAAACACCAATCAATTTCATTTAAAGAGATAAAATTGAGAAGGTATTCACTTATAGGAAAATGTGCACCTGTAAATTGAGATGAAATTCTTGGCTTTGTCGTTCAAATCTAGTCGAAGGCAAGATTAAGTTTGGGTTAGTGTTCTGGGCAAATGTTTGCCCAAAGCCGAGGTTCAGGTCGTTAGTCTCAGAGTAATTTGGCGCGTTTCCTAACATATTTTTAGGCATAATTCCAAATTTAAGCCTACCGGTTTGCTAAGAACCTTTTGCCAATATAAAAAACATGCGGTTAGCGTCAAATCTCATCCTAAATTCCTAGTTGTTCAAAAGTGAAAAACAGAGACGCTAATTTATTTGGAAATGAAGATAGGAAATGGACGCCAATCTCAGAACAAGGACAGAAAGTTTCCGAAACATACCTTTGTCTCATTGTCGAAGTCGGATGTATGCAATTTGGGCAGCGCGCATGCGTTTGTAAGAGAGCTAGTAGACGAACTTTGGGTTTTTCATTCAGCGAGATCTTGTGTGTGTGTGTGTGAAGACTGAAGATGGCCAAGTGCTTAATAGTGAGGTTGTAATATTCATATTGTAACGTGCTAATTATGGTCAAAGAAATCATTATAAGGCCTAATTACACATCATTATTACGCTTGATCACAAATTATGGATAGCTTGGTTGAAAAGGGCAGAACTATTTGTCCGTTACTTTAGTGCAAGGATATTTCCACATTCCTAGTTTAATGTCTGCAATTTTTATGCATTAAATTAGTTGGTGTTGGCTTCACGAGGGTTTCAAATCTGATGTTTCAAGAATAATGAAAGGAACGCAACAAATTGACACGGTGACTTATCAAATTTTACATGGCTACTCTCTTAACAAGTTAAATGTTTATGGACTTTCAAGTCGAGATGAAAGGGGGTAAGACAAAAATTACATGGGTACTCTTACGACAAGTTAAGTACCCATCGACTTCCAACTCATTCAAAAATTCACACGGGTACTCTTACAAAAACTACAACAAGAGATACATATGGACTATTAACGTAAAAGAAATAATAGGAGTAGATTAAAGTGATTGACTCGATTGACTCGGGGTTGTTGTGTAAACATAAATTTAGAGGATCTTGATTGCAGTGATAATTACAGATGAGTACTTACGTGGAGTAGCCATTATATCTGATTAGGAGATTCCTTGAAATCAATAAGAAGATAAACTCCAATCTTTTGCCTTCTCCTGCCTTCCTTATTCTCTAATTCTCTTCTTGTGTGTTTCTCTTAATGAATATGAATTAGGTTAAAACCACAAACAGGTGTAGCTTTTATTATATAGGTGGCAGGAGGGGCATAATTAGATAAGCGGGCCTAATATGTTAATGGTCTGTAAACATTAACCGTAATCCACTTAGTCTATTACTCCGACTAAAACCCGAAACATCATATTTAGCTATTATCTATTAGAGTGACTGACGTCAGTAATTAGGTCCACATAATAGAGAATTAATATGATAATTCTTACATTCTCCCACTTGGACCATATTACTGACCTAAACATAATGTCACGTGCAAACAAAGTCATAAGTTGCGTGAGAAAACTAAATGAATACATAATGGGTTTATCTTAATTACCCCGATCATTCCGAACAACTAGTTGAGTCATGGCGGAAACACTACTATACAAGAGAAGTGGTCCTTCCATGTACTACAGACCAATCATTTAGAATAATCGATCTCATACAAGGAGCAAACATAATCCCCGATAATGTCCTTGAGGAAAAGGACTGATTCTGTTAATTGTGCAATAATAATGTATACAATAACAATAATACGATACGTAAAATCGTTCGAAACCATCATCATAAGAAAACATAAGTTGATTAATCAAAACATAAGTGTCATCATTACAAAACACTAGCATGATCCAAACACAAACGAAAAGCCTTAATGATTATCCTCCAGACCCATATCAGTACCATGCTTTAAAAATGTCTTTGGAGGTAACCCCTTAGTTAAAGGATCTGCTATATTGGCACTAGTCGTGATGTGCTCAATTGACACGGTGTTTTTCCGAACTTCCTCCTTAAGCGATAGGTATTTCATTTCCATGTGTTTTATACCTTTAGAATACCTATCATTCTTCGAAAAAAGAAGACAGTGCGGCATTATCACAAAGTAAATTTTCATTGCCTTGCAACAGAATTCATAATGCTAATCCCTGAAAGAAAGTTCCGCAACCATAAAGCTTGAATAGTAGCCTCAAAGCACGCTACAAATTCAGCTTCCATAGTGGATGAGGCAATAATTGTCTGTTTAGCACTCTTCCAGGAGATTGCCCCCCCAGCTAAAGCAAACACATAACCAAAGGTGTTTTTCCTTGAGTTCACACATCCTCCAAAATCTGAGTCAGCATATCCAATAACCTCAAGCTGATCAGTATGTCTATAAGTGAGCATTTTGTCCCTTGTTCCCTTTAAGTACCTTAAAACTTTCTTAGCCGCACTCCAATGACCCATTCCAGGATTCGACTGATATCGACCCAACATACCCACTGCAAAACTTATGTCAGGTCTTGTACAGACCTGCGCATACATTAAGCTTCCAACTAGAGATGCATAAGGAAAGTTTTTCATGGCATTTCGTTCTAGTTCAGTCTTAGTACACATACTTAAGCTGAACTTATCCCCTTTCTGAATAGGAACATCATTGGGATTACATTTTACCATGTTAAATCTTTCTAAGACCTTCATGATATAGGCTTTCTGAGACAACCCTAATGTCCTTTGTGATCTGTCTCGAGATATTTCCACCCCGATCACATAGGATGCCTCTCCCATATCTTTCATCTCAAAGTTGCTTGATAGGAAATCTTTAGTTTGATGTAATAGTCCCAAATCACTGCTTGCGATGAGTATATCATTGACATATAAGACCAAAAATGCAAACTTACTCTCACTGATCTTCAGGTATATACACTGATCAACAGTATTTTCTTGAAACCCAAAGGAGGTGATGGTATTATGGAACTTAATATACCATTGCCGAGAAGCTTGCTTAAGCTCATAAATGGACTTCTTTAATATACAGACTTTGTCCTCTTTGTCATCAATAATGAAGCCTTCAGGCTGAGCCATATAGACTTCTTCTTCCAAACTCCCATTCAAGAATGCCGTTTTCACATCCATTTGATGTAGCTCTAAGTCAAAATGAGCTACTAAAGCTAAAATGATCCGTAAAGAATCCTTCTTAGAAACTGGAGAGAAGGTTTCATTATAATCAATGCCTTCTTTCTGATTAAAGCCTTTAGCTACCAGTCTGGCTTTATGTCGTTCAATATTACCTAAGGAGTCGCGCTTGGTTTTAAAGACCCACTTGCAGCCGATAGCCTTATGACCTACTGGTAAATTGACCAACTCCCAGACCTCATTCTTAGCCATAAACTCCATCTCTTCTTTCATGGCATTAATCCATTTATCGGAATCATCACTATTCATAGCTTGTGAAAACGTAACCGGATCATTATCCACACTAATGTCAAATTCACATTGATATACTTCATAGTCATCTGAAATAGCTGGCCTTCTAGGTCTTGTGGACCTTCTTAATGTTGTTTCAGGTGCTGTATCAACAACCTCAGTGGCGATGTTATCATTCGGGAGTGGAGGATCATCAACATTAGGTTCCACAATATTGACTGAGTCAACATTATCATTATGTGGAACTGGAATTGCTACCCTAACCTCATTGACGACGACATCCCTTACCTTATCACTCCCACTAACTTCGCCATTCTCAAGGAATTTGGCATTTCCGGTTTCAACAATTCTTGTCTTGTGTGTAGGACAGTAAAACCTATACCCTTTGGAATTTTCTGGATAGCCGATAAAGAAACCACTAATGGTTCTAGGATCAAGCTTCCTTTCAAGTGGATTATAAATGCGTGCCTCTGCTGGGCATCCCCATACATGTAAGTGTTGAAGACTCGGTTTCCATCCTTTCCACAGTTCAAATGGTGTCTTTGAAACTGCTTTACTGGGAACCCGATTTCCAACATACTTGATCATAAGGGCATGCATCCACAACTTCATGGGTAGATTGGTATTACTCATCATTGTCCTCATGACCTCTAATAGGGTTCGATTACGCCTCTCAGCAACACCATTCATCTATGGAGAACCAGGAGTTGTGTACTGAGGGACAATACCCAAACTTTCAAGGAGTTTTGCAAAAGGACCAGGATGTTGTGCCGATTCATCATATTTGCCATAATATTCACCACCCCTATCTGACCTTACGATTTTCAGTTTCTTTCCCAATTGCCTTTCCACCTCCTTAATGTAAACCTCTAAAGCGTTTACTGATTGAGATTTTTCATGCAAAAGGTAAATATAACAATAACGTGAATAATCATCAATAAAGGTGATGAAATATTTCTCTCCGCTCATGGAGGGAACATCAAATGGACCACATATGTCTGTATATATAATTTCTAAAAGAGCAGTGCTTCTTGTTGACCCTTTCTTGGTGTGTTTGGTTTGCTTACCTTTAATGCATTCCACACACGTCCCAAAATCCGTAAAATCAAGAGAAGGTAGTATATTGTCTTTAACCAATATGCACATTCTTTCTCTTGAAATATGGGCCAAACGTTTATGCCACAAGAAGGAGGAACTTTCATTAGACCTTCCACGTTTCGAACTAACATTATTATGCAGGGAAACATTATGAGAAACACAAAGAGATTCTGAAAACAATTTATCTAAATAAATTCGATACAATCCGTTTTCCAAAATTCCATAACCAACAAAAATATTGTCTCGAAACATACTGAAACAACCCTGTCCAAAACTTAATTTAAAACCATCATTATCTAACTTAGAAACTGAAATTAAATTGCGTCCGAAGGAGGGAACATAAAGGGTATCCTCCAACTTCAACTTAAATCCAATGCTTAATTCCAAGCTAAACCTTCCAATGGCTTCTACAAAGGCTTTATCTTTATTCCCCATGTATAAGGAGGCCTCATTTGGATTTATGGTTCTTGTCGTAAGGAATCCCTGCAAGGAATTCGAAACATGTACATTAGAGCCTGAATATAGCCACCGTGTATTAGAAGGAACTTCAACATAATTTGATTCGAAACATACTAAAGCCAAAGGCTTACCCTTCTTTTCGAACCAATTCTTACGCTTTATGCAATCATTTTGAAAGTGACCAGGTTTCTTACAGAAAAAACAACTTTCCTGCTTCTTAATATTCTTCTTTATGCCAGATCCAGACAACTTATCAGAAGGGCCAGACTTCATGCCCTTTCTGTTTCCAAACTTACCCTTAGATTTTCCGCTTACATGATGCACATGATGTGCCTGGGATAAGCCAGTACTCTTACTTGAGGCATCAGCCTCATCTTTCTGTTTGATTCTTGCTGCTTCCTGAACCAGTTTATTGGTCAATTCATTAACACTCCAAATTTTCTTAACAGTGTTGTAATGAAGATGGAAAGCATCAAACTTATCAGGTAAAGAGTTGATGATAAACTGGGCGAGGAACGGATCCTCAACTTTCATGCCCAGTTTTCCCAAATTAGCTGCCAGATTCGTCATGTGTAACACATGCTGTTGCATGGTGGTTACACTCTCATTATACTTAGCAGTGGTAAGTTCAGACATAAGCCTTCCATCTACCGCTTTATCGGTAGTCTGAAAGCGTTCTTAATGATTTCCATGTACTTACCGGGCGTGTTACTGACTGTCTCGAAATGGAGGACTTAATGTTTGGTGCAGTGGTAAGACGCAAAAACTTTAGGCAAAGACTATCAGATTTCTTCCACCAGTTATACTCTTCAAGTACTTCTTTTACTCGCATCAGAAGCTGGTTTAGCTGGAGCTGACCCAGTAAGCACTTGATCGAGTTCAAGGATCCCTAAATAGAACTCGAGATGCTCTTTCCATTCTGAGTAATTAGTACCATCAAGTTGTGGAACAGCTTGGACACAGTTATTGAGAGAGCTTTGCAAATGATCGCATTATGAACAATGCTCAAAACATTAGGCTTTGAGTTTAACACACAATAGCAATTATGACTAAGACTTGAAACTTAAATGAGTAACTCATAAACATTTATCAGGCAAGTATAGTATTTGTGGACAACCTACACATGCTTAATTACATAATAGAGTATACTCTCCTCAATGAGTGTTTCACTTTAATGTCAGGTTACCTGTGGGTAAAACCTTAATACAAGTTACTTTACTCTCCTTAATGGGTGTTTTACTTTAATGTCAGGTTACCTGTGGGTAAAACCTTAATACAAGTTACTTTACCCCATTAGATGCTTAGTCGGAAATTCACTACATAATTTGAATCCACTGTGGCGAACCTCAACCTAATGTGAATGTTCAATATGATTCCATTATGAGATTTGATCGCGTACGAGATGAAATCACTGTGGTGAATTTCAACTTGTCATAATTCGAAAGTCTCTTACATTCTATATCAAATGATATATTTACACAAATAATATGTAGGCTTACAACAACAATATGATAATTATATTAACTTATGTACTTAATATCATACATAATCAAACATAAATATCGATGATAAAGGAACTTATTCATGCTTAAGAGCTTCGATCGAGTGAAACATTAGCTCAATCGAGAACTATTATGAATAAAACAAAAAATCATAATTATTATCACATCAAAATCCGACACTCAAAACTGATGAACAGTAACTTTTCTGCGTAAACAGTGCTCGTGAATAGTGCTGTCGGTGAACAGTGTAGATGTGCGATTAAGAACCATAAACAATAAAATAATAACATCATACGAATTGAAATAATTCGATTAGGACATCATAAGATTTGAAATAATTCAATTAGGGCATCATAAGAATTGAAATAATTCAATTAGGGCAGCGGAAACAATCATAATCAAACGAGTAAACAATCAATCATGAATGAAAATAATAACATCATAATTAAACATTAATTTCATTCAAAAGACATAATTGAAACATTAATCAGAACTATAACTGCAATCACAATCCTGCTCTGATAGACTGATACCACATGTAAACATAAATTTAGAGGATCTTGATTGCAGTGATAATTACAGATGAGTACTTACGTGGAGTGGCCATTAGATCTGATAAGGAGATTCCTTGAAATCAACAAGAAGATAAACTCCAATCTTTTGCCTTCTCATGCCTTCCTTATTCTCTAATTCTCTTCTTGTGTGTTTCTCTTAATGAATATGAATTAGGTTAAAACCACAAACAGGTGTAGCTTTTATTATATAGGTGGCAGGAGGGGCATAATTAGATAAGTGGGCCTAATATGTTAATGGCCTATAAACATTAACCGCATGTCAAAGATAAGTGGGCCTAATATGTTAACTACTACAAGCACGTCCATGACCTTTTAACACTATCAACCACAACATATACAAATCCATATCTTATGCTACACCAACACTCTACTTCCAAATATACTACCATATGAACAACCATCAAAATCTCTTTTATCGCATCCTACTCCTCTTAAGATAAATGTTACGTCCTCGTAACTCACTAATACTAAATCCTAGATATATCTTTTCATTATCCTCATCACCACCGCATGTCAAAGATAACCACCTATAACCTAAACACTCGCCATGCACATATCCAAGGCTCTCTTACTTAAACATTTTTCATACCTTAACTCGTACGGCACACCACCTAACCTATACCATAAAACTCGTAGCAAAATCACCTTACTAACTCTCCATTCTTACTGCAAAACAACATACCTCTCTATGTAAGGCACCTATCTCCCAAAAGCATAACTCACGATCTACACTCGTTACGTACACTCACACTAGATCCTCAAGTTCTTTTATTTATTACCGCAAAACTCATACAAAACTTAACATGACACTAATTCCCAACACCCTACACTCACTGTCCCAAAATCTGATTATGAACCTCCTGCATCGTCCAGATCAATACAACACATGTTCCACCAATCACTTACCATGACTATGTCTAAAGCCTCATCTTAAAACAAGATCAAAAGTACTGTAACAACTTCTGACAACTGTGTCCCATCAACAGAATGTCACTATACCATGACAACAACGAAAATATATACAACTCTCTTTCATATCATACTCTACCCTCATACCAAAACTTAACTGGTAAGGAACATCAATAAACAAAACAACTGTCTATCTGTACAAACTGAAACTCACAGGAAGCAACATCAAACAAAACAACAATTTATGTGTAACTGGTATGTACTTTCAAAACTCGAATCATAATCATCCCGCCTACTCCACCAAAACCGGTGACGACATCGCAACACCACCACCTACAGCCACACCGCAGTGCGAAAATACCCGCATCACAACACTAGGTACCGTGCCCGGATCATCACCCGAGGCACCACAACTACACCGATAGACATCACAACAGACACAATCCCATAAACACTGACCCAACATAACTTCTCGGACAAGAAAAATTTACTCAAATCCACTTTACTAGATCACAATGCAACATGTTATATGAATTAAACAGGTAATAATCTCATGAACATCATCCTTACCATTTCACGGAATAAACAAGTATCATCCATACACATACAATTTTAACTATCCATATATGCCAGATCAATCACATTATTACCTTTTGAACCTCATTCCATTAGTATATCGTACCCAACATAAATTACAAAACAATCATATAACAACTTTATAATTATCACACCATGCCACTTCTTGTGAGGTCAGAACCTCACACAAACATTTACACGTATCATAGACCCGTAATCACATCCACCTAGTCAATCATGATCACGTAAGTTACCACTCAACAAAGGTTACATGTCGCCCGAGCTTAACTCATATGCCCCTCATAACATATTCTCCCATTCACATATCCATCACCCCCTGCCAAATGTAACCATACTATTAATACTCAACTACTAACAATTGCCTCATATAACCACATCTTACACTCTCTCACAACCATACATATCAACCTGGTCTCTGCAAAATCAACCGCTTCAGAATTGTTACCTTTCTAATATACCATCACCCTTAACCACTAGTCACAAACCATATCACTACCACTGTCCGGACATCAAATCCTTACACTCATCTCTAAATATCACGATTTCTTTCCTATCTTTGGTTAACATCCCAAATAACGAACATCAAATCCATCAACAAAATTACTTCAACATTCTTCCCAATACCATTCTTAACTGTATCATCATCTAAATCTCCACCAAAATCTCATATCATGCAGATATTCTACCAACTTCTTACTTTCCTGAATTCCTCAAACCTCAAGACTAATCATGTTGTCCCGAAACTCCTCTATAACCATTAACTAACCTCTTCATGATTGGTAGCACACATCTCGACGACTCCTTACCTCTATATCACATAACTCCGGTCAACATTTCCTTAGTTTTATTCCCCTCATTCTTTTCTTTTACACTCTACAAAATCAATTAACCATTCAACTCCTTATCACTTCTACCTAACTCTTTAGTGTTCTGGTTACTTTCTCACTGCTCCAAAACTCACATCTAATTATTTCATATCGATATCATCTCACTCTTTCTTACCACAAATATTCTCTTATTATGTCATCAATCACCCTTGCCACTAATCCATCCATAGAATCAACGTTTACTGTTCAACAATTACATCTCTAGAAATCAAAATTCCTTTCATACCGCTAATTGCCCACGGAAATCACACAGTAGTTTCATCTCTTACTAAACCAAATCTCCCAAACTCATTCAATGTCTACAAGTCCACCTCGCGACATGTCTCCACAAAGTTCACTATATACTACTCTTCTCAACCCTTTTAAAACGAACTTTCACTATGTATATTCTTAACCCACACGACTCCTAACCATCCCCCTCCATGATTCTTCACACATCTCAAGATGCCACCATTTGCGTCCCTCATTTCAATCTTTTCATTCTCACGTTCCATAAACTCACATCATCCCTTGCCCACATTTAATTACTTTTGCATTACTCAACGTACAAACATATCGCTCATTTCATCTCACAAAACATGTTCTATGTCTCCATAAACCATAACGATCTTCCTTTTCTTTTTCCACTATCTATCACAACCACGTATAACTCATGTCCTCCCACCGAACTCATACTCACCACAGGTGCCACTCACTACACCACAAGATTGGGTAACTTACGTGTCAAGACCAACGTACATGTAAAACAATGTATAAAGAAGCAAAATAACAACTTTGAATTAAACATAATATGCAACGAATTCAAAAGATAAGCATATGACCCAAAACAGGGGTCACTAGATCGAGTACAGGACACTCGATCGAGTAAGTGACTTACTTGATCGAGTAGGTGAAGATCAGAAGCACGTAAAACAAATTACCAGGGCTACTCGATCGAGTAACTAATGTACTCGATCGAGTCCCCCCCTACTCGATCGAGTACCAAGGCTACTCGATCGAGTACCTACGCATTTCTCAGCACTGTTCAGTTTTCGTAAAACAGTCATAACTCGCTCATTTCTTGGTCGTTTTGGGCGTGTGACCTATCATTAGAATCGTAAAAGGACAAGCTATCACCTCCAATTAGAATCACATTTAAATAATTTATGCATCTCAAGTTATAACAGTTTAAAGACAACCTCCCTATTATCGAAAACACAACTACTTGATTTTACTTCCCAACAACTTAAACGACAACATGGTAAACAAAAACAACTCGATGCTCATAAAACCAGTATCCCTAACCACATGTTACTAACTTCAAAAGCCAAGCAACAAATAACTCGATGCACATATATCATTCAACTTACCAATCACATATTACCCACATGTTTTTATTATATAACTTTACGTAAACAAAATCGCAATTATATGACATCAAGTATCATATTCACATGTTACTAGCATAACAACCTTATAAAATCTCTTCCATCATACAACATGCGTTAAAAAAAATCATATTATCATGCAATAATTATCATCTTTTTCCACCAATTATTCATGCTCTTATTCAAACTTTCAGCTATATAAACTCGTACAACACTACCAACAACATATATGTATACATAACTCTATGTATAACTCCAATCAAACAAATTTTCTTTCCGTATTTTTATAATGCCATATCGTAAAACAACTATCATACTTTCAATCAATAACTTACGAAATCACATCATCACCATCCTTTCTACACATTCCCCATTCTCAACATACATACATCCACTGATTCATGCCACACATCACTACATAGGTACACAATACACAAGGTAAACACATAGCGATCCCGACTCATATCCTATAGTGTCCGGTTCAAAATTGTAGGGCGAGTTCGCGACTTTAGGACGTCTCCCAAGTCTTTGCATTAGCTCCTACAACATTTACCCCGGGTTCATTTTATTTGACTCCCTATGTTTATTGTGTTCATTGGTTACATGTTTCAGGATCGTCGCTCTGATACCATTTGTAACACCCCCATACTCCAAGTGCCTTACCAGGACCACTTAGGTATAAGGATACTACCATCTCGGTCGCCCGAGGCAATGAATATCATAAGACAATAAAGAAACGTACTTTAAAAGTAATTATAGTTTAAGTGATTACATGTTCAAAACCAAAACTGATAAAAGGAAACACAAGTTCTCAAAACTATCTACTATCAAAATACTATCAAGCGTCAGACACAGCAGAAGACTTCTAAACTGCAACGTGGTGACTCATCCCAACTATCCCATACACATCGTCTCATACCTGCTTAATAACTGCTCACCACCCCCAAATGAAAAACCACAGTTTTAAAAACATTTAAACGGGGTCAGTACTAATCACACAATTTATATGATCCAACAACACAACAAACAACATAGCTCAAACAGTCACACACACAATCACACCCACTCCTATCAATCTCCGTCACCGATCGTCCTTTGGACTGGACCAGCCGCCGCGTGGGGGACCGCAGTCGTTCCCACATAAGCTCCGCTCATCATACCGAGCGATAACCCTGTCCCATTAATGTGCACATCCCCTTCCGTGGCGTGTTCCACGAAGGGTGAAACTAGGGCGTGAAGCCACTCCCGCAAGTGACTCCACTCAGCTGAGAACGCATCTCGAGAACCAGAGACAATCAATCAACAATATACAATCACAACCGTCTGAATCAATCAACAATCACTAACTACAGCACAATCACCACACATTATGTAATTAATCCGAGTAGGGAAACCCTACACGGAATGCAACACAAACATCGACGATCTAGCAAATTTGTCTCAAAACCTTTCCTCTACGAACCCTTCTCTTATACACATAATCATACAATTATCACCTAATCAACATAACCCTCCCAAAACCCCCAAATCTACCCAATTAGGGTTTTAAACAAACTCAAATAAACAGTATAAAATTGGTATGCAGATCTTACCCTTGACGCAAGGAACACTATGATGCAAAGAACAAGATGATCCGACACTCCAAGCCTTGGGGATTTGCCAACAACGCGACGAGAGAGAACTACGTAACTCCTTTTTCTTTTGAAGGGTTTAGAAAGGTTAAAAGTGATTAAATAAACTGACGGAAACCTTTTATATCAAACTCGCGTTATTAGCAAAACCCGTCAAATCATTCCCGATTGGCCGGCTACTCGATCGAGTAGCTAAGGTACTCGATCGAGTGCCCCTTACTCGATCGAGTATCTACGTTACTCGATCGAGTACCCAACAGGTCAGAAACTATTTTAAAACGCAACACACCCTTACTCGACAGAGTAAGGCCTACTCGATAGAGTACCCAGAGACTCATAAAACCATAGTATTACAGTTGGTCCTTTTGTTGTTAGTGTTTCAAAGTAATCGGAGTAGATTACATCACTTATCAATAAAAGAAGATTGGACGTAGGCCTTTAGAGTGTCGGCCGAACCAATTCAAAATCGTTGTGTTGTTTATCTCTTCGCTTTTTATTCCGCTGTTCCTTATTTTGTTTGCTTTGCTTTGCTTAACCTTCGAAGTAAAAGTTCCATATACTGTCACATTTGGTCTGCGATCATACTCCATAAATCGAGACAAATAGCTAATCGTAAAGCAGTTGTTACTTTCATACTTCAGCAAACATTCATTTTAATACTCGTTTAATTTCTCAATATTATTCGAAGTATTCTTATTTTAAATATAACATTTGCAAAGCCATCAGTAACAATCTGTCTCACTGTTGCTTTAGTCAGTTCAACAATACGCCTTTTAACTTTCATTTAAAAGGGGTGTTTGTTAGATACTTGAGATATCATTCCATTTGACTAACTTAAATCAATTAAGTTTGGTTAAAAATTTTAAATAGTACCTAATTCACCCCCCTCCCCCTCTTAGATACTTGAATCCATAAACTCAACATATATGATGTTTTCAGGTCTGGGTTCACCTTAATTAGCTTGCACATTTTGTCCTGCAAGTTGTTTCAAACACAGTTATTTCCTTTCAAAGTTTTGCGAGTAATCACGGAAAGTAAGTTGCTTAAACATACCCATTCGTCATTTTCCTTACAGAGCTGTGCGAGTAAGTCCACGGGAGTAGTGCCATGATAGTCTTGGATGGTCTTTTGGACCTCAATATCAAGTAGAAGTGCCTTAACGAAATGTATATCCTTTCTTTCTAGTGCACGCTGTAATGCAGTTGCACCATCATGATCTGTCATGTTCTTAAGCTCGGTGATAGCTGGATTTTTAAGGAAATTGAGGTAATCTTTGTAAGCGTTCAGTTTTAAATGGTGTAAAGGAGTGTCATTTTTTAGGCGACAAGCCCTTGGAAGGTCTTCGCATGTTTCAACAAAGGCAGAAACAGCGAGATTTTCTTCTCTTTTACAAGCTTCAATCCAATCAAAGTCTTCTTTATGTAAAAGAGAAGGTTTGGTCAATAAATCAAGTAGCCAATGAGTATTTGCTTGATTAGCCTAGTCGACCGCTGTCTTTCCATAACCATCGTGCAAGTTCATCATCCACCAATATTTCTTAAGCAACCTTTTGCCGATGCTCTCTGCATTCATGATGAACTTGTTTTAATTAAAAGAATTAATTCAATCCACTGCTTACTTGTTACATATCTTTAACAAACAATTATCCACCAAAATAAAATTAAAGAAGCATACCTGGGCAGGAGGATAAACTATGCAATACAGTAGTACCATCATTGCGACGAAGCATGTTGAATCGCGGATCGTTAATTCTCCTTATCTCATCCACAACTTTTTCGTATCCAGACTTGACGGCGAGAAAGAACGGACTTTCACCCCTATAGTTGCGAATCGTACACAGGTCGGGATAGGTTGACAGAGTTTCGAGAGCTAGTTCTTGTGTTGACGTTGAATTCAAGGCGGAATGCAATGCTGTATTTCCATCGTCGTCTAAACAGCCACCATATTTTTCCCAGAACAACCTTTCTACATTCCCTGTATTTACAAATGTTAGAGACCTTGGCATCTACTGAATTCAAAATTTTTTATACTAATTATAAACGTCAACTAAATGATTGGGTAAAGAAACATATTATTCACTATCTTACGCATGAAGGTCTAGGCTCTGTTTGCTCAGAGCAGCACATCCTCTGCCCCATTTCATGTATCACATTAGCACTTTGATATATAATGTTACCATTTTTATTATTTCAATTGTGACGTGTCTAGATCTTATGGGGATGAGACACGAGATGAGACATAAAAGTGGGACAGTTGATCTCTACCATGTTTAGGAACCTAAGAATTTGGAATTGAATTCCATGTGTTTGTTTAATTGTCTCTAAGTTTGATACACTTCATGTCTTTGTTTAACTGTCTATGCGTTTTTCCATTCAAATAATCTATTGCAAGGACGACCTTTTGATCGAGAGACTAGCTTGCATCATAGAATAGCATAAACTTGGTAGGGAAGGCTATTACGACATGACTTGCTAGAGCCCGCTAGTTGGATCTTAGGCAGTCGCAAGGCCGAGAGGACGTGACCCGAGTCTAGGCAATACTTCACTTTTGACCCCTACTGTTATTAAAATCTTTTGTCATTCAAATGAACCGGATTGACCCTAATTCTTCCCCTATTTGATTCCATTTATTTGCATCTTCTTGTGTTTTTTTTAAGTTAATTAGTTTAGAACTCACCCTTTTCTATTCGCTTTTTGAGGTGTGCGTTCACCTATGGATGGTTATAAAGGATGATTCATGTCAGCCGACCCCAAATCATTTTGGGATTAAGGCTCTGATGTTGTTGTTGTTGTAATTAGTTTAGAACTCAAAGTAAGCAAATTAAGACTTATAATCATCGTAGCTCACTGTCCTTGTAGTTCGACCTCAACATCCCTATCTATTTAGGCAGTGTTTGGAAACACAGAATTGATTTCATTTTCATGATTTCAATTGTAGAAATTCAAATGTTTGAATTCAATTTCAAATCCAATTCCAAAATTGCGTTTGGGAAACCCATGGAAGTGGAATTGGAATTGAACTTGGGCGAGACGGATATGGGTCGAGGTCAGTGGATGTTTTATATTTGAAAAAATTAAATATTGTCTCGGAAAATATTTACGATCGGAAAAAATATCATAAATAAAAATATTTTGATGAAATTTGCATCACGAAATAAAACGTAAGTGATGGAATTGAAATGATTTGGTAGGTATTTGGAAACCCCAAATTTTAACTAGCTTGGAATTGATAAGAAATTGAGTCAATTCCAATTCCAAACTCTAGGAGTTCCCAAACACTTGAAATATCTCAATTACGGAATTCAATTTCAATTCAAGGTCCCAAACATACCATATTTAGTTTTGATTTGATGACGACTCTACGTACATCTATCAATCTAACATCCATGTAGTAATCCTATCAATCTCTCCGATCCTTCTTTAGTCATAGATAATAAGTAGAGAAAGGTAAAAGAGTAGTAGTGACCTGTGCAATTAGTAGCAAGACTAGCAAGCGTCAAGAAATCTATGGAGCCGACAATAGAAGTAGCAGGTTGAGGAGACTTCAATATCATCTCAGCAACACGATTGAAGCCCTTATTGAGCGCGTAGTAGAGCGGGGTGTTGCCGTCCTTATCAGCATTGGTGCAGCTCTCTAGTTCTGGATCCATTAACAGTATCTCCATCACACATTTCTCATCCACCTCTTTAAGTCCCAACACCAGGTTTAATGGCGTATGCTTATCCTGAGTCAATGCTAACCAAGGCTTGACATGATCCTCATCATCCCACGACAATGATTCGTACATTTCTCTAATACATTTGATCACAGAGATGTTGGCATGGTAAGCCGCTAAGTGAAGCGGGGTATACGAATCTGAGTCTGTAATAAGGAGGAGTTGTTTGAGGATATTTGTGGGCAGAATATTCATAGCTTCCTTCATAAACCCCACCTTGGCATCAAATACGGCAATGTGGAACATGGACCTTCCCCAATCGGATAGAGCGAGGAAGTATTCGGGAGGGTTGTACGGTGACTGCATCTTCCAGAAACCTCCAATCTCCCTGACTAACCGCCTCCCGCAACTCCCACTCCATCCTCATTTCAACTTCTTTTTGTAAAAATGGTGATTTTTATTTGTCAACTCTAATTTGATTCATACTCCTACAACTCCTGCAGTACTGCACTATATAATACTACTATGTCCTCTTGCCCACTACTACCTCCAAATTCATTTTCTTTTATTCTTTTAAATATGCTTTAACGCTACTAGTCGTCAATGTCATCTACCTTTTTTTTTTTTTTTTTAATATTTGAGCGTAAAAAAAAAATGTCTTCTAGGCTTGGTAAACAAACGATTTGTTCAACGTATGAGCCGGATCAAGTATGATGTACTACATAATACATACGTACTAGTATTGGTGCTCGGCTTCGCCCAGACTACCTCTACTTATCATTAATTTTTTTTTTCATTAAATAAAATTTCTTAAAGTTACATAACCCATAAATTTATCATTAATATCCTAAAATTATAATGAAATAAATTTTGAGACAAATTCAGTACTCCCGCTATTAATATTTTACACTTATTAATGAAACAATAGTAATAACATTTCACTACTCGCCCGTAATCATTGTTACTTTTACTACTCCCGCCGTAATTATTGTTACTGTCACTACTGCCACATTAATATTGATAATTTCACTACTCCCACCGTAATTATTGTTACTCTTATTATTGCCGCATTAATATTGATTATTTCACTACTCCAGTTGTTGTTTCTACCACTCTCATTAATCTTGTTCATAATATTGTTACTTTTACTATTCAAATGAGTGATTATTATCATATAGCTATATCCAATGTTACTACAATTCTTTTTTTTTTTACTGACGAAATTACTTTTACTACTTATCTTGCAATTTTAAGAGTATTATATTTTTATATAAATATATTACATATATGCATTAAATCATTTCGAAAGAATTATGCAATATTATATATTATGAAATCTAACTTGAAATATTTATAACCTACTTATTATATTTTTGTATGTTAAATAATAACATCTCTATATATACATCTAATAAATTATAAAATTTAATAAAATTGCATTGATTTTAAAGTTAATATATAATTTTATGATGATAATAATTAATACCATAAGTGTGCATGTTTATACTAATTAATTATTTTATTTTAAGGAAATTGACCATCTTCTAGTCTTCTATAAATATTTAGGAAAATTACCAGGCATCTTCTTTCTTTTAGTCTACTTGAAATTGTGCATCTTAATTAATTATTTTATTTTAAGGAAATTAACCATCTTAATTAATTATTTTATTTTAAGGAAATTCACCATGTTTAGGAAAATTACCAAGCTTCTATATAATTTAATTTTAATCCAAACTATATAATATTTGCATTGAGATCCCTTAACCGGGTCCATCACACGGTGCTATTGATTTAAAACTATATAGTATAATTAATTCGCATAACTTTATTTAATTACATTGAAGTCCCCTGATTTCTGGATTTAATATATAGTATTGATAAATGGGAACAAATAATAGCGAATGTGTATAGCGCAATAGTACAAATAATGATAAGTGGGAACAAATGCATAGAGTACAAAATTACTAATGTGATGGCATAAAGTTTTATTTAAGACGGGTAAATCATCAATCAATACTATATATTAATTCCAGAAACCAAGGGACTTCAATGTAATTAAAGAAATCTATACAAATTAATTATACTATATAGTTTTAAATCGATAGCACTGTGTGATACACCCGATTAAGGAATCTCAATGCAAATATTATATAGTTTGGGTTAAACTTAAATTATATAGAAGCTTGGTAATTTTCCTAAACATGGTTAATTTCCTTAAAATAAAATAATTATTTAAGATAGTCAATTTCCTTAAAATAAAATAATTAATTAAGATGGTCACTTTCAAGGAGACTAAAAGAAAGAAGATTTCTGGTAATTTTCCTAATATTTATAGAAGACTAGGAGATGGTCAGTTTTCTTATAATAAAATAATTAATTAGTATAAACATGCACACTTATGGTATTAATTATTATCATCATAAAATTATATATTAAATTTAAAATCTATGCAATTTTATTAAACTTTATAGTTTATTAGATGTATAAAGATGTTAATTATTTAACATACAAAAATATGATAAGTAGGTTATAAATAATTCAAGTTATATTCCATAATATATAATATTGCATAATTATTTCGATTTGATTTAATGCATATATGTAATATCAATCAATACTATATATTAAATCCAAAAATCAAGGGACTTCCATGTAATTAAAGAAAGTTATACAAATTAATTATACTATATAGTTTTAAATCACTAGCACCGTGTGATGGGCCCGATTAAGGGATCTCAATGCAAATATTATATACTTTGGGTTAAAATTAAATTATGTAGAAGTTTTGTAATTTTCCTAAACATTTTTAAGAGCCTAAAATATGGTCAATTTTCTTAAAATAAAATAATTAATTAAGATGGTCAATTTCCTAAAAATAAAATAATTAATTAAGATTGGTTAATTCCAAGGAAACTGAAAGAAAGAAGATCTTTGGTAATTTTTCTAAATATTTATAGAAGACTAGAAGATGGTTAATTTCCTTAAAATAAAATAACTAATTAGTATAAACATATACATTTATGCTATTAATTATGTTAATCATAAGATTATATATTAAATTTAAAATCTATGCAATTTTATTAAACTTTATAGTTTATTAGATGTATAGAGATGTTAGTTATTTAACATACAAAAATATGATAAGTAGGTTATAAATAATTCAAGTTATATTCCATAATATATAATATTGCATAATTATTTCGATTTGATTTAATGCATATATGTAATATCAATCAATACTATATATTAAATCCAAAAATCAAGGGACTTCCATGTAATTAAAGAAAGTTATACAAATTAATTATACTATATAGTTTTAAATCACTAGCACCGTGTGATGGGCCCGATTAAGGGATCTCAATGCAAATATTATATACTTTGGGTTAAAATTAAATTATGTAGAAGTTTTGTAATTTTCCTAAACATTTTTAAGAGCCTAAAATATGGTCAATTTTCTTAAAATAAAATAATTAATTAAGATGGTCAATTTCCTAAAAATAAAATAATTAATTAAGATTGGTTAATTCCAAGGAAACTGAAAGAAAGAAGATCTTTGGTAATTTTTCTAAATATTTATAGAAGACTAGAAGATGGTTAATTTCCTTAAAATAAAATAACTAATTAGTATAAACATATACATTTATGCTATTAATTATGTTAATCATAAGATTATATATTAAATTTAAAATCTATGCAATTTTATTAAACTTTATAGTTTATTAGATGTATAGAGATGTTAGTTATTTAACATACAAAAATATAATATAAGTTGGTTATAAATAAGGGTAATGATAAATACAACCCACTAGGTTGTATTTAAGAAAACAAAAGAGGAAATAAAATCTTGATATAGGCATTAATTGTACTGGTTAATGTGTAAATTAGTTCTTAATTCCTAAATTAATATCCAAATTAGAAGGTATTTAATGTTTAAATACAACCCAATAGGTTGTATTTAGCATTACCCTAGAAATATTTCAAGTTAGATTTCATAATATATAATATTGCATAATTGTTTCGATTTGATTTAATGCATATATGTAATGTATTTATATAAATATAGAATCCTGTTAAAATTGCATGCTTAAGTAGTAAAATTAATTTCGTCAGTAAAGAAAAGAATTATATTAACATTGGATATAGTTATATGATAGTAATAACTCATTTCAATAGTAAAAATAATAATATTATCAACGAGATTAGTGAAAGTGGTAGAAACAACAACGGGATTAGTGAAATAATTAATATTAATGCCGCAATAGTGAAAGTAACAATAATTACGGCGGAAGTAGTAAAATTATCAATATTAATGCGGCAGTAGTGACAGTAACAATAATGACGGCGGAAGTTGTGAAAGTAACAATGATTACGGGCAAGTAGTGATATGTTATTACTATTGTTTCATTAATAAGAGTAAAATATTAATAGCGGGAGTGGTGAATTTGTCTCAAAATTTATTTCATCGTAATTTTAGGATATGTCATAAAACAATATATTAATGATAAATGTATGGGTTATGCAACTTTAAGTAATTTTATTTAATGAAAAAAAAAATTAATGGTAAGTAGAGGTAGCCCGAGAGAAGCCGGGCACCAATACTAGTATTTATATAAATATATAATCCTCTTAAAATTGCATGTCTAAGTAGTAAAAGTAATTTCATTAGTAAAGAACACATTAACTATAAGAGAATGCGAAGATTAGGCGATTTTTAGGCGATTTCTAGGGTTAGCTAATTGCAATGGCAAAGAACAAAAATCCTACGAAAAATAATTCTCCTCAAGCATCTTCTTCTCTAAATCAATCACAAAATACTAATATGCAATCAAATATTAATAATAATCAAATAAATAATAATTCTACTAGCAGTAATAATAATGATACTTATGAACAGGATATTGCGAAAATCCGTGCTGAGGTGATAGCGATGCTTCAGAAGGCTGGAATTGATACAACGACGTATAAGAAGGGGAACGCGAATGAAGCTGCGATGGTGGAAGAGGTTGTAGACAGTCACAGCAGTGAGGAGGTGGTTCAACCTGGTAAATTGGCGCCTATTGCAGAACATGAGCAGGAGACTGCTGAGAAAGGTACTACTCTAAAACTTACATTAGAAGATGTCCAGGAAGAGATAGATTACTGGTCTCAGGCAGTGTATGGCTATGTGATGGGGGCTAATCCGCCATGGGGGGCTATGGAAGGTTATCTGAGAAGAGAATGGAAGGATTATGAAATTTCTAAGATCTCCTTTTTACCTAATGGTCTGTTTGTGGTACATTTTGCAAAATTGGAGCATCTTAAGTTAGTTTTGGCTAAGGGGATGTTCTTATTTGATGGGAAGCCGGTAATAATAAGGAAATGGGAACCTAATACCAAAATATCTAAGGTTTCTGTAAAATCAGTACCAATTTGGATGAAACTTGTAGGACTGGACTTGAAGTTCTGGGGCAATAATTGCTTAGCGAAATTGGCTTCATTAGTTGGTAAGTTTGTGAGGATTGATGATGTTACTATAGATAGAACTCTGCTAGGATACGCAAGGGTAATGATTGAGGTTGATGTTGATCAACAATTCCCTAATAAACTGATGTTTGAGGATGAACTGGGACAAAGTGTAACTGTTCTGCTGGAGTATGACTGGTTACATATCACATGTCAGAAATGTAAAGGAATTGGGCATAAAACTGTTCAATGCAGGGGCAGATATGGTGGGTTGAGGAAGACTGCACAGAACAATAGACCAAAGCCTGTTCAACAAGTATGGCAGAAGAAAATCCCAGTTCAGAGCAATTTGGACACCACTGAATACCCTATACTGTCCAAGGAATCTATAGGGGGTGGTGTGAGTATGGTGGAAAAACCTAAGGAGGCTTCAGGAGAGGTTGGTAATGGGCCGGTGACTCCTGCAACTACTACTCTATCAACTGGTGGGAGATTGTCCTTCACTCCAGCTAGGATTCTAACAAGGATAACTAGACATGAATCAAGATTACAAGGAGGTAAAGAAGGTCAACTTGTAATGAACTTTAATGCTGAAATGGCTAAGAATACTGAAATGGTTGATAAAGGAGGGGGAGGGGGGGTAGCCTCGTCTTCCCATGAGTAGATTTGGATTCTGGAACGTGAGGGGCTTAAATAGTGTGCTAAAACAAAAAGATGTTAAGTGGTGTCTACATCAAGCTAATGTGGACCTATTTGGGCTCCTAGAGACTAGGGTAAAACCTGTGTCTTTGAATAAAGTAGCTGATAATGTGTGTCATGGATGGTCTTATGTTACTAATCATACTCACCATAATGGGGGGAGAATTTGGGTTCTGTGGAGGGACCAAAAAATGAAGGTGGATGTTATTTCTATGGCTGCTCAATATATTCATGTCAAGGTGACAAATAAGCTAGATTCTGATATTTTCTTTGCTACTTTTGTTTATGGATTCAATAAAATTGAAGATAGAGTTCCTCTTTGGGATGCTTTAGTGCAGTTTAATATGGTGGAACCATGGGTGGTTTTGGGAGATTTCAATAATGTCCTGTTTTCTAATGAGAAGATTGGCCTGCCAGTTAAAGATGCTGAGGTGTTGCCATTTCAAAATACTATTGATGCTTGTGAGCTGCAGGATATGAAATGTACTGGTGCGTTTTTCACTTGGAATAACAAGCAACCTAGCAACACAAGGGTCTTTAGTAGAATAGACAGAGTGTTGGTGAATGATGGCTGGATGATAAAATGGATGGACTATTTTGCTTACTATGCTCCTGAGGGAGAGTTTGATCATTGTCCCTGTATTATAGAGTGTGGGGATACTCAGCTGAAGAAAAGGAAAGCATTTAAATTTTTTAATATGTGGACTAGGGTACCTGATTTCAAGGAGATAGTGAGAGTTGGTTGGACTGAGAATATTCAGGGGACTTGTATGTATAGAGTGGTGCAAAAACTGAAAAAACTTAAACCTCGGTTTAGTGTGCTTAACAAGGAGTTGTTCTCTGATGTGGAAAGAAATGCTGATATTGCTTATGGCATTTTGCTGGATTACCAAAAACAACTTCAAGCTGATCCTTATAATAAGGTTCTAATGGATACTGAAGCTCAGGTTAGGGAAAGTTATCACATGTTAGCTAAGGCAAGGGAGGATTTTCTCAAACAAAAAGCTAAATGTGATTGGGCTAAGGATGGAGATATCAATAGTGCTATGTTTCATAGGATTATTAAGCAAAGACAGATTCATAATAAGGTCATTCAAATTGAAGATGGTAATGGCAGGGTTTGTAAAAAACCTGAGGAAATCCTTCAAGCTTTTGTTGAGTACTATACTGATTTGCTGGGTACTAATGCTAGTACAAGTGGCTTCTACACTAACATTGTTACCAAGGGCAAGCAGGTACTTGAAGAGGATTGGGGGCATCTTATTTCTATTCCAACTGCTGCTGAGATTAAACAAACTGTGTTCTCTATTCCTGATGATAAAAGTGCTGGACCTGATGGGTATTCCAGCTGTTTCTACAAAGCTGGGTGGGATATTTTGCGAGGGGATATTTGTAATGCTATTAGGGACTTCTTTAGCCAGGGGAAGCTGCTGAAACAACTCAATAGCACTAACTTGGTATTGATCCCTAAGGTGGATAATCCCATTTCTGTTAAAGAATTTCGTCCATTGGCTTGTTGCAATACTCTCTACAAAATTATATCCAAGCTACTTTGTTCTAGATTGGCTGAGGTGTTACCTAAACTTATTAACTCTTCTCAGTCTGCCTTTATTAAAGGGAGAAGTATCATGGGTAATATTTTAATTAGCCAAGACCTTGTGAGGCTATATATGAGGAGAAGTGATTCCCCTAGATGCTTGATGAAGGTAGATTTAAGAAAAGCTTATGACTCCATTGAGTGGAAGTTTGTGCAACAAATGCTCAAGAGTCTTAATTTCCCTCCTCAGTTCATTCAGATGATTATGCAATGCGTCACTACAACTACCTATTCTATTGTTATCAATGGTCAGATCCATGGTTTTTTTAAAGGCAAAAGGGGATTGAGGCAAGGGGACCCTCTTTCTCCTCTTCTTTTCACTTTGTGCATGGAGTATCTTAGTAGGTTGCTTGAGGAAATGTGTATAAAGCCTAATTTTACTTTCCATCCTCTCTGCAAGGGCACCAAGTTGACTCACCTTATGTTCGCTGATGACCTCCTCCTTTTTTGCAAGGGTGACATTAACTCTATTGTGACTATTATGGAGGCCTTCTCTTACTTTTCTGCTACTTCTGGCTTGAAGATTAGTAATGAGAAATCTGATATGATTCTTAATGGAGTCTCTAATGAGATTGAAGCTGCAATTCTTGATTATACTGGTTTTAAGAAAGGGACCCTTCCCTTTAAATATCTGGGGGTGAGAATCTCTCATAAAAGGCTGTCTAAAAATGATTGTAGTTTATTGGTGGATAGGATGGTGGCTAGAATTAGGGGCTGGAATAAGAGGAAGATTTCTTATACATGGAGACTCACCTTGGTTAAATCTGTGCTTAATACTATCCATTTGTATTGGGCACAAATTTTTATTTTGCCTGTGGGGATCATAGACAGAATTAAAGCTCTGTGCAGGAACTTCTTGTGGGAAGGCATAGACAATTATTCCAAAGCTCCTCTTGTAGCCTGGAGTACCATTTGTAAAGGGAAGGATAAGGGTGGTCTGGGTATGTTTGATAGTAAACAATGGAATGTAGCTGCTGTAGGGCGGCTGGTTTGGTGGATATACAGCAAAAAAGACCATCTTTGGATACAATGGATTGATAAAGTATACCTGAAAGGCAGAGGTTGGAAAGATTATATGCCTACTGCTGCGAGTTCATGGGCTTGGAGGAAAGTTTGTGAGGTGAAGGAGAAAATGAAGGATGCGTATGTAAATGATAAGTGGTTGGGGGGAGATGGTGAGTATACAATAGCTAGTGGTTATGAATGGCTTACTAGGAATGAGGATCAAAAAGTGCCCTGGACTAAGATTGTTTGGAACCATCTCAATGTTCCAAAACATTGTTTTATAATCTGGTTAATGAAGCAGGAAAGGCTCCTTACCCTTGACAGACTTAACAGGATGAGGGTTACCAGTCAGACTACATGCTATCTTTGTGGAGTGCACCCTGAAAATCATCAACATCTTTTTCAGGATTGTTACTATTCTAGAAAGTGTTACAACAATTTGAATGCGTGGTTGGACAAACAGGTGAGAACTTTGGTGAGCTCAGAACAAGTGCTGAGGATGCGAAGACTGTCAGGATTCATCAGGTTATTATTGAGTGCACTGGTTGTGGCTACTCAGTATCATATTTGGATGGCCAGGAATGTGTGCAGGAATGACATGTATGTGATCAGACCAGAGAAGCTTATTGAAGCAGTCAAGGAGGATTTAAAAATGAGATTGATGCACTGCCAGTTAGGACAGCTAAAAAGAGAGGATATTGTTTGGTGTATTGGTAGAGGTCTTATGTGTAAGGGTCATTAGTTGAGAGAAAGTAGGTGATGTCGTGTCTGTATGCCTAGTGATAACTGAACTGTATCAGGCTTGAGGTTTGTATTTCGGTTGGTGATGCCCATTGTGCCTATTTTAATACTACTTACATTTCCACCAAAATTTCATCAGTAAAGAAAAAGAATTATAGTAACATTGGATATAGTTATATGATAGTAATAACTCATTTGAAGAGTAAAATTAACAATATTATCAACGAAATTAGTGAGAGTGGTAGAAACAACGGGAGTAGTGAAGTAATCAATATTAATGCAACAATAGTGAAAGTAACAATAATTACGGCGGGAGTAGTGAAATTATCAATATTAATGCGCAGCAGTGACAGTAACAATAATTACGGCGGGAGTAGTTAAAGTAACAATGATTATGGGCAATTAGTGAATGTTATTACTATTGTTTCATTAATAAGAGTAAAATATTAATAGCGAGATTAGTGAATTTGTCTCAAAATTTATTTCATCATAATTTTAGGATATGTTATAAAAAATATATTAATGATAAATTTATGGGTTATGTAATTTTAAGTAATTTTATTTAATGAAAAAAGTTAATGGTAAGTAAAGGTAGCCTGGCCGAAGCCGGACACCAATACTAATACTATATATTAATTCCAGAAACCAATGGATTTCAATATAATTAAAGAAATCTATACAAATTAATTATATTATATAGTTTTAAATCGATAGCACCGTGTGATGGACCTGATAAAAAGATCTCAATGTAAATATTATATAATTTTGGTTAAAAGTATTATATAAAGATGCCTTGATGAAGAATATTCATGGAAATTACATTAAATTAAAGTAATTAAATTTAGAAAACACAAAAAGTGATTTTCCTTATAATAAACATGCCCCATTTATGGAATTAATTAGTACCATCATAGAATTATACATTAAATTAAATGTAGTAAAAGTAATAGTAGCAGCAACGAGATTAATAAAACTAAATTAAATGTAGTAAAAGTAATAGTAGCAGCAACAGGATTAATAAAAGTAACGGTATTAATGTGGGAGCAGTGACAGTTATAATTATGAGAGTGAAAGAAGTTAAAGTAACAACGAATGTAGTGAAAGTAACCGTGGTAACATTGAGTAAAAGTATGAACAATTAAATAACCAATCGACTCAAGGAAAATATTTTATTTATTTAAATATAGGCCGGATAAAATTAACGGGAATAATGAATTTAACAGAAAAAAATAGAGGAATTAATAAAAGAAACAATAGTAACCACGGGAGTAGTGAACGTCATAATATTAACAAAGAATGTCGTGAAAGTAATAATATTAATAGCGGGGTGGTGAACGTGTCTCATAATTTGAAAATAAATTTTACTTTTCACCATAATTACAAGATATGTCGTAGAAAAATATATTACAAATAGTAAACGTGTAAGTTAGACAACTCCAACATAGTTTATTTCATTGAAAATAGAATTAAACGGTAAATAGAGGTAGCCCGGACGAGGCCGGGCACCAAACCTAGTTTGTCTTAATCTTAAGACGGGTCAAATATCGCAGACAAGACAAAAACAAAGTCCATTAAGATTAGCAAAATGTTTGTTCAATTTATGCAAGTGTAGATATACGGTGTTTATTTAAACTCATTTGTTCTTAAGAAGGAAATATATTTGTCTTAAGAAAAATTTGCAGGATAATATGATAGACACAAAGTCTCATTTGTGACCAACAATATCCGTCACTTTGGAGTGACGGATACCATTTTACCTCACAAAGTACCCACTTTTTCTCTCTTTTAACACTATTCATGTGGTCCCCTTTCTCCACTAACCCATTTTGTTACCATTTTTACTCACAAAATATCCGCCACAAATGGTAACCCGTCACAAGGGAGACCAATTGGATGATAGAAACACGTAGCCAAATTTGAGTCGTCCCTGAATCATTATCTCTCATATTTATGTAGACATATAAATATGTACTTTCTCTGTCCCAATAAATAATTTACATTTGCTTAATTTTGTGATAGTTAAATAAAGCTAATATATACAAATAAATGAAGTATTTATTATTGTTTTGCCAGAAACAGCTCCTAAGCTATTATATGCCCACAAATAACATTATACCTTCAGTGGTACAATATTATCATACAACCAAGCTATATCTTATCGAATTTATGTATAATTTTTTTGAGCTTTCTTAAAGTTACTTTTTTATGTTTAAGTGAGTGAATTCAGAATTTTATGGTATAGCTCGACTTCTTTAAAACAAAACTCGAAAACTTTATTATATAGCTAGGGTTCTAGAGCATACAACTGGGTACAACTGGTCGTAGGATCTATTAACCGTTATATGCCCACTAATCTCGTATAATTGCCATATGATTTACCGAGCTTCTTAAGCATAAAAGAAGCCGCGCTGGCCGGATAGATGTTGAACAACACAAGGTGAAGAATAGGTGTCTCGATAGATTGGGAAGCACGGAGAACGGGAAGGCACCCCCCACTCACAACAGGGGGGAAAGAATATTACTCGTATACAACTAATCGATGAAATTGTCAATATTTCATAAATTTTAATGTTATTATTTCTAACTTATTTTTAAAGTCTTTTTTTTAACAATTTTTTTCCTGAAGACCGGGCCAGATGTATGTTCAACAACTCTTTTTAGAAACTCCGCATCTCCCAGCACAGTCGCTTCATACAACTCTCATTCCATCAACTATCCACTCCTTCATTTTTTGTCAACTCTGTGTTTCTTTCGGGCGATTTCCTTACCTAATGCTCAGTGATAAATTAATTCCCATTATATGGCTACTTGAAACATAATTCCCACCATATAGTTAAGCTAGGATTAAATAATCCAAAGCTAAGGAATGGAAAAAACAATAAAATTGAATTTTCCATAAGTATTGTCTTGTAAACAAAATTATTCCCTACATATTGTTACTTTAATCTGTAATTACAATTACGCTAAAAGAATTTAAAAATATTTTTGTTATTTATGTGTATTAATATTACTTAAAAAATACTCATACTTTTTTCATAACTTTATTTATATTTTGTGACAGAAATAGTCGGATTAAAATTTAACATCAAAGGTAGTACAAGTTTGAGTTATAATTCATCTTTTTTTTTTTCCCAATAAGTCATACATCAAATGTGAATTGTAAAAAAAAAAAACAAAAAGAAAAAAAAGAAAAAGAAGAAAAAAACTGTTGCAAAAAGAAAATGATAAAAAGATATATCGGGCACAAAAAATAAATCTATTAAAAAATTGTTTTTAAACTAATATTAATGTACTCAAATAAAAAATAAAATAGGTTTTTTTATCATAATTCTAATTTTAATTTTCTTATTATATAATATTATATTGTCAAATAATTATAATATATACCTAAATATGGCTTCTTAAAATTAAGCAATAAATAAGAATTAAAGTAAAAATATATAAGGAATAATTTTCATACAAGACTAGGGGTGTTAACGAGCCGAGCCGAGCCCGAGCTTGGCCTTGCTCGGCTTGTGCTCAAGAACCAAAACTCAAATTCGAGCCGATCTCGAGCTTACCTGAGCTTGAAAAAAATGTGCTCGTCATAAAGCTTGCGAGCTTTAACGTGAGCTCGAGCCAAACTCGAGCCCAAATTGAGCCTATATAGAATTGTTTATTTTTTTATTTTTTTTCTTTCGATTTTTTCAATAACAAGGCTCAAAGGTTATATGTAAAAATATTTGGCAAATCAGCAAGGAATTTGATATATGTGATACAAAAATATAGGGTTTTTTGCCAAAATAGCCGTTTAACTCAAACTATTTTCCAAAATAACGATTTTGTAAATCTAATTACCAAAATGGCCACCTAAGTTGTAAAGTTGCCATAAAAAAAGCTAAACAAATTTTTTTTTCAAATTTATTTATATTCCCTTAGAATAATACAAATATAAACAAAACTACGAAATAATTCTACAAAACTGAAAAACAAAAATATTTCAATGTTCAATGTTATTTTGGGAAAATTATCTATTGACCCATGAATCTATTTTTCACGTTTGATTGAAGGCCTGTGGATTTTTATTAAAAGTTTCAAAAGAACGTGCAATTGTATAAATACACTTTCATAAAATATTGTTTACAAAAAATAAGAATATGCATTAAAAAAATTGCAATTTTCTTGCTAATTGCCAAAGCGCTATCAGTAATGTAAGCCTAGTATTTCTAATCTTGTAGCTACTATTAATGTTGATTTTTTAGATGATTTCAATTTGTAAAAAGATTATAAGAATAATTTTCATATGTTATGAAAGTGAATGATTTCTTCATTTATCATGATAAACTTAAATAATTTTTCAAATTAAATTTGGATACTATGGTTAGTTAATATTTATAGTCATATTACTTTGTTATATGGCCATTTTGGTAAATATAGTAGACATATGATCATTATGGTAAATAGTTTAGACCACATGGCTATTTTGGCAAAATACCCCAAAAATATTATCATGATAAAATATTTTTTTTAAAATATGAGCAATATCTTATATAATCACACAAGTTCGAGCCGCTCGCGAGCTTTTCGAGTCGAGCCAGCCTTTGCTCAGCTTGACACTTTAAGCTCTCGAGTCGAGCCCGAGCTCGCACGAGTCGAGCTTTGACCGAGCCGATCTCGAGTAGCTCGCAAGCTGTCTCGTCTCATTAACAGCCCTATACAAGACAATACTTATAAAAAATCCAAGTATATGTTCTTTCCGATCCTTTTACATTGGGTTATCCAATCCTACCTTAACGATATGGTGAGAATTATTTTTCAAGTAATCATATAGTGAGAATTATATTATCTCACAGCATTATGTAAGAATCACCAGTTTCTTTCTCATATATTCCACTACTACCTCATCATTTATTTTATTGTTTTATAAAAAAAAAAAAAAAATTATAATTCTTTCTCATTCATTTGTAAACAACATTTTAATCATACAAATAGATCAGATGAAGTATTCAGTATTGTTTTGCCAGAACTTAAACAACTTCTAATGCTATTAATATGCCCACCAATCTCTTATAATTGTTTTAAAACTATTAGACATCTATCTAATAATTGTTTATTTGTGGTCGTAATAATAAATTGTCTTCTCTGCTTGGTCGGTTTGTCCAAGTAAAGGTATGAGCTGGGTCGATTATGATGTAATAACTAACTACTAATATAGGAAATAACTAATGATCAATAATACAAAAGATAGATAGTGGAAACAAATACATGTATAAATAAGTATAATATAAAAATGTGTTGGAAACACCTAGCCAAATTCGAGTCATCGCTAAATCATTATAACTAATGTCTATACTTAGACTTAACAAATGAGTCAATCAGATCAGGTTCGGATTACGTCATTTTTGGATTTGCAAGAGTTTAGGAAAGATAGGGTCATGTTCGAGTCAACTATTATCAAGTTAGGTAGGGATAAAATAATCAGTTTACAACAATAATCATTCGAGCTAGATTATACTACACTACTACAAATACAGGTAACTACAACGGCCTTTAACAACGCTTATTCACGAAAATCATCAAAAGACGTAGAATTGATGCCGCGAATTTTACCAAACTTAATTACAACGGTTCTGTGTTGTTAACCGTGGTTATTGGTTTTAACAACGGGTCATACTTGAAAAACCGTTGTTAATATAAAAACTAATAACAACGGTTGAATCTGTAATACATTTTAACCGTTGTTAATAATTTGGCGCAAAATTAGTGAAAAGTAATCACAACGGTTATATTAGAACCCGTTTTTAATACTTTTTAACAACGGTTGTAGACTCAATAACCGTTGTTATTAATGTTATGAAAATCTTAAAAACAACAAATTGCTTTATTCTTCTATACGCTACAAAACACAAACACAAGCTAATACTGCTACTATATCATCCTCCATTCCTCCCTGATCGTCTCTCTGTCTTCATCTCCGTCACTGTTGTCACCGTCTTCTCTCCCTCATCGTGTTTATCAATCAGGTATATATATATGTTTCTTAGCAACGCTTATAGATATAGGATTTTTTGGGTTATTATCTAATTTGTTGATAATTTAGCTTAATTGCTTTCCTGAATTTCGTTTATTTGTTTGCTTATTATTGTATTTTCTGAATTAGTTGCCTATTATTACGAATGTAGAATAATGACTCGAACATGGATGATTGATGCAAATATGAGTGACCGCAACTATAAGGATGGTTTTAGCTGAATTTTATGAAGTCGTTTCGAACAATTTGAAAGGTTCTTCTAGTATTGCATGTCCTTGTGAAAGATGTGGTAATATTAGTTATATGGCTTTTCCGGACGTTAAAATACACCTAGAAAAGTGGAGATTTAGTCGATCCTATACACGTTGGATTTTTCATGGGGAATCATTAGAGGAAGAGAATAGCTCTGAAGAAGATGATGTTGAGGTACACGAAAGGCTAACTAATGATCCTGAGTTTGCCGAGTTTTTTGAGTTGGAAGAGTTGGAAGTAGAGAGGTTGAATGTTGGGTCTATAGATAATGAAGAGAATGATGATGAGTCGATTGCTTTTGAAGATGTAGGTGAGGATACTAGTAATTGGGATGACCTTAACAACATGTATGAGAAGTTGTGTGAGTCTGAAGCACCTCTGTATCCTGGTTGTAAGTTCACAAAAATGTCGGCTGTGGTGAAGTTTTATAATATCAAGGGGGCAAATAGGGTGAGTGACACGTGTTTCAGTAGTTTTTTAGCCTTGATAAAGGAGTTGCTTCCTGATGGTAATGTTCTACCTGTTAAGACATATGAGGCAAAAAAACTAATAAGAGGAGTGGGTATGAAATATGAGAAAATACATGCATGTCCAAATGATTGCATATTGTATCGGAAATTATATCAAAACTTAACCAATTGTCCTAAATGTTTGGAGTGGCGTTATAAGGATAAGGAAGGGATCCCGACTAAGGTGTTGTGGTATTTTCCATTGATACCAAGAGTCATAAGGATTTATGCGAATCCCGATAATTCAAAAATGTTAACTTGGCATGAAACAGGAAGAATAAATGATGGAAAGCTAAGACACCCGGCAGATGGTATGCAATGGAAATCGTTCGACGCTAAGTATCCCGAGTTCGACAATGAACCTAAAAACTTACGTCTAGCGCTGTCCACTGATGGAATGAACCTACACGGAAACATGAGTAGCCAACATAGTACTTGGCCAGTAGTGTTGGCTATTTATAACTTACCTCCATATGTGTGCATGAAAAGAAAGTATTTGATGTTGTCGTTGTTAATTTTCGGCCCTAAACAACCTGGAAATGATATATATGTATATTTGGAACCTCTTCTAGATGATTTGCGATTGTTGTGGGATAGTGGGATAGAAGTATTTGATGCATATAAGAACGAAACTTTCAATTTGAGAGCGATGTTATTGTGTACAATATCTGACTATCCGGCTTATGGCGACCTTTCTGGGCAGACAGTTCATGGGAAAGAGGCTTGTCTATTGTGTGGGGAGGATATCGAGTCTAAATACTTGAAGACTTCTCGTAAGTATGTGTATATGGGAAATAGAAGGTTCTTGTATCATGACCATTGTTATCGCAAGATGCAGAAAGCATTCAATGGAAGACAAGAACTTGATTCAACCTCCTAGAATTTTGAGTGGGCATGAAGTTTATCAGAAAGTAAAGCATATTGAGACAGATTATGGGAAGAAGAGCGGCTCTAAATTGTCTACTCGTGGGTATAAGAAAAGATCCATATTTTTTTATAAACTTCCATATTGGCCTGACCTGGAGGTCAGGCATTGCCTCGATTTCATGCACATTGAGAAAAATGTCTGTGATAATATTATCAATACCCTTCTGAATGTTCCTGGTAAAACAAAGGATAACGCCGCAGCTAGGGAAGATATGAAAATGATGGGTATTAGGCTAGAGTTGACACCACAGAAGAGAGGTAATCGTACATTTTTACCGCCAGCAGCTTATACCCTTTCACGGAATGAGAAAAAAGAGTTTTGTGCATGCTTGAATGGAATTAAAGTGCCACATGGTTATTCGTCGAACATCAAAAGCCTAGTGTCGATGCAAGACCTAAAACTCACCGGGTTAAAGTCACATGATTGTCACACTTTGATGCAACAATTACTACCTGTGGCTATTCGTTCCATTTTACCTGAAAAGGTAAGATATGCTATAACTAGATTCTGTCTCTTCTTCCAGTCCATATGCGAGAAAGTCATCGATCCCGATGACGCGGATTCATTGCAGGACCTCGTTGTAACCACTCTTTGTCAGTTGGAAATGTATTTCCACCCTCTTTCTTCACTATCATGATTCATCTGACCATTCACTTGGTTAGGGAGATTTTTTACCTTGGGCCCGTGTACTTGAGATACCAGTATCCTTTCGAAAGATTGATGAAAGTCTACAAGGACTATACATCTAATTGGTATCGTCCGGAAGATTGTATTGCTGAACGCGCTATTTTAGACGAAGCTCTTTCATATTGTTACGCTCATCTCTCCCCTGAGGAGTTGATAGGCATTTCTAAGAATCGTCATAGTGACTGGATGAACGGAAAAGGTATTAGGGGGCGGGTTGAAAAAATTGTGACACGTGAAATGTTGCATTTAGCACATACGTATGTGCTAAACAACGAAGATGAGGTGCAACCTTATATTCAACAACACAAAGATGAGCTCAAATACGATCACCCAAACAAGACCGAGAAGTGGATTGCAAACGAGCATACGAAGACGTTTGCAGAGTGGTTTAGGAATATTGTCTTAGAGTGTACGAATCAAACTGGTGATGACATCTCTCCTAGGTTACTACGTCTTGGTTTAGGTCCAAATGCCAGGGTCACCTTTTACAGCAGTTTTGCCATTAATGGATATACTTTTTACACCCGTGAGCAAGATGAGTTGAGCACAATGCAAAATAGTGGTGTGAGTTCTGAATTTGAGGCAATGCACTTTGCTACTTCAAAAGATAAAAAGCCTATTTGGGGAAAATGCCTTTATTATGGTGTTATTCAAGAAATATTGGTACTAGATTACATTGATTTCACAATGCCTTTGTTTCGATGTAACTGGGTTGATAACAACCTCCATTGTGTCCGAAAGGATAAGATGGGATTTACGTTGATCAATCTGGGTAAGGTTGGCAATAATAAGGATGATCCTTTCATAATGGCATCCTAAGCTAAACAAGTGTTCTATGTCACCGATCCTATGGATAAGAAGTGGTCTGTTGTACTGTCTATAAGGAGTAGAAGGAGTAGTCCATCCGATAATGGTGATGATGATCAGGATGTCGTTTTTGAGGGAATGGATCACTCTACCACTGTATCTTATTTCGACGATGTTGACACTGATCATGAGGACACTGAAAGCATCTATATGCGTGATGACCATGGTGAAGGTATTTGGGTTAACGAAGAAACTATGACATCCAAGAAACGTCCCCGATCCAGAGATGGTTCATCAAGACACAGTGATATGGACGACCAACATTTTGAGTCATTTTCAGACCAATAATTTGATGGTTTAATTTATTGGTAAATCAATAATGGTCATTGTTAAATAAAAATTCCCAAATTTGCATGGCATGGTAAATCATGTAGCTTAGATATGCAGTATGCATGCATGCTGGTGTTGTCTTATTTTCTTGATCTTATTATTAGATGTGGATGCTGGTGTTGAAATTGCTGAATAATGTTGCAGTATATCACTACTACAAATACAGGCAACCACAACGGCCCTTTAACAACGCTTATTCACGAAAATCATCAAAACACGTTGTAGAATTTATTCGCTTAATTTTACCAAACTTAATGACAACGGTTATGTGTTGTTAACCGTTGTTATTGGTTTTAACAACGGGTCATACTTAAACAACCGTTGTTAATGAAAAAACTAATAACAACGGTTAAATTTTAACCGTTGTTAATGGTTTGGCGCCAAATTAGTGAAAAGTAATCACAACGGTTATATTAGAACCCGTTTTTAATACGTTTTAACAACGGTTGTAGACTCAATAACCGTTGTTATTAATATTATGAAAATCTTAAGAACAACATATTGCTTTATTCTGCTATACGCTACAAACACAAACACAAGCTAATACTGCTACTATATCATCCTCCATTCCTCCCTGATCGTCTCTCTGTCTTCATCTCCGTCACTGTTGTCACGTCTTCTCTCCCTCATCGCGCGTGTTTATCAATCAGGTATATATATGTTTCTTAGCAATGCTTATTATAACTAGATATAGGATTTTTTGGGTTATTATCTAATTTGTTGATAATTTAGCTTAATTGCTTTCCTGAATTTCGTTTATTTGTTTGCCTATTATTGTATTTTCTGAATTAGTTGCCTATTATTACGAATGTAGAATAATGACTCGAACTTGGATGATTGATGCAAATATGAGTGACCGCACCTACAAGGATGGTTTAGCTGAATTTTATGAATTCTTTTCGAACAATTTGAAAGGTTCTTCTAGTATTGCATGTCCTTGTGAACGATGTGGTAATATTAGCTATATGGCTTTTCCGGACGTTAAAATACACCTAGAAAAGTGGAGATTTAGTCGATCCTATACACTTTGGATTTTTCATGGGGAATCATTAGAGGAAGAGAATAACTCTGAAGAAGATGATGTTGAGGTACACGAAAGGCTAACTGATGATCCTGAGTTTGCCGAGTTTTTTGAGTTGGAAGAGTTTGAAGTAGAGAAGTTGAATGTTGGGTCTATAGATAATGAAGAGAATGATGATGAGTCCATTGCTTTTGAAGATGTAGGTGATGACACTAGTAATTGGGATGACCTTAACAACATGTATGAGAAGTTGTGTGAGTCCGAAGCACCTCTGTATCCTGGTTGTAAGTACACAAAAATGTCGAATTTTGTGGTGAAGTTGTATAATATCAAGGGGGCAAATGGGGTGAGTGACACGTGTTTCACTAGTTTTTAGCCTTGATAAAGGAGTTGCTTCCAGATGGTAATGTTCTACCTGTTAAGACATATGAGGCGAAAAAACTAATAAGAGGAGTGGGTATGAAATATGAGAAAATACATGCATGTCCAAATGATTGCATATTGTATCGGAAATTATATCAAAACTTAACCAATTGCCCTAAATGTTTGGAGTGGCGTTATAAGGATAAGGAAGGGATCCCGGCTAAGGTGTTGTGGTATTTTCCATTGATACCAAGAGTCATAAGGATTTATGCGAATCCCGATGATGCAAAAATGTTAACTTGGCATGAAACAGGAAGAATAAATGATGGAAAGCTAAGACACCCGGCAGATGGTAAGCAATGGAAATCGTTCGACGCTAAGTATCCCGAGTTCGGCAATGAACCTAGAAACTTACGTCTAGCGCTGTCCACTGATGGAATGAACCCACACGGAAACATGAGTAGCCAACATAGTACTTGGCCAGTAGTGTTGGCTATTTATAACTTACCTCCATATGTGTGCATGAAAAGAGAGTATTTGATGTTGTCGTTGTTAATTTCAGGCCCTAAACAACCTGGAAATGATATAGATGTATATTTGGAACCTCTTCTAGATGATTTGCGATTGTTGTGGGATAGTGGGATAGAAGTATTTGATGCATATAAGAACGAAACTTTCAATTTGAGAGCGATGTTATTGTGTACAATAACCGACTATCCGGCTTATGGCGACCTTTCGGGCACACGCAGTTCATGGGAAAGAGGCTTGTCCATTGTGTGGGGAAGATATCGAGTCTGAATACTTGAAGTCTTCTCGTAAGTATGTGTATATGGGAAATAGGAGGTTCTTGTCTCATGACCATTGTTATCGCAAGATGTAGAAAGCATTCAATGGAAGACAAGAACTTCGTCAACCTCCTAGAATTTTGAGTGGGCATGAAGTTTATCAGAAAGTAAAGCATATTGAGATAGATTATGGGAAGAAGAGCGGCTCTAAATTGTCTACTCGTGGGTATAAGAAAAGATCCATATTTTTTGATAAACTTCCATATTGGCCTGACTGGAGGTCAGGCATTGCCTCGATTTTATGCACATTGAGAAAAATGTCTGTGATAATATTATCAATACCCTTCGAATGTTCCTGGTAAAACAAAGGATAACGCCGCAGCTAGGGAAGATATGAAAATGATGGGTATTAGGCTAGAGTTGGCACCACGGAAGAGAGGTAATCGTACATTTTTACCGCCAGTAGCTTTTACCCTTTCACGGAATGAGAGAAAAGAGTTCTGTGCATGCTTGAATGGAATTAAAGTGCCACATGGTTATTCGTCGAACATCAAAAGCCTAGTGTCGATGCAAGACCTAAAACTCACCGGGTTAAAGTCACATGATTGTCACACTTTGATGCAACAATTACTACTGGTGGCTATTCGTTCCATTTTACCTGAAAAGGTAAGATATGCTATAACTAGATTCTGTCTCTTCTTCCAGTCCATATGCGAGAAAGTCATCGATCCCGATGACGCGGATTCATTGCAGGACCTCGTTGTAACCTCTCTTTGTCAGTTGGAAATGTATTTTCCACCCTCTTTCTTCACTATCATGATTCATCTGACCATTCACTTGGTTAGGGAGATTTTGTACCTTGGGCCCGTGTACTTGAGATACCAGTATCCTTTCGAAAGATTGATGAAAGTCTACAAGGACTATACATCTAATTGGTATCGTCCGGAAGATTGTATTGCTGAACGCGCTATTTTAGACGAAGCTCTTTCATATTGTTACGCTCATCTCTCCCCTGAGGAGTTGATAGGCATTTCTAAGAATCGTCATAGTGACTGGATGAACGGAAAAGGTATTAGGGGGCGGGTTGAAAAAATTGTGACACGTGAAATGTTGCATTTAGCACATACGTATGTGCTAAACAACGAAGATGAGGTGCAACCTTATATTCAACAACACAAAGATGAGCTCAAATACGATCACCCAAACAAGACCGAGAAGTGGATTGCAAACGAGCATACGAAGACGTTTGCAGAGTGGTTTAGGAATATTGTCTTAGAGTGTACGAATCAAACTGGTGATGACATCTCTCCTAGGTTACTACGTCTTGGTTTAGGTCCAAATGCCAGGGTCACCTTTTACAGCAGTTTTGCCATTAATGGATATACTTTTTACACCCGCGAGCAAGATGAGTTGAACACAATGCAAAATAGTCGTGTGAGTTCTGAATTTGAGGCAATGCACTTTGCTACTTCAAAAGATAAAAAGCCTATTTGGGGAAAATGCCTTTATTATGGTGTTATTCAAGAAATATTGGTACTAGATTACATTGATTTCACAATGCCTTTGTTTCGATGTAACTGGGTTGATAACAACCTCCATTGTGTCCGAAAGGATAAGATGGGATTTACGTTGATCAATCTGGGTAAGGTTGGCAATAATAAGGATGATCCTTTCATAATGGCATCCTAAGCTAAACAAGTGTTCTATGTCACCGATCCTATGGATAAGAAGTGGTCTGTTGTACTGTCTATAAGGAGTAGAAGGAGTAGTCCATCCGATAATGGTGATGATGATCAGGATGTCGTTTTTGAGGGAATGGATCACTCTACCACTGTATCTTATTTCGACGATGTTGACACTGATCATGAGGACACTAAAAGCATCTATATGCGTGATGACCATGGTGAAGGTATTTGGGTTAACGAAGAAACTATGACATCCAAGAAACGTCCCCGATCCAGAGATGGTTCATCAAGACACAGTGATATGGACGACCAACATTTTGAGTCATTTTCAGACCAATAATTTGATGGTTTAATTTATTGGTAAATCAATAATGGTCATTGTTAAATAAAAATTCCCAAATTTGCATGGCATGGTAAATCATGTAGCTTAGATATGCAGTATGCATGCATGCTGGTGTTATCTTATTTTCTTGATCTTATTATTAGATGTGGATGCTGGTGTTGAAATTGCTGAATAATGTTGCAGTATATCACTACTACAAATACAGGCAACCACAACGGCCCTTTAACAACGCTTATTCACGAAAATCATCAAAACACGTTGTAGAATTTATTCCGCGAATTTTACCAAACTTAATGACAACGGTTATGTGTTGTTAACCGTTGTTATTGGTTTTAACAACGGGTCATACTTAAACAACCGTTGTTAATGAAAAAACTAATAACAACGGTTAAATTTTAACCGTTGTTAATGGTTTGGCGCCAAATTAGTGAAAAGTAATCACAACGGTTATATTAGAACCCGTTTTTAATACGTTTTAACAACGGTTGTAGACTCAATAACCGTTGTTATTAATATTATGAAAATCTTAAGAACAACATATTGCTTTATTCTGCTATACGCTACAAACACAAACACAAGCTAATACTGCTACTATATCATCCTCCATTCCTCCCTGATCGTCTCTCTGTCTTCATCTCCGTCACTGTTGTCACGTCTTCTCTCCCTCATCGCGCGTGTTTATCAATCAGGTATATATATGTTTCTTAGCAATGCTTATTATAACTAGATATAGGATTTTTTGGGTTATTATCTAATTTGTTGATAATTTAGCTTAATTGCTTTCCTGAATTTCGTTTATTTGTTTGCCTATTATTGTATTTTCTGAATTAGTTGCCTATTATTACGAATGTAGAATAATGACTCGAACTTGGATGATTGATGCAAATATGAGTGACCGCACCTACAAGGATGGTTTAGCTGAATTTTATGAATTCTTTTCGAACAATTTGAAAGGTTCTTCTAGTATTGCATGTCCTTGTGAACGATGTGGTAATATTAGCTATATGGCTTTTCCGGACGTTAAAATACACCTAGAAAAGTGGAGATTTAGTCGATCCTATACACTTTGGATTTTTCATGGGGAATCATTAGAGGAAGAGAATAACTCTGCAGAAGATGATGTTGAGGTACACGAAAGGCTAACTGATGATCCTGAGTTTGCCGAGTTTTTTGAGTTGGAAGAGTTGGAAGTAGAGAAGTTGAATGTTGGGTCTATAGATAATGAAGAGAATGATGATGAGTCCATTGCTTTTGAAGATGTAGGTGATGACACTAGTAATTGGGATGACCTTAACAACATGTATGAGAAGTTGTGTGAGTCTGAAGCACCTCTTTATCCTGGTTGTAAGTTCACAAAAATGTCTATTTGTGGTGAAGTTGTATAATATCAAGGGGGCACAAATGGGGTGAGTGACACGTGTTTCACTAGTTTTTTAGCCTTGATAAAGGAGTTGCTTACAGATGGTAATGTTCTACCTGTTAAGACATATGAGGCGAAAAAACTAATAAGAGGAGTGGGTATGAAATATGAGAAAATACATGCATGTCCAAATGATTGCATATTGTATCGGAAATTATATCAAAACTTAACCAATTGCCCTAAATGTTTGGAGTGGCGTTATAAGGATAAGGAAGGGATCCCGGCTAAGGTGTTGTGGTATTTTCCATTGATACCAAGAGTCATAAGGATTTATGCGAATCCCGATGATGCAAAAATGTTAACTTGGCATGAAACGGGAAGAATAAATGATGGAAAGCTAAGACACCCGGCAGATGGTAAGCAATGGAAATCGTTCGACGCTAAGTATCCCGAGTTCGGCAATGAACCTAGAAACTTACGTCTAGCGCTGTCCACTGATGGAATGAACCCACACGGAAACATGAGTAGCCAACATAGTACTTGGCCAGTAGTGTTGGCTATTTATAACTTACCTCCATATGTGTGCATGAAAAGAGAGTATTTGATGTTGTCGTTGTTAATTTCCGGCCCTAAACAACCTGGAAATGATATAGATGTATATTTGGAACCTCTTCTAGATGATTTGCGATTGTTGTGGGATAGTGGGATAGAAGTATTTGATGCATATAAGAACGAAACTTTCAATTTGAGAGCGATGTTATTGTGTACAATAACTGACTATCCGGCTTATGGCGACCTTTCTGGGCACACAGTTCATGGGAAAGAGGCTTGTCCATTGTGTGGGGAAGATATCGAGTCTGAATACTTGAAGTCTTCTCGTAAGTATGTGTATATGGGAAATAGAAGGTTCTTGTCTCATGACCATTGTTATCGCAAGATGTAGAAAGCATTCAATGGAAGACAAGAACTTCGTCAACCTCCTAGAATTTTGAGTGGGCATGAAGTTTATCAGAAAGTAAAGCATATTGAGATAGATTATGGGAAGAAGAGCGGCTCTAAATTGTCTACTCGTGGGTATAAGAAAAGATCCATATTTTTTGATAAACTTCCATATTGGCACGACTGGAGGTCGAGGCATTGCCTCGATTTCATGCACATTGAGAAAAATGTCTGTGATAATATTATCAATACCCTTCTGAATGTTCCTGGTAAAACAAAGGATAACGCCGCAGCTAGGGAAGATATGAAAATAATGGGTATTAGGCTAGAGTTGGCACCACAGAAGAGAGGTAATCGTACATTTTTACCGCCAGCAGCTTTTACCCTTTCACGGAATGAGAGAAAAGAGTTCTGTGCATGCTTGAATGGAATTAAAGTGCCACATGGTTATTCGTCGAACATCAAAAGCCTAGTGTCGATGCAAGACCTAAAACTCACCGGGTTAAAGTCACATGATTGTCACACTTTGATGCAACAATTACTACCTGTGGCTATTCGTTCCATTTTACATGAAAAGGTAAGATATGCTATAACTAGATTCTGTCTCTTCTTCCAGTCCATATGCGAGAAAGTCATCGATCCCGATGACGCGGATTCATTGCAGGACCTCGTTGTAACCTCTCTTTGTCAGTTGGAAATGTATTTTCCACCCTCTTTCTTCACTATCATGATTCATCTGACCATTCACTTGGTTAGGGAGATTTTGTACCTTGGGCCCGTGTACTTGAGATACCAGTATCCTTTCGAAAGATTGATGAAAGTCTACAAGGACTATACATCTAATCGGTATCGTCCGAAAGGTTGTATTTCTGAACGCGCTATTTTAGACGAAGTTCTTTCATATTGTTACGCTCATCTCTCCCCTGAGGAGTTGATTGGCGTTCCTAAGAATCGTCATAGTGATTGGATGACCGGAAAAGGTATTAGGGGCCGGGTTGAAAAAATTGTGACACGTGAAATGTTGCATTTAGCACACATGTATGTGCTAAACAACGAAGATGAGGTGCAACCTTATATTCAACAACACAAAGATGAGCTCAAATACGATCACCAAAACAAGACCGAGAAGTGGATTGCGAACGAGCATACGAAGACGTTTCAAGAGTGGTTTAGGAATATTGTCTTACGGTATCGATCAAACTGGTGATGACATCTCTCCTAGGTTACTACGTCTTGGTTTAGGTCCAAATGCCGGGGTCACCTTTTACAACAATTTTGCCATTAATGGATATACTTTTTACACCCGCGAGCAAGATGAGGTGAGCACAATGCAAAATAGTGGTGTGAGTTCTGAATTTGAGGCAATGCACTTTGCTACTTCAAAAGATAAAAAGCCTATTTAGGGAAAATGCCTTTATTATGGTGTTATTCAAGAAATATTGGTACTAGATTACATTGATTTCACAATGCCTTTGTTTCGATGTAACTGGGTTGATAACAACATCCATTGTGTCCGAAAGGATAAGATGGGATTTACGTTGGTCAATCTGGGTAAGGTTGGCAATAATAAGAATGATCCTTTCATAATGGCATCCCAAGCTAAACAAGTGTTCTATGTCACCGATCCTATGGATAAGAAGTGGTGCATTGTCTGTCTATAAGGAAAAGAAGGAGTAGTCCATCCGATAATGATGATGATGATCAGGATGTCGTTTTTGAGGGAATGGATCGGTCTACCTTTGTATCTTATTTCGACGATGTTGACACGATCATGAGGACACTGAAAGCATCTATATGCGTGATGACCATGGTGAAGGTATTTGGGTTAACGAAGAAACTATGACATCCAAGAAACGTCCCCGATCCCGAGATAGTTCATCGGACACAAAAGTATGCATGCATCTTTGGTGTAAGTTGTCTTATTTTCTTGATCTTATTATTAGATGTGGATGGTGTTGAAATTGCTGAATAATGTTGCGGTATGTATTGTTACAGTTTGACCGTAATGGAATTCTGATAATTTTTTAAAAAAAAAAGAGGTTCAACAATAACAACGGTTATATTTAAATTACCCGTTGTTAATACTTTCAACAACGGGTAAGTAGTACCTCTACCCGTTGTCAATTATTTTTTTTGACATATTTCATTTTGGCGCAAATTTGGTGAACATATATTACAACGGGTATATTTTACCCGTTGTAATAAACTTTTGACAACGGTTGACTTTTATTGACCCGTTGTTATTAACATACAACAACGGTTTTGTTTTGAGCACCCGTTGTCAATAGTTTGTCTTAATAAAAAACTAATATAGAAACCCATCCAGCATGCCATACACAAACACACACAACATTATTACTCCAACCGTTGGTATCCTGTGTTAATTCTTCTCTCTTCCTCGCTTTTTACATTTCGTCGCCCGCCGCCGCCCGATTTAAAGCCCGATTCCGTTGCCTTCCCTTATCATCCTGCTCGTTCTCTTTATCATCATCATCAACATGTATGTTCACTTTAATTTTGTGTTTCGTCATTAGGGTTTTAAGACGATCATCTTGTTTCTTTTTTCATGCATCTATTTGTTTTTCGTTTTCTTTGTTATCTTTATCATCCCGCATCATCTACTTTACTCCTCTTATCAGGGTTTAGGATTTTAGAAGCTCAATCTGTTGTTTTAAATTTTCATTCCTATTAGGGTTTAGGGTTTTAGATAATACTCTGCATGTACGTTGTTAAGTTGTTCATTTCATATATCATTCATATTTGGGTTTTAGGATTATCATGGGTGAAAAACGTAAAAGAAGTCAAAAGAATAATGAGCCTGGTGATAATAAGCCTGGTGAGAGGGGTGCTACGAAGTGCAAGAGAGTCCTTGCAGCTATAGCCGCTAAATGACCGTTCGAAATAACATGGAGTGAGATGGGTTTCCCTCTTGGTCCAAATGCGGGTCTTTTCTCCGGTTGGATTGGTGCTTGCACAAGACAGTTTGTGCCTATCCATTTAGATGATGTCAGAACTTTGAATCCAAAATTGGCGGAGTTATACTTGGCTCGTGTAAAGGAAGGCTTTATTATACCCGATAAAAGCCATGATGAGTATTTAATGCATAAGGCGGCGGATGTCCTGAGCGGTGGAAGTGTGGCGTTGCTAGGGATTGGTTGTATGTGGACAAGGCAACGGGGAGATGCGTAAGAGCCCACCGGAAAACAAGTGTCCCACCATCAAGCAGGAAAAATGGGATCTTTTCAAAAGATGAGAACTACCGAGAAGTTTCAGGTTAAATATCCTCGCCTTTTAACGATTTACCTATCATTTTTTAATTAATGAGTCCTTTATATAATCTTTTTATTATCTCATCTACTTGCGCTTTTATATAATTATTTGAAGGCCGTTAGCAAAAGAAATCGTGCTAACATTTCATGCAAGAAGGGGAAGTTCTATGGTTCTCGAGGCGATTCTGAGAAAGATAGAAGAGGACCTCGTAAGTAGCATGCATTATTGCCATGTGAGACTTTATTTTTTAATCACACTTGGACTTGCATTGATACACATTTACGTGTATAAATGTTACCATGTTAATGTGTAGGTGGCAAAGGGAGTGAAAGAGGTGGATCGGCATGTAACTTATAAACATGGGCACACGCCTAAAGGATCCCGGTCGTCGCATGACAAATACGATGAGGAAGTTTTGGCCAACATAGTAAGCATTATTTTATTAAGACGAGTTCATTACTAACTTTATTATTTTAGTCACAAATATAATTTGAAGGTTATTTAATATATTATAGGATAACGTATTGAAAGAGGTAGAAGAAGGAAATTCACTCCCGTGGTCGTAATGACGTTCTTGCTAGAGCGATCGGCCGACCGAACATCCAGGTCGTTTGAGGGGCGTCCGTTACAGGTTGGAGTAACGAAATATTATGGGAAAACGCCGAGATAAAGAAGAAAAGGAAGACTAAGTCTGAGAACGCTGACATGGTAACATTTATTCTATTATTTTCATTTAAGTTCAATTCACATGTTATTGTTGGGATAAAAATTGCTGACACATTACATTCTTGGCAAGCGACTTGATTAATGGCATCCGTACTACTAAAGTGAATCTTGGAGGTAAGCTTTCGAAGAAGAAGTGAAGATGATGGAGGATGTCATTTCTAAAGGGGTAATAATAAGGTACAACAGATTGGTGAAGAGGCCGCTACTACCTTGGCAATACATGAGAAGGAAGTATCGGTCAACGAGATTCAGAAAGATCAGGTACCTAATAATGCTTCTGAAGTTGTAACAACTAAAGCCGATCAGGTACCTAATACTTCCTTATTTTTCTTTTGTTTTTTTTTTGGGTAAGATCAGGGGGTGTGTTCACTGCCAACTTCTGACATGGTGCCATTGAATTGGTTAATTTTATTAGGTAAATAATGGGTCTGAAAAGGAGATGCAACTTGATGAGAAGACGGCTGATGGAAAACAGCATACATCCCCTTCAAGTCAGTTCCCTGTTTTCAGTAAGGTATGCATGAAGTGTTTAATTAGTTAAATTTATATGAATGCTGAAGTTTGTGCAAAAATCGGCCTGAGACAGAAAGCGTTTTTGCAAAATCTTTTGAATGCTGAAGCGTTTTTGCAAAGATATAATAATGTATGTGTATATTCTTCAGGCCGTAAACAAGAGGCCAGTTATTCTTGCTGACCCTAATAGAATCGAAAAGCCACCTGTGCGTGTTGGCCGGGGTCTCGTAGAAAACAAATCTGCAGCAGCGGAAACTGTAGTTCATGGCGAAAAACTTTTGCCGAATCATAGAATAGTAGAGATAACTACAGTCAATCCAGGCCATGAAAAATTTCCATTGCCTGTCCCAGTTCGTGACGACATTACCATTCTGGGAGATGCGCTTGGAAGTTTCATCCAATGGCACGATACTCACATCTACTTGGCGAAGATATCTCGCCGCCTCACTGAGAGCGGAAAGTAGTTGGGGTTAAGAAGAAATACCTTTATATATATATATGTGTTACATTTTTAATTGTTGAATGTTTTTATATGTTAAATTTATATGTTATTTTTTTTTTGTAGGGAACAAAAAAGGCGGCTTTGGCGGATAAGCCTAAGTCCACAGACATGCCAACGACCTCGACTTCACAACAACTTGATGAGGTATGTATTTAATTAACTTCTCCATTTTTTTAAAAATTAACCTCGCCCCTTTATTTATATTTTGTCTGTATTTATAAAAAGCATGGTAATTTTGTGTAGGGGACAAAAAAGACTGATAAGCCTAAGTCCCCAGTCTTACCTGCTACTACTACCTCATCATTGAAAGAGCAGGTTGACGAGGTATTTAATTAAGTACGCTTTTATTTTTATTACTCCAACTAGGATATGTTACCTTTGGATTTTTTATTATTTTAATTATCTATACTACATGTGTAGGCTGGTGGTAGTAGCACCACATCAAAGACTCATGCTTTCCAGTAGTGAAAGTTAGGAGTATAAACTCCACAAAATATAAAGGGAAGGATTACATGCAAAAAGTAAGAACGGGGACGATGATGAGACTGTATGAGGAGGCTGGCCATCGCATGGCCTCCGAGCAAAGCGATAATTATTCCGCTCGAGGAGGATATTCTAGGGGTGAGCGCCAAGCGCTTATATCATGGGATCCGCTAGCCGTATGGGCTGGACTAGACCAGATTGATATAGCACACATATTTGTTTGGATGAAGTAAGTTTCTTAATAAATAATTTCATAGTCTAATATTCGACTACTAGGTAGATAGTGTTTTAAATACCGGAATTAATACCGTAATAATGTAGGATATTGCAATTGAGAGTGATCCCCGAGAAGAATATTCCATCTGATCAATACGGATTCCTGTGCCCCTATGTTTTATCTTTATTTATTCCGGATTTCTCGTTCGAACAACGGGTAGATTATATTGCTCAGCAATTGACGACAACCAAGAAGCTGATTTTTGGCGCTTATAATGAAAAAAGGGTAATAAACAAATTAATATTACGTTTCCCCCTACAATTGCATTTTCATAACTAATATATGTACTTGTTAATAATGATGATGTCTCTTGATGTAGGACTCATTGGGTGCTAGCAGCCATCATGCCGACAAAGAAAAAAGTTTTCTGATTGGACTCTTTACATCATCAACCAAGCGAGACTTTTAAGCACTTGATTAAAATGTAAGTTTATAATACTGATTTATTTATAATAACATTTTCAATTTTTATTTATAGAAAAAAACTCGTTCATGTTTTTGCCCCTAAAAAAATTAGTTTTTGCCTCCTTTTTTATTTTTTAAAAAAAGGGCCTTTAAGAAGAAAAGAGCAAACGAGGAGGATCAACCCACGAACGATTCTGATGTTGGCCCTGATTTTATTACGATAACAGGGGTACGTGCTCAAATACAATAACATTAAGTGCAAAATCTGTGTTTAATACTAATACAATACCTAAAGTTCAAGATTCTGATGTGAGCCTTCTCTCGTCTGTTTTTTTTATGTAATAATAGGCCCCCTCGACCGGATAGCATACAATGTGGATACTACGCTTGTCGGTTCATGTTGGAGATTATTAGGCGTAGATATCTCGTTATTCCAGAAAGGGTTAGTAATAATTTAAACATGTGTTTATTACTTTTTTTTTAAATTAGAGCTAATGTTGTCTTGCAATTGCTGCTATATATACCATGATGTTGCTAATGTTGTCTTGCTTCCTGCTATATATACCATAATGTATTCTCTTTGTTTTTTCCGCAGTATGTAATCAACCAGTCACAACAGATTGAGCAATACTCAAGTATAGATATAGACGAGGTAAGAGACATGTGGGGCAACTACGTCTTAGAATATATATAGATAGAAATGCATGATACTATACTCACAGTTTAGATCAGCTTATTAGTAATTTTTTTGTTGAAGTTAGGGAATGATTAATTAGTTCATGTAAATTCAACTCCTTGTAATTATATATATGTATATATAATGCTGCTGTTGTGGTTGAATTGAATCTATTGAGTTGATGAACCCGCTATGATTTATCTTTGGTCTTTGGTATATGGTCTTTCTTGATATATGCGAGGTTTTGAATGGCATGAAACAAATTTAATTTTTCAGAACATTAGGTGTACGTAATAAAAACGGTTACTAAAAAAAATCGTTGTGAATACCTTTCACAACGGTTAATAAAACTAACACCGTTGTGAATGACATTTACAAATACCCGCGCATAATATTCAACAACAAGTTTTAATCAAAGAACCGTTGTTAAAAGTATTCACAATTTTGGAGGTAAAATTACAACAACGGGTATTAAACAAAGAACCGTTGTTACTAACAATTTCAACAACGGGTATGTAACATAAACCCGTTGTCAAAAGACTTCACAATTTTGGAGGGAAAGTTACAACTACGGTTATACATACGACAACCGTTGTTATATAATTCCCTCCAAAATTTTGAAACACTTTCCACAACGGAGAGCATCCAATAACAACGGCTTTTAACCGTTGTGAATAATTTAGACAACGGTTCCACTAAATAAGCAAACCGTTGTAAATACCTTCTACAACGGCCGCTTTAACAACGTCCGCTTTTTTATTTTACAACGGTTTTTACCCGTTGTTATAGGCTGTATCTGTAGTAGTGTATGGTGCTTCTGCTGTTACAGTATGTATTGTTATAGGTTTGGACTGTAATGGAATTACAGTAGTTTTAAAAAAAAAAAGGTTCAACAATAACAACGGTTATATTTAAATTACCCGTTGTTAATACTTTCAACAACGGTTATAGTTACATTACCCGTTGTTATTACAATCAACAACGGTTATAGTTACATTACCCGTTGTTATTACTTTCAACAACGGTTGTAGTACCCCTACCCGTTGTCATTGATTTTTTTGACATATTTCATTTTGGCGCAAATTTGGTGAAAATATATTACAACGGGTATATTTTAAACGTTGTAATAAAGTTTTGACAACGGTTGACTTTTATTGACCCGTTGTTATTAACATATAACAACGGTTTTGCTTTGAGCACCCGTTGTCAATAGTTTGTCTTAATAAAAAACTAATTTACAAACACATACATCATACCACACAAACACACACAACACCAGTTCAACCGTTGGTATCCTGAGTTTATTAATCTCTCTTCCTCGCTTAATTTCTACATTCTCGTTGCCGGCCGTCGCCCAGTTTCCGACGCCCAGATTCCGTTGCCTTCCCTTATCATCCTGCTCGTTCTCTTTATCATCATCATCATCAGGTATGTTCACTTTAATTTTGTGTTTCGTCATTAGGGTTTTAAGACGATCATCTTTTTTCTTTTTCATGCATCTGTTTGTTTTTCGTCTTCTTTGTTATCTTTATCATCCCGCATCATCTACTTCACTCCTCTTATTAGGGTTTAGGATTTTAGAAGCTCAATCTGTTGTTTTAAATTTTCATTCCTATTAGGGTTTAGAGTTTTAGATAATACTCTGCATGTACGTTGTTAAGTTGTTCATTTCCTATTTCATTCATATTTGGGTTTTAGGATTATCATGGGTGAAAAACGGAAAAGAAGTCAAAGGAAGATGATACGTCTGTCGTATACCTATCAAAAATAAACTAACTATATAGCTAGGGAAGTCAGGTCGATCTCCTCAGGGAGGCAAGATATCTGTAAAAGTCCGTCTATTTGGTCACAAATGGGGGGGGGGGGTTGTTTGAATTGTTTTCTAAACTAAAGGTTTAAAGGAAGAGAAGTAGAGAAAAGAGCAGTAAAAGCAGGGAAACAGATTTAAACTATCAGATAGAGAAGGGTCATGTGAGGATTTCGGTTCACTACGGTAGTTTAGTGACTCAACTGTAAACAGCTTAGACAAATTACTGCAAGACGGATACGGAAAGGTCCTTTCGGTCCACTTTCTATCCTAAATTACCACTAACTTAACTTTCATCCTCGTCAGGGTAGTCTACTGTTCATAGCAAGCCTATTTAGTCCAATCTTTCGATCTAGGATTAATTTTAGCCAGATTAAAGGGATGACTCAGAAGCGTGCACTCAACTAAGTCGGTAAAAATACAATTAAATTGCTATGGTGACAGAATCTCACGGTTAATTCATCTAACCTATTTACTACATCGTCACATTTCTACCGTAGCTCCCTAACCCCAACATGAAAGGAGTTTAGCTACTCATATTGCTATTAACATCAAAACTAATAACAAATAACGAATTAACAATAAACATGATGAAATAATAAATAAAGTGCATAAAAGAGAATTAGGGCAGAAATTAAATATGACTAAACAAAGAATTAAAGCAAACAAAAGAGAGATTATTATTAAGAAAAGAGAAAGGGATTACAATCGTGCGAATCCGGCGTAAAGAACACAAAATCCGAGCAAAAAAATCCCGAGAACAAGGTTACAGTGAATAGGGAAAAGTACGCAGTCTTGAAAATTAGATAAAAGCTAAGTAGTGAATGAAATCTGATACTAATGACCTAGCTAATGCGTGCTTAAATAGGAAAATAACTAAGTTTATCGAAATAAAACAACTCACGGGCTAATTAAAGCCCATGACAGCAGAAACCACTCGATCGAGTGGAATAAAACCACTCGATCGAGCAAAACTCAGGACAATCTACTCGATCGAGTAGAATAGTTACTCGATCGAGTAACTCTCTTTTCAGCACCTTTGGATCGAGTAGAAAACTACTCGATCGACCAACTGGGATCATAAAAACCACTCGATCGAGTGGTAAAACTACTCGATCGAGTCTTTTGTCTTCAAATCAGCTCAAGTTCATGCAAATTCTTGATCTTATTTTCTCACGTGAATCAGCCTTCTTTTTTTCCATTTTTTTGTTTCTTTCTTCTTCTTTCACGTTTTCTTTTTTTCTTTTTCAATTCTCTTTTTTTTTTCTCCTTCCTCAATTTTCACCAACTCCATACAAAAGATACGGGCCAAACTGCAGATGGAAAATCATACCACAAAAGACATACTAAAACTAGCTTCACTAGGCAGGCTTAATTTTGGATGTAGCTCATGGGTCAAAAAGGCAAGTTTTGGCTAAAGTGGAGCGAAATGGGTGAAAGATATAAGAAAAGGGGAGAATTTGCAAGCACCTCCCTGCATGTGACACCAACCACAAACCCGAATATGTGCATTTGACAAGAAATTGAATGTCACAAAAGTGCAAAATGATGAACATGCTATGCAAGGAGTACTACTCTCAATTCCTAATGAACCGGTCATGAATGTCACCAGTTATGGGCTCTAAAACTCAGAATTTATGGAGTAGTTTGCCAATTTATCAGGTCAAGTCTAAACAGTCAGCTATATTTAAACAAAAACTCGTAGATTATGCGTATGACAAAGCTAATAACTATCAACAGAAGTGCAAGGCTCAAGTAAAATGACAAGTTATAGTGCAGTTTCATCACGGAAATCTACCGTTCCGACTCAACCTATATGCAAAAATAAACGTGAATATTTTTTGATTTTTTTGAAATTTTCTAATTTTTTTGATTTTTTTGATTTTTTTTAATGAAATAAATAAACAATGCAAGCTGAAATAAATAAACGTGAATGCAAAACAAATGCAAATGCAGACTCAAAAGGATGCAATACCCTCCCCAAACCAAAACGGACAACGCCCTCGTTGTCCTCCAGCATACACCAGCAGATATATACAGCGGAACGGGAATATACAACCAATAAAGAATAAAAACAATAAAATAAAAAGGAGACAAAATAAAAGAGTAAGAAATACATACAAAACACGAACTTCCCCAAACCAGCCAGAAAACTGGGGAAGTGAGTAGACCAGTAGCTACTCATCAGCCTCCTCGTCACGGATATCCTCCACCATGAACTCCGGATCCTACTCCTCCTCTCTCCTCCTCCTCTGCTCAGCTCGAGCTCTCTCCGCAGCCACCACAGGGTCCTCGTCCTCGTCCTCTTCCTCCTCAGCTGGGTACCGATAGAAGGAAGGGTGTGGCCAACCCTCTGGGATCGGACGGTGTCGCCTCAAGTGGTACTCGTACAGAGGGTGTAAGGTAAGAGCTAAGTCCCTCTCCATACGAGCCTGCCGCTCTGCAATCTCAAGAAACAAACCGTCACGGCGCCCTTGGTCCATGACCGCGGACGCCACAAAGGATGGAGGTGGTACGAAAGTAGCCGGAAAAACCGGTTGTGCCTGTGTCTGCTCGGTGGGTGGTACAGGAGTAGAAGTGGGAGTAGGGGTCGGGATGGGAGTAGTCGTGGAAGGCTGGGTACTCCCTGAAAGTGTGGACCCCTCTTCAGTCTCAACTCTACACCGCTTCTTGGCGGCGGGAATAGTGGGAGGTGGTCGGAGTGGAAGGTGGAAAGCAGGTGGAGGTGGCAGTCGGGCGCCCCTAGCGACAGTAGGCAAAGGGGCTAGACAGGGGAGAGTGTCACAAGGTAGGTCTACAGACAAGGAGCCGTCTATCTTCCATGTCTGGTAGTCTGGGGTCAGCCAATGCTGAGAAAGCATGGCATCCAGACTCAGCAACCTCTCTCCCTCGAGGTACTGCAAGTCACGAGGCCAGACGGGGAAGAGGGAACGGGCAAGAATGGTGGCTATGCCACCGCAGGCAATAGATCTCGTCTCCTTCAGCCCCTGGGCCTGAAAGTACTGGGCAGTCAAGTAGGCAATGTTGAGGGTAAAAGGACCCTCACAGTCAACGTTCAGGTAACCGCCCAGGATGGAGAGCTCGGTGTTCGTGATGTTGTTCGGCTCCTTTCGGCCGAAGATGGTGCTCCCCATTAACCTAAGAGAGTAACGGGCAGGGGGAAAGAGGACCTGGGCGAGCTTTCGCTCGGGAAAGGTGGTCTGGGTCAGGGTCCGCCAAAGCTGACGAATGACCCTCCTGGGGGCGGTAGTGTCGCCCGTAGAGGAAAGGCCAAGTCTGCAACCAAACTCCTCGAAAGTCATCGGAAAGGTCCGGTTGAACAACCGGAAAGACACCTAAGAAGTAGCGGGGTCAGCATCGTGTGCCCCGGAGGAGAAGGTGAAGGAGCTGAGGAACTCAAGACTCAGCTCCAAAAAGGTACGGCCGCTCATAGTGATGAGCCCGATCATCCCCATGCCCCGTAGAAGCGCACAAACCGACTCGTAAATGCCGAGTCTCTCAAGTGCCGGTTTATCTAAAAACCGGGAAGGAACAAACTCACAGCCTAGGAGGTGATAAAACCTCTTACGATGAACATCGTTAATAAAAAGTACCTGCGGATAGTCGGGGTGAGAGTCGAGGGAGGTGTCCCCTCGGACCGTAACCGTGCCAGAAGGAGAAGCAGCTGAAGTGGAGGGAGCGGCAGAAGTAGAGGTAGCAGGAGCTGGTGTAGAACGGTAACATCCACGACCTCGGCCCCGGCCTCTAGAACCCAAAGTAAAAGCCCGTGCAGTGATGGTGTGAGGAACTAGGGCTGCTCTAAAGGCAGCTGCAACTGCACGCGAGTCCGCCACAGGTGTAAAGACAGCGGCTGGAGTAGAGGATGTGGCTGATGTGGCCACCACTGACGAAGAAAGGCTAGCAGCAGTTCTAGTAGTGGTGGTGGCCGTAACGGAATTGGCAGCCATAATAGAGCTAGCAGTAGAGCTAGCTGGGGTAAAAACGGTACCGGCGGCTGAAACTAGAAACACAGGGGCTGCGGTACTAACTGAAGTGGAGGCGGTGGTAACAGCAGGGACCACCGTCTCAGTCAAGGGTGGACTAGAAGTCGAGCTAGTGGAGGGCAGTGAGCTAGACTCCATCCTGTATACAAAGGTCAGGGGAATTTATAAGAAAAACAGTGGCTAACAGCATGAAAACCAGCATGACAGTTCCCCTACCAGTCGAAAAAGTCGACTACAACCCTTAATTTCCCGATTTTCCTCAAAATTTTCGAAGATAGCATGTAAACAGCGATAGGGGCGGGATAACAGTCAACAACAGCAGCAATTAATCAACAAATGAGGTAAAATAGGCATGAAAGCATGAAAACTCAGTATGACAGTCGAAAACCCAGTATTACAGTCGAAAAATTTCGACTGTGCTGCACCTTTATCGCAAATTTCTAGAAAAATTCGAAATTAAACATGTAAAAGCAATGAGGAAAGGGGGTTGATCATCAAATAAGGCAAAGAAGGGCAAGCAAGGACAGTATAAGTCGAAAAACTCGACTAAGCAGGCAATTTCAATTTACCTCATAAAAATGCAAAAAAGATGAAATTAAAATGCAATGAGGATGGAGGAATTACTTACTTGATGGGAATAACCTACAAATTGCAACTAATCTTCAAATAACAAGCTAAAATTGGCGATTTCTTGAACGAAAGCCGCAAACCTTAATCCCGCTTATAAACCGTGTAAAATGGCACAAATCAAGGGGAGAATAAGGGGCTTTGAATGATTAATTAGCAAGCAACAAGATGTAGGTGACGGATTTGGTTTGAGGGCAAGAAAAAAGGGGGATTTGGGGGATTTTGTTATCGCAATTAGGGAGGAGAGTCGAAAAATTAGGGAACAAATGAAATAAGAACAAAAAATAAGGAAGTTAAATGAAAACTCCCTGTGCGTCCTTTCCCATTTACTCGATCGAGTGGTTTAGAACTGCTCGATCGAGGACTTTGATGACCCATTCACTCGATCGAGTAGAAATCTACTCGGTCGAGAACTCCCCATATGTGCTTTACTCGATCGACTGAAAAAGAAGCACTCGATCGACCATATTTCACTCGATCGAGTACAAAAAGTACTTGATCGAGCTCTTTTACTCGTGTAAGCTCCTTAATTCGTCTTTCTTCCTTTGAACTTGCGTAAAAATTCCCTAAACCTGCATAAAAACACGTGCAACAATATCCCAAAATACCAAATACGCAAAGTAACAGTCTATAGTCTTAAATCTACGCTAAAAATTGTCTAAAATCTAATTGTCCTAATTAAAAGTGTTTCGGGTGTAATTCCAAAGCAGTTATTTGCTACCACTCGTGGCTTGTAGAATGACGTCTTTGATTGAATCCTCCTTTCGGTCTCCTGAAACAATGAACAAACTGAGGGCTCGGCTTTGTACCGAGCGAACTCACTCCGACGCTCAAGTCAGTAAACTTAAAAGGATTAAGTCGTGTGTTACTTGGCGAAGTATATATTGTAGAGAGATAAGGAAAATATTACCAGATTATGAGGTATTTAGGTTATATTTCCGATCCTTTCCTCAATGAGGGTTGAGGAGTATTTATAGACTTTCACCTTTTGTCACGTAGTGGCCAAGTGGCCAAGTGGCTAGCAGGTGGAAAGACTGATCTACCCTCGGCCGAGGGACCCATGGCAGGCCGGCGGGCCCTGTTGACTCGCCGCCGAGGGGTCTTGGATATGAGTACGCGGATATGTGCCCCGGCTGGCTAGTTGTCCCAGCCGAGACCCAAGAGACAGGCCGACGGGCTGCGTCGGTTAGGCTGTCTAAGTCGTTGACTTGCTGTGGATATCTTTGACCTTGCTCAGTATGTTGACTCGGTCAGCGGGTGCAGAATATGCCCCATCAATTTGCCCCCAGCGTAGTCTATGCTGTGGTATGGACCTTCGATGAGTGTTGAGCGTATTCTGCGCAAGTTTGAAAAAATTTCTGCCCCGGCTTCTTCTACCTCGCCTTGGTTCTGCTTAGGCCGTACCGTATCATATCCCCCCTCCACATGGATGTGTAATGGACATCAGATGTGGAAAAGAAAGTGGCGCTGGCCGAGACCGAGGTTGTGAGTGCCGTGTGCTTTTGATTGCCCCCAGCCGGTGCTGCCAAGCTTGGTTGAATCAGCGGGCCGTTGGGCAAGTAGATACCAAGGAGCGTGTTGAAGAAGATACGTCGTTTGGCATTCTGTCAAGAAGCGTGTTGAAGAAGCTTTGTAACTTTTTGTCGATTGACATTCCATGGCTGCATGCTTGACATGTGTCTCGTTGCTGATTGGTTGACGCTTCATGGGCTTTGCCCTGATCGGTCGGATTGAGTGGGCTTTGCCCTATAAATAGGAGAGTTAGCCCCTGAATTTGGCCTTCCAAATTCATTTTCTCAAAAAAATTTCTTCTTCTTGCTTAACTTTGACGAAACTTCTCTCTAGTCTTCAGAATCGTTACTTCGGCGTAGCACTTTTTCTTCAAGGTAAACAAACAAATTTTCCAACTTTTAATTGTTAAATTTTTGTTGTGAACATGTCTTCTGCTGATGCCGGACCTAGTAACCCTGCGCCGGGAGGTTCCCCGTCGCGTCTTGATGAAGAGGAGGCACTAGCCGCCATCCCGCTAAGATCCGGGGGTCCTAGGTCTCCTTCTCCTGAGGTTGATCCAAAAGTTTTGGAGGAATGAGAGGAGGAGGATGATGATGTTGATGATGACGGTGATGATGTTGAAGGGACTCATCCTAATGAGGACAGGCCGTACGTCCTGGATCACGGCGACGCCTGTAAGATTGGCCCTGACCGTGCTTGGACCCACAAATTTGCCAGTTGTTCTGGTCCTGACTTTTTCGAACGTCACTTATCCTTCGGCAAGGAGTATAGTATTGTTATTCCTGGGGAAGGTCAGGCGGTCTGCTGCCCTCCCAAGGGCTGATCGGCGATACATCGGCACGAGTACGGGCTCCGGTTTCCGCTGAATGAATACGTTATGGCCATAATTAGAGCCATGAACGTCGCCGTGGCCCAACTGCACCCGTTGGCCATTAGGACTATAGTCGGCTTTGTGTGGCTCTGCCTCTTCAAGGGGGAGGTTCCGACGGTTAACTTATTCCGCCGGCTTCATCACCTTCGGCCGTCGTTTCCTGGTCGCGTTGGGTGGTACAACGTGCAGACGGAGCCGGGTTACGTCTCCGTTGATAAGCTTTCTTCCTGCAAGGACTGAAAGGAGCGGTGGGTGTACGTTGAGGTTCCGGAGCACTATCCACTGCCCCGGTCCTTCCAGCACCAAGTCAATTTGCGGTGCGAGAGTAAGGGGGAGCATGACAAATGGGTCTCCCGGAGTAAGCTTAAGATGGACGCCAGCAGGGTCCCTCTTAATGCGGATGAGAAGCGGGCGATGCGGCTGTTTGAGGCCGAGAAGAATGGGATGCCGAAGGGATGGATGCCCCCGACGCAGATCATTCTTCAGGATGAGCTGCTCTGCCATGTCGGCCTCATACCGGCCCTCGAACGGGGTGAGTGGGGTCGGTGTGAGGCCCATCTCTGCTTTTAATGTTTCTGTTTCTTGAACTTTGATTTATTTCTTCTACTTAACTCTTGCTTCGTTTCCTTTGCAGACCATTTTAGCCCGGACCTGTCTGAGGATATCCTCCGGAGAATGGGGCTTGCCAAGGATAAGACAGTTGTTGATTTGCATCCTAAGGCCCAGGCCCGTGATCGCAGACCGGCGCCAAATGATCTCATGGATCAGCAGCTGAAGGGCTTAGATACGTCGGCGGCCCAGGCGAAGGTACCGCGCCGAACGCGGAAAACAAAGTCTTCGGCGGCGACGGCGTCAACATCAGTTCCACCTCCAACCCCCTCAGTTCAAAAGGAGACGGTGGAGATCGTCGATATTACCGCCGAGGACGAGGTCACCGTGGCAAAGGAATCTCCTCTCTTGCGCAAGAGAAAAGAGACTGCTGCTGCCGCTGCCGCTGCTGCTACTGCTGCTAACGAGGCCGGTAAAGAACTGGGTCCTCCGACCAAGAAGGCCAAGCCTGGTACAGATCTATCCTGTGGCTCAGACTTAGCCGGTTCATTAGGCGTTCCTGATGACAGGCTCTCTAGTATGTCCATGAATGTTGACACAGATGCCTTGATTGAATTTTTTGTAGATCCACCGCCGCCGTGTACCGGACGCACTGTTGAACGGCGTGCTGAGAAGCGAACTGCGCAGGCAGGTGGTAAGGATGCAACCGTCGTCTCCTCCTTTCCGAAGCCTACCCCCGCCCAGATTAGGTCGGAGGGCCTGAGTTTGTCCAGGATCTTTGTCGAAGTGGCCGAGGTGGCCGGTGCTCATATTGTGGAGCAAGAGAAGGTTATGGCTGAAGTTGCCCCACAGCTCGAGCGGCTCAGGCTTGAGGTCGCTGCTGCGAAGAAGGAAGCTGAGAGAGCCAAGGCTGAGGCTGAAAAGGCGGTCCTTGCTGAGCGAAAGCTTAGGGAGGATGCCGAAAAGGCAGTCCTTGCTGAGAAAGCCAAGGCTGAGGCTTCGGCGGCTGAAGCCGCTACGCTGCTGGAGGAGCGTAACGAGCTTCAGGCCGTCGCCGATTTCAATGCTAAGAAGAGGGAGGAATGGAGGTCCATGTTTCAGGCCCAGGGGAAGGTGGTTCGGAATAAGGAGGCTATCATCGCCCAGAGGGAGGAGGACATTGAGACGCTCCAAAGCGTTGTCCTTCCTAACATGTGCGCCCAGTACCGGGACCTGGCCGAAGAGGCCGCCAGGGAGGTGATAGGGGAGCTCTTTCTTGATGGCTCCTTTCCGTGGCAAAAATTTGACGAACTGCTTGATGACAAGCTCGAAGCTAAAGAGAAGGCTGCGGAGGCGAAGGCCGCTGAGGAGGCAAGGGTGAAGAAGGAGGAAGAGGAGGCCGCAGAGAAGGCGACCCTTGCTGAGAAGGCGAAGGCGGCCAAGGAAGAGGCTGAGAGAATGAGGGCGGTGAGGTCGCCGAGGCCGAAGCGCCAAGATAGCTTCGGGTCGCCTACAAAAGATGATCTTCGCGCGTCGCCGATGGCGAGCAGCAGCATAGCATAGGGAGACGGGCGGTCGTCACGAGTTCACCCTAAGCATCTCGGATAGCCCACTGTCGGGGCCAATTATTAAGCCTTTCATCCCTGCCATCTTTTGGCGCTTCATATGATATGTCTGTAACCTTTTGCTCTTCTTTTCCTTGTTTTTTGTAAAACTTTGGTAGGTTGTGTTTTGGCTTATCCCTATGGGGACGGCCGTCGTCTGTATTCTCCTTACTTGTAATCATTTTTTAATAAAGCTTGTTTATTGGCCCTCGGCGTGGCCGGGGCTTTGGTCACAATCCTTCACTTGTCTTCTTGCGTTATTAATTGACCGCTTTTTCGTTTTTACCTTCGGCCTGGCCGAGGCAGTTAGAATGCGTATCTCAACTGTGTTTAACGTCTTTTTTAAACATGTTGGCATGTTGGTCGCTTCCTCTTTCACTCTCGGTTTGGCTGAGGCGTCCGATTTGCGCTTCCCAACCGCCGCTGTGAACATGTTAGCGTATCGACCGTTGTGTCCCCTGCCAGGCCTTCGGTTGGCCGAGGCGGCTAGAGGTTACGGCGCGACAGCGTTCGTATCTATAGACATATTGATCGCTTCCTCTGCCAGGCCTTCGGTTGGCCGAGGCGGCTAGAATTGCGTCTCAACTGTACTTATACGTTCCTATGGCATGTTGGTCGCTTTCGCGAGTATCAACTGCGCTGGTAGTGACTGCCGTGGCGTCTACTTCTTGGGGTGACTGCCTGGCTTGGGCCGTGGCGTCTACCTCGATATGACTACGGAGGGGATCAACACTTTGATGGAAAACTTGGATGATTCTTATTTAGATATAAACACGCGTTGGGGTGCCAACAATTGTTTTGGACACCTCCGCCGCTATACAAAGTATTTCCTGATATTGTCAGTGTTCCAATGGCTCATCAAAGGCAAACCCTCCATGTCTGTCAGCCGGTATGTACCCGGCCTCATTTCTTCAACCACTTTGTAGGGACCCTCCCAGTTGGCCGTCAATTTACCATGAATGTTTCCTTTGTTGGTGGCGGCCGACTTTCTTAGGACTAGATCCCCTACTTTTAAGTCCCTTTTGTGGACTCTTCGGTTGTAGGCTCTTCTCATTCGGTTTTGGTATCTTTGCCAAGTTGAGGCGTCTTTGTATCTCGGCTTTCTTCGACCAGGTCTAGGAGGTTCTCGGACCTTCCTCATTTTCAACCGGGTTAAAGTTGTTACATTCGAATGTCGGCACCGTTGCTTCAATTCGCGGGCGCCGGACCCGTAAACTAAGTGGAATGGACTGTACCCCGTTGCTTCTTTCTCCATGGTTCTAAGGGACCACAGGACGCCGGGTAGTTCATCGGCCCATCTTCCCTTTAGGTCTTCAACTTTCTTCTTCAAACCGTTGAGGATTGTTTTATTGGTCGCCTCACTTTGTCCGTTGCTCTGTGGGTGGCAGACGGAGGAGTATGCAAATTTGATAATAAGTTCTTCCAACCAGTTCATTATTGTGTCACTCCAAAACTCTCGGCCGTGGTCAAATACCATGACTTGGGGTAACCCAAAACGAGTTATGACATTTTCCCAGATTACCTTTCTTACGGCCGTCGTCGTCTTCGCAGGTACCACTACAGCTTCAATCCATTTGGTGAAGTAGTCAATGGCGACAATCAAGTACTTTCTTCCTCCGGATGCCGTTGGAAATGGCCCTAGTAGATCCATGCCCCACTGTGCAAAAGGAAGGGGACTAAGTACCTGCTGCAGGTCTCGGGAAGGTGCATGTATCACCGGAGCATGCATTTGACAGTTGTTGCACTTTTTGGTTTTGGCTCTGGAATCCTCAAGCATGGTGGGCCAGAAGTAGCCGGCTCGGAGAGCTTTGTGGGCTAGTGTTCTTGCCCCCATGTGATGACCGCAGATGCCTTCATGAATTTCTGTCAGTATTAGCTCCGCGTCGGCTGGGCCGACACATTTCAAGAGTGGCCTTATCACGGACCTCCTGTATAATTCTCCCTCAAACACCAAGTACCTTGCTGCGATCCTCTTTATCTTCTGTGAGAGACTGCGGTCCTCCGGTAACTCACTTGTCAGTTTGTACCTCATTATTGGAGCCATCCACGTCGTCTCGGCCTCTATGTCGCCCACCATGCCGACGGTCTCCGTAATGCTCTTGGCATTCCTGATGTCCACCAGCACGGTTCGGCTGACATTCTTGATGGTTGAACTGGCAAGCTTTGAGAGAGCGTCGGCTCGGTTGTTCTCAGACCTGGGAATGCATTGTATCTGAAAAGATTTCAACTTTGAAGTGTCAGCTTTTACCCTTTCCAGGTATCTTACCATCCCGTCATCTCGAGTCTCGTACTCTCCTCTGATTTGATTAGCTACTAAAAGTGAATCTGTTTTCAAAATAATGTGTTCCGCTCCGGCGGCTCTAGCTAACTCGACTCCGGTTATCACCGCCTCGTATTCGGATTCGTTGTTTGAGGCCGAGAAGGTAAATTTCAAAGCGTACTCAAACTCGTCCCCGTTTGGGCTGATGATAAGTATGCCGGCTCCTGAGCTGTTCGCCGTGGAGGACCCGTCGGTGTATACTTCCCATACTCCGGGGTTTTGCTCTTCTTGATATGTGCACTCGGCCAGGAAGTCTGCAAGCGCCTGTCCCTTTATCGAGGGCCTCGGCTTGTATTGAATGCCGAAGCCGGATAGCTCTACTGCCCATTTGATGAGCCTGCCGGATTGCTCGAATTTTTCCAATGCTTTCTCCAATGGTTGGTCGGTTAAGACCGTCACGGGATGTGCGTCGAAGTAAGGTTTCAGTTTCCTTGCGGCAACGACGACAAAGAAAGGCCGCTTTTTCAATCAGCGGGTAATTTCTTTCTGCGGGCAACAATGTATGGCTGACGAAGTAGATTGGGTGTTGCTGTTTGTCTTCTTCTCTGACGATCACGGCACTGACCGTGGCTGAGGTAATTGCTATATATAGATATAGCGTCTCCCCCAGCATCGGCCTGGACAGGGTTGGGAGAGTTTGAAGATGAGCTTTCAGTTGCCTGAAAAATGTGCTCTGTTCCTCCCCCCAGCTGAAGTCTTTATTCCCCTTCAACACTTTGAAGAATGGGGTGCTCTTGTCGGCTGACCGAGAGATGAAACGGGCTAGGGCCGCCATCCTCCCGGTCAGCATCATAACCTCTTTTCGATTCCGCGGCTCCGGCAGGTCCAGGATTGCTTGGACTTTCTCTGGATTGGCATCAATTCCCCTGGCGCTGACAAGTACGCCGAGGAACTTACCTGCCCGGACACCGAAGTTGCATTTCATGGGGTTAAGTTTCATCTTGTATTTCCTTAGTGAACAAAATTTCTCGTGTAAATCGGCTAAGTGCTCGCTGTCAGACTTGCTTTTTACAATAACATCGTCGACGTAAGCCTCAATGTTTCGCCCTTTTTGATTTTGGAACACTTTGTCCACCAGTCTTGTGTAAGTTGCGCCGATGTTCTTCAAACCGAACGGCATCATTTTATACATGTATGTGCCGTTACTGGTGATGAATGCGCATTTAGGCATGTCTTCCTCGGCCATGAATACCTGATGATACCCTGAGAAGGCGTCCAGCAGGCTCAGCATAGTGTAGCCTGCCGTGGAGTCGATTAAACTATCTATTCGAGGCAAGGGATAGCAATCTTTAGGGCACGCTTTATTAAGATTGGTAAAATCTACACACATCCTCCACGCCCCCGATGACTTCCTCACCATTACAACATTAGCTAACCACTCAGGATAAGTACAAGGCATGATAAAGCCCGCCGCTAGTAATTTATCTACCTCGGCTTTGATGGCCTCATCCTTCTCGGCTGAGGAGTTCCTCATCTTCTTCTTGACAGGGCGAGCGGTGGAGAGCACGTTCAGCTTGTGAACAATTACCTCCCGGCTCACGCCTGGCATCTCGACTGCTGAGTAAGCGAAGACGTCTTTGTTCTTCCTCAGCAGGTCTAGGAGAGCGGCCCTGAATTTTGGCTCCAGGTTGACACCGACGGTTACGGTGCGCCCTGGGTCAATTTCCACTTCTTCAGTCTCGGCTCCTTCGACCATGCCGACAGTTGCATCCATGAGGTCGCCCTCCTGTTGTAAGGATGGGCTCTTCCCCTTCTCTGACTTCTTTGCCACTTTGAGGGATTGCATGTTGCATCCTCTGGCAGATATCTGGACGTTGACTACTTCGTCCTTTTCGTCCTTTGAGATGAGCTTATGCGCCTCCCCCCGGTCCGAGACATACATCAGTGTCAGGGCCCGGATGGACATCACTGCGTCGGCCTCGCTCAGAGTGACTCGGCCTATGAGAACGTTGTAGGCGGATGAGCCGTCAATGACCACGAACTCAGCTAGGACATTCTTAGCCGCATTCCCCTCGCCGAACATCACCGGCGATCCCGATTGACCCTGTGGGTACCAGGCCGGCCGGAAAAGTCGTACAACGGATTGGTGCAGGGGCTCAAGTCCTCGACTTTCAGACCGAGGTTGAGAAAGCACTCCCTGAACATGATGTTCGTGTAGGCGCCTGTGTCAATCAGGCACCTCTTGACCAGGTGGTTGGCTATGTCCAAGTGGACTACAAGTGGGTCGCTGTGAGGGGCGATGACTCCCTCGTAGTCCTTCTTTCCAATAGTCATATCGGGGATGTTGGAAGCGGGGATCACTGTTTTGGGCACAAAGTTGATGGCCTGGTACAACTCGTTCAGGTGCCGTTTGTGCCCATGAGCGGACCCACCGTTATCGTTGCCCCCGATGACAACATGGATTACTCCTATCCGTTCAAAGACGGATTTCTTATTCGAGCCACCGGTATTAGTCTTTTGGCCTCCGGCAACATATTTACTGAGGCTCCCCTTCCGGATCAGCTCTTCAATGGCATTCTTCGATGCGGCTAGGTTGTCGATTAAGTGGACCGGTGTGGCCGTGGTACTCAAGATCGCTCATGTCACCGTCCCCCCTCGGCCAGGGAGGCCTTTCCCACTTCTGACCCTCGTTTTTGCTCAGGGCGAAGACCTCGGCAGCAGATACGACCAGGGGGGTGTGACCATTGTACCGCTTTTGGTAGTACGGTCCCGAACTCCCCCCGGCGCTCGTCGAGTTCTGTTTCTTGGCGGACTTGTCAGACCGTGACCTATTATTGTCACGGCGTCTTTCATCCGGGTTGTCCTCCCGGCGGCTTTTACTCTCTGGGTGCCCGGCCTCGCTGGGGCCTACCCAGGTTTTGTGATAGTCCTCCACCTTTATGGCTTGGTCGGCCATCTTCCTGGAGGAGTCTAGGTTCAGGCCTCCGCACTTGATGAGCTCGTTTTTTAAGTCTCCTCTTGGGAGGCCTTTCATCAGTGCGAAGGCCGCCAGTTCGCTGTTCAGCTCACGAATCTGCTGAACCTTGGCGTCGAACCTCTTCACATAACTTCGGAGAGACTCGCCTCCCTCCTGCTTGATAGTCAGGAGATCCGATGTCTCGACGGCCCTCCTCTTATTGCAAGAATACTGGGCCAAAAATATGTCCCTTAGGTCGCCATAACAGTATATCGACCCATTGGGTAGCCCCTTGTACCAACTTTGTGCCATCCCATGCAGGGTCGTTGGGAAGACACGGCACCAAACCTCATCAGGCTGCTCCCATACCGACATGTAAGACTCGAAAGCCTCGGCATGGTCGGTTGGGTCGCTTTCTCCTTTGTATGATATGGGTGGCAACTTTAGTTTAGTCGGCACCGGGACCTCTAGGACGAGGCGCCGAGGGGGGTCGACCACGTGTCGAACGACACGCGGCGATCGGCTCCTCGCATCCCTAGTCCGGCTCCTCTCCCCGTGGCGGGAAGGGCTTCTTCTCCGACTCTGGTGAGTCGGGCTTCTTCTCCGACTCTGGTGAGTCGGACTCCTTCTCCGACTCTGGTGAGTCGGACTTCTTTCACTCCTCTGGGGCAGGCCTCGTCGGTGCTGCGGCGACGCTGTCCTCCCGCGAGTGCGGGAAGGACTCAGGTCTACCACTAGCACTCTGGGCTCCCCCGGCGTCTTGATAGGGTCAGTTTCCTCCAGTGCTCCGTTCAAGTTTCTCGGAGTCACATTTTGGGCCCTGGTCTCCTGTGCAGGTGCCGCCGCTCTTGTCGTTGTGACAGTGTGAGTCGGCGTGCCACCCATTAAGTCCAGGATTAGCTTCAGTTTGGCTGCATCGACCACATGTCCCATGATAGTGACTTGTTCGGCGGGCAGCGGTGTATCTTGTTCCTTTGGCATCCCGTTCGTCGTATCAGTGATACGGCCGGTGGGGGAGTGCCCGATTTCAGAGTTGTGGAATGTGTCATCTTGGCAGAATTCATTTTCCACAAGCACTCTCTCTGGTTGTTTCGACATCTTCTTAGCTTGTTGGGTGGGTTTTGTTTTGTGTTTTTTTTTTGTTTGGGAATGAATGTGACTAGCTTCTAGTATCTTTCCCACAGACGGCGCCAATTGTTCCGGGTGTAATTCCGAAGCGGTTATTTGCTACCACTCGTGGCTTGTAGAATGACGTCTTTGATTGAATCCTCCTTTCGGTCTCCTGAAACAATGAACAAACTGAGGGCTCGGCTTTATACCGAGCGAACTCACTCCGACGCTCAAGTCAGTAAACTTAAAAGGATTAAGTCGTGTGTTACTTGGCGAAGTATATATTGTAGAGAGATAAGGAAGATATTACCAGATTATGAGGTGTTTAGGTTATATTTCCGATCCTTTCCTCAATGAGGGTTGAGGAGTATTTATAGACTTTCACCTTTTGTCACGTAGTGGCCAACTGGCTAGCAGGTGGAAAGACTGATCTACCTTCGGCCGAGGGACCCATGGCAGGCCGGCGGGCCCTGTTGACTCGCCGCCGAGGGGTCTTGGATATGAGTACGCGGATATGTGCCCTGGCTGGCTAGTGATCCCAGCCGAGACCCAAGAGACAGGCCGACGGGCTGCGTCGGTTAGGCTGTCTAAGTCATTGACTTGCTGTGGATATCTTTGACCTTGCTCAATATGTTGACTCGGTCAGCGGGTGCAGAATATGCCCCATCAAAAAGCAATAAAAGAAGTTCAACGGGAAATTCAAAAATTATTTTTACAAGGTGTTACACGGGGCATTTCCCCGCTCAATTCCCAAAGCAATTCGGTAGCCCCTTGGAGGGCTCCTGACTGGAGGACGTCACCTAAGCAACATTGATCGTCCTCTTCAGCTTCCATGAGCTTGAACTTGAATCATTCGGAGGAGAATAGTTTACATCCACATATGCTCGAACTTTTCTCACCCTTGCTCCGTTCTCACCGGCTGTAACACTCTCACTCCCAACTTGACTGACATTAATTGCACATTGCCCTTTGACAGCTCCTTCATTGCTTTCATCTGTACCTGCAGCAAGGAAAACAGACGAACTTTCCTCCTTTTTGCTCTCAATCTGAGGCGGAGGGGTAACAATAGCAGCACAATACTCCAAATTTTCATTTGGAGTGTCAATAATAGGGTCAATAGAAGAGAGGGCATTGCAAGGCTGAGCTTGCATGGGAGCACTCCGGAACTTAGACTGATGGAATATCAGCTCCTCGTCCCCAACCTGAAAAGTAACGTCTTACCCCTGACGTCTATTACTGCACGGGCAGTAGACAAAAATAGTCTCCCTAAAATAATAGGAGTATGTGCATCTTCGGGGATGTCTAAAACGACGAAGTCAACGGGAATAAAGAACCTCCCGATCTTCACAGGTACGTCTTCTATTACACCTAGTGGCCGTGATATACTACGGTCGGCCATCTGGACAGTCATGTTGGTGCAATTAAACTTTGTCAAACCAAGTCTCTTAGCCAGAGACAACGGTAAGACACTCACGCTAGCGCCTAGATCACATAACGCGTTATCAATCAAATGGGTACCGATATGACACGGAATCGAAAAACTACCCGGGTCTGACTGTTTGGGAGGTAACTTATTCTGAACTAGGGCTGACCCCACCTCAGTCAAGGCTACCGTCTCATTATCACTAATATGTCTCTTACGCGATAAAATTTCTTTCATAAATTTAAGGTAAGAGGGTACCTGTTTCAGCAGTTCGGCGAATGGTACAGTGACCTGCAAGCTTCTCAAGATCTCGGCAAATTTGCCAAATTGCTGATTAGCTTTAGTATTCTGCAGACGCCTCGGGAAGGGGAACCGTGATGGGTATCTCGAGTCCCTTGTTTCTCTCTTCTAACGTGTCAGCCGGATCAAGCTCTGTATCCTTTGGACGCTTCTTTTCTCTCGAACGAGGTCTTTCAGGCGATTTCTCACTTAATCGAGCACTAGCAGGCTCTCGATCAAGCTGTCCGTCATACATACTACTTGATCGACCAAAATTCCCATTCCATCGAGTAGTCTCTTCAATAGTATCACTCGATCGAGTAGAAAAATCACTCAATCGAGCAGTTGTCTTTTCCTGTTCACTCGATCGAGTGGAATTTCTACTCGATCGAGTACTTTCATCATCAAATCTGCTCGATCGACCTCCAGAAACTAGTCGATCGAGCACTTTCTTAGCCGTGAGCTCATTTCCTTCGACAGAACACTGTTCATCAGCTATTATTTCCTTCCCCGGGTCTGATTTCAACACTTCTGGTCCCTTATATGAACGACCGCTTCTCAAATTGATTAAATTTACCGTCTCATGTGGATTTTTGTCAGTTTGTGACGGTAAATGACCCGGTTTCCTTGTAGATTGGTTCGCGGCTAATTGGGCAACTTGAGTTTTAAGGGCCTTGATAGATGCATCTTTCTGTTGATCACTCAATTGCCACTGCTTCGTAAAAGACTGCAGCATAGTCTTTAGCTCACCAATCTCACTCACCCCTCCAGAAGATGATGCTCCGTTATTGGGAGGAGGGAAGGAGGGAGGCTTCTGAAAGCCTTGTTGATTCTTATATGGAGGAACATAAAGGCTGCTCACAAAGGAGGAGGGGTAGGATTGAGCACATTTTGACTAGTCCACCTAAAATTGGGATGGACTGCCCCTTGGTTGTTGTAATAGGAACCCCCTCCTTGCCTATATTGTTGAAAGGCGAGGACTTGTTCCTTCTCCATAAGACAGCCAACAGCAGTGTGGCCATCATTGCTCCCACATCTCTCATATGTGACGGTCTCCCCTCTAGTAAGTACATGGACCGTCTGAGGCTCCCCAGCAGAGTGTAACTCCAACTTGTCAAATCTAGCATTCATGGCTTCCAGCTGAGACACAACATGCTTATCAACTGCATGATCTGTTCTAATACCATCCCTCGGGTTTCCATACTCCGCACTATGATTCGCCATCTCTTCAATAAGGGCCCATCCCTTATCATCATCGGTATTTTCCTGGAATCTCCCATTAGATGCCGCATCAAGTATGGCTCTGTGGTCATCATACAGCCCATTGTAGAACTGATTAGATATAAACCATGGGTCAAAACCATGGTGAGGAATAGACCTCACCAATTTCTTGAATCGGGACCATGCCTCATATATAGTCTCATTGGGAGCCTGCCTGAAACTGGTAATCTTGGCCCTCAGCTGATTGGTGCGCTGTGGAGGGAAATATCTCTTGTAAAAGGCAAGAGCAAGAGACTCCCAATCTGTAACCCCTGCAGCTATGCGGTCTAAGTCAGTCAGCCACTCCCTGGCTGAATCGGCCAAAGAAAAAGGAAACAAAACCTCCTTAATATTATCTTGAGTTACCCCCTTTGTGGCTGGGATAGTAGAACAGTAGTCTGTAAAGACCTCCATGTGCTTCCTCGGGTCTTCACCTGCCACACCTCTATACAGATTTCTCTCCACCAGATTGATGTAGGAAGGAGGGATGTCGAATGTATTCCCATCCTCAGTCTAGAGATTGAAACCCTTTGGAATTGAGGATGCTTTAGGTACCGAATGACTGGAAAGTTTTGGCATCTTTGCTTGTTGATCGGCAAAAACAGGAATGTCTTCTGCGAAAAGAGAGTGATGTAGCTCTGGTTCGAAAGTACTCAAGTCTTCCTTTCGTGATTTCCTCTGCAGACGGAGTCTATGCCTGAATAGTCTCTCTGGCTCTGAATCAGCTGAAACTAACTCAAACCTGTCTGACCTGGGCATAAACAACACTGAAAGAAAATGAATAAGAACTGCCTCAAGGAATGAAAATTCCCTGAGACGGATAAAATAAACGAAACAAAAACAGATAGGGCAATTGCCTCCCCGGCAACGGCGCCAAAATTTGATACGTCTGTCGTATACCTATCAAAAATAAACTAACTATATAGCTAGGGAAATCTGGTCGATCTCCTCAGGGAGGCAAGATATCTATAAAAGTCCGTCTATTTGGTCACAAATTGGGGGGGGGGGGGTTGTTTGAATTGTTTTCTAAACTAAAGGTTTAAAGGAAGAGAAGTAGAGAAAAGAGCAGCAAAAGCAGGGAAACAGATTTAAACTATCGGATAGAGAAGGGTCATGTCAGGATTTCGGTTCACTACGGTAGTTCAGTGACTCAACTGTAAACAGCTTAGATAAATTACTGCAAGACGGATACGGAAAGGTCCTTTCGGTCCACTTTCTATCCTAAATTACCACTAACTTAACTTGCATCCTCGTCAGGGTAGTCTACTGTTCATAGCAAGCCTATTTAGTCCAATCTTTCGATCTAGGATTAATTTTAGCCAGATTAAAGGGATGACTCAGAAGTGTGCACTCAACTAAGTCGGTAAAAATACAATTAAATTGCTATGGTGACAAAATCTCACAATTAATTCATCTAACATATTTACTACATCGTCACATTTCTACCGTAGCTCCCCTAACCCCAACATGAAAGGAGTTTAGCTACTCATATTGCTATTAACATCAAAACTAATAACAAATAACGAATTAACAATAAACATGATTAAATAATAAATAAAGTGCATAAAAGAGAATTAGGGCAGAAATTAAATATGACTAAACGAAGAATTAAAGCAAACAAAAGAGAGATTATTATTAAGAAAAGAGAAAGGGATTACAATCGTGCGAATCCGGCGTAAAGAACACAAAATCCGAGCAAAATAATCCCGAGAACAAGGTTACAGTGAATAGGGAAAAGTACACAGTCTTGAAAATTAGATAAAAGCTAAGTAGTGAATAAAATCTGATACTAATGACCTAGCTAATGCGTGCTTAAATAGGAAAATAACTAAGTTTATCGAAATAAAACAACTCACGGGCTAATTAAAGCCCATGACAACAGAAACCACTCGATCGAGCAAAACTCAGGACAATCTACTCGATCGAGTAGAATAGTTACTCGATCGAGTAACTCTCTTTTCAGCACCTTTGGATCGAGTAGAAAACTACTCGATCGACCAACTGGGATCATAAAAACCACTCGATCGAGTGGTAAAACTACTCGATCGAGTCTTTTGTCTTCAAATCAGCTCAAGTTCATGCCCGACTGCCTCGTAATCTGTGCCTTTACGCTTCCCAATGCAGTATCTCACTCTGGAAAATCCCGTCTCCTCTAAATGCATGCAAAAAGGACAAAAAGGGTACGATTCCACTACTTTCGCGTTCATTTCTACAAAATGGACAAAACGAACCAAAGTAGCCAATTCGGGGCATAATACTATATAAACAGTACAAAAATGCATAGAAATACGTGCTGAAATAGGCTAAAAAGACTATATAATATGCACGTATCAGAAGACTAAGTCTGAGAAGGCTGACATGGTACCATTTATTCTATTATTTTCATTTAAGTTCAATTCACATGTTATTGTTGGGATAAAAATTGCTGAAACATTAAATTCTTGGCACACAGCTTCAGTTAATGGCATTCGTACTACTGAAGTTGAATGCTGGAGGAAAGCTTTCCGAAGAAGAAGTGAAGATGATGGAGGATGTCATTTATAAAGGGGGTAATAAGGTACAACAGATTGGTCAAGAGGCCACTACTACCTTGGCAATACATGAGAAGGAAGTATCGGTCAACGAGATTCAGAAAGATCAGGTACCTAATGCTTCTGAAGTTGTAACAACTAAAGCCGATCAGGTACCTAATATACTTCCTTATTTTTCATTTTTTTTTGGGTAAGATCAGGGGGTGTGTTCCCTGCCAGCTCTAATGCTATAACTTCTAACATCGTGCCATTGGTTAATTTTATTAGGTAAATAATGGGTCTGAAAAGGAGATGCAACTTGAGAAGACGGCTGATGGAAAACAGCATACATCCCCTTCAAGTGTTTAATTAGTTAAATTTATATGAATTCTATTAAATTTTGGGATATAATAATGTATGTGTATATTCTTCAGGCCGTAAACAAGAGGCCAGTTATTCTTGCTGACCCTAAATTCGAAAATCCATATGTCCGTGTTGGCCGGGGTCTCGTAGAAATGCACACCAAATCAGCAGTGGAAACTGTAGTTCATGGCGAAAAACTTTTGCCGAATCATAGAAAAGTAGAGATAACTATAGTCTTTCCATGCCATGAAAACTTTCAACGTCGTCGATTCGGACGACATTACCATTCTGGGAGATGCGGTTGGAATTTTCATCCAATGGCCGGAATCTCACATCTACTTGGCTCGGTCGTCTCTGTCTCAGCCGAAAGCAGTTGGGGTTAGAAGAAATACCTTTATATATATGTTACATTTTTAATTGTTGAATGTTTTTATATGTTAAATTTATATGTTATTTTTTTTGTAGGGAACAAAAAAGCCGGCTTTGGCGGATAAGCCTAAATCCACAGACATGCCAACTACCTCGTCGAGACAACAACTTGATGAGGTATTTAATTAACTTCTCCATTTTTATGAAAACCTCCCTTTAATTTTTTTTTGTTTCTGTATTTCTAAAAAGCATGGAAATTTTTTGTATGTAGGGAACAAAAAAGTCGGCTAAGGCGGATAAGCCTAAGTCCACGGACATGCCAACTACCTCGTCCAGACAACAACTTGATGATGTATTTTATTAACTTCTCCATTTTTTTAAAAACCTCGCTCTCTTTATTTATATTTTTTCTGTATTTCTAAAAAGCATGGTAATTTTGTGTAGGGGACAAAAAAGACTGATAAGCCTAAGTCCCAGTCATATACTGCTACTACTACCTCATCATTGAAAGAGCAGTTGATGAGGTATTTAGTTAAGTACGCTTTTATTTTTATTACTCCAACTAGCTAGCTAGGATATGTTACCTTTGGATTTTTTATTATTTTAATTATCTACATGTGTAGGCTGGTGGTAGTAGCACAAAATCAAAGAATCATTATTTCCCCGAACTGAAAGAAGTTAGGAGTTTAAACTCCACAAAATATTCTGGGAAGGATTACATGCAAAAAGTAAGAACGGTGACGATGAGGAAACTACATGAGGAGGCTTGCTTGTCGCACAGCCAACGAGCAATTGATAATTATTCCGCCGAGGAGGATATTCTAGGGGTTGAGTGCGAAGCACTTATGTCATGGGATATGCTAGCCGGTTGGTGGCCTAGACAGATTGATGTCCAACACCTATTTGTTTGGATGAAGTAAGTTTCTTAATAAATAATTTCATATTCTAATATTCGTTCTGACTACTAGATAGTGTTTTAAATACCGGAATTAATACCGTAATAATGTAGGATATTGAAATTGAGAGTGATCCCCGAGAAGAAGATTCCATCTGATCAATACGTATTCCTGTGCCCCTATATTTTATCTTTATTTATTCCGGAATACTCTGCTCAAGATCGGGTAGATTATATTGCTCAAGAATTGGCGACAACCAAGAAGCTGATTTTTGCCCCTTATAATGAAAAAGGGTAATAAACAAATTAATATTACGTTTCCCCCTACAATTGCATTTTCATAACTAATATATGTACTTGTTAATAATGATGATGTCTCTTGATGTAGGACTCATTGGGTGCTAGCAGCCATCATGCCGACAAAGAAGAAAGTTTTTTGGTTGGACTCTATACATAATCAACCAAGCGAGACTTTTAAGCACTTGATTATTAAGTAAGTTTATAATACTGATTTATTTATAATAACATTAAGTTTCAATTTTTATTTATAGCAAAAAGCTCATTTTTGCCCCTAAAAAAATGAGTTTCTACCTCCTTTTTTTTTTTAAAAAAAAAAGGGCCTTTGAGAAGAGAAGAGCTAACGAGCAGGATCAACCCACGAAAGATTCTGATGATGGCCCTACTTTTATTACGATAACAGAGGTACGTGCTCAAATACAATACATTAAGTGCAAAAATCTGTGTTTAATACTAATACAATACCTAAAGTTCAAGATTCTGATGTGAGCCTTCTCTCGTCTGTTTTTTTTTATGTAATAATAGGCCTCTCGCCAGCCGGATAGCATACAATGTGGATACTACGTTTGTCGGTTCATGTTGGAGATTATTAGGCGAGATTTATCCTTATTCCAGAAAAGGTTAGTAATTTAATAATGTGTTTATTACTCTTTTTAAATTAGAGCTGATGTTGTCTTGCTTGCTGCTATACCATGATGTTGCTATGCAGTATTTGATGTTGCATTGTTACAATAATGTCTTGTCTTTGTTTTTTCCGCAGTATGTAATCAACCCGTCACAAGAGATTCAGCCGTACAAAAGTTTAGATATAGACGAGGTAAGGGACATGTTGGGCAAATACGTCTTAGAACATAGAAATGCATGATACTCAGAGCTTAGATCAACTTATTAGTAAATTTTTTGTTGAAGTTAGAGAATGATTAGTTCATGTAAATTTAACTCCTTGTAAGTATATATATATGATGCTTCTGTTGTGGTTGAATTGAATCTATTGAGTTCTGATGAACCCAGCTGTGATTTATGCTGGTGCTGGTATATAGTGCTGCTGATATATGCAGGTTTTTGAATGGCATGAAACATATTTAATTTTTAAAAATATTAGGAGTTCGTAATAAAAACGGTTACTAAAAAAAACCGTTGTGAATACCTTTCACAACGGTTACTAAAAAAAACTGTTGTGAATACCTTTCACAAATACCGCGCATAATATTCAACAACAGGTTTTAAACGAAGAACCGTTGTTAAAAGTCTTCACAATTTTGGAGGGAAAGTTACAACAACGGGTTTTAAACAAAGAACCGTTGTTACTACAAATTTCAACAACGGGTATGTAGCATATACCCGTTGTTAAAAGTCTTCACAATTTTGGAGGGAAAGTTACAACGGTTATACATATAACAACCGTTGTTATATTATTCCCACCAAATTTTTGAAACACTTTCCACAACGGCTTACACGCAACAACAACGGCTTTTAACCGTGGTGAATACTTTCAACAACGGTTTAAGTAAATAACCTAACCGTTGTAAATACCTTTTACAACGGCCGTTTTAACAATGTCCGCTTTTTGTTTTTACAACGGTTTTTACCCGTTGTTATAGCCTGTATCTGTAATAGTGCTAGGGTTGGGTTAACTCGCATTCCTCAAACTCCAGTCTTAAGTTTGGGTGTCGAGTTGGGTATAAATCTCATCCAATCAAAGATAAATAAATACATGGAAAAACGGGTACTAAGTTTCAACAACGTACATAACATGGTTACTCCACATTTGAGTAAGTCTCCTGAGAGAGGGTCTCTCAAGAAGCTTATTCAGAGATTATTTTACAATTTTAAGAAAAAGTGGTACTAAAGGTAATAAAATAGATACAAATCATGATTAAAGATAAAATAGGTACATTTATTAAGTAAATACGTACGAAATAAGTCAAATTACTCTGTCATGATCAACAACAAAAGAGTCACAAATACAAATAAAAAAGTACGAAACACTGGTCTCTCAGTAACTAATTAAAAAACCGTTTCTCACAAGTTTTAGTGAAATTTGGAATGAAGGAATATATAATAACACAGGTTAATTTTTTAGTGACTTTTCCACTAACATGGAATATATAATTTTTTAATGATTGTTCCATAAAAAAAAAACAGGAAGTCTCAATATAGACGGGAATATCCGTCTATAATGAGAGATGGGCCGGATTCCTCTCATAAAGAGGCAAGTGAAAGATCAAATAGTAACCCACTTGGTTTTTCACTTGCCCTCTCACTTGCCTCTTTGTGAAAGGGATCCGACCCGTCTCTTATTATAGACGGATATACCTGTCTATAATGAGAATTTGTAAAAAAAAAAAGGGGATATTTTCTCATGTACTCTTAAATTTTTTTCGTTTTCTAAGGTGTATCCTTCGTTTTTTTCAAAAAAAAAAAATCGAGCGGCAATAACCTGTTCAGAAAACGGTAATTTTTTTTCCAAACCAATTATCTCGTCAAGGCTTTGAATTTAAAGAAAATCGCCGCTTTTAGAACTTGTAGCCGGTAGTTATGGTTGGTCAAAACTTTTTTAAGGAATAAATTTTAACTGACCATAATTCCCGACTACGAGTTGAGGTGAATTCTTTTTCAAACTGAAGACCTCTTAAAGAGGATCAACTTGAAAAAAAAAATTATTGTATTCTAAATTTGTAACCCTGAGCTATTGAAATCAAAATAAAAAGAGGGATACACCTTACAAAAGGAAAAAAATTGAGGGGTACACGATCCCCAAAAAGAATTCTTCATGACTGGATCAATATGTTTTACAGAGATTTGTTTAAAACCGTTTTACAAGAGCGAGATAAATTACTCTTTTGTAGAGGTAAGAGTATTAAAACGTTTCATAAAAGATCAAACTGTAAGAATATTGGATCCAATAATACTATTTATGTGGACACACTATTATACAGATTGTATTTGTTTGTTATCGTTTAAGTCTAGCCCAATATAGTGATCCATTTGGATAATATAATACGGGCATATTAATTACGTCTTATAAAGTATGGGCCGGATATCTTAATTGTGTAGATACCCATTAGGTTACTAATGCATGATGGGCGCATTAGATTAAGGAGACTATATATATAAGTCACCTGGGTTATGGTCCCTGGTAGTACACAATAACCTAATCTTCCCGCATCCCATCAGTAGAGAGATCCCCATGGTATGTGTGTCTACTAGAAGACCTAATCCTGAAGACCGTCCCTTCAGGCGGTTCATCTTAACCATTCGTCATGAAATCAGGTACGCTTCCGTTCTACAGTTTATACCGAGTAATTTAGTATGAAGTTTATGGTCTCTATTCAGATTAATTCTAACAAGTGGTATCAGAGCAACTATGTGACCGTGTGGTGAGCCTGTGGTCAAGAGTACCCGGGTCACCCACCTAGCGGGGGAGGATTCTGGGCTTGGCTGCGGTCAGCTTCCGGGCACAACGAGCACGTTGTGTTATTTAAGTGGGGGAGTTTGTAACACCCCGTGACGTTATGAGATTGAGTTGTCCCACATCGGGAAAATATTGGGATTATGATATGTTTATAAGGGCTTCCACCCACCACTTAGTAACAAGGCCTTGTGCTTTTTGGCTTAAGTGAGGACAAATAATAGGCTCAAAGGTACACATCTCATCTTATTGGGGTTGTGTTACGACGTTGGCGGGTCGGGTTGTTATAAATGGTATCAGAGTTTGCAATGACTAATCTTGGGACACTCAATCATTTTCTCGACATTAAGGTACACCATAATAAAACGGGTTTGTTTCTCTCGCAAAACCAGTACGCTCGTGATATCTTAAAACGTGCTACCATGGATTCCTGCAATCCCTTGAGTACCCCTGTTGAACCCGGAGCCAAACTATCTACTACGGCCGGTCCCCTCATTCCTTAGTAAGCGGATCCGTAAAATGGAGTTTGTATCAACATGTATAATTGACACCTTTTCACTCTGAATTGTTTCTTAAACAGTACATCACTTGTAATGTTATTAGAAACTATAGTAACTGCACATTTGTCATAAATTACTTAAGTGGTCTTTCAATACCGTACCGAATTTGCAGCCTTAAGACAAATGTTCATAACCAACTAGGAGTCGAAATACCAAATGATCTCAACCTGAATCGATCTCCTTTAAATAATGTTTTGTTCCAAAGATAAATGACCAACAATATATTTGGCTGCCCTTAGTGGATCCAAAATCCTAATTCGTATTGCCTTAATATCTGTCCAACAAACTTTAGAATGTACGCAATATCCGAACGCATACAAGCTAAATATATACCATAATACTTAAACACATTAAATATTTCCTGAGACACATGAATTTAAGCATTAATGAATTTTTCTGAATATTTTCCTTAGGGCATTTGAGACTAATTTGTCTCCTTTACTGAAAGGGTTTAAAACTGGAATATTTTCATACTCCACTGAATCCTGAGTATCTACAATCATCTACTAGATTCATCTAGATCAAATAAGATGATAACATAATAGATTTAAGATTTCTTAGACGGAAAACCTTACTTAAAGCTTTATTAGATGAATTACCTTAATTTGCAGAAAATCTACTTTGAATCTATTGAATCAAAGTTCTAGTTACTGCACTGAATAGTTTCGTCAATGTCACCATTGGAAAACAAACCTTTAACATTCATCCAATATAAACAAAAAACCGAATATGCCCAAAAGTCCTTATAGTCAATACCGACATGATGATCCTGATTGTCACATTACCTTTTACACCCTTCTTGGTAACAAATGAATAATTGAAACCAATATATTTCACAATTTTAGGTAATGAACAAAGTCTAAATATCATCATTCATCAAATGACTTATTTTCTTTATGGCATCAATCCACTTATATGAGTTAGGACCTTCAGTGGTTTGGCAAAAAGCGATTAAATCATCTTTACCATTCCATTATTTAACTCTTATTACAACTAGATAGTCTGTCACTACATTGTTGTCCATTTTTATCCATATAGGAAAACAATATAATTAATGTAGTTGTATACCTTATTATGTGGATCTTCTAATGAATTGGTTATTGAGATATTTGAGTTTGTTCTACCAAATTGATCTTATGATCCTGTATAGAGAGACTTAACAATTTCAATTACCTTTTCTCCCACTCAAACTCAATATCTTCAATGAATCCCATAATTTCCGTCTTAAATAACTTGATTGTGGGATCATTAACTTATTACCCTTAAACCTTAAGTACTATCCAACAAAATAGTCATTGACATTCCTTAAGTCCAACTATTAATCTTATGACTTTTAAACCTCAACCTGACTATCCTTAAGTCCAACTACTAACCTTATAACTTTTAAACTTCAACCTTAATTAGTTGGACATACCGGATGTGTACATTATTTACAGTATGATTAAATAGTCAATGGTATTGTTAGAAATTTATCCAGAGATAGCTGCAATCTTAAGAACTTATAACTAGAGTAATATGGAAAAGAGTATAAATAATCACACTCTTTACCAGGCCTTAGGATCTTGTTTGATTACATACTACACCATCCATATTAAGAATCCTCATATGGTGTAATAATATCAAATATAAGATCGAACTCCTCTAGAAATTCTTAAAAATAACCTTGACGTTATTATCCTTAATAGTCATTGCCAAAGTATTAACACTTATATCAAAGATGACAAAACTATTCTTTTACTGAGTAAAATAACTCAGTCAAATATCGCTGAAAACGTCAAAAACTCAAAACTTCGTAACACAACCCCAATAACAACCCGACCCGCCAACGTCGTAACACCGTAATAAAACGGGTTTGTTACTCAAGGGATTGCCGGAATCGCCAACGTCGAAATGAGGGGACCGGCCGTAGTAGATAGTTTGGCTCCGGGTTCAACAGGAGTACTCAAGGGATTGCAGGAATCCATGGTAGCACGTTTTAAGATATCACGAGCGTACTGGTTTTGCGAGAGAAACAAACCCGTTTTATTACGGTGTACCTTAATGTCGAGAAAATGATTGATTGTCCTAAGATTAGTCATTGCAAATTCAGCCGAAAGAGCGTGAATAATCTGGCGGAGAAGATCAGTACTAGAGGCTGTCAAAATGATATCATCCACATATACAAGCAAATAAACCATATAAGTACCATCTCGATAAACAAATAAGGACTGATCACAAACCCTACTCTTGAAACCCCGAGATTGAATGAAGGTCGCAAAGCGGTGGTACCAAGCTCGCGGAGCTTGTTTAAGGCCATATAAGGACTTGTGAAGCCGACATACCTTACGAGGAGCCGAGGGGTCAACGAAACCAGGCGGTTGATGCATATACACTGTTTCAACAAGATCGCCATGAAGAAACGCATTCTTGACATCCAATTGATGGATTGGCCAAGAACGAGAGGTAGCAAGACTGAGTACAGTTCGAATTGTGGTGGGTTTTAACCACCGGACTGCAAGTTTTATCACAATAAATGCCTACCTATTGACATTTACCATTCACCACAAGGCGTGCCTTGTAGCGCTGCAACGATCCGTCGGACATAAATTTGTGACGAAATAGCCATAGGCACCGAATAACAGAAGCATTGTTAGGACGCTGTACCAATTCCCATGTGTTATTTTCAATTAAAGCACGTCATTCGTCGGTCATGGTAGCATGCCAATTCGGATCTTGGAGGAAGTTTGGGTGATTTAGGAATAGGGGAGAGTTACGAGGAAGTCGTGGCAATGAGGTCAATGGGGGTCCGAGGTTTGAAAATACCACGCATGGCACGTGTATTCATTTTATGCTCGCGGGTTGGGGGTGGTGGAGGTGGAGGTGGTGGTGGTACCGTGGCTGGGGAGGATTTGGGTGTAGTGGACTGGGTAGGGGATGGGAGGCAGGGGAAACAGGGGACACGAGGGAGGCATGGGTATGGGTGTTTTGTGGCGGTATAGGGCTGCGGGGGGAGTTGGGTTGGGTTTTGTTTGGGGAGGGGATGGTTTGTAGGTGGGCGTCAATGAGGGCAGAGCGGAGGGCAGCGGTGGATAGGTCAGGGAAGGGATGGTTTCCAGGAGAGGACGCAGGTGTAGCAAATAAGAACACGGATTGAGGGTAGCCGAGAAAAACACATTTAGTGGAGCGAGGGGCAAGCTTGTGTGGTCTTTTGGAAGAAAGGTTGGGGAAACAAGCGCACCCAAATACCCGGCGGTGAGAGTAGGACGGGTTTTTGTGATAGAGAGCGGAAGTAGGTGAGCGGAAATTTAGGAGTTTAGTGGGTAAGATGTTGTGTAAGTGTACGGCTGTTTGAAGGACGCCCACCCAAAACGCTGTTGGTGTAGAGGAATTATGAAGTAAGGCAAGTAAGATTTCATTTATGTGGCGTAGCATTCGTTCAGCCTTGCCATTTTGTGACGATGTTTGTGGGCACGAAAATCGGAAAATAAGGCCATTGTGATTAGCAAAATTTCGAAACTCATGGTTGTCTAATTCGCGGCCTAAGTCACATTGAAAAGCTTTAATAGGTCGTTGAAATTGGGTTTTGACATAATTACGGAAATTTAGAAATTTGGTGAAAGTGTCAGACTTGAATTTTAACGGGTATACCCACACAAATTGCGTGAAATTATCAATTAAGATTAAATAGTATTTGTATCCGGCTTTGCTCGTAACTGGAGAAGTCCATAATTCGCTATGAATTATATCAAAAGGTGCGAGAGTAGTAGAATTAGAATCGTGAAAAGGTAAACGTTTGTGCTTGCTTATTTGACACAAATTACATAAATGTGACACCCCCATACTCCAAGTGCCTTAGCAGGACCACTCAGGTATAGGAACATCACCATCTCGGTTACCCGAGGCAATGATAATCATAAGACAATAAAGAAACGTACTTTAAAAGTAAATATAATTTAAGTGATTACATGTCTCAAACCAATACTGTCAAATGAAATACAACCAATCCAAAACTGTCTACTAATAAAACTGAACAACTAAAGGACATCGTCTGACACAGCGGAAGACTCTTCTAATCGGAAGTGATGACTCATCCAGCCTAGCCCATATGCATCATATCAAACTCGCTCAATAATCGCTCACAATCCCCGAATGGATCACCACAGTTTTTAAAACATTAAACGGGGTCAGTACTAATTACACAATCAAAGCCACACTGAAACAATCATACAAACAGCTCACACACAATCCCAGTTTCCATCTCCAATCACCTCATAACTAACTACACACTAAAGTGTGTAGCCCTGCCAGAGTACCCATCGCAACAGATACACCTCGCCGCCAGTGAGGGACCAGAGCCATTCCCACCTAAGCCCCGCTCATCTCCATTGAGCGATAAACCCATGTTCATTAATGTGCACATCCCTTTTATGGCGGTTCCACAGAAGGCGAATCAAGGGCGTGAAGCCACTCCCACAAGTGACTCCACTCAGCCAGGGAGGCACCCCGATGATCACAGACAGTTATATACAGCAACAATCAACAACATAAACCAACAACCGTTAAGATCACCAACAATGTAATTAATCAACAACTACAACACAATCATCACACACATCATGTAACTAATACTGAGTAGGGAAACCCTACCTGGAAAGCAATCACAGACTCAGATGATCTAAGCAGCTACTCAGAATCTCTCCTCAACAAAGCCTCCTCTTATACATACATATAATTACTACCTTAACCATATGATCATAAAAACCCCCAAATCCCCAAATTAGGGTTTAATCAATATTAACCAAATGCTATAAAAATGGTATGTAGAACTTATCCACGATGCAAGGATCAAAACGGTACAAAGAACAAAGAAAACCGACACCTCTAGCTCCGGGATTTGCTAATAATGCGGAAGAACAAGGCAACGTAACTTGAAATCTCCCTTAACAGTGAATTAGGTTTTGTAAAAGTGTTTAAAGAAGATGATGAATTATTATATATTAATCCGCATTACTAACAAAACCCGTCAAATAACACCCGTAACCCGACTTACTCGATCGAGTAAGGCACTTACTCGATCGAGTGCCACTTACTCGATCGAGTGCCAAGCTTACTCGATCGAGTAGCCTACAGGCAGACTACTGTTTTCGCATAAAACCATACTTACTCGAGAGAGTAAGTCCCACTCGATAGAGTACCCACAGACTCATAAAATCGTAGTATTACAATAAAGAAGAGTTTAATTTGCTACTACAATCAATGCTAGACAAGGACTTTAGAAAATTAAAAACATTTGCACCTGGACGACCCAGACGGGAATGCCAGGCATCGGAGGAGAAAGTGAGAAAATGTTGGTGATGGTTATCAAACAATACCTCGCAAGTGCACGGTTGTCGTTGTACACTTTTGAGGGTCGATACCACAAGGAGTTGGTAGACTACTAATCGTTCTAATCCTTGAGCTTAGCTAAGTCAAGCAATAAAAGGGTGATGGTAATAATCTAACAACTAAACTAGCAAGAAGAAAAGCAATTAAACAAGAGAAGTAAAAACAAGCAAAAGAGATTAAGTATTAATGAAATGATAGGAAACCTAGAACTCGGTTCTCCCACGACGATTCGTAATTTCACATAACAATTCCCTAGGCTAATCACAAGGGTAGAAAGATGAGGGGGAGATGGCTCTGATTCGCCTACTAACTCACTCTCGGGCTCATAATAGGACACTAGAACTACCCACCAACCCCCCTCTCGGTTTCGAAGGTCGGAATCCCTAACCTATTACCCGGCTACCCTAAGAACATGCATTTTCCCAAGGTGGCTTAGTAATGGCTAAGGTCATTAAGCCCTCATCATATTCCGGGTCATCCCACTCCTCCTCTCGGAGGTCGATTTCAAACACTAGCCTAAAGGTACCCTCCCTTGGTTCTCCCTTTCGCTCTCAACCTAGGTTAGGGATAAGACGAATTTACGGGTATCCAATTTACAACCTAACCAACTCTCGTTGGTGGACAAGGGTTACAAATCGACACTATCCAAAATTAATCCATAAACCATATCATTCCTCTAAACTACCCTCACCAATTTCCCCCAACAATTAGCCTTTATGAGAATCAATTAGTGAAATTACTCATGTCGGGTCAAACCGAGTCCTAGTAGAAGACTACTCACTAATCATGGTTCTAAAGGCAAAAGAAACAATAAAGATGGATTCTTTAAGCATAAACATGGTGGGAGACTAAATTCTACTACTAATCATGCAATTAATCAACAAGATTATGAGGAAAGACAAATTAATCTAAGATGGAAAGAGATTAAACCAAAAGACATAAACTTTAACACAAAGAACTCAAAGATTCAATCTTTGTCACAAGAAATCAAAGACTCAATCTTTGGGTGCAAACAACAATGGTGAACAAAGAAAAGATGAACAAGAGAGAGAAAAACATCAATCAAACAACAAAGAGTGGGATTCTAACATAAGCAACTAAACAAAACTTAAGAGAAGAGCAGATGTAAACAAATGAAATTAGGAAGAGAAATTATACAAACTCAATAGCAAAGAAAGGAACTTGGATTGATAATAAGAAATGAGAAACCTTCAATCTTCTTATAACCCAATTTCTAGCACTAAATATGATATAATTATTGAAGAACTTGTTCTAATTAGGGAAAGATTAGCAATGTAATTAACAAAGTTTGAAACTTGGAAAAGGGAAATATATTAGATCTAGGGTTGTGTGTACAAATGGTTAAGGGAGGGGGTATTTATAGTCTTTCATTGGATTTAGAAAAGAAGAGAAAATAAAGCCCAAATCCGCAGCAGCTGCGTTCTACCGGTGGACCGGCTACCGGTCAGCCTACCAGTAGCGAGGTCATTGCAATTTGGAGTTGGAAATTTGGGAAAATAACTGCCATGTGTGTTCTGCCGGTGGACCGGCTGCCGCTGGACAGGCTGCCGGCCTGCCGGCAGAACTTAATCTTCAATGCTTCCAAACCTTCATGATTGTGTGCTCTACCGGTTGGCTGGCTACCGGTCAGCCTACCGGTAGCGAGGCCAATTAATTATTTCTTTTTCAATTCCAATTCAACGTGTGCTTTTGTGCTCTGCCGGTGGACCGGCTGCCGGCATGTCGGCAGAACACAGTCTTCAACTTCCTTTTTTTTCTCTTGGCAATGTCAGTGGGGGTGTTCTGCCCGTGGCAGGACCGGCTGTCGGTGTGACGGCAGAACACACTTCTCAGCCTTTTTCAACTCCTTTTCTTCTCAAGCTAACACGATCTAGCTCCTTCACTCGGTCTTCATTCCATCTTGCCTTTATCAAGGTCAATTCCATACAAAAGAGTACGGGGGGTCATAATATCGAGGTACATGGAATAAAGGGCAAAACAAGAGCGAGAGTGAGCTAAAAACGCGCTAAAAAGGCAAAATGCATGAGAAACTGGAAGTGAAATGGCGTAAACTAACCACATATCAAATCTCCCCACACTAAAGCCTTACTCGTCCTCGAGTAAGTCAAAAACCAATGCACAAGAGACTACTTATAATAACCATCAAGGGCGTGTGCACAATATAAGCATCACTCAATTATTCTAAATTAATAGCCGATCAAGTATTAGCGCACTCAACGCCCCTTCAACTCACAATTTGACACTCATGAGGGAAAAGTGCCCAATTGCAAGGCAAGTTGGGTGTTGCTACAAAATTGTGATGCATCCATCATGAAAGCACATAATCAAGCTATAGAATGCATCTAACAAAAAATGTTCCACTTTCCTCATCTAAGTGGCCGGATTTTCAAACAACAAAACATGGTCTTGGTCGGGAGTACCTCCCAGAAGTTCCAACGGAGGTGCCAACCTCCTAAGCATGGCCCAAGCAACCCTAGCGTGACCAATACTCAAGAAACACATTCAAGAGAGGGGTAAGAGGAAATAGGCAAGTCCGCCGAGAATTACAAACCGACACGAAATTCAACCAAGAGACCCATGACTAAGGGGACCTAGGCAACGACATCCTCACGGTTTCCACTGGTCACTCAATGAAAGATCAAGGTGATTTTTTTGACAAATAGTAACCAAAGTCACTCCCCTTACTCGACTAGCGAAAACGTGCTCGCAATCTAATGTGTAAGACCATCCTATGCCCAATGAAATGCAAACAATGGTATAATGCACACAATATGAAACAAGGGTTATAACGGGGCTAGGGAGTAAGACAAAACGGGATTGGTGCAAGCACCGTTTGGATATGTGGAGTTCAAATCAAGAATTGCCGACACATCGTAACCCATTTCTTATTGCAACACATGAGACATGTCTATGCCCTAACATAGCATGGATCACCAAAACTATGCAAAAATTGCATAAACCCAACTCAAATTGGAAAAATTTGAAAATACTCCTCTTATTTCAACAAATGAGCAACGTCTATGATACGTGCATATTATATAGTCTTTTTAGCCTATTTCAGCACATATTTCTATGCATTTTTGTACTGTTTATATAGTATTATGCCCCGAATTGGCTACTTTGGTTCGTTTTGTCCGTTTTGTAGAAATGAACGCGAAAGTAGTGGAATCGTACCCTTTTCTGTCCTTTTTACATGCATTTAGAGGAGACGGGATTTTCCAGAGTGAGATACTGCATTGGAATGTGTGAAGGCACGGATTACGAGGCAGTCGGGCATGGACTTGAGTTGAACTGAAGACAGAAGACTCGATCGAGTAGTTTTACCACTCGATCGAGTGGTTTTTATGGTCCCAGTCGGTCGATCGAATAGTTTTCTACTCGATCCAAAGATGCTGAAAAGAGAGTTACTCGGTCGAGTAACTATTCTACTCGATCGAGTAGATTGTCCTGAGTTTTGCTCGATCGAGTGGTTTCTGCTGTCATGGGCTTTAATTAGCCCATGAGTTGTTTTATTTCGATAAACTTAGTTATTTTCCTATTTAAGCACGCATTAGCTAGGTCATTATCATCAGATTTTATTCACTACTTAGCTTTTATCTAATATTCAAGACTGCGTTACTTTTCCCTATTCACTGTAACCTTGTTCTCGGGATTGTTTTGCTCGGATTTTGTGTTCTTTACGCCGGATTCGCACGATTGTAATCCCTTTCTCTTTTATTAATAATAATCTCTCTTTTGTTTTCTTTAATTCTTCGTTTAGTCATATTTAATTTCTGCCCTAATTCTCTTTTATGCACTTTATTTATTATTTCATCATGTTTATTGTTAATTCGTTATTTGTTATTAGTTTTGATGTTAATAGCAATATGAGTAGCTAAACTCCTTTCATGTTGGGGTTAGGGGAGCTACGGTAGAAATGTGACGATGTAGTAAATAGGTTAGATGAATTAATTGTGAGATTCTGTCACCATAGCAATTTAATTGTATTTTTACCGACTTAGTTGAGTGCACGCTTCTGAGTCATCCCTTTAATCTGGCTAAAATTAATCCTAGATCGAAAGATTGGACTAAATAGGCTTGTTATGAACAGTAAACTACCCTGACGAGGATGAAAGTTAAGTTAGTGGTAATTTAGGATAGAAAGTGGGCCGAAAGGACCTTTCCGTATCCGTCTTGCAGTAATTTGTCTAAGCTGTTTACAGTTGAGTCACTGAACTACCGTAGTGAACCGAAATCCTGACATTATCAAATTTTGGCGCCGTTGTCGGGGAGGCAATTGCCCTATCTGTTTTTGTTTCGTTTATTTTATATCCGTCTCAGGGAATTTTAATTCCTTGAGGCAGTTCTTATTCATTTTCTTTCAGTGTTGTTTATGCCCAGTCGATGTGTTTGAGTTAGTTTCAGCTGATTCAGAGCCAGAGAGACTATTCAGGCATATAGACTCCGTCTGCAGAGGAAATCACAAAAGGAAGACTTGAGTACTTTCGAGCCAGAGCTACATCACTCTCTTTTCGCAGAAGACATTCCTGTTTTTGCCGATCAACAAGCAAAGATGCCAAAACTTTCCAGTCATTCGGTACCTAAAGCATCCTCAATTCCAAAGGGTTTCAATCTCCAGACTGAGGATGGGAATACATTCGACATCCGTCCTTCCTACATCAATCTGGTGGAGAGAAATCTGTATATAGGTGTGGCAGGTGAAGACCCAAGGAAGCACATGGAGGTCTTTACAGACTACTGTTCTACTATCCCCGCCACAAAGGGGGTAACTCAAGACAAGATTAAGGAGGTTTTGTTTCTTTTTTCTTTGGCTGATTCAGCCAGGGAGTGGCTGAGTGACTTAGATCGCACAGCTGCAGGGGCTACAGATTGGGAGTCTCTTACTCTTGCCTTTTAGAAGAGATATTTCCCTCCACAGCGCACCAATCAGCTAAGGGCCAAGATTACCAGTTTCAGGCAGGCTCCCGATGAGACTTTATATGAGGCATGGTCCCGATTCAAGAAATTGGTGAGGTCTATTCCTCACCATGGTTTTGACCCATGGTTTATATCTAATCAGTTCTACAATGGGCTGTATGATGACCACAGAGCCATACTTGATGCGGCATCTAATGGGCGATTCCAGGAAAATACCGATGATGATAAGGGATGGGCCCTTATTGAAGAGATGGAGAATCATAGTGCTGAGTATGGAAACCCAAGGGATAGTATTAGAATAGTTCATGCAGTTGATAAGCAGGTTGTGGCTCAGCTGGAAGCCATGAATGCTAGATTTGACAAGTTGGAGTTACACTCTGCTGGGGAGCCTCAGACGGTCCATGTACTTACTAGAGGGGAGACCGTCACATGCGAGAGATGTGGGAGCAATGATGGCCACACTGCTGTTGGCTGTCTTATGGAGAAGGAACAAGTCCTCGCCTTTCAACAATATAGGCAAGGAAGGGGTTCCTATTACAACAACCAAGGGGCAGTCCATCTCAATTTGAGGTGGACTAGTCAAAATGTGCTCAATCCTACCCCCCCTCCGTACCAGCAGCAGCCGTATGTTCCTCCACATAAGAATCAACAAGGCTTTTAGAAGCCTCCCTCCTTCCCTCCTCCCAATCACGGAGCATCATCTTCTGGAGGGGTGAGTGAGATTGGTGAGCTAAAGACTATGCTGCAGTCTTTTACGAAGCAGTGGCAATTGAGTGATCAACAAAAAGATGCATCCATCAAGGCCCTTGAAACTCAAGTTGCCCAATTGCCGCGAACCAATCTACAAGGAAACCGGGTCATTTACCATCACAAACCGACAAAAATCCACATGAGACGGTAAATTTAATCAATTTGAGAAGCGGTCGTTCATATGAGGGACCAGAAGTGTTGAAATAAGACCCGAGGAAGGAAATAATAGCTGATGAACAGTGTTCTGTCGAAGAAAATGAGCTCACGACTAAGAAAGTGCTCGATCGACTAGTTTATGGAGGTCGATCGAGCAGATTTGATGATGAAAGTACTCAATCGAGTAGAAATTCCACTCGATCGAGTGAACAGGAAAAGACAACTGCTCGATCGAGTGATTTTTCTACTCGATCGAGTGATACTATTGAATAGACTACTCGATCGAATGGGAATTTTGGTCGATCAAGTAGTATGGATGACGGACAGCTTGATCGAGAGCCTGCTAGTGCTCGATTAAGTGAGAAATCGCATGAAAGACCTCGTTCGAGAGGAAAGAAGCGTCCAAAGGATACAGAGCTTGATCCGGCTGACACGTTAGAAGAGAGAAACAAGGGACTTGAGATACCCATCACGGTTCCCTTCCCGATGCATCTGCAGAATACTAAAGCTAATCAGCAATTTGGCAAATTTGCCGAGATCTTGAGAAGCTTGCAAGTCACTGTACCATTCGCCGAACTGCTGACACAGGTACCCTCTTACCTTAAATTTATGAAAGAAATTTTATCGCGTAAGAGGCATATTAGTGATAATGAGACGGTAGCCTTGACTGAGGTGGGGTCAGCCCTAGTTCAGAATAAGTTACCTCCCAAACAGTCAGACACGGGTAGTTTTTCGATTCCGTGTCATATCGGTACCCATTTGATTGATAACGCGTTATGCGATCTAGGCGCTAGCGTGAGTGTCTTACCGTTGTCTCTGGCTAAGAGACTTGGTTTGACAAAGTTTAATTGCACCAACATGACTGTCCAGATGGCCGACCGTAGTATATCACGGCCACTAGGTGTAATAGAAGACGTACCTGTGAAGATCGGGAGGTTCTTTATTCCCGTTGACTTCATCGTTTTAGACATCCCCGAAGATGCACATACCCCTATTATTTTAGGGAGACCATTTTTGTCTACTGCCCGTGCAGTAATAGACGTCGGGGGTAAGACGTTGAATTTTCAGGTTGGGGACGAGGAGCTGATATTCCATCAGTCAAAGTTCCGGAGGGCTCCCATGCAAGCTCAGCCTTGCAATGCCCTCTCTTCTATTGACCCTATTATTGACACTCCAAATGAAAATTTGGAGTATTGTGCTGCTATTGTTACCCCTCCGCCTCAGATTGAGAGCAAAAAGGAGGAAAGTTCGTCTGTTTTCCTTGCTGTAGGTACAGATGAAAGCAATGAAGGAGCTGTCAAAGGGCAATGTGCAATTAATGTCAGTCAAGTTGGGAGTGAGAGTGTTACAGCCGGTGAGAACGGAGCAAGGGTGAGAAAAGTTCGAGCATATGTGGATGTAAACTATTCTCCTCCGAATGATTCAAGTTCAAGCTCATGGAAGCTGAAGAGGACGATTAATGTTGCTGAGGTGACGTCCTCCAGTCAGGAGCCCTCCAAGGGGCTACCGAATTGCTTTGGGAATTGAGCGGGGAAATGCCCCGTGTAACACCTTGTAAAAACAATTTTTGAATTTCCCGTTGAACTTATTTTATTGCTTTTAATTAGGACAATTAGATTTTAGACAATTTTTAGCGTAGATTTAAGATTATAGACTGTTACTTTGCGTATTTGGTATTTTGGGATATTGTTGCACGTGTTTTTATGCAGGTTTGGGGAATTTTTACGCAAGTTCAAAGGAAGAAAGACGAATTAAGGAACTTACACGAGTAAAAGAGCTCGATCGAGTACTTTTTGTACTCGATCGAGTGAAATATGGTCGATCGAGTGCTTCTTTTTCAGTCGATCGAGTAAATCACATATGGGGAGTTCTCGACCGAGTAGATTTCTACTCGATCGAGTGAATGGGTCATCAAAGTCCTCGATCGAGCAGTTCTAAACCACTCGATCGAGTAAATGGGAAAGGACGCACAGGGAGTTTTCATTTAACTTCCTTATTTTTTGTTCTTATTTCATTTGTTCCCTAATTTTTCGACTCTCCTCCCTAATTGCGATAACAAAATCCCCCAAATCCCCCATTTTTCTTGCCCTCATACCAAATCCGTCACCTACATCTTGTTGCTTGCTAATTAATCATTCAAAGCCCCTAATTCTCCCCTTGATTTGTGCCATTTTACACGGTTTATAAGCGGGATTAGGGTTTGCGGTTTTCGTTCAAAAAATCGCCAATTTTAGCTTGTTATTTGAAGATTAGTTGCAATTTGTAGGTTATTCCCATCAAGTAAGTAATTCCTCCATCCTCATTGCATTTTAATTTCATCTTTTTTTGCATTTTTATGAGGTAAATTGGAATTAGGGCTTCGAAATTGCCTGCTTAGTCGAGTTTTTCGACTTATACTGTCCTTGCTTGCCCTTATTTGCCTTATTTGATGATCAACCCCTTTCCTCATTGCTTTTACATGTTTAATTTCGAATTTTGCTAGAAATTTGCGATAAAGGTGCAGCACAGTCGAAATTTTTCGACTGTAATACTGGGTTTTCGACTGTCATACTGAGTTTTCATGCTTTCATGCCTATTTTACTTCATTTGTTGATTAATTGCTGCTGTTGTTGACTGCTATCCCGCCCCTATCGCTATTTACATGCTATATTCGAAAATTTTGAGGAAAATCGGGAAATTAAGGGTTGTAGTCGACTTTTTCGACTGGTAGGGGAACTGTCATGCTGGTTTTCATGCTGTTAGCCACTGTTTTTCTTATAAATTCCCCTGACCTTTGTATACAGTATGGAGTCTAGCTCACTGCCCTCCACTAGCTCGACTTCTAGTCCACCCTTGACTGAGACGGTGGTCCCTGCTGTTACCACCGCCTTCACTTCAGTTAGTACCGCAGCCCCTGTGTTTCTAGTTTCAGCCGCCGGTACCGTTTTTACCCCAGCTAGCTCTGCTGCTAGCTCTGTTTCGGCTGCCACTTCCGTTACGGCCACCACCACTACTAGCACTGCTGCTAGCCTTTCTTCGTCAGTGGTGGCCACAACAGCCACATCCTCTACTCCAACCGCTGTCTTTACACCTGTGGCGGACTCGCCTGCAGTTGCAGCTGCCTTTAGAGCAGCCATAGTTCCTCACACCGTCACTGCACGGGCTTTTGCTTTGGGTTCTAGAGGCCGGGGCCGAGGTCGTGGACGTTACCGTTCTACACCAGGTCCTGCTACCTCTACTTCTGCCGCTCCCTCCACTTCAGCTGCTTCTCCTTCTGGCACGGTTACGGTCCGAGGGGACACCTCCCTTGACTCTCACCCCGACTATCCGCAGGTACTTTTTATTAACGTTGTTCATCGTAAGAGGTTTTATCACCTCCTAGGCTGTGAGTTTGTTCCTTCCCGGTTTTTAGATAAACCGGCACTTGAGAGACTCGGCATTTACGAGTCGGTTTGTGAGCTTCTACGGGGCATGGGGATGACCGGGCTCATCACTATGAGCGGCCGTACCTTTTTGGAGCTGAGTCTTGAGTTCCTCAGCTCCTTCACCTTCTCCTCCGGAGCACACGATGCTGACCCCGCTACTTCTTCGGTGTCTTTCCGGTTGTTCAACCGGACTTTTCCGATGACTTTGGAGGAGTTTGGTTGCAGACTTGGCCTTTCCTCTACGGGCTACACTACCGCCCCCAGGAGGGTCATTCGTCAGCTTTGGCGGACCCTGGCCCATACCACCTTTCATGAGCGAAAGCTCGCCCAGGTCCACTTTCTCCTGCCCGTTACTCTCTTAGGTTAATGGGGAGCACCATCTTCGGCCGAAAGGAGCCGAACAACTTCACGAACACCGAGCTCTCCATCCTGGACGGTTACCTGAACGTTGACTGTGAGGGTCCTTTTACCCTCAACATTGCTTACTTGACCGCCCAGTACTTTCAGGCCTTAGGGCTGAAGGAGACGGGATCTATTGCCTGTGGTGGCATAGCCACCATTCTTGCCCGTTCCCTCTTCCCCGTCTGGCCTCGTGACTTGCATTACCTCGAGGGAGAGAGGTTGCTGAGTCTGGATGCCATGCTTTCTCAGTATTGGCTGACCCCAGACTACCAGACATGGAAGATAGACGGCTCCTTGTCTGCAGACCTACCTTGTGACACTCTCCCCCATCTAGCCCCTTTGCCTATTGTCGCTAGGGGCACCCGACTGCCACCTCCACCTGCTTTCCACCTTCCACTCCAACCACCTCCCACTATTCCCGCCGCCAAGAAGCGGCGTAGAGTTGAGACTGGAGAGGGGTCCACACCTTTAGGGATTACCCAGCCTTCCACGGCTACTCCCATCCCGACCCTTACTCCCACTCCTACTCCTGTACCACCCACCGACCAGACACAGGCACAGCCGGTTTTTCCGGCTACTTTCGTACCACCTCCACCCTTTGTGGCGTCCGCGGTCATGGACCAAGGGCGCCGTGACGGTTTGTTGCTTGAGATTGCAGAGCGACAGGCTCGTATGGAGAGGGACTTAGCTCATACCTTACACCCTCTGTACGAGTACCACTTGAGGCGACACCGTCCGATCCCAGAGGGTTAGCCACACCCTTCCTTCTACCGGTACCCAGCTGAGGGGTACCCGGAGTCTGCTGAGGAGGAGGAGGACGAGGACGAGGACCCTGCGGTGGCTGCGGAGAGAGCTCGAGCAGAGCAGAGGAGGAGGAGAGAGGAGTAAGAGGATCCGGAGTTCAGGGTGGAGGACATCCGTGACGAGGAGGCTGATGAGTAGCTACTGGTCTACTCACTTCCCCAGTTTTTTGGCTGGTTTGGGGAAGTTCGTGTTTTGTATGTATTTCTTACTCTTTTATTTTGTCTCCTTTTTATTTTATTGTTTTTATTCTTTATTGGTTGTATATTCCCGTTCTCCTGTATATATCTGCTGGTGTATGCTGGAGGACAACGAGGGCGTTGTCCGTTTTGGTTTAGGGAGGGTATTGCATCCTTTTGAGTCTGCATTTGCATTTGTTTTGCATTCACGTTTATTTATTTCAGCTTGCATTGTTTATTTATTTCATTAAAAAAAATCAAAAAAATTAGAAAATTTCAAAAAAATCCAAAAATATTCACGTTTATTTTTGCATATAGGTTGAGTCGGAACGGTAGATTTCTGTGATGAAACTGCACTATAACTTGTCATTTTACTTAACCCTTGCACTTCTGTTGATAGTTATTAGCTTTGTCATACGCATAATCTATGAGTTTCTGTTCAAATATAGCTGACTGTTTAGACTTGAACTGATAAATTGGCAAACTGCTCCATAAATTCTGAGTTTTAGAGCCCATAACTGGTGACATTCATGACCGGTTCATTAGGAATTGAGAGTAGTACTCCTTGCATAGCATGTTCATCATTTTTGCACTTTTATGACATTCAATTTCTTGTCAAATGCACATATTCGGGTTTGTGGTTGGTGTCACATGCAGGGAGGTGCTTGCAAATTCTCCCCTTTTCTTATATCTTTCACCCATTTCGCTCCACTTTAGCCAAAACTTACCTTTTTGACCCATTAACTACATCCAAAATTAAGCCTGCCTAATCAAGCTAGTTTTAGTATGTCTTTTGTGGTATGATTTTCCATCTGCAGTTTGGCCCGTATCTTTTGTATGGAATTGGTGAAAATTAAGGAAGGAGAAAAAGAAAAAAAAAAAGAGAATTGAAAAAGAAAAAAAGAAAACGTGAAAGAAGAAGAAAGAAAGAAAAAAAAACGAAAAAAAAATTGAAAAAAAAGAAGGCTGATTCACGTGAGAAAAAAATAAAGAAAAGAAAAAGTTGAAAAAATAAAGTTTGATTTGTTTGTTGTGATTCATTTAGACGGTGTTTAAAAAGGAAAGTTTGTGACCGTCTAACTCCTCCATTCTTATTCCATATTTTTGAGGAGATTGTGTATGAGTTTAGTGAGTTGTGTGCCAAATGAAGGGCACTTGTACTTAGTTTTTCAGTCAGTTGAGATTCGGATGGTTTATTATGGTCCTGTTAGGAACTAGCTTGACGCTTTTACCTCCACATTACCATAACTTGTTTTGCTTTTTCTCACCTGATCACTATTCCCATATTATTTGTAAGCCCTCGGCTGTGACGGATATTATTGGTTGGAGTGTGTGCATTAGTACTTGAATCGTCTTTCATTTTTGTTGCATGCATGCTATGTAGGTCGTAGTTAGGTGAGTGACTGTCTTTTCTTCTCACTTTTACATATAACATTCACCCTTTGCTTCATGAGAGAATAGTGACCACGAGAGAGTCCGATTTTGTTGGTCTTGCAAGGTCGATAGGTTGGCTATATTTCTGAACAGCTTATAACTCGTTTGCGTATTGACTGCTTAGCTATAACTGCTAGTTTTTGTTGCATTAAATTGGTTCAAGTAGACAAGTTAAGCTAGCTCTGAGTTTTCATTTCCGTTCCGTTAGTTGCATTTTAGTTTACTCGAGGACGAGTAAAGGTTCGGTTTGGGGAGATTTGATACGTGCATATTATATAGTCTTTTTAGCCTATTTCAGCACGTATTTCTATGCATTTTTGTACTGTTTATATAGTATTATGCCCCAAATTGGCTACTTTGGTTCGTTTTATCCGTTTTGTAGAAATGAATGCGAAAGTAGTGGAATCGTACCCTTTTCTGTCCTTTTTACATGCATTTAGAGGAGACGGGATTTTCCAGAGTGAGATACTGCATTGGAATGTGTGAAGGCACGGATTACGAGGCAGTCGGGCATGGACTTGAGCTGAACTGAAGACAGAAGACTCGATCGAGTAGTTTTACCACTCGATCAAGTGGTTTTTATGGTCCCAGTCGGTCGATCGAGTAGTTTTCTACTCGATCCAAAGATGCTGAAAAGAGAGTTACTCGGTCGAGTAACTATTCTACTCGATCGAGTAGATTGTCCTGAGTTTTGCTCGATCGAGTGGTTTCTGCTGTCATGGGCTTTAATTATCCCATGAGTTGTTTTATTTCGATAAACTTAGTTATTTTCCTATTTAAGCACGCATTAGCTAGGTCATTATCATCAGATTTTATTCACTACTTAGCTTTCATCTAATATTCAAGACTGCGTTACTTTTCCCTATTCACTGTAACCTTGTTCTGGGGATTGTTTTGCTCGGATTTTGTGTTCTTTACGCCAGATTCACACGATTGTAATCCCTTTCTCTTTTCTTAATAATAATCTCTCTTTTGTTTGCTTTAATTCTTCGTTTAGTCATATTTAATTTCTGCCCTAATTCTCTTTTATGCACTTTATTTATTATTTCATCATGTTTATTGTTAATTCGTTATTTGTTATTAGTTTTGATGTTAATAGCAATATGAGTAGCTAAACTCCTTTCATGTTGGGGTTAGGGGAGCTACGGTAGAAATGTGACGATGTAGTAAATAGGTTAGATGAATTAATTGTGAGATTCTGTCACCATAACAATTTAATTGTATTTTTACCGACTTAGTTGAGTGCACGCTTCTGAGTCATCCCTTTAATCTGGCTAAAATTAATCCTAGATCGAAAGATTGGACTAAATAGGTTTGCTATGAACAGTAGACTACCCTGACGAGGATGAAAGTTAAGTTAGTGGTAATTTAGGATAGAAAGTGGGCCGAAAGGACCTTTCCGTATCCGTCTTGCAGTAATTTGTCTAAGCTGTTTACAGTTGAGTCACTGAACTACCGTAGTGAACCGAAATCTTGACATGACCCTTCTCTATCTGATAGTTTAAATCTGTTCCCCTGCTTTTAATGCTCTTTTCTCTACTTCTCTTCCTTTAAACCTTTAGTTTAGAAAACAATTCAAACAACCCCCCCCCCCCCCCATTTGTGACCAAATAGACGGTCTTTTACAGATATCTTGCCTCCCTGAGGAGATCGACCTGACTTCCCTAGCTATATAGTTAGTTTAGTTAGTTTATTTTTTATAGGTATACGACAGACGTATCAGTTTACACCCTAACAAAAACTCGGTTTCCCAAATTATGCAAAAATTGTGTAAACCCGACTCACTTTGGAAAAACATCAAATTGTCCTTTTATTTAGCAACGACTTTTTCTATCCCTTTAAATGATGAGGAGGGGTGTTGCTTGCCTTTTTCCTTTCTTGACAATATATATGCACAACACAAGTAACTCATTTTTTTGGATTATTCAGAACTTTTTCACTTTTCTCTTTCATTTTTCATTACAATTTTTCAACCTCTTATTTATATACAACACCAAATGTAGACTAAATTTTTGACCCAATGGACTTGTACTTCGCCCATCACCAAATTCCGACTCCACCACCTAGACACTTCTACAAATCACGACCCATTCTTGATCAAGGAGAGGTGTTTTTGGGATGTAGCTCTTTTAGTGGGTATGCCAAAAAGAAATAGGCTAAGGCTCAGAGGGGTGAATCAAAAAGGAAATCAATGCAAGGGACGAAACTAAGCTACTTTGGCTGTATGAGGTTCATATAAACGGATTTTATTTCATAGCATGTAGACAAAAAAAATGAAATACAATTCACGGTCTAAGGACGAAATGACACACTTATGCGTCTTGATGTGACACGCCTTGCGAGGAGGCCTACTCTCAAACCTAGATGAGGGTGGGGTATGAATGTACCCACCCTAGGAGGCTCTACCCTTACCTTTGAGTGCCTAAGTCGAGCCCTAGGTCTAGTCTACGGTCTTAGGTCTCACAAGATCGGTCTAAACTCATTGGCCAAGCCCACCTCCCTAGGCTAACTAAGAGGTCACGGGTGCAAGTCACGGGGAGGGGGAAGGCACAATTCGAAGTATAGCTCATCATGGGGGTACTTGGTTTCCTTCCTCGACCATGCTTATGCAAAACATTAACAAATTAAGTGCAACTAAGTCCAACAACAACACATTTGCACATGTGACAAAATGCATGCGGAAATCGAAAGAACATGAAAATAAACATGCAACCAATGTCTAATCCTATCAGCACACATCAACACCAAACAATCCATAGGTCTACCAAGGAGACACCCAAGGCGACAAAATTTCCATTCTCCTTCAAAATATCCAGGATACCAAAAAGAAAGAATAGTGAAAGGAGTAAGAGATAGGAAGGATTAGACCAAGCGGTCTTCTAGCTCCTTTTTTCCTCAAATGGTCAATGCGCTATGCCAAAGGTTAGACAAGACATATATATACAATGCAAATGTTTTTGTAATTTTTCTGAAATTTTTCAATTTTTAGGCATTTTCTTGAAATTTTATCAAATTTACAAGTATTTACAAATATATACAAATATTCACAAGAGTGGATATTTCCCTCCCCACACTTGAGATGTACATTGTCCTCAATGGATAAAAGCATAGGGAGTGAATAATAAAAAGAAAGGAACATATTTTTGTATTTTGTCAAATTTTGAAAAGAAAATAACATATTTTTGGTATTTTTTTGTGTTTGAAAATGAAAAGGACATGTTTTTGGTGTTTTTAAAATATATGAATTTCCTCCCCACATTTATTTATTTACATTACTTCCAAATGAAAATAAATGTGTGGAGGAAAATAAATAAAATTAAAATGCATGTTTTTGAATTTTTGAGAGTTTTTTTTAGGCCCTCCCCACACTTATTTATAAATATGGGAGGGCATGTAGAGAAATAAAAGAACATGTTTTTGTGGGTTTTTTTATATGGAATCCCCTCCCCACACTTATCTATGTGCATAATGTGTTGATGAGATTCGGAAATTAAAATGCGTGTTTTTGTGTTTTTGTTATTTTTTTCGTTTTTTTTTATAGGGATGCAATGCATGATCTAATCTAAATGCAAGAAACGAATAACAATGCAACTAAATTATATGAATGCAAGCTACATGTGACGATTTGTACAAGAAATGAAATCTAATGCAAAGTATATGAATGCATCTAACATGACTAATCTACATATGATAGAAGTACACTAAATGCATGCGGAATTTAAATATGAATGAGAGTTTGGATTTGAGGGAGACATACTTGTCTTTTGGATTGAATTGGGAGTAGGTTGAGCCACCAACTCGGCCCTCAAGACTCGGAGTTCATATCATCATCATTCTCCCCGGCCCCAAATTCGGAGACTTGAATCAAATCGTCGGGGTTGAAGGTGTGGTCACCTCCACTACCGCCGGTACCCAAGAGACCTCCCGTGAAGTCTCCACTCATCATCATCACACCGTCATCACCTCCAATAGGCGTTATGCCCCTCCGGTCGTTGCTAGGGCCTAGGAGGGAAGATGGGAGCGGAGAAGTAATCCGGTTGGAGGTTAAGACCCCCGTGAATGATCTTCCCGTCCGCACTAGAGTAGTTCCCGTCGGGCCATGTAAAGTAGGAAGGGCGCCGGGCATCAAAGGGGACGTACTCCCGTCTACAAAAATCATCGTAGATCAGGTAGGAACCGGTGGATTGGTCGTAGTAGATGTTATCCAACTTCCGCCCCAACACATCTCTCTCACTCGCGGCCTTAGCCGTAGCAATGTCCATCCTCTCCATCCACTCGGTAAGGGAAGGTGGTAAGGGAGGGTATGAAGGTTGACCCGAGGAAGACCCCTCACCG